>NC_092052.1:6476133-7158335 GCF_003086295.3 Arachis hypogaea
CTCTATATAATTATCTTTCTAATAAGAAACAGAAGTACCCAAAGAAAGCTACTTTTCCATAATCCATCACCATGGCATTCACACAATCTGTTATATACTTTTTAGACAACAAAAGATTAAAATAGCATACAAAAAGATGAATAATAAAAAAAATTACCGGAATACGGTTGTCTGAATTGTCAAACACAATCTCCACAAACGCAGATACAACCTGGTGCCCAGCCCCTTCCTGTACAGAGAATAAATCAACAAAGCATGCCCAGGTTCTAAAATTGAATAATAAAACATCAGAACCAGCGTAGGAATGAAGAAATGTGCACAATGCCATACATGGAGTAATGAATGTCGATCCTCATTGCGTAGGTTCTGATAGAGATCACTCAACACAAAACGAATGGCTACATATGAAAACAAAACTTTTTATTAAAATAAACGATAAAAGATTAACAAATCAAATGTCGAAGAACAAATTTCAGTTGCATTCCAAAGAATAGATCACTGTCACCAAATTAATGTAATAGAGGCAAAAGAATGGCTGTTTCCATACCATGGAAAAAGTTTGACTTCCCGGATCCATTAGCACCAACTACAAAATAAATAATTAAACAAATAAATAAGATATTAATAATGTTACCAACTAATTTCTCTCTATCTCTATCTATACAGACAAATACACACACACAAGTTCTGACTAATGAGAGCAATCAACAGTTTCTTTGTTTTATATTCTTAATTCTAAATCTTAAAGCTAAAAGAATTCTAAAGGATTGAACAATTTTACCTATAATTTGACAAGTCTTTCATCTTATTCTAAATCTCAATTGAAGTAGGGCAATCCTCCATGGAAAGTGTGATCGTTTTCAGTTATTTGGCATTATAGCTGCGGATGATACAAGGATTTTTAAAATATGCCCATGGCTGTACCATGGCAAATTTTGGGCCTGCCGTCATACGAGTGATGCAACACCATGGAAATCACGGGAGCCACAATGGCCGCAACGTCATGGTGGATCCGGGTGTGATCTTTTGCATTTGGAGGGTTGTTTATGTGTTTTCAAATACCCTAAAAGTTTAATTTACCAAGCTAACGTTCTCCCCCTTTCCTTTTCCACTCTACACGAAGTCACAAACCCACTCAACTAGGAAATCTCTTCCTCTCTACTCTCCCTCCCTCCCTCACTCCCTCTTTGCTGCTGAAAGACCTGCCGACAGCATCCTTCCCGTGTGCCACGGGTTGGCTGGCCCTCCTTCATTCTCGAATCTGCTTCCTTTTTTCTTTACAATTTGAACTATTTTTTCCTATTTTGAACACTAAATTCTTTGTTTTTTCATTCTAAACCCCATTTTTTCTCTTCTCAATTTCTCACCCCTCAATATTTTTTATTTTCTATTCTAAACCTCAATTGGCATCTGCTGCTTAGTTTATATTAATAATATTATTATTTATGTCATTTTGTTATTAATTTTAGTTTTTCATATCTATTGTTATATATTGAATAAACAATTTCATATTATTGATAATATATATATATATATATATATATATATATATATATAAAATTTATATTTTTTAACGTATCCACCATTTCCGCCACAACTATCCACTAAAACTTTATGCTGGCCTTTTACCACCCTTCCATGATCCTCCATCCTCCATCGAAAACTATGGAAGACATAGGAGTATTGTCAAGCAAACCCAATAGATCTCTTTCAATTGAAGTTTTTTTCTATCCAAAACTAGATGGAAGAAGGAAAGAACTTCACAATAAGAAAAACCAAAAGTACTTCCCATCTTGCTTATGGCACTCATTGAAGCAGCTATTAAGGTTAGCTTCCATGGTTTTGGGAGATGAAGAGGCTAAACTTTTATCACAATCTGCTATGCCACAATACGAAGAAGTTGGCTAGTTAAAATTTAAATGTACTTTCTTGAAGATAATCATGTGACACGTCACTTGATTTGGGGTAAGATTCAGCCACTTGCATATATGATATATCTAGAGCAAATCTTATGGCTAAAGGACATGTTTAGGGATTGGCAAGTTTGTTTTGGTTTTTTACCCATCTAGCTTTCGTTTGTAATTCTTCGCCATTGATTTTTGAAGTTTTAATGTTTTATCTGTCTCAATCAAATCCCTCTTAAAAAAACCATTATGATATCACTAATAGGATTTTACAGAAACTAATGTCTATCAAGCTATGAGAATATTTTCTAGGAAAGAAAATTCACCAAAACACTTTAGAACATATTGCCTCAAAATGTAATTTGTTGAGTTGCGACTACAACATATCATGACTGACCTAGCCAATTGCTTGTTGGTTTCACATTTATAAACCCCAAAGAATAGCTTGGACAAAAGCTACAACAGAGGAGCCTTTACCCAAGCCATGGTTTACAAGGTTACCAAACAGCAAACCAAGTAATCGTGCATTTTAAAGGATTTTCCAGAATAAATAGTAGAAAGCATCTACAAAGGTACTTTAGAAATTATTACCAACACAATTAACTTTAGGACTGAAAGGCTCTGTTGCAATTTGCTCTTTGTAACTCTTAAAACCTTCAATCACAACCTAGAAAACAATCCAAAAATGCATCAAACATCCAGTTGGCAAGGAACCAATTTCAAGCAAAGAAATTATGTAGTATGTCCAGAAGAGGAGCACTGCAGGCTTTGTAACAAGAAGACATAATTTAACCAATTCTACCAATTTTGATTACACCATAAGTAATAAATAATAAATAATTCACATCCCAAGGGACATTACCTGCTTAATGTACATGTTGAAACTGAAGTAACCGTACCTACGATAATTAAGCAAACAATCCATAAGCATCCATCAAATTAGGGGGAAAAAAACATTTATATGCATTCTTTGGTCACAGCGGCAGTGCACACACAAAAATGAGAAAAAAGTTACCATCACAAGAGAATTCAAAACCCACTTGCTCCATATCGAGCATTCACACACCCAAGTGAAGCTAAAGCTTAATTACTTTACTAATCCAATTTTCGAAAAAAATCAGGAACGAAAACACTAAAAAAAATAAAAAAAACTACACGGATGCTAGCTCGCTCTAAGAAAACAAAAATCCAAGCAACTTTGACTTTCAAATCTGAAAATCAAGCACAAAATCACAGCGTGAAGTTTTACTTTACGTTGTGCTCTCGAATTCAAGCACCAACGCAAAGAAATCCGAGTAATATTTACCTCGTGAACCTTTTTAGGGTTTCAAAAATTTTTCAGAAATTTGAAAGAAAAAAAAAAGACAGAGCGAAAACGCATTAGCAGACTAAGAATCATGTTACGAATTCGTTGCAACTTTATGGATGAAAATTGAATTGAGAATTGCAGAGAGAGTTAGTTACCTGAGGCACGGAGAAGGTTCAGTAAACAGTGTGTTGAGTAGTATCCAAGTTAGAGCTGCAGAAGCATTTTGTTACTTTCGTTCTCTGGGGGTGCGCAGGATAAAGCGTGCGCTATAGTGGCGCACCTTAGCCTACTTTTTCAAGGGGGGACGTGGAGGAAGCGGGAAAAAAAAGAAGCGGCAAAAATTGGGATATTTTTCGGTTTTTGTTTTTAATACAGGATTAAAGAAGAAAGAGCGCAATCAGTACAATTAAATTTAGAAAAATAATATCAATATATTTTTAAAAAATATCATTCTTTATATATTAAAATTTAAAATATTATAAGAGACTAATTTGAATGTCATATTTGTTACTAAAATTTAATTTTTATATATTATTAGTATAAATAATTAGGATAAATTACATATATAAATTGATTGAGAATTAAAATTATGTAAATGTCCTAAACTGAATTTAGTTGCATGCATATCTAATTTGACTCTTTATGTAAATCGAATCAATAGTATATATATGTTGTGCCAATAGTAAATCGAATTAACTTATTTCTATTTTCTATTAATACATATATATATGTAAATCTATTGTACAACACACATATTAAATTGAATCAGCTTTGTGATTCGTTTATTTATTATTTATTGACTTTAAAATATAAATGTCAATCAAAAAATATCTCCCATTTGAATTCAACTAAAATATCAAACAAATCAAAATGAATAATAATAGAAATTTAAATTTTGTATTTTAGTTCAAATTTCAAAAAATTTACATTTTTACAAACTTATAAATTTAAAATGGAATAATAAATAATTTCTAAAAATTCGTTAAAAACATCATTTGACTAATTATTATCTAAAGAATCATTATGGGACTTTTAATATTAAAAAATTTAATATAAAGTCCTCAAATTGGTATAGGTGTTAAAACCCGAGATTTTTTCAGAAATAACAGATAGTTATACAATATAAAAATACCAACTATTAATAGAAAATCGAATAAATTTACTACTAGATATAACATATATATATATATATATACTAAATCAAATCCAATTAATTCGATTTATATAGAAGATCAAACGAAATATACATATAACCAAATTCAGTTTAAGACATTCGCATAATTTTAATTTTCTCTCAATCTACTCAAATAATTAAATATTAAAATTTTTTAAAATATTAATACATTAAAATTAAGCTCTTATAATTATTATAAATATTAAATAATAATAAAAAAAGGACTAATTAACAGATATGAAATGTGCTCATTAATCCATTAGTGGATCTAATATGATCAAGAATGATTACTTTTTATTTATTTTTGGTGACTATACTTTTTATTGATTCGTAATTTAATTAATTTGTATAGCACTATAAGTTTAAATAAGGATGCAGCTATGAATGTTGTCAATTATATTTGAATTAGTACATACTAAAATTAGTCACTAATATAAAATATATATTAAAAATAAATTAAATAATATATATTTATATACAAATATATAATACTAATTTTAATATACATGTGGTATTTTTGTTGAACAAATATTAATTGTTTTGTAATTTCCGTGCAAGGCACAGCTTGGACACTAGTTATGAACTTATGGTAGAAGAATGGAGTCATGATAAAGGTTTCTAATTCTCTATCAAATAAATTTGTTTCTTGATCAATATAAATTCGTTCATTTAATATTTGATTTGAAGGAAAATCTATTATTCAGTTTAAAAAAACATAGATGAATCATTTATCCGTTAAACATTAACTTCCGATAATCAATTTGAAAAACAAATATCGTGTTTAAAATTATAAATAATGGTCCAATGTTTCACCGTAGTGTCCTCTCCTCCTCTGAAATTGTTAATTTTGTTGAAATTTATGAAACTGTTGTTACTTGTTAGTATTGTGTTGTTGAAATCAGCTATAACAATGGAGGCTGTGTTGTTGACATTGGTCGAATTGTTCTTGAGACTGAGAAAGAATTAGTGGTTGAAAAATAAATTTGATAGAATTCATTTGCTAAAGATTTATTTCACATAACAAATTGTTAGAAATATAGAGACAAATCGAGTCCTATTTATTTTTCATTAGTTAATATAATATTTACCAATAAAATTATTACCGTAAAATGATTAGTAATTACCTTTTTCAACATTTAATGATAGTAGGGTTGGCAATGGGTATGGTAGGGTAGGGTTTGGACCCTACCCTAACTCTACCCGCGGGTTGAAAATTCTATTAAAACTCTACTCTACCCTACCCGCGGGTTGAGAATCTCTCAACCCTAACCCTACCCGCACCCTAAAGTTCTAAACCCTACCCTATCCTACCATACCCGCAGATATATCAAATTTTTTCAAAGTAAATACAAAATTCAATCATTTCAAATTTTATACATATTAATAACATAAAAAATAACAAACTAATACTCTAAATTACTAAATTAACTAACTAGTTTAGTGGTTGTTCACTTATTGTAAGTTATTACATAAAAGATGTTGTAGGTTCAACTTTCACTTCTTTCATTATATACCTAATTTTTATAAAATATGTGTTATATATTTGAGGTGCGGGTAGGGTAGGGTAGGATACACCCTAAACCTGTACCCTACCCTACCCTACCCTACCCACAGACATACCCAGACCGTACCCTACCCTACCCGCAGCGGGTAGGGTAGTACCCGAACGGGTTGGGTACCCGCGGTAGGGTATGAATTGCCAATCATAAATGATAGTCTCATGTTAAATAATATTAGGGTGTGTTTGGTTTTTTTTTTTTGGTGACTAGGGTGTGTTTGGTTTATATTTATATTTTTTATTTTTATTTTTAGTATTTTTTATTTTTTGAATTCTGAAAAGAAAAAAATGAAAATAAGAAGTGAAAATAAAAAAAATTATTATTTTCACTTTTTTCTTCATAAAATTTAAAAAGTAGATTGAAAATAAAAATAAAAAATAAAAATACAAACTAAATGCACTCTAAAATTTCAGGGTTATTATCCTTTTTCTTTTTATAAATCACCTTGTCTTTAAAAAAAAAAAAAAAACTGAGACTTTGAGAGAAATTTTATTACTATTTTACTTTTAATTAAAGACTATCATTCACCTAAAAATATATTTACATTTATCAACCGTACATACAAATTAATTCCATATAATTTTTAGATAAAATAACATAGAGGAAAATAGTTCAGTTACACAATGTAGCACAGGATATAAAAAATAAAATTAAAAAGTAAACCTACCAAATTTGTAAAATTATGAATCATAAATCAACTATACTCAGCCAGGTCCAAGGGTTTGAAGTATTTCCCATCTATGAGGAAGGTTCCAATGCTAAGCCGCACTGCCCACACATCTTTGGGTTTTCTTGACACGATTCTGCAGAAAGATATGCATTTAATTGAAGTCTTGATGATAATAGATGTGCACGATGAACAAAATAAAATCAAGCTAGCATGATTTTAACTCTTTAAATAATAAAATTATAAAAGAAATTTTCTTTTACCAATCTGTATTTTATATAATTACATCAATATTTGTTAAACTTTCGCACACAACAATATTTGAATAATGCACATATAAAGTAATATATTCTGCACATATATAATGGTCAAAATACTAAAAATTACTGGTTTCAAAGAGTTTCTCATAAGTATTTCACAATTGTTACATTGCCAGTTCATCAACTCTAAATACTTGTTTCTCCAACTTAAACTACAAACTCTGACAAGCTTTATTTTCAATGTATGTTTCAAATTATTGAGTATCACTAGAAAGAGTGTTAATCCAACTAATATCATTAACTCAAGTTTGTCTGAACAATTCATAGAAATAAAAAATAAAAAGAGAAAATTAATAGTCAAAAGAAGCAGAGATGAATGAAAGAGTTTGAAGTACCTTCCAACATCACCAGGCTTGACCAAACCAGAATTAACCCTAAGACATGGAACAGAAGCAGCAGTCTTAATCATTTTAGGAGCCTCTGTAAAAATAATAGGTGAACCTATCTCTAGCTTTGGACCCTTTGCTTGCAGTTCTATGTTATCTTCTGATGAGTCTTTTGATTCACACTTTACCACAGTAACAACATTTGCTCTTTGTAGTTGATTGTGTTGGAAGAAAGAAGTCTTCTGAAGCTTTGAAAAAACTGAAGATTTAGTAGTAGTAGCAAATGAAGAAGGTAAAGCCATGATTAGTTTATGCAGAGTTATCTTTATTTTCTTCTAAGAACAAAAAGAGTAATTGAAGGGCAGGACAATCTGTTTGGGAGCAAATTAGATATTTGTATGGTTCATATTTGAGAAGGCCACTCAAAAGATAACATAAAAGAATAAAATATTGAAAAATATATTATTACTCTTATTTTTTTATATGATATATTTGTATAAATTTATTAAAAAAAAATATTTTCAAAATAAAAATAAAAATATTCATTCTTAACAGATATTTTTCATTAAAATATTTAACTATTTTATCTTATCATATTGTATTGGATAATGTAGATCTTTTATTTTTCTATTTCATCAAAAGTCTTTCTTTATAATTTATTAATTTTAATCGATACTAGATAATTAGATTTTTTTTTTGGTGACTTCTAGATAATTAGATTTAGAAGATCAATTTTTAATTAATTAATATTAATTAAATGTTTTTATTGTTAAATTATTTTTTTCTCTAATTTTTTAAACAATTTAGGTTTTAAAATTTAAATTTAAAATAAAAATATTTTAAAATAGTAATTAAAAATTAATTTTTAAAGAATAATTAATTTTTATATTTATTATTTTAAAAATTATTTAAATACATAAATCTAATATGACACTAAAATTAAACTTATTGGTATTTTTCATTAAAAAATTGGAGGAAAAAAGAAAAGAAAAAAAAAAAAAAACCTAATTTACCAACACTCACACAGACACTCTACCTAGCCTTCCTAAAGAGATCAGAGAAGAGAGAACCGGTTCGTCGTTGGTGGTTCGCCTGCTGCGTCCGCGTCTCTTCTGTTTCCGACGCAGCTGGCTGTTCTGCTCGTGCATTTGAGTCCCGCCGTCACCGCTGGTGGTTCGCCGCATCTGTTCGCGCTTCGGCCTCTCCTCGCCTCTGGTCGCAGCTTTTCTCCTTTGCTCGCCGCTTCTGTTTCTCTTGCTTCGCTTTTGCGCCTCTGCTCATCTCTGGTGTGTTCTTTTTTCTATTTTGTCTACCTAAGTTAGTTAATTAGTCAACTTAGGCATTTAGCTAAAGTAATTTGTTGGTTAATTGGTTCATTTAGTTCTTCATTTAGCTAATTAGGTTGATTTAGTTATTGTTTTAGCTAATTAGTTCATTGGTTGATTGAGCTGCTAGTTCGTTAATTTGTTCATTTAGTTCTATTTCACTTTTAAAGATTTCTTAATCACAAACACTAGCTCAAGAACAAGCATCAACTCCTGAGGCTTTTAAATTTTTATTTAAGTTTTTTTTTTTTATAGTTTTATATGTTTATTTAATTATGACCTGGTAAAAAAGGTGACCCTGTACTGACAGATGCCGTATCGGTTCTGTTAACCATGCTTGTTGGTGTTGGGGTTTTAACTTTTTAGGGTTTAACTTGGCTTTACCAGAAGTGGCACTAGCTGTAAGCTGCACTTCCATAATCGCCAATCAGCGCTTTGAGTTCTGAAAGGCGGAGATGAAGGTGAAAAAGCAGAGGAGGCACAGGAAGGTTCTAAGATTCTTCACTACTTGCTTTGGTTTGAGGAAGCCATTCAAGGTTCTCTGCGATGGCACCTTCATTAACCATCTCATTGTTAATCGCATAACCCCTGCCGACGATGCCCTTGCCAATATCCTCACTGCTCCCGTTAAGCTTTATACAACGAGGTCCTTTCTTTATTTATTTGTTATGTTCTTTTTTGTTTTAATTTCTGTTCATGGAAATAGTATATACCCTTGATTAGCTTTATCTGTAGGCAGTATGCAGTTGTAGAATGTATGACATTCTTGAGAATTTTACACTAGGAATCGTATATCGGAATAGTATATACCTTTTTACTTTCTTTAAAGTAAACAAATAGGTGTTTGAAGAGTTTTACAATAGACTTAGAAGTCCTAAAGTAAAAAAAAAAAAACTGGTACCAAATAACTTCCTAGGAAAATCTGTGATCGATTTATAAGTCCATGGAAAAAAAATTAAGCCCTTCAAAAATTGTACCTCTGGACTAATGTCTATAGCAAAATTCTTCGTGACATACTTGCCTTGTCTTATTACTCTTTTTTTCTTTTTTAATCTCATTGATATATAAATGCTTAATTGGGAAAAATGGCTTCAACGCTGCAGATGTGTTTTAGCCGAGTTGAAACGACTTGGTAGCTCATATTCTGAGGCTCTTGAGGCAGCTCAACAACTCATAATAGCAAGGTCATATTTCTTATGTTCCTTTCTACTTCCAGGTTTTCCTTAGTGTTGAAACAAATATGGATACGATGCCAAATAAAATCACTTGTATTGCAACCTCTTTCTCGTTTACCTTCTATTTATTTTATTTTTTCTATCGTGACATATATCCTTGACCCCTAAGTTGAATAAAATTTTGTACTACTTTCAATTGGTTAGACTCCTATACGACACTAGACTTTTCTACAGAGTAAACCAGCATCGAATTCCACAAAATTATACTCTTCGTGCAATCTGAATTTCATAATTATACAAGATTATCCTTGAGGATACAAAATTTGGGTCATTCCTTAGGAGTAGAGGGAGATATAAAAAGTATCTAGGTGCTTAGCCCCTTTGTTCATCCAACATTTTTCCTGAAATATTTGTAAATTATTTTATTAAAATAATAATGTGGTCCATGTAATTAATAAAACTAATTCTAATTATAGTGAGTTAAATATGATGGCTGTTACTCAATAAAGGAATAAAATTAGTGGGATTTTAAATAAAATAAAAGGTATCCCTCCCCTCTCTCTTCAGAACAGAAAAGTAGAGGTTACATTTTAAAAAGAAATAATGTAACAAAAGAAAAAAAAGACCTCTGCTCAACTCAACGGTTTTCTCTGTGTCATCAATGAGAAAGTGAAAGGAAAGAAGGAAGAGAGGGGGACGCACCCAGAACTAGCCGCATACTAAATCAATTTTGATTTCCGAGATAATGATTTTGAGGATTTCATCTTTTGTAGTGTATTTTCCAGCTGAGTATATACCGTGTTTAGGGACTACTGTAGAGTGTTGATATTTTTCTATTAGATGAGTTTCAAGATGTTTGAATTTGAGCACCAGTATTTATGTTGATATGGACATTCACTTTTATCTAAATTCTAATTTGCAGATGTGAGCATGAAAAATGTACTGGGGCAGAAGCCTGCGTCATACAGGTCATTGGAGAAAATAATTCCGAGCACTTTTTTGTTGCTAGTCAAGACACTGACCTGCGGAAAAAATTGCGAGAGGTTAGTATGCTTTTATGTATAGATTTTAATGTTGATTTTGATAATTGGATGGAAAACGTCATTCACATAATTGAGGAACAATATATTTGATAAATATCTAGAAAAGAATCTCTCCTGTTTGAATATGTTGTTGGTAGCAAACATCTTTTTCTTTTAGAGATAGGAATTTTTTTTTTTTCGTGGCTTTCTTTGGTGTTTGTTTAATGGGGTTTCTTTAACTGATATTAAATTGCATTATTACATAGCAAATTTTTTTACATATTACCTATGCATTTTGTATCTGTGAGGATGGATTATCCCCTTGTCATTTTAATAAAATTTCTTTTTTTACAGAAAAAAATTCCAAAACTTGTTGAAGTGTTGTTATACTGATGCATGCAATACACGTAGAATTGTACCTTCTGGTATAGGTTTATTTTGTTTTAATGATTTAATCTGTCTGTAGGTTCCTGGTGTGCCTCTCATATATGGTCTCAGAAACACACTTTTCCTTGAACCTATATCTGCATTTCAGTTGCAATATGTTAAAACTGCTGGAGAAAAACGATTGCATATGGACGATAGAGAGTACCAGATATTTAGGAGTAAGGTAATGAATAGATTATCTGGTGAGGAAGCAGACGAAATAATGGAAAACAAGGATTCAAGAGATGAAACTATAAAAGTAGAGGCATTAAAAAGGAGCAGCACCGCAAGGAATCCAATGGAAATCAAGGATAAACCTCAGTTCAAGAGAAAAAGAGCAAAGGTATTCACAATTTGTGCTGTAGCTGTTGCAAGAACATAAGTTAGACAATTTTTTATTACGTCAAATAAATTTTATTACTTACCATTCCCATTATTTCAACCATGCAGGGACCAAACCCACTTTCTTGCAAGAAGAAAAAAGGTCGTGAATGCCAAAATGTTGGTACTTCAAAGGTACAGTTGACTCTTAACGGTTAGAAATATTTTCTACTAGTATAGCATTAGTTATTATGGAATCTAGAAAACGATTTAGATATCAATACAAATTCCTATTTGATTGTGTGCATTGGCGTTGTTTTGGCATGGACATTGAGCAAATTCCAAATATGATTTTCCAATATGTGCGTGCATGTTTTCTGTGTTTTTCTGACATGTTTCTTAATTGTTGCTATTGTGCAGGAAACGAAACAAGGAGACAGATCAGAAAATGCAGTGAAGAGAAGTAGGAAAAGGAAGAGGTCACAAAAACGGCAAACAGCAACAGAAACCTAGGTTGATAATTTTTATATAATTATTATTAAATACGTGTTTAAAGTTTTTGCGCTTAAGATGAGTGGAGAGAAGTAAATCTTGATCGTTGTTAGCATGGCAGGGCAAAGTACATACATACATTAGTTCTATGTTATTTTTTTTTATACTGTTACTATTTATCATTGAAATATTGATGTTTTAGAAGCTTTGTTCAATGTTTTATTGTCATGTTATGGGAATATTTAAAAAAAAAAAACTGGTTGACGTTGGTTGAAAAAAGTTAGTGATCTAGAATCATTCTTTTTAAAAAACATGGGAATATAACATTCCTAAAACAATTAGCACTCAGACATTTTATAAAACTAACAAATAATGTGGGTATTTTTTAAATAATTATTCTTGGGGATTTAACATAATGGCCCAATTTACCAAATAAAGAAATAAATAGATAACACCCCATAATATCTTTCTCTTAATTTATCAACACTGAATCATCAGAGTGGTGCATGACTTTCTCTGTTACTCATCACATCCCCACCCCCATAATGTCTAATCTGATTCATACGATCAACTTTGTTTATGAACAAGAGAGAGTTCAAAAATATTTTAGCACTCCATTTTTTCTGTGTATCTCTTCAGAACCATCTATTTTCCCGCAAAATCGCCTTGACTATATTGATCACCTTTAAACCTTATGATTTTGATGAAATTCATCATAAATTCTTAATTCCCTTTGTTCATGTAGCATAAATATTATTTGCTTAAAAAGTGTTTAATAGTACAGTGATATCAAATTTATCATTACCAAAACATCATGGAAGGTCCGTATTTATACTTTAAATTTCAGTGGAGCTGAATTTTGCAGACCCAAGAGACGAGTATAATTTGCCCTAAAGATTTGATTAGCTTTGGTTAGCACCTACATCACATAGATATATTCATCCATTTAATTTTACTCGTCTGCCAGTGGTTTTGAGCAAGTCAAATACTAAACAAACATGCCCTTCTCAATACACACTACAACTAAATAAATTTTAGGGAAATGAGGTAGTATCTAATGAAAAAATAAAATGAAACTTGGGGCTAATGTACCAAAAAAAATTACAAAAGCTTTCTCCCTTGTGAAAGCACCTATACATCTACTTTATATATAAAGACATATCAATCAAACAACCTTTTTCCTTTTCCTCATCCCATGTTTTCGAACCAAAATATAAAATGGAAGGAAAAAAAAAAAAAAAGACAACTGGCCTTCCCTTAGGGGTTGTTTGCGGGTTGGGAATTTGGAGCGACCATCGACGGGGAAGAAAAGATTTGTAGCGTAAAAAATTCAAATGGTAAGTTTTCTTCCCCGCCAAAACGCTAACTCGCAAAACAAACCCTAAGAGTGAGGAAACATCTTTCTGTCTCATTTGACAAAATAACAAGATCTTTACAACCTATACAAAATCCAACTGCTAAATCAGCACCTCAAGTTAGATCAGTTCTTAGATTCATGCTCTTTAGAGCCTCTTGAGTAAAATAGGTATGTCACTGAAAATCATTCATTACTTCTTTGAGTATGTGAGATATGGATCTTGAGCAATTGTTAATACATCTGGTCTCTCGATCTGGTTATACGTGAGACACCGACGAATGAAATCCTGACAAAAGATCGTAGAACAATTGATAGGTTTGTTTGACAGTAAGAAAAAATGAACTTAGGGTAGCGAAAAACAGCATTTGTGCAAGAAAATGTAACAATGGATTCTGGATACACAAATATAACCTACAAGAAGCAAAACATACTCACCTTTGCCTCATTAGAAACAGCAGGCCTAGTAGGAAAGTCAACCTTGCGCGCCTTAATAATTGTGTCTTCACGAAGTATTCTCTCTTGAGTTTGGTCATGCCCGAAAGGACGTCTACCGAAGAGCATTTGATAGAACAAAATGCCAGCAGACCAGACATCAACCTGGTTTCCAGAATACAAGTCATCAAAGACGGCGGGCAAAACAAAAAGGCCTCATTGGTTTGGATAAGGATTTACAACTTAGAAGCGAAAAAAAAAACCCCAAAATGACAAAGGATTGATAACTATGTATTTTCAATTTAGCACAATAAATTTACCTTCGATGAAATATAAGGCGTCTTGCTGAGCTCAAAGCATTCAGGAGGCAAATACCTGGAAATTGAAAAAAATAAAATAAGAAGGCAGAAAGAGGTTTCCCCAAAATAAATGGAAACGAAAAAGGCAGCATCAAAGTTAAGTAATGCTATATGAAAAATCAGACATATAAAATTTTATTATAAAGAAGCATCACAGCTGAGATCAGCATATAATTTAGTTGGCTTCATATCTGTAAAATAAAATATAGAAATCGGACAAAGTCGCATGTCAACAACTAAACCTTGTCCCATACATAATGGTCTTCCAGACTTACCAGTATGTTCCAGCTCCCTGGGATGTAAGTTCCATACCCTGGGATCCAACATCATCCTCCACTATCTTGCTGAGACCAAAATCAGTCACTTTTGCAATACCAAGCTCATCAAACAGAACATTTCCTGGCTTTAAATCATAATGGATAATTTTCTGTGTTCTTTTATTCATGTATATAAGGCCTTGAAAAATCTGAACCAGAATGACTCTAGCCTCCTTCTCTGGCAATATAGGTGTTGCTTTAAGGACAGCATCAAGATCTTTCCCTGGAAGAAAAGATGAGTGGATTAGACAAAACAAAAAATGAAATATGAAAAAATAATGAAATAAAAGAATGTTTATACTTCATGTTACAACTCACAAAAATATATAAATAACAATATTTACCACTACAATATTCCAGAACAGTACAGAACGTATTTTGGTCAATCTCAAATATGTCCCATAAACGAACAATGTGATGATGCACAAGGGACTTGTGAATATTATACTCCCGAATTGCATGCCGCATGTAACTCTGCTTCTTCTCTTCACTCCATTGAGGATTTAAACCGTGAAGCTTGCAGGCAACATATCTATGCTCTACCAAATCAAAAGCCTGCTGGAAATTTCTTACTTCAAATCACTGCAAAAAGGTATTTATTTACAATAGCCAATATAGGCGAAGGAACTGTCTACATTATGGTTCTAGTAGCACCAAAAATTTGTGCAGTATTTGTTGATGATTATAATTATATTATTATCATTTTTGATAAATTATTATTATTATTATCATCATCATCATCATCATCATCATCAGTAGCGTACTTAGAGAAAGCTCTGACCTTGTAAACCTCACTGAACCCTCCCTTTCCGAGAAGGTTTAGAAGGGCATATCGATGGTTTAGAATCTGAAAGTTGTTGAACCGTGAACCATCTTCATCCCTTATACGTTTCATTTCACGAATCAACCTTCCCTTCTCAAGTTCATAGCGATCCCTCTCACGCAAAATAACTTCTTCCTCCTGTAAAGCTATCTGCTATAGAAACTTGTACACCAAAAAATATATAATATTGCAAGCAGAAGGTGTGACTTACCCGTTTGATGCTAGCCAGTCGAGATTTATAAATTTCATCATGAATGAGAACATCTTCTGATAATCCAGCCTCTGCATCAGTTGTATCGCCCTTATCTATACCACAATGAAAATCCACAATTTACAAAATGTTAACAAAGCAGAATAACATAATACAAATTAGTCTGGAAACTAAAACACAACAGGTAATCTAAGCTTTATTGTGCTGTCAAAAGGAGCATAATATTAGTTATTATTTATATATCTGGAAAGTGAATACACAATGAAAGCAATTAGATGTCAATAAATACAAAGTACTAAATGCCTTGATTGACACATAGCCATCATATGTTCATATAATTAGTACACATAAGAAAGAAGGGGAATGGAAAATGGTAAGATGTAAAACAACCCTAAATTTGATCCACTCAAACGGTCAAGCCCTCCCCTCCCAACTTTAGGAAACAATGGACTAAAAAGAGAAGGGGGCATAGGATAATACCAGATTGTTTTTTCTTGAATAATTTGCGCTGACGTTCAATTGCCTCCTTTGTTTCTATTAGTTGTCTCTACAAAAGTAAATAAATGAAAATAAAAAATCAAAAGAGAACAGAATTCACGTATGAAATGCAACATTTTCATAGGCAAGGTTCCAATTTTGGCCATAAAAAAGAGGCCTACAAACAGAAGGAATTTACATGCTCTGCGATATGGCAAATTCTTTTTATATAAATACCAAAATATTAATGACATTGAATTAAACACCAAGTAACAAATAAAAAACAGCAGTATAAAAAAAAATTCTTGAACAAGTAAAAAAAAAATGAGACATACAAGCTGGGCATTCAGATCCTTTAATGCTTGACCATCTTCCCACGTTTCAGATAAGACAGTTCCAGCTCTACAATTATAGCCAAACAAATGAGAAGGTCAAGAAAACAAAAGAAAAAAAGATATATAAAAAGAAAATTACTGTTCTTCACTCATACCTGATTACACCAACATTTCCAAGTCTCAATGAGTCTTGCCGCACTTTCAGCCTGGCCTCTTGTCTCTCAGCCTTTGAAACCGATATCAGCAAATCAGATATTATTTTTGTCCGCTGCAAAATAGAAGGAACAAATGTAAATTTGATGCATGATAAAAGGAAAGCTCATTGTTGATATTTTATTTTGGGAGGGGAAAAGTAACTGATATTCTCCTCTTCAAAATTTAGAATTATCTCACCTTTGGCTTCATTTGTTGTTCTTGATCTGTCAGGTCCTTAAGTTCCTGCACATGTGAGAATCAAGAATTAAAAGGAAATAAATCTGTCATTAATCCAGGGATGTTATGCTACCAGTTTCAAAATGCAATTTTGTGGCGTATTTAGTATATTTGGGGTCAGCTTGCAATTAAGCAGTTCAAACAAATAATAAAATCAACAGTTTCCAATACTTCTTCAAATGCCTGATACAAAAGGTAGAATTAAAGGTTTCCATGCTGAAAATTGCTACTTAGTATGTGAAATGGTAACATTGTTTGAACAAAAAAAATGGGTACCACAATATCAATTGCCCAGTCACTTGTCCTAGCAGTTACTGTATATGATTCTATCATTTTTAAGACTTAATTGCATTTTATTCCAAACTTGTGTACAATGTATGATAAGTCCATTTTGTTGAAACATTTTAACAAATTGTGACAGTGTCTTACATTAGCCTTCTGATTCACAAATCACAATTACTATTTTTGTGAATAGTTGCTAAATCATGTACCTTTTCCAACTGCCGACAAAGATTCTGATATTCAGAGGTCTCCTGTTTTGATTTACGCAAGTCCTCCTCCAATGCTACAACCTTTGCCCGTAAAGATGCAACCTCCTCCTATTTAAAGATAGCAATGAAATCAATAAGAAAAAGATGGAATTAACTAAGAAAAATACTTTAGAGGTAAAAATATCAGCATGGTATATAAATCAGTTCATTGGGATCCAGAGGAAGCAACAAATGAAAGAGATCACAACAGCATATCAAACCTCTATTTATTATTTGTTTTCATCCTAATCTACACATACATTTATTTTTCCACAAAATCAAACCTCAGCAAAAGACTTACCTCTAAAGAAGAAAAATTATCATTACGAAGTTGATCTTTGAGTCTTCCATCCTGCAAAAGAATATGATCTTTACAGTAAACAATCAAGAAGTACAATATAATTGATCAATTTAAAAAATTCATTACTAAGGCAATATGTCATTCCGAACATATTGCTAAACAAACTTTGCTCCAAAACAAGAATAATTAACAAAACATTACCCTGGCATTTAAAGTAAACACTAAAAGAAATAAAATAAATCCACGTGAGGCCATTTCCATCAAACTCTTTAAAGATATGATTATAAAAAATATGACCTACTTTCCGCACCCCAACCAAGAAGGATGACTCTATTATTAATAATAAATTTATAATCCGATAAAGATGTTATATTAACAATTACAATTGCAATTATGCGTTGACTATAGATCACGGTAATTACTAAAACAATTAAAGTGACAATTGAAAAATACAATAAAGAACCAAATGTCTTATGGCAAAGAACATACCTTATGATATAAATCGGTCTGGCCATTTGAGGTCAAAGCAGTTGGAGGAGGTATTTGTGTTCTGGTCTGATCATTAGATCTGGAACCCCGGCCCCTTCCTGAACCAGAATTGCCTCGTCCACGACCATGTTTCTTTCTATTCACATCGTTACTTATTTTTATCTCGACGGGCTCTGAACTAGTTTGTCTTCCATCAGTCATAACCTGATAATGTAAATAATGTCGGTTGGAGACAAGAAGCTGACACAAGACTACTAATTCTTATGAGCGATAAGTTCTCTGGATAGTAGTTCGAAAAGATTAAAAAAAAGAATAATATTAAAAAGTAAGCAAAAGAGGAAGCATTCTATTCAGTTGAGTTTCCAAATTCACAATATGAGCTGTAGCTACTGCCTACTGCCCTACTAAATAAACCAAGTTGTCAGGATAAAAACAAACCTCGAGATGTTCAAAAACATTAGAGTTGTCATCTTCTTGAAGTTTTAGCCGCTTCTGCGTGTTGGCTTGTATTAAGAATTCTTCACCATTCTGGAACAGAGATATGAAGGTAAGGACAAATTGATTAATTCCGTAACTCATTGAATTAATACAGATCCACAGATCTACAATCATTCCAGATCATTAGTATGCACAAAAAATTGACAGTCTTCTAATGCATAGACATTAAACAACTTATGAACACCACTTATAAAACACATACATCTATCGCATCGAATCATCCAAAACCATATATAGATGGAAGAAACACCAGTCACGGTCGATTTATCGCAATCGATAGCAATTCAGTGCGCAATACCCTAATAACAGCTATTATGATACAACTATACAAGCATATATTACCAAACCAACTGCATTGAATTGAGCCGGGACTTACATCATCATCAGAATCACTGGAACTACATGCCTCAGCTAAATCCTCAGCAGCTCCTCCAAATTTCCCAGTTGAAGGGGCAGAGGACCAACCTGGCTGCTGAGCAGCGGTGGAGGAAGCCTTGCCCACCATTCGAGCTTCCAGCTTCGCAATCTTCGTTGGAAGGGACTGGTCAGATTGGTTGGAGGAATTGGAAGAGAAATGCACAAGCATATCATCAGACATTATGCCTCCTGCAACTCAAAACTGTGTTTGCCATTTGCCAACAACAAACAAAATGCACCTTAAAAAACCATTCAACCCCAACAAGAAACAACAACAAAAACAACCACCAAATCTTTTTCAACTAAGTTAAGTCTATAGATGTAACAAAATATCACCATTGAATCACATAATGAATTATGTCTTTAGACAAACAACTTAAATCCTTTTTAACGGTTTCATCTGAACTTAACATGGCTCAAAAAAATTCTACCCTTTTGAAATCAACCACAAACACAGTGAAAGAGCAAGTTAATGAGTAGTGTTAGGCCATACCCATTCGTGATCAAGGAACCAAAAGGTGGTGAATTATCGAAAACCCGCGTAGAGAAAATTGGGATTTAGGCAAACTTGGAGTAAAACAAAAGTTAACAAAAGTTAGCAGAAGCTGTTGAAGGGACCAAAAGCACATAGAATTGGTCTGGGGATGTGATGCAAGGAAGAATGAAAAGAGGATTTTGAGTGTGTTTGGAGGGGAAAGAGCAAAGAGAATGAGAAGAAATGGAAATTTTGAAAGAGGGAAAAATCTAGGGTTTTTTTTTTTGTTTGGTAAAGATGCAGAAGAAGATTCAGAAAGCTTGGGAGGGAAGAATATATTTTGGGTATCAGAATGAAGAAACCATGGATGCAGAACAAAGGAAGTGAAAAAAAGACTGTTTTTTTCTGTGTGGGTATGTTCCCTTTTGAAAACTTTGTAGTGGGGCTCTTTTTTGGTCAGAATAGAGGGTTTTCTGTGAGAAAGATTATAGGTCTATGGCAGAATAATAATACATGAAAATTTAAAAAAAAAAAAAAATGAGAAGAGAAGAAGAGAAAAAATAAAATACAAATTTGATGATGTGATTTTACATTTTAGTGTGTGTCAGATATTTTGATGTGAGACTGGTGCTACCTAAAATCTAGTGAGGCATTATTATGGCGATAGCTTCTTTTTTGAGTTTTTCCCCCTTTTGCTGCTTACCTCTTTTCTGTTGAGATGAAAAATGGACCTTTGAATTGAATTTGAATCTGTTGAGAATCCTAAGAATTTCATAGTGAAAATACAAGCATAGCTAACTTTTATAAGTGGAAAGAAGATGAAGTGTTTCCCATTTCATTAATGAAATATGCAAAGGGGAAGTAGGCTTCAGGAAAAGTGGTAAAAGTAAAAACTAAAAAGTATAAGCTTGTAAATGAAGCAAAAATTATTTACTGAATTTGTTTTTGGGGGTCTGGAGGTAATTCAACTGATGGACAATGTAAATTGGATACAGAAATCCACATGGGCTCCGGTTAAGATACAGGTCGACCCGGCCCAACAACCCAATTTTTCCAATCGATTTTTAATCGGTTAAGAATTAAGATACTAAATCTTTTTATGAATCAAGTCAAATTAAGTGAAATAATAAAATTTAGATTAATGTTATTTATAATTAGTTTTATTGATGTTAGATCAATTTAATTTGACTTGATTAATAAGAATATTTAAATATATAACATTATTCTATATATTTTTTATTTTTTTATCTAATATACTATATTTTGAGTTGGTCTTACTAGATTTTGAAGTGTAATAATTTTGAAGAAAAACAATATATATAAAAAAAATAGCGATAAATTATTATATTTAATACCTAATTAATATATTATATATAGTACAAAAGTAAATTATTACAAGTCTATTTTACATTTATTTATTCTATCATTTAATTTTTTTGTTGACATATTATCATTTTCTTATATATTCACTCATCGTTGTAAGATATTTGACCCTCGTAATAAATAACCTAGCGACATTTTTTCCTTTTACCTTACTAAGCCAAGTGACAAATATGCTAATTTATATAAATGACCCTCAGATGTGGTTGACTCCCATAATATACAATTTGACTACAATATGAAAAATAGAATTCAACCGGAAAATAGAAAAAACACAAAAATCTTTTTCTTTCTAGAGAATAAGTTACATGACATTAACAAACTTTGTTAAATATGTAACAATTTTTCGTTGACTTTTGCAGTCAGTTTCATGAGCATTAGTCACATAACAAACTTATATTTTACAAAAACATGAACTATTTTATTAAAGCATTTTTGTTTTATAAATACTGCTACAAAATTAGTAATCCAATTTGTTAATAATATATAAACAATATTTTATATTATAAAATTTAAAAGGATGAAATATTATTTTTGAGTGAAAATAAATTTATTTCTTTTTGTAAATCGATATAAAATCAGATTGCGAGATTTTGAGTACAAATAGAGTTTAAGTTAAAAATTTTGAACTCATAGATAAAAATATAAATTCTCTAAAGTAAAAATATTAATAATATGATAAAATAAAAGATTAATCATCATTAAATTTATAATTTGCATCATAGGTAATTTTACTATTTAAATTTAAAAATAATTAATTTTTATTTTATCATTTTATCAATTATTTCACTTTAAAAGAAATTTGATCCCACCATATGTGAATCTTACTTATTGTCACCACTACAAGTAAGCTAGTGGCAGTTGATATTAGAGATAAGGTTAAGACCAATACGTATAAATTGTAATTACTGATTACTAATTACTAATTGGAGTGGTTCACCTCTTACTCTTACTCTTAATGATAAGGAGTTTAAATAATGAATTTGGCTTCTCTGAAATTATTCATTTACTTTAGAGAGTAAAGTAATGCAATCTGAACTCTTAATAATATAAATGGTTTTGATAATTTTAAATAAATAAATAATAAATAAATGCATTTAAAGAAGTTAAAAGAAGGGTTTCTTAGTGCTCTGTTAGGGTTTCTTAACGGAGTTCCTAGTGCCGTCAAGGCTACATTGTCAAGATCAATTAAATCTCAATACAAGTCTATCTGCATGGCTGAGACAACGAGGGATGAAGATCGGATCGAGGAAGACAACCTGAAAGGAGGTAGGAATGTGATTCTACTGGAAGAGGCAGACATATCAAAGGTATTAACGCTTGCTCCAATAGTCTCTATGGCAGACTCTTTGCTTCCAAAACCTTCTCAATTGGAACCATGGGGAATGCTTTAAAGGCTATATGGGGAAACCCGGAAGGATTTAGCGTGAGTGACAAAGGGGATAATTCCTTCCAATTCTTTTTTAATAAAGAAGTGGATGTCTTGCGTGTTGAACGTGGTTCTCCATGGCTATTCAAAGATTATGTGCTCCATGTCAAGAGATGGAAGGAAGATCAGAACTGTGATGAAGAGATTATTTCCAATTTTCCAGTTTGGGTTCAATTTTGGGGTTTGCCAGAATCTTTTAAAACCCTCGAAGTTGGACGTAAATTGGGAGAGAATCTGGGCACAGTGTTGGAGGTAGGTAAATTTCAGATGCGAGGCAGAGAAACTAGGATTGTGAAAGCCAAAATCAATATCGATGCTGCCAGGCAAGTGAGAGATCAGTTAATAGTGGCAGGACCTAATAAAAAGGAGGTAGAAGTGGCACTGCGCTATGAGAGACTTGGAAAGTTCTGTACCTATTGCGCAAAATTGGGGCACGAGGTGAAAAACTGCCATGATCTGCTGAAGGACACAGAGAGTGAGATGGTAAAAGAGGATGACATTGGCGAATGGGTTAAAGCTAACCAAGTGGGAACGCGAATCTACTCTGAAGGAGAAAGAACATTCAACAACTCAACCCAAAACCAGAATAAGGCCACTCAACGTAAGAAAAAACCGGTCTTAAACTGCTTATTGGAAGAATTTGCAGGGATGTCAATGCAAGAAGGGAAACAAAGTTTGAAACCACAAGACACTGGTAACAGGGCAGCACCTGAGTCACCTCAATCAGCCAATTCTAGAACAGAATGCATGGAGGTTATCATAGCTGGTCAGTCCAATACCAAGGAGGATGAAGGGCAGCTTATGCAATTCGCTATTGGGGAGTGTCTCACCACAGAAAAAGGTAGGAAGTGGAAAAGGTTAGCAAGACAAGATGCTGCAGAGTCAGATACTAAAAGTGAACCCAAAAAAAGGTTGATGAGTGGTATAGCTGAAGTAACTACAAAGAAAGCAAGAACAGAGGATGAAAATGCAGTTGAACAGATGGTGGAGGGTGCCAGCCTACAAATGGCACCCAAGGCGCCATGAGAACTATAGTTTGGAATTGTCGGGGTTTGGGGAGACCCCTGACAATTCACACCTTAAAAGGGATCTGTAAATCCCACTCCCCCGAGATTGTGTTTATAAGTGAAACAAAGAACCAATCTCGACAGGTGGAAGCAAAAATTCGGGTATGCGGCTACGAAAACTGGCATATTGTTAACTCGGCAGGAGTGGCAGGAGGACTTGTGCTAGCTTGGAAGGACAACATCAGTGTTCAAATTATTAGCAGTGGAGAATTCTTTGTGGCAGCTGAAATTAAGGAAGTCGGAAGCAGTGAGGTATGGGCGTTCATTGGTGTCCATTTGAGTTGTTCAGAACAAATTCGATCCTTACAGTTTGAGGAGCTTATAACAATGAGCCAACACATGGAAGGAAAAGTGGTAATAGCAGGCGATTTTAATGCTATAACAAGCCAAGCGGAAAAGGAGGGTGGAGGCCAAAAATCAGCAACCACCATTGCAACATTCACTAATTTTATTGACAGTAACGAATTGGTGGATATTGGAATGGTGGGGCACCCTTTCACGTGGACAAATCGAAGACAAGGAGAGGATTTGGTGAAAGAGAGGCTTGACCGCTATTTAGTTGGGATGGAATGGAAGTTGAAGTTTCCGAATGCAGTGGTGCACAGGCTCACAGAGTCAGGCTCGGATCATGCTCCAATTTTGATGGAAATCGAACCTCAATCCTGGCATAGTAAAAGGCGGTTTAAATACCAGGAACGTTGGTGTGGAGAAGAAGATGTCAAGAGAATTGTCAGTGAAGTGTGGAGAATGGAAGTTGTAGGCTCGGCTATGTTCTCCTTGGCCCAAAAGTTGAAAGTTTGTAGACATAGACTAGTTCAATGGCAGAAAACTCACAAAGTAAACTCTCGAAAAGAAATTGAGGACCTTCAAGCTAAACTAGAGGAGTTGCGGGTGGCTAGAATCAATGGGGGAGAGGAGGTTACCAGTTTGGAAGAGAAGTTGGAGCTGGCATATTTGAAAGAAGAGAGCTATTGGCGAGAAAAATCTAGAATCAAGTGGCTAAAAGAAGGAGATCAGAACACTAGATTCTTTCACCAGAAATTTCAATCAAGGATGCGAAGGAACAGAATTTGGAGATTAGTGGGGAGGGACAATGAGATTGCATCGAAACCGGAGGATATTGCAAAGGTAGCTGAGGACTACTTTTGCGATATTTTTACTTCTTCTTGTTCGGCTGATCCGAATCCATACTTAGAGGATTTGGAGTCTAAGGTTACAGCTTCCATGAACCGTAGGCTCCAAAGGCCAGTAACTATGGACGAGGTCAAAAGAGCTACATTTAGTGTTCATGCTCAGAGTGCTCCTAGTGATGACGAGTTTACAGCTAAGTTTTTTCACTTTTTCTGAGATATAGTTGGAGGTGACGTTTTTAAGGCAGTGAGAAGTTTCTTTCACAATGGCAGAATTTTAAAAAGCTTCAATCATACTCAAATTTGTTTGATTCCAAAGGTGCCAGATGCCAGTGACATGACTCAGGTACGACCGATCAGTTTGTCTTCAGTTATGTATAAAATTATTTCTAAAGTTATGGTGCACCGATTACAAGGTATTATGAATAAAATTATAAGTCCAAATCAGAGTGCGTTTCTCAAAGGAAGACTCATTTCAGATAATATTCTAATTGCCCACGAATGTATGCACTATTTGAAAAATAAGAGAAGTGGGGCAGAGCATGAGATGGCTATTAAACTAGACATGAGCAAGGCTTATGATAGGGTTGAATGGAATTTTTTATGGTATATTATGGATAAGCTGGGGTTTGATGCTAAATGGATTAACTGGACTAAGGAATTGGTAACGACTGTTTCTTACTCTGTTGTTGTGGAAGGTCAACCATTTGGCTATTTTAGGCCAAATAGGGGCATCCGACAGGGTGACCCCCTATCTCCATATCTCTTTCTTTTTTGTGCAGAAGGACTTTCCTTCTTGCTACACAAGGCAGAGCAAAACAAATTAATTCAAGGAGTTCAAGTTAATCGGAGATGCCAAACAATTAATCACCTTTTGTTTGCTGATGATTCAATCCTTTTTTGCAAGAGCGCACCTAATACAAGCCAAAGCATTCTAGAATTGCTAGAGACCTATGAGGGTTTTAGTGGGCAAAAAGTCAATTTGAATAAGTCGGCTATCTTTTTCAGTCACAACACTCCTCAGAACACAAGACTAGCAGTTGCTCAGACACTAAATATTGAACATATCGGAGCATAAGACAAATACCTGGGACTGCCCTCTATAGTTCAAAAATCAAAGAAAGCAACCTTTGGAGCTATCAAGGATAAAGTTCAGAAGAGGATTATGGGTTGGAAAAGAAGTATATTGTCATCAGGTGGCAGGCACACGCTATTGAGAGCGGTGGGGGAGGCGATTCCTATTTATACACTCTCTTGTTTCAAGCTCCCAGACACGCTGTTGACTGAGATTCATAGCATGCTCTCGCAATTTTGCTGGGGTCAAAAAGGCGCAGAACGAAGAATGGTTTGGATTAAATGGGACACAAGGACGAGACCAAAGAAAGATGGAGGGCTGGGGATCAAGGATCTAAGGGCGCAAAATTTGGCTTTATTGGGCAAGCAATGTTGGCGTCTAATGAAATACCCTAATTCTACTATATCAAGAATGCTCAAAGCTAAATATTTCAGATATACAGATTTCCTACATGCAGAGATAGGAAGCGTACCGTCGTGGGGTTGGAGAAGTGTTCTTGAAGGGCGCAAGGTGATCGAGAAAGGCTTGTTATGGAAAATAGGCTCTGGCACTAATGTTCGCATCTTCTATGACCCCTGGCTCCCACCACCAGTGCCCCTTAATGTCCCTCAAAATGCACTCACAATCCCGCCAAATATGCAAGTGTATTACGTTAGTGCATTACTAAATCCTGATAGAAGTTGGAATAAAAATCTAATTGAGTCGATTTTTTCAGTTGATATATGCAATAAAATTTTTTCAATCAAACCAACAGAGGAGGAGGATGAAGTTAATTGGTGCTGGACAAAATCTGGTATATATGAAGTTGGGTCAGGATACAAAATTGCTTATGGATTCTTTCATTCTCCTGCTTCATTGAGGTCCCAGAACATACACAACAGAGTCTGGAATAGCATTTGGGAGTTGAAATTACCACATAAAATTAAGATTTTTCTATGAAAAAGTCTTCATGAAAAGCTTCCGGTGTTGCAACAAGTTCACAGCCGGTTCGCATCCACTCCTGCCACTTGTCCAAGATGCATATTGAAGGCTGAATCAATTTCTCATGCTTTGTTCCAATGCCCCCTGTCTTCAATAATATGGGGTCTAAGCTTAATAACCCCTGACCTATGGATGAGAGAAGAAGAAACTTTTTTCAATTGGTGGCAACGAGTCTTATCCTGGGCAGCGACTCAATTCGACGGTAGACAAAAGACCCTCCTCATAGCGGCGGTGTGTTGGAGCACTTGGAAAGCGAGGAATCGGTGTGTTTTTGAGAAGGTAATAAGCCAGCACCAGAGATAGTGAAAGAAGCTAGCAATTTAGTGCGTGAACTCGTGAATCATACATGATAGATGCTACTTTTCTTTACTCTTACTTTACTCTTCTTTAAGCTCTTAGTCTTTCAGTCACAGCTGATGATAAATGGGAATACCCAATTCTTTTGTACTTTCTTATGGAAACACTTTTATTTTATATTAATAAAATAATATTTATCTTTGGAAAAAAAAAAAGAAGTTAAAAGAAGACTTTTTAATAGGATTTTTTTAGAGATAGTGCGACAACTGCAACAACTTCCAAAACCGCATGATTTTTTCTTTTTATTTTATTTTCTTTCTCTTTTATTTTGTTTTTTCTTTCTTTCTCTTCAACAAAAAAGAGAAATTTTATTTTTGATTCTATTTTTTCACAACATTTAATTCTCTTTTTAAGTTTTATTATCATGTTCTTCCATGATATTGTTGTTGTCTTCGTTAGCTTCTTCTTCTTTACTTTTGTCTTTAACTCACATTTAAAATTTCATCGTGAAAGAGATTAACGGTGACCATTAATAATTTTTCATCTTTTTGAATTCTTAATTTTTTTTGAAAAGTCTGGTAAAAAAAATTAAATTAATTTAAAATGGGTCAAAATTGTTTTTTATTATTTTTTATTTTAATATAAAAAAATGGCCACGGATTTTACTCCTAACTTCATATAGGAGTATGATTCACCATCAGTAAAATATTTACAAAATAAACCCCGTTTCTTTATTTTTGAAAGAATTAATAATTAAACATTTGCCCACTGCGTTTTTTTGTTTTACACATTCTTCCTGTTTCTTTTAATCTGAGGAGGAGAGTCCAAAGCTCTGCTAGGGCTTTTGCCCCTCTTCGTCCCATCAACGTCGCTCGTTCCTTGGTCCTCCCCCTCCGCGGTAGCTCGCTCTCTGATCCTCTCTCTGCGTCGTGGTCGTTCTCTAATCTTCTCCATTCGCGGGATTGCTCGTTCTCCCCTGTATCGTGTTTGTTCTCTGATTGTCGACGCCGCAACAAGCTGCCGCCACTGCCGCTACACTCGGATCCACCACTTCATTGTTTTCTGACTCCTGCCTCTCTGTTCCTCTTCTTCACCAGCGACTCTGATCTCTGTCCTTCTCCCTCCACCTTTCCCTCTGCGACCTACTCCTTTAAGGTTCCATTTTGTTTTTATTTTTATTGTACTTTATTTTCTTTTCTATCAAAAAATTTTATGTGAATTTGAATGTTCTTCGTTTGCCAGAGTATTGAATGTTGTTTTGATTTCAAAAGAATTTGATAATAAACCAATAAAAAATTTCAAAATAGATTAGGAGTCCTTGATTATGCTTGAATGATTGAATTTGATTGTTGTGATTTGGTTGGTAGTAACTCTTTTGATTTCTAATTGAATAAGGCTCCTACTTTTTTGTGGAAGTAGGGCAATGATTTTGAAGAACTAAAATACAATACATGGTGTCTTGTATGATGGAGACATTTGGGTTAGTATGAGTTAACCAAACATTTTCCCTTATCAGTTAGTTTCACTTTCTATACTCAAATATTTCAGGCTTCAAAGTTCATGTTCTCTTTTCTTATTCTGTAGTTATGTTGCACCGGAGTATGCATGCAGTGGAATGCTGACTAAGAAGAGTGATGTTTATAGCTTTGGGATACTTATTATGGAAATAATTACCGGAAGAAGTTCCGTTGATTATAGTAAATCCCAAGGAGAGGTTAGAGGCTATAACCAATAATAGTATAGTTTTGGTTTTAATCTTCTTACACTGTTCTATGCTGATTATTTTCTCTCTTTTTCTGTTTTTCTAACTAGAATTTGGTATATTTGCAGGTTAATTTAATTGAGTGGTTGAAAGCTATGGTTGGCAATAGAAAATCAGAGGAACTCATTGATCAGAAACTTCCTGAAAAGCCGTCTTCAAAGGCTCTTAAGCTTTGCTCTGTTGGTTGCTCTTAAATGTGTTGATCCAGATGCCACAAAGAAACCTAAAATCGGACACATAATCCACATGCTTGAGGCCGACGAGATCCTATTCGGTGATGTATGTTCTTTCCCTTTCTTGAACTCTGTATTATACATAACTGGAGAGCAAAAGCAAGATGATTCAGCATTGCTATAATCTGATTCTCATTTATCACTATTTTATCATTCTTTCTTGTAGGAACGGAGGACTGGAGGGGAATCGTTGCGATCCCATGGCAATTATCATCTTGAGCAAAAAGACTCTAGCAGGGATAGAAAGCGAATAGGTGGAAAGATCAATGATCGAAATGAAGATGATAATAGCAGTAAAAATCTTGTCCAACCCACTAGGTTGAGATGATAGTTGTTAAATGGTAAATGTAGCTATGTATTTATTATTTTTGGTTTTAGTAGTTTGCCTATATTAATTTCTACCACAATCTGGACAACATGCAATGAGTGTATTTTTGCTGCATAATTTTCCCTCCCACCACAATTTGGGATTCATTGTATACTCATTCATTATTACTAAAAAATCAAAATTTTGATATCGTCCTTCTGATTTATAAGACAAAAGTAGCTCAAGTGTTTTATAAAAAGTAATAATATTTTCAAGTTGCTCAAACTGTAGTATCAAACTACCGTTGTCTCATTCTGGTCCCATCATAACTTATGGCCCCATCATAAATTAAGTGCTTGTCATTTTGTGAGTGTAGTTTTTATGAGCACTAAACCTCCCAATGTGAGAGATAAAAAAAATCCATGGCAAGGTAAAAATTTTCACTATTTTCCAAATCAAAACTACAAACAAGTCTCAAAAGTCAAAACTTACAAGCACTACTAAGCATATATACAGAATTCTTGTACAAGAACATAAACACATAAAGTAATTGGTGAAATCAATGATACAATAGACGGCCGTTGCTTATGAACTTTTTGGCTAGAGAGCTCGGATTGCAATCACACCTCAAAGTTGAAGGACTATGAGTGAAGAACTCCAGGTAAACCAGAAAAGAATTTAACCATCCGATCATTCATTCGTTCAGGTTAATACACTAATTGTGATGTAGAGAGACTCTGCAAAAAGTGTTTGCTTGGGCCTCACACAAAGGAAAATGATCATAACCTGCTTGATAAATACACAGTGATGTATTATTCCTTTTTAGATTCAAAAGCAGAACCGAAAGGGACAAATTTAGCTTGAGAAAAGATTGACACAAAATAATAATACCACAATGCAAAATTTTACAAAAGTACTTACATGCTTACCAAGTTGCAACTGCTACAGAAGCTGCCTAATGCACATTTTAATGGTTGAATCCAGAAAGAAAGTAGATCCTCGACTATAGCAATTATCTATTTCTTGATGCCCCTGGAAAATCTATTTGAATTGGTATTTATATGAAATGATATGAGATAGAGCAGCTTCAAAGGGAAAAAAAACTAAAAATCTATTTATAAGTGATTTGCAAGTTTTGAAAAGGATGATAACTTTCTAAGGGGGAAAAACTAAAAATATAACTAAACTTATACATCCTCAATCATAGACTTCAAAACTCAAGAAAGGGAGCAAATTGAGTTTATAGAACTTCTAAGATCATTCCTACTACCGAGTACCAATGCATATCCTATGGTGCATGGAATATAAGTGATAGTTCAAAGATTATAATTTTGACTAATGTTCCTCAAGAAAAATTTTATGATTGATTTTCATAAACCAAGTCAACCTCTTCCCATTTTAAAGAACAGATAAAAAATAAACATACTAGATCTACTAAAAAAAATACAAAAACAACGCACAAAAAAATAATATAAATAGATAGAAATGCATACCTAATATGTAATAGAGATATATTTGTGTTGAAATTTGTGAAGATTAGATTGAAAAATAAAAAATATATGAAGACTACGTTAGAATTTGTCAAGGTTAGAATGAGAAGTTAGAAATATATGAGGATTTCAATGGTAATATAATAGCGGAAAATATGTGCGAAAAAATAAATAAAATTTGATAAGCAACTTTAAAAAATTCCTACTGAGATATTTTTAAAAGTACCCCTAATTTTTAAAAGCTGCAAATACAAGCTATTGAATTTTTTAATCTACCAAATACAAAATGAGGTAAAAAACACAAACACTTTTTGAAAAAACTTTACCGAATCCAGTCTTACCAAACATAAATACTATAATTTTTGAAAAGCTATTTTTTAAAAGTTTAATTTTCATAAACTATTTTAAAAAATAAAAATTTTACCAACTAGAAAGTAGACATAAATAAAATTAGCCTATGAAAATTAACTTTTAAAAGATGACTTTTTACTAAAAAGTAGACAATGTGCACCTTATCCAACTAGCGTCGTTGAGTCCAGAATTGCCAGAACCCTACAACTCAGCGTAAAACCCTCTTTTCTCTTCTACTCTTACACATTGTTTGGATCAAGAGAATTTGGAGGGAAAGAAAATAAAAGGAGAGAAAATAGATGGAAAAGTAGGTTTTTTGTTGTTTGGATGAGAGAAGAAAATAAAGTGGAAAGAAAAAAATTTATGTGGAACCCAATAAAATATTTTCATCTCAAGGATGAGATGAAAATAAAGAGAAATATTACAAACATAAATAAAATTACATATTTATCCTTTATTATTAATAAATTATAACTTATATATAATATAGATAAGAGTATTAATGTAATTTTATACTATTATGATTTTCTTTCTTTTTACTTTTCTTTCTATCCAAACAAAATAAAATTTTCTTTCTATTTTCTTTCCATCTATTTTCTCTTCATCCAAACACTATACAAATCACTCTATTTTTCTTTCTATTTTCTTTCTTCTCATTTTCTTTCTTCTTATTTTCTTTCCTTCCATTTTCTTTTTTAAATCCAAACAAAGCCTTAGCACTGATAAAGTTTTTCCTTCTAACAGTAATCTAACGATAACTTCCGTCATCTTCTCAAATGGAACTCACTTCCTCTTTCATACTCTCCCGCAATTACTCCTTCTCATCCTCCCTCTCCCCATTCCAAACCAACAACCCCAAAGTACCTCTCATCACTACCACCACCACCACCGGCAGTCCCCATTCCCTCCGCATTATCGCCGTCGCCAACGCCGTAAATGACCCGCCCCCACAGAATCCGCAACCTCTTCCTGAAAACAGCCCCCAGCGGCTCCTGAAGGAGCTCGCGGAGCGCAGGAAGATAACATCCCCAAAGAAAAAATCTCCGCCAAGAAGGTTCATCCTGCGTCCCCCACTAGACGACAAAAAACTCGCAGAGAGATTCCTCAACAGCCCCCAACTAACTCTCAAATCATTCCCCTTACTCAGCTCCTGCCTTCCTTCCAGGCGCCTCAACGCCGCCGACAACACGTGGATTGACGACTGCCTTCTAGAAGCCAAGCAAGCCTTGGGGTATCCTCTAGAACCTTCAGCTTCATTGGATGATGATAACCCCGCGAAGCAGCTCGACACTCTGCTGTACCTTGCGTTTCAGCACCAGGGGTTCGAGAGGTCCCGTGCGAGGCACGTGAGGTGCGGGCACTCGAGGCTGTTCTTTCTTGGGCAGTACGTGCTGGAGCTTGCCTTTGCTGAGTTTTTTCTTCAGAGGTATCCGAGGGAGGGGCCGGGTCCGATGCGTGAGAGGGTGTTTGGCTTGATTGGGAAGTCGATGATGCCGCGGTGGATTAAGGAGGCGAGTTTGCACAATTTGGTGTTCCCTTTTGATGATATGGATAAGCTTGTTAGGAAGGAAAGAGAGCCACCCGTCAAGTAAGCTCTCTCTCTCTCTCTCTCTATCTCTGAGTCTTGGTTATACTACATTGTCCCTTTCTATGCTATTGTGCTACTATTTAACTATCATCATTCGCTTTGCACTATGTTTGGGAGTTTCGAATAGAGGAATAGAAAAGTGTGATGTAGAGCCAGTTGCTTGTTTGGGAGTTTAAGACAGTAAGGGAAAGAAAATTAGATTCATTGTCTGGGAGTTATGTAATTGGTGAATGGAATGAAAATCACAAAATCATTTGAACCCTTGCTAACTTGCTTACTGCAATAGCTTTTTACCCCTCCTACTCCGACTGGCACCTTATGAGAAATCAAAGTCTTTGGGTTCCAAAAATCCCCAGAGGAGTATGGCCGCAATGATGAAATTTAAAGGAATTGACAGACAGGCATTAGGGAGTGTCAGGGCAGTCTGACCGTCTTCCTGGTCGTGTCTAGCTGGCTAGGACAGGCCAGTCAAGTTTGACCAGCCAAATTGGCCTTGGCACCCCATGGTTGTGTCTAGCCCAGACCGAGTTTGGCTGACCAGACTAGCGCTGACCAGCACGCAACGACCCACTCTCGCCACTAGAGCAATTTAGTGACAGCCAACAGCCAGCCAAGGAGAACATAGTGAAATGCAATACTAGAGGGCTAGGCCCCCAACTGCTGTTCGGCAAATGAGTGGTGGGCACACACATCGCTTCATCCGGTGTACACCAGTCCCTTCAGTCCGCAATGATCCTTGAATATCCGGGGGACTGTGTGCCTTAAACTTGGTCGTACTCATAACCACATTAGGTCTCCGAGGTGAACAGCCTCTGGTCAATGGAATTGTTAGATAAATTACTCAATTGGAAGTAATAACAGTAGCAATGAGATTTGAAGCATAACTTTGTACATGCAACTCAAGCCTCATATCACTAGACTTGTCCAAGTTACTTATCTGGTTAATTTTCTCAAATGCAAGACTTCTATGACAGATGTTTTCATTTAGAAATGAAGTGAAGCAGAATGCAGTTTCAACAGTGAAATTGTGTTTATGCAAAGTGGTATTTTGACTTGCTGGTCAATAGATTAGTATCCTCTTTGGTTAATGATACAAAATTACATGATGGACCTTATGTAAACAATGATGACTATGTGATAGTAGTATAGTTGCTTTTATCGTTTATTTATCCCATGAGAGTGCCTTGTCTGCTTTTGTCTTTTATTTCTCCCATAGTCCCATGGGAGTGCCTTGCCTGTGAATGTACTCTGTATTTTGAAGTTGCCGCAGTTTTGCTGATGGAATAATTATTTTGATTGATGTAGAGGACTTTAGTCTAACCAGCACACTAGAATTCTACTAAGAGGATATGCCCTTATTCAAGTTTAAGAACATCCCTGCATTCTCACATGGGGAATGCTTCTTGATTGGTACCCATGACTGATGAAATTGAATTGATTAATTAGGGTAACCTAATAATTTCTTCTCATGAATGAAGCTTGTGTTTTTAGGTGCTTGGAGGATGCTAAATATCTTTTCTCTTTTATTTTCTGTTTTGGTGTTTCTTTTTTATTATTTATTTATTAGCTTCAAAATAGAAGCTACCTGTGTAATCCAAAGCTAGATCCTTGTAATCTTGGATAACTAATGTAAATAGATGTTATTATTTGTAATGTTACCCATGACTTTGTGGCATCGGCATGAGACCATGACTTTGTATGTCTATCTGTTGCCATCTTCCTTTCAAGACCATGGTGTTACAGCTCATGGTTTGTAAATTATAGACATATGAGTCTTACAATCAAAATGATAGTATGGTGAAAAGAGAAACCATGCTGAGTGACAACTCCAGAACCCCCAGTTTTCTTTTTAATTTTTTTTTTTAAATTTCTCTTTTTGGACCCATCTTAATCAATGGAATTGATCTTTAACATAATATGTTCCTGAAGTGTATTGTTCACAGATTTTCTGCATTTCTTATTCCATTTTGTAGGTCTGTCTTTTGGGCTCTATTTGGGGCAATCTATTTGTGCTTCGGTATGCCGGAAGTATACCGTGTTCTTTTTGAAGTCTTTGGAATGGATCCAGATGCTGACTATTGCCAGCCCAAACTGCGTAGACAACTCGAAGATGTAGATTATGTGTCTACTGAATTTGAAGCCAAGATAAGCTGGCAAGACATGCTTGCCTATAAGGCAAGCTCTACAAACCTTTCTTTCTTAGCGTTATTTGTTTTAACAGTTAGCATGCAAAAACCTAGAGATATTATGTAGATATCATAGCTGTTAAAACTTGGACTAGCCGAATTATAAATTCAATTCTGTTTCTACGCACTACTGTGCTGCCAAATATACTAGCAAATTTCTTGGCTTATTATATAAATCGCATCTGTTACTATTAGGAGACAAAGCAATGGTGTTAACTGTTCTGCATTCAGCCTCCTGCAGATGCCCTGTTTGCACATCCGCGGTTGTTCAGAGCCTGTGTTCCCCCAGGCATGCATCGGTTCAGAGGGAATATATGGGATTATGATTGCAAATCAAAGGTTATGCAGACCCTTGGATATCCACAGGAAATGAATGATATGACTCCAGATATTACCGAAGCCCGGAACATAGAGCTCGGACTTGGATTGCAGGTAGAGCTATATTGTTGCATCTAATGCCTTCCCTTTATCCCGACTGGGGTTACTGCACTCACGTTATGAGGTCTGACCTTATTGAATTCGTTGTCGAACTGCAGCTATGTTTCTTGCATCCATCAAAGTACAAACTTGAGCATCCTCGATTTTGCTATGAAAGATTAGAATACCTTGGCCAAAAGATACAGGTATTTCATTTGACCACACTCTGGTTTCACTATTGAAATATATAACTAAAACTTTTTGTTGTCTTCAATGCTTACGATATAATCTTTTTCCATTTTTATTCTTGAATATTGTACAGGATTTGGTGATGGCTGAACGACTGCTGATGAAGCATTTAGATGCTCCTGGGCTGTGGCTACAAAATAGGCACCGCCGCCTTCTTATGAACAAGTATTGTGGAAGATATTTGAGGGCTAAACATCTTCACCATTATATTATATATGGTGAAAGTGTTCAAGATAAGTACGAGCACAATCGGCGACTGAGAAACCCAGCCAACACAGCAGTTCAACAAGCTCTTCATGGACTTTCATATGCTGTTTATGGGAAACGTGATGTGAGACGTCTGATGTTTGAGGTTTTTGACTTTGAGCAAGTCCAACCTCAAGAAGTCTAAAAAATGAAGAGATAGTAGTGAAACGAGGATAAAAGAACCTTCTCCTTTTCCTCATCCTTCGCCATTTCCTTCTTCCTTTACATTTTCTCTCGTTTTATTCTTTTACACTTCATTTAGGCCATACCCTGATATTTTATAATTCACCTCCTAGTCCTAGTGATTTCTGAGTTATTTTGAAGTTTCCTTGGTGTATATAATAATTGTATATTTTCTTTTAATCAATTTTGATGGTGCGGCCTATACAATGAAAAAATGCATTGAGATGAGGATACATGTGACTATTGTTCCGTTGCATAATGTCTGGTTGGTGGAGTAAGGCTGCCCTTGGTTGATGTATACTCGTAAGACATTAGAGATATGGATACAAATTACTAGTGTGTATATATATTGTATTTGATAAAATATTGAATTAAGACACAATAAAATTGTGAAAAGTCTATATTGTCCTTCATAATAATATTTCTTTTGGGAAAAATAAGATATTCACCGTTGCTATCCCCATCTCTACCATCATAGATTCATCCGGTACACATTTAGCCAGAAATCAATAACCGAAAATTAAGTAATGGAAGAACACCACTTATTTTTCAAAAAAAGGAAAACAAAAAGGAAGAACACAACATAGGAGAAAAACGACAAAGATGGGAGGCGGCAGAGCCGGAGCCAAAGACGGAGGAAGAGGCGACCAAGGGGGGAGGAAGATGAACACAGATATGAGGAAGAGGCGAGGTAGAGAGAGAAGGCATTGGAGGATTGCTAGAGGCCATGAGGAGGAAAGGAGAGAAGAGCACAAAGGGGAGGTGAAAGCACACGAGCAGACCACAACAACGGCGACGAGGTGAGAAGAAAGGAGGGAGGGAGGAAGAAAGGGTAAAATTGAAAATAAAAGAAATGAGGATAAAATTGTAAAAATTATCTGTGTCTATATCAAATGTTGTGCCTCAACTTATTGGAGGTACACTAAATACATGTTATTTATATCAATTTGTGTACTACTGTGTCTTTTAAAATTTAGAGTAATTACTCCGAAGATTTTAGAATTGGACATTTTAGTCCTCAAAGAAAATTAATACACAGATCAATCCTCAAGGTTTTACTCCGGCAGACAAATCAGTCTCCAATTCATTTTCCGGCAAAGTAATTACCCAGATCAGTCCCAAAGATTTTAAAAATGGACATTTTAGTCTAAAAAAACTAATGTACAAATCAATCCCCAATGTTTCTCTCTGTTGGACATAATAGTCCTCTGTCCAAAAATAAAATAAAATAAAATAATTATTATTATTAATTGCACAATAATATTGTATTATATTTTTTGTATTTTTGGAATAAAAATAATAATAATAATAATAATAATAATTGAAAAAGTCAGTTAAAAGCAACGCACTATCAATTATTTTGGAGGAATGTTAATATTATTTGTATTTAATTTGATATACTGATATTATAAAATAATTTTATGTGTATTTTTAATTACGTAATATTATATTAATAAAATAAAATAATTATTTTTTGGGCCACAGATTTCTTACTCCTAACTTCATATAACATCAGTAAAATATTTACAAAATAAACCCCGTTTCTTTATTTTTGAAAAAATTAATAATTAAACATTTGTCCTTTGCGTTTTTTTGTTTTACACATTCTTCCTGTTTCTTTTAATCTAAGGAGGAGAGTTCAAAGCTCTGCTAGGGCTTTTGCCCCTCTTCATCCCATCAACGTCGCTCGTTCCTTGGTCCTCCCCCTCCGCGGTAGCTCGCTCTCTGATCCTCTCTCTGCGTCGTGGTCATTCTCTAATCCTCTCCATTCGCGGGATTGCTCGTTCTCCCCTGTATCGTGTTTGTTCTCTGATTGTCGACGCCGCAACAAGCTGTCGCCGCTGCCGCTACACTCGGGTCCACCACTTCATTGTTTTCTGTCGCCTGCCTCTCTGTTCCTCTTCTTCACCAGCGACTCTGATCTCTGTCCTTCTCCCTCCACCTTTCCCTCTGCGACCTACTCCTTTAAGGTTCCATTTTGTTTTTATTTTTATTGTACTTTATTTTCTTTTCTATCAAAAATTTTTATGTGAATTTGAATGTTCTTCGTTTGCCAGAGTATTGAATGTTGTTTTGATTTTAAAAGAATTTGATAATAAACCAATAAAAAGTTTCAAAATAGATTAGGAGTCCTTGATTATGCTTGAATGATTGAATTTGATTGTTGTGATTTGGTTGGTAGTAACTCTTTTGATTTCTAATTGAATAAGGCTCCTACTTTTTTGTGGAAGTAGGGCAATGATTTTGAAGAACTCAAATACAATACATGGTGTCTTGTATGATGGGGACATTTGGGTTAGTATGAGTTAACCAAACATTTTCCCTTATAGTTAGTTTCACTTTCTATACTCAAATATTTCAGGCTTCAAAGTTCATGTTCTCTTTTCTTATTCTGTAGTTATGTTGCACCGGAGTATGCATGCAGTGGAATGCTGACTAAGAAGAGTTAACCAAAGTTCATGTTCTCTTTTCTTATCCACTGCATGCATACTCCGGTGCAACATAACTACAGAATAAGAAAAGAGAACATGAACTTTGAAGCCTGAAATATTTGAGTATAGAAAGTGAAACTAACTGATAAGGGAACATGTTTGGTTAACTCATACTAACTCAAATGTCCCCATCATACAAGACACCATGTATTGTATTTTAGTTCTTCAAAATCATTGCCCTACTTCCACAAAAAAGTAGGAGCCTTATTCAATTAGAAATCAAAAGAGTTACTACCAACCAAATCACAACAATCAAATTCAATCATTCAAGCATAATCAAGGACTCCTAATCTATTTTGAAACTTTTTATTGGTTTATTATCAAATTCTTTTGAAATCAAAACAACATTCAATACTCTGACAAACGAAGAACATTCAAATTCACATAAAATTTTTTGATAGAAAAGAAAATAAAGTACAATAAAAATAAAAACAAAATGAAACCTTAAAGGAGTAGGTCGCAGAGGGAAAGGTGGAGGGAGAAGGACAGAGATCAGAGTCGCTGGTGAAGAAGAGGAACAGAGAGGCAGGCGACAGAAAACAATGAAGTGGTGGACCCGAGTGTAGCGGCAGCTTGTTGCGGCGTTGACAATCAGAGAACAAACACGATACAAGGGAGAACGAGCAATCCCGCGAATGGAGAGGATTAGAGAACGACCACGACGCAGAGAGAGGATCAGAGAGCGAGCTACCGCGGAGGGGGAGGACCAAGGAACGAGCGACGTTGATGGGATGAAGAGGGGGCAAAAGCCCTAGCAGAGCTTTGGACTCTCCTCCTCAGATTAAAAGAAACAGGAAGAATGTGTAAACCAAAAAAACGCAGAGGACAAATGTTTAATTATTAATTCTTTCAAAAATAAAGAAACGGGGTTTATTTTGTAAATATTTTACTGATGGTGAATCATACTCCTATATGAAGTTAGGAGTAAGAAATCCGTGGCCTAAAAAATACTCATGCAAATATACTCAATCTCTTTTAGATAAATGTACTCAATTTTTTTTGTTTATACTTGAAATAAGAATGCAACTGAAAACAAATTAGAAGGTGTTTAGAGTAACTAATGATGTGATATTGGTTTAATAGATCTCTAATAAATTAATATTGATATAAATTAAATTAATTTATTTATATTTTTATGTGATTTTGTGTTTATGATGCTCGTTTCATGTTTAATGTTGTAATTTAAGTTTAAATGTTTGACTTATTAATCTTAATTTAAGTAGCTTATACTTATTATTGTTGTACACATTTAATTTTACAGAAATTCAACTCTGTGAGTAATTTTTGTAGAATAGCGCCTTTTTTTTTTCTTTTTAATGTTTTGATTCTCTTTTAATGTATTTATTTACTATTTATTTATTTAAAATAATCAGAACCATTTATATTATCAAAAATTTATATTACGTTACTTTTTTCTTTAAAGTAAATAAACAACTTCAGAAGAACAAAATCCTTATGTGTAAAAGCTTAACTTCAAAATTATCACCAGTTATATACCGAAAGCGCCATCCACCTCTCTGAAAATCCCTTTAATTGTGATACATAAGTACCCAACCCATCTTACTAATTGCGAGTGATGTAAAATAAAGTAATAAACACTTTTGTGCTTTTAAGTTTTAATATTGAATATTTTTAGTATTAAAATAGGAAGCTATACAATCCAGTTTTTCTCCCACAACACCTAGGTTTATCCCACTTGAAGATAACTCTTCAGAAAAGAGGAGGATACTTGAATTCAAATTTGGGTTTGGCTAGCAATTGGTAATATACGAAAAAGATTTGCATGATTGCATCCTTCACAAGTTTTAATTAGAGAAAGGTTTAATTATTTCGATGATCTCTATAATTTTATCGAATTTTTAATTAGATTTTTATATATATTTTTTTAATTAGACCCATACACCATATCAAATTTAAAAGACTAAATTTCTATCGTCACAAAAATATTAAAATCACCTAAATATTCTGTTAAACAAAATAAAATATTCAGTTAAGTATTCCACATATTCGTTTTATTTAACAAAATATTCTATTATTTAACTTAATTACGAAATATAACATGGTATAAGAAATCAATTGAAGAGAAAAATAAAAAATAAAAATCTAATTAAAAATTTAGTAAAACCAACCGAATAATTCAATCTTTTAGAAATTGCATGTCTTCCATTTCATTGAAGCTTGAACATTTAATGTAACATTCATTTGAATAAATTTGATGAGAACAAACATCAAGTTTTAGAGGGACTGTTCCTCAAACCCCCCACCCCAAACCAAGATGATATCAAAAGATTTATCACACTAAAAGGAGAAGGAATGATCAAATAGGTAGGGGGGAAAAGAACAAATTTAATTAAAAATAAAATAAAATAAAAACTCGAAGATCGCTATGCTATTTAGTAGATTACAGAAGGCGCCATAATCCACAATTCCGGAAAGCTACCACCAGTTGTAACTTCTCCCATATCCATCACTATTAGAGTGGCCAAACCTTGATGCTGAGAATCTAGTTTGATAGCTGTGAGGTGATCTGCGCGGAGTAGGGCTCGGATCGTGAAACTTCCTCATCTTTGACGAGTTAGACTTTGGAGTATAACTTTCATTTCTAAATGAATGAACCTTAGAGCTTTTATAAGGTGGTGTTGCTGGAGACCTCCAGCTGCTTCTTTTGGGCTTTGAAGGAGAGAACTCTGCAGGATGTTCTGTCATCCAACCACCTCTATGCTTTGGTTTACGGGGGGTTGTTAAGCCTTTTTCTTCTGTAAAAGGCTTTTTCTTTTTCCAGGACTTACCAATATCATGAGGAGCAGACCTATGTCCTACATAGTCATTCTCTTTTTGGAACTTCGGAGTTTTTGTATTAGATGATTCCCGTCTCCTCTTCCCTAACTGCAGAGGCAAACCCAGCAGATTAAAAACTAATCATTACGAACATTACAAACACAAACTAGGCAGAGAGATGATTATTATTTGAATTGTGACAAGAAAACATAAAAACCAATAACAGAGATGAAACAGTTAAAATACTAAGTAACCCAATTATCTTGAAATGTACCTTAACAGAACTCGTGCATTCTCGGGCAAAATGTCCTGCTTCACCGCACCTATAACATGAACTGGGTGTAGCTGCATCTGCGGCCTCAGTCCGCAACCTTGCACATGCCTATGTTAACCAAAAATATGAAGACATTTCAATGTCAACTCCGAATATTTTGGAAAATAGTATCTAATACATTTATAATGATGGAAGATGGGAGGACAAGTGGTCCTCCTTACAAAAGCAAAAAACAGAGGATCTGTAAAGCATTGCTTTTCAACTCCTCAAAATGTTTTAGAGGGAAAGACCTCTAAAAAGATCATAAGCTTTACACCAAATGGAGGCTAAACAGTTAATTCTATCCCAAAAGACTTGTTTATCACACCCTCGGAAAGAATGAGTCATCCAATAATAATAATGCTCTACTATATTGATTGGTGTTGATAAAATAAATAAAATAAAAATGGTTGAAAAAACACAAAACACACACACAAATCAGGCAATGCCAAAAAAAACATCATATAAAAACTTACCAAACCAGTGTGCCCCAATTGACCGCATTGGTAACAAGAAATTACTCTCGGTGTAGAATCGGCAGTATTGACACAACATAAGTGGCCAAATTTCTTGCACACGTAGCATTGCACCTCCTAGCCAAACAGGAAAAAAGCAGTGAGTCACTGAGTGAACATTTCTAATTCCATAGCCAAATGCAGCCTAATATTCTTTGTTAGTTCAACTACAGAGTTTTTACATTGTTGAAAGTTAAAGGAGAAGCTGGAAAAGAAAAATTATAAAAATGGCAGAGAACAACCTTGAGATCATCTGGTGAATAATCATTTTTACATGAAAACATCTCATGCCCAGAATCTCCGCACTTTAAGCATATGTTTAAGCTTTGAGATCCAATGAGGTTCTTCTCTGGACAGTCTTTGGCACGGTGACCGCCCTTCTTGCAAATATAGCAATCGCGTCCCTACAGAAACACATGAAAAAAATGTAAAAATTAATAAAATACCTTAGGCCTCTGGCATACCAATAATGTTCATTACTGTTACACCTTGGAGCTTGGGCAATCAACAATGATAACAACAAAGCCTTATCCCACCAGGCGGGATCGGCTAGCCTAGGCCATCAGCAACTCGCAAATGCCAAAAATCAATGTTTTCCTCATGCTTATATATTCAACTGAATTTGGTGGTTGAGACACCTCCACATAGGTAAACGCCATCAAATTAGAGGACGCAAGTAAGAAATCAACCTTTGTTTTAATGAGTATAGTATCTCAACACCCTCATGGTGGAGAACAAGTTTATCAAGTGCCAGTACAACATATCCAAGTAAATAGCAAATCAATAAAATGTACAATACCCATGTCATTGCCAGTCAGGCAGCAAAACTAAATTTGAAAAGCAAACAAGACATACCATGGTGCAATGTTTAGCATAATGCTCCAAACTGCCGCATACATAGCATGGTTTCTTGCGCTTAGCTGCTGTACAGTTGACTGCGGCATGTCCTTCTTCACCACAATTATAGCAAGTTCCCCAACCACCACTATCTGGAGCATCAAAATACCTCGGACCCCGCTGGTAGAATATAAAGACATACCAAACTAAGCTCCGACACAGTGTAATATAGCACTTTCAAAAATCACATTTTAGGACCAATGATTCAAGTTTTCAACTCACAAGAAGCTTTCTCAGAACAGCATTGTCACCCATCTGAACCATGGCAGGTTCTTCAGCAGGCTCGTCTTTCTCTGCCTCTTTGATTGGTTCAGTTGTTTCTACTGTCTCTATTGTTACTTGTCCTTCAGCTGTAACAACCTACATCAAATCAAATTTTCAGCTAAATTACTCTTTATCAGAATCTGAAAATCGGATGAGCTTTAAGTATCAACCACAACCATTTAAACAATCCATGCGCATCAAATAAATTGGAAAAGTAATAGAATTCCTTCCTCAAATTCAGTCTCATAAAACTGCTGATTTTATCTCAAATTAAGATTATCCAATCACGCACATCAAGGAAGCTAGATTTTAAGAATAAGAAGAACGAACACGAAATAAAAAAAATAACTGCATAATAATTATTCAATAGAACAACAGAAAAACGGAACCGTGTCTTACATTATGTTCCTCAGATTCCACTTTCTTCACCTTCTTCTTCTTACTCTTACTCTTCTTCTTCCTCTCACTTTTCAACTCCTCGCTATCAGAAACGTCCACAACTTCTCTCGCTTCATTCAATGCGCCTTCGTTTCGAGCCACCGCGACTTCATCCTGCCGCGAAGACGAACCACCGAGGATAATAGCATCATCGCCGTTGGAATCGACGTCGTTTCGCGGGAGCTTGCGCCTCATCAGAGCCTTCTCGACGATCCGGAGGCTGAGATCCTCGTTAGCCTCTTCGTCATCGCTGCTTACTTCGAAGACCAACGGCGGCGTTGAACCCATCGGCGATCCGTGTTCTTCTTCTTCTTCGTGCTCCGTTTTCTTCGCTCTCTGCTTATCTTTCCGACCCATCTTTGGCTTCGATTAGTTTGCTCCCGCGAAACCCTAACCCTAATTACTGCTCTGCTCTCAGATTCAAGGCGCAAACTTGTCTTTTTCAATTTCAAATAAGTACTAAAAATTAAAAATTATTGAAATTCATACTCTGCTTACCCTAATGAAGTAAAATTATATGTATTGTTAAGTCAATAAAAATAATTAACTTTATAAATTTATTACTCAAAATTTAATTTAAACATATTAATATAATTAAATTATGATTTTTATGAATAAATAAATTAAATATTTTATTTAGTAATATATATAATTTAAAAAGTATTTATGTTTATACTTTGTATTACAGATCTTGTTTATTTAATAAACGAAAGTAAATAAAATACGTTGATAATTATTTTAAATAAGATAAATAATAATATGTAAATTGATAATTATCTTTTAAATTACATATATTAATAAATAAAATATTTAATTTATATATATAAAATCTTTTGAATTACATTATAAAAAATTTACTAAAATTAAATTTTTATAAAAAAAATAGAACTAATTTTTATTTTGAAGATTTTGTTAGTGAGAGAACACTCGTGAAAAAGTTATAAATAAAATTTTTTATGAAATAATTTCTTTTAAAAAAATTAATGATAATAAATACATACATAATTTTTACTAAATTTCATTCAAACTTTTCAATTTTAAACATTTAAAGAGTATTGTTAATAATTCAAAAAAAGGAGTGTATACCTTTTTTTAAATACTAGATTTTATATAAATACAACAAGGCAAAATATTAAAAAAATTACAAATAAATTATTTTAGAACAAACAACATGCGCTTTATTACAAAATTAATTACGTATTGATATATCTTTTACAATTTGTTTAGTCAACCAAATACAATTTATGTTTTTTGTTTTTTTTTTTGTCATGATTCTATTTTTTTGCCCCCTTAAAGAGGAGATTTTCGTTTCTGATTTAGGGGAGGGTGGCTGGGTCCAAATCCAAAATATATTTTTTCAAAATCAAATTTGTCATTTTTGATTGGGTTTAAGTCAATGCTTCGAGTAAATTTAGTCCGACTTGAAGTCATGTTTTATAGTCAAAATATATTTTTTACATTGAAATTAGTAGTAAGAGTTATATTGTTATACTTCCATTAATATTTTTATATTAGGACAAATCACAGTATCAAACCAGAGGGGGGGAGAAATTACATGATTCAACCAAAGTCAAAAACATAACATGAATCAACCAGAAGCATGTTTTTATATAATTCGAATCAAACTAATTCGAACTACAAACTAGAAGTAATTCGAAGTTGATCAATTCAAAATATGCAACCAAAATTAGTAGGTAGCTCGAACCTAACTTATTCGAATTATGCATGTAGGTTGATCCAGGGTAGTTTGAATTACACTAATTCGAATTATAAGGGATGTAATTTGAAACTAGTTGTTTCGAATTATGAAGCCCCAGACGTGTATGAGTATGGTGTGAACGTGAATTCCTCTCATTAGAGTGAAATACAATGGCTAGTGAGAAGAGTTTTGTAGTATTGGTGCATTATAGATGGTCCATTAAGAGAAAAACACGCTCTGGTGTGAAGTTCACTGATAAGGATCCCCTTAGTATTTTTATAAGACCTACAACGAGCTTCGATGACTTCCTGAATTCTATAATACAGAAACTTGGTCTGTAAGGCGTGAAACGGGTTAAAAAGTTATTCTATCGCATTCCGATCTCAGTGCTGCGAGATGACGTGAAGTACGATTCTTTTGTCATAGGGAGTGACAAGGATTTGGAGGTCCTGTTCCATTGTCGTCGGCAGTTTTCCGAGGTTAGGACACGTGAGCTGTTGGCAAAGCTGGTCGATGTGGTATCTAGCTCGAGAGGTTCAAACCAGAATACCCAAACTATAGGGACGGTAGCCGGTTCTAGTTCGAGACCTGTTCGTGCATCTTCGTCCGTGCCTGTGCTTGCACCTCGGGACGAGCCTGTCACCTCCCTGTCGTTCGTTGTTGATCTCAACTGCAGTGGTGGCAGAGAGGATGGTATCTTTGATAGGGTGCCGATTTTTTTATAGTATGGGGCATCGGCAAGTATGGATGATGCATTGCCAGATGATGATGACGATGATGATGTGGAGCCGGACATCATTGCTGATGACAGGGATGATGACATTGCAACGAGTAATCCAGCTGGGGCTGGCGGTGGTTCTAGCTCTGGGACTCAGCAGTACTCTCCGCACTTTTCATCTTTGGACTTGGATGCCATGAGACAGGAGGGGGTTCTTGGAGAACCCACCAGATTTGGTGCCAGAGATACCCAGGAGAGGTCTTACAGAGTTCCATGTTGGTCAACAGTTTCAGGATAAAGAGGAGGCTGTGTTAAGCGTGAAGACATATAGCATCCGACGCGGGGTACAGTACAAAGTGGTGGAATCCGATTATCGCAGGTACGTTGGTAAGTGTACCGAATTTGGGAACGGGTGCGCATAGTTCATTAGGCTAAGTCTCTGGCAGCGCAAGGGTATTTGGGAGGCAAAACGGTACAACGGACCTCATACTTATCTCGCGACGTCGATCTCGAGCGATCACAAGAGTCTTCATTATCATGTGATCTCGGCCTTCATCATGCCAATGGTTAAAGCTGATGCATTCGTCTGCATCAAGGTACTGCTGAATGCGGCAGAGGCACATCTTGGGTTCAGGCCGACTTATAGGAGGGTTTGGTTGGCTAAGCAGAAGGTCGTGTCACAGATTTACGGAGATAGGAATGTGTCATACAACGAGCTGCCGCGATGGGTCTTAGGTGTCCAGGTGACGATGCCTGGTAGTGTTGCAGTGCTAAGGACAAGTCCTGTTCGAGTGGGGGGCAGGTGGACAGCTCGCAAGCCTAATTTCACCGGCTTTTCTGGACGTTCTCACCATGTATTGAGGCATTCCGGCATTGCAAGCCGTTGGTGAGTATTGACGAGACCCACCTGTACGGTAAATACGGGGGTACGCTGCTCGTTGCGATTGCATAGGACGGGAACTCCAACATCTTACCGGTTGCATTTGCACTCATTGAGGGTGAGAATGCGGAGTCCTAGTCATTTTTTCTATCCATCTCCGCCAGCACGTGACCCCGCAGCCGGGTATCCTGGTGATATCAGATAGGTACAACGGAATCAAGGCTGCACTTGAGGCTCCCGACGGAGGTTGGCTACCACCTGCTGCATACCGTGTATTCGGTATTCGACATGTGGCCGCAAATTTTGCCCTCACTTTTAAGGGCAAGGATGCAAGGAGGCTTCTTGTGAATGCGGCGTATGCCAAGACTAAGGTGGAATTTGATTACTGGTTTGATATTCTGCGAACTGAAGACCCTGCCATGTGTGAATGGCCTAACAGGATTGAGTATGCGTTGCATCGGGATGAGGGTAGGAGATTTGGTCACATGACGATGAATATCTCCGAATGTGTTAATTCCATCATAAAGGGGGTCAGGAACTTTCCAGTATGTTCACTGGTGAAGGCCACATATAGGAGGTCGGCAGAGCTATTCGTTTGCAAGGGGAGAGAGTAGAGGCCCAGCTGGCTACAATAAGAGATCTATCCTAAGCCTCGACATCGCAACTTGAGGTCCCTTCTCGCTTGCTGTAGGATTGTGACCTGACGACCTACAACCCACGCCCATGTTATCACGAAATTAGAATAACACCAAGTAATATAGCAGAAAAAATCTAGATGTAATAAAATAATAGCAAATGATAGAATAAAATAATAGCATATGACGCACCCTAACGCCTTATAATTGTAACCATCAAATCATCTTGAATATAATAGTACCTCGAGGGCAAAGGCCAGCTGAATGTATCATATCTAGCGGGTCTAAATCCAGAAAACAGCCAGAAGATCCATGACTGAAGTAGCTGTAACAGTCCGGCAAACTTCACCACGTGTCTGTTTGCCACGCGGCACATGCACCCATATAACCACGCGAGAGCAGTTGATCTGTAGCTGTACCCACCCATGTCCTCAAGCCTAGCTACGTATGGGAGCCACCTAATGTGAAAGCGATTGTCGGACTTATCGGCAAATAGCTGAGTCCCTAACAGCATCATGATATAGGCCCGGCATACCTCCTAACAGTGGGCTCATCGGCTCCTTTCGGAAGCTCTCCAAATGTCTCCTGGAACCAGCTGCAATTCACTGCAAACTTCTGGATTTGGTTCGCATGAGGTAATACACTGATATTGACCAAATTATAGGTTTAGATTTTTACACTAAAAATAGGATTGACGTTGCAAGTATAGTCCAAATCCAACCATTGATCATCAATCAAATTATTATTCTAAAGATTGTCACAATTCAAACACAATTATAACCGAGAGTATTTAGACTCCCAGGTCATTCTCCCTAGGAACTAATGCCAATAAGTGCACAATTTTGGTTGTGAGAATCAAATGGGTTTTCAATGATTGAGAGCAAACAAAATAAAGGAATTAAAGAACTAGACAAAATTTCAACTAATAAACTAATGAAAGAACAAAAGAACTATGTATGTAATATGAACAAGTAAACTATAAAGTGATTGAAAATGTGATTCAAAACATAAATGAAACCTTGACTTGGGATGAGTTATAGAATCCCTTCCTTACCATAACCACAACTATGATAATTATGATGGATTAATCTCACCAAGTCAACCCTCACATCGGAGAGTAAGTTAAGTGAGCATAAGTGTTCTTAACCCACAAATCCTAGCTTGCTTGCTAATTACCTTAGCAACAAATTAGCGTTAGTGAGAACAAGAACAATTAAAAACCCAAGAATCATCACTAAATGTTGGACAGTATGATTCTAGTAATCCATAAACTCATTTCTCCCAAGCCAAGGGGTGAAAATTACCCCATAATCAAAATTGGCATTTCATCAAACATATAGTGGGCATAAACATAAAACATGGCAAAATTGAGAAATTGATGAAAGCTATGAACCATAAATGATCAAAATCAACAAAGGCAACTCAACAAATATAAAGTAAGCATCAAACATCAAATTCAACAACTAGAAATTCAAAATTGCAAAATTATGCATATATTGATAAGAGAAATGAAAATAGATGAAAGTGTAGAACAAGTGTAGTAATTAAAAGAGAAATTAAAAAAATACTTACAATGAGATAGCAAAATTCAAAGCCAAAATTGAACTATAAAATTCTACATTGAAAACCTAATTAAAACCCTAATGAACTAGAGAGAAAACCTAAGCTAACTACCCTAAAACTACTCCTAAAAACTATTCTATGAAGTATGGTAGTGTATGGTATCATATATGGTTGCTTCCCCCTTCAAATAAGCTCCAAAGCCTTCAAAAATGGGCCAAAAAGCCCCCAAAACGCGAGTCCACATGACTTTTTAATGGAGGCACGCGCTGGTACCTGTGCGGACGCACAGGTCTGTACATGGGCACACTTGTTGTTTTTTCTCCTGTGCAGACGCACAAGTCTTGATTTCCATTCTGCCCGGAGCATGGGCACAGACCTGTGCGGACGCACAGGTCCTGGTTTTGACCCCTGTGCGTGGGCACAAAAGGTGTGCGTGGGCACAGGCTGAAATGCTTTTCTCCCTTTTTGCATGCTTTCTTCCACTTCTACCAAACAATTCTTGCCTCTAGGACCTGAAATCACTCAATAAACATATCACGGCATCGAATGAAATAAAAGTGAGATTAAATTGCTCAATTTAAGCACAAAAACGCATGTTTTCACATTTAGGCTCAATTTAGGGATCAAACACAAAAGTATGCTATTTTGGTGAATAAGTGTGAGTTTATGTGATGAAATCCATCCAATTATAGCCAAAATATATCATCAAATATGGACTCATCATACACCCATCAGCTCCTCGAAGCACACCCAAGTTGGTCGACCACCCTCGATGTACGTCTGAAAATCTGTCAGGAAACCACTAACATAATGTCCATCGATCGGCAGTCCTAACTGGTACGCCATGTCCTGCAGTGTAATAGTGCACTCCCCGAACGGCATATGAAACGTGTGCGTCTCTGGACGCCGGCACTCCACAAACGCACTAACCAGGGGCTCATCCAGCCTAAACTATCTCTCGTTCAGCCTCGTAAGATGGTGTAACCTGGCCATCTGCAAGTACAGAATGTACCTCTCGTCCAAACGCATACCCTACTACCGTCGCATGCTCGTAATACATCGGTGGGGATGCAACAAGAATGTACCATAATGTCTCTCAGCTCGGAACATATTCATATGACATCATTCACTAATGCACACTACCAAGTAATGTAACGCCTTAACATGGAAAATAACATCATATATCGATCAAACTCGGCCTATTGAGCAAATATCTTTAAATCATATTTCTTAAAAAAAAAAGAAAAATATTACGATACAAAAAGTTGGATTATTGATTACTATTCATGTTAAAAAAATAATCTTACTTTTATAAAGTTTCACCAGTTGTTGTCCACTTGTCCTTACTTCTCACACTATCCTATTTATTTGTGATCACTAATAAACCGCTAGCAAAAACCACTTATATAACAATTCTATCTAACTTAATGACCCTACATAATGACTACCATTCTAACATATAAAAGGCAAGAATATGAAAAAAAACACATTAAATCCTAAATTAGAGGAAAAAGTTCGCACTAACCTCGTCATTGATGACACCGGCTATATGGGTGACTCCATCCAAACGATAAAGTCGGTCCAGGTTATCCCCCATCAGCTGAATATTCTGTTCAACCCTTTCTTGGAGTCGTTTGGAAACACTTTTTTCTGGGATTTAGTGGGTCAGGGGTTTGAAATAGTATTTCGAATGAGGTTGTCTCGAACTCTATTTATAGGCAAAACCATTGTAATTCAAATTGGGTTGTTTCGAAATACCATGGGTAGCTAATTTGTGGGTAATTCGAATCAGCATGCTTCGAATTACTATGGGAGTTGAAACCGGGTGCTAGTTCGAAACATACCAATTCAAACTAGTGTGGGTAAGTGTGTGTAATTCGAATCAGGTGATTCGAATTACTATAATGATTTGATCGATGCCTAATTCAAATTGCACCAATTCGAATTACTATGTGCACATAAAATTCGAATTAATCTGATTCGAATTACTATTGATTGGCATAATTCGAATGAGTCTAATTCGAACTATATAGAAACGTACTCCTGGTAGATTCTTGTAATGTTTTTCTCTTTGGCAGAATTGTGTAAAATCTATCTCAACTTGGTTGATATGCGTGTTTTGCCCTTTATATTATATAGTCTTATTTTTATTTAAAATAATTTATTTTAGTATAAATATTATATAATATTTATTAAATTTAATCTTTAAAAGCAAGATTTTATTAATTTATTATAAAATATTTATAAAATTGTATTCATTAATTATGTATTCGGTTGATCTAATTTAATCTGATTTATTTAAAAGGAAAAATATAGGGAGACAATGCGAATTATGAAGAATGAATATATTAGATGTTCAATTTAATATGTATGCAAATAATTATGTTGATTCTTAGTTGGATGGTGGTTATTCCTTTTGATTCGGTTTACTCATACACAGTTAACAATGGCTGGATTTTCAATTCATTAGGTGTGTGGATAGTTATCCTAATATTAGGATTTATGAGGTAATTTGGGGTAGGATACTTTTTTATTTTATTGGGTCAATTCTAGAGCGCATTATTCACATTGTTCACAAAAGTCATTATCTACCTAGCAAAATTCTATTTAAAATAATGGCTTTTAATTAGTAAAATAGATTCAATAAAATATTTGGGTCGGATTCGTATTTAATCAAATTTAATCGGATCCATATACACCATATTTTCCACTATTTATCTATAAATAATCGAGGTAATGCCTCAAGTGATCCTTGAAATTCCCAACTCGCATCAAATAAGTCCTTCACTTTTTAAAATGACCAAATGTATTCATCTATTCTCGGATCTATTCGTTCAAAACATTACTGATATATATTGTGAAGTTGGCACTTAATAGCACGCTGATGTGGATAGACAATGAATTTAACTCAAATTAATGTTTAAAATTTGTTTAAAAAACTCAAATTGGTCCATTCTCAATTATGAAATTCTAACCCCCAAATCTTCATCTTCATCGTTTGTTCTTATATGTTTTTCGTCTCCTTTTTTTCGTTCTTTAAACTAAAATTTGTTGAATGCAATTATGAACAATGGTAATGATAAATGTGATGAACAAAATGCAAGAAAGAGTGTATATTTTTGAACCCCAAATATTAGCATACACCTGATATAACTGCAGACCAATTGCACTAAAGGACACAAGACCACCAATAAATATTTGAAATAGTGTTCTCCTATACCAAGCAAACTGTTGAATCTCCCTAGGATATCTCTTTGTGGAAGAAGGGCTTTGAAACTCAATTCTAAAGCAGTATCCAACAACTCCACCGAACACGAGCAAGGAGATAACAAGGATTATAAATATAACAAGTATCACAGTAATGGAGCCAAATGGAAGAATAATTGTGGCACCATAAGATATTGCAATAATGTTGAGGATAGAGGCTATGACAAAAACTAGTCCAGTGTAAAGAATAGCTGCTAAACTAACACTCCTTTCCTGGAATCATAATCAAGTCACACAACAGACATAGTATGTTGATAGAAAAATATAATAAGACATCATTTATTTTCCATGTTAATTGTATATATGATTATCCATCCATTTCCAACAAACTGGCCATAGAAGGATGCTGATGAGTACCTAACAATTATCTCAATGTAAATTATATCCAAGTATTTAAGATTGTATCAAAAAGAGTGAAAGTGAGAGTGAGAGATAACAAAAACCTAAACACTCATCTTTCACTTCTGCAATGTGCTAATACGATGATGCTTCATGCAAAAATTGTTTCACTGAACACAAGCAGAGGTGCCACGGAGGAGCACTTGCGAAGCTTAGCAACTGCGAGCTAAGGAAGATGAAGAGATGACGCAGAAGAGAAGAAAGTGTTTTTGGCAAGGAACAAACGTTTGTTAATAAGGAAACGACATCGTTTGGCCTCTATTCTCCATAGACGACGTCGTTTAGCAAAGCATTTCTTCTCAATCAAGAATCTCATCTAATTTATTTAGAGCTTGTTTGGCGTCATTTTCAAAATATTTTTTTTAAAATGATATTATTTTAAAAGATCTTTTATAAAAATAAAAGTAATTTTGTGTTTCATGTAAAAAAAAATATTTATCAATTATGTTTAGGTAAAATAAGATAAAAGTATTTTTTTTGTTCATTTATTATGTGAATATTTTTTCTTTTAAAAAAAAGATGTAAATTGTAGTAAAAAAAGATATTTTTTATTTTTAAAAATAAATATTATCCATACTATCCAGAATAACCATATCGTAGAGCTTTAATACAATATCATGAAACCACTCATCTTAAAAGCTTATACTGATGAAAAAAATAATACTAATAGTTATATCTCTAATACTACCATAAATCTCTATTATACACATTATTCAACTATTATTGACTCTCTATACTTCCTCTTCCAAAAAAGAATTTGTACATAATCCCCATCAAATTATAGTCCCGTAAATTTCTTTTTATTTGGGCCTTGTGTCCTATTGTCGTCTCACAAAAAAACAAAAAGTAAAAAAGGTTTACTTATAAATAATTAAATTAAATGAAATCATAACTAAACTATTAAATACAAAGTAGTGTAATTATCCGTACCATACACGTGATAAAATTGAAATTATAATTTTAAATTATTTTTTTAAAATTATTTTGAATTATAATAATTTGATTAATAAAAAAGTAATATGTTATGTATTATTTTTTTAAATCTAGAATTAATTGGATTAACTCTAAAATAGTTATTAATCGGTTTTAATAATTTACTTTCTTTAATAAATCAGACATATATACTAAATATGATAATAAATAATATAGTAATAGTTAAATCCACCAACAAATATATTGGCTATTATCACACTATAAAACAAATTAAATATAAAGGCTATTAGCACTTATAAATCTATGAAATCGCACTGTCTTTGGTTCGAGTAAGGGTTTACTTATCAAATAAACTTAAAATATGAACCAAAAATATTTATAAAATGGACCTAGCATCATTTGAAAGAATAATGAAAAATAATCAATTTATCTTATTATAAAATGGATATGGCATCATTAGATATAAGTTTACTATTGTTGATAACTGGTCTAAAGAGTTTAGCATGCAAAATCGGTTTAGGCCCAAATTGAATGAGAACCTGGCCAGCGTAGTGAAGGGAAGAAGTATCTTGAACAAGGATGGGCAATGGCGAACGACAAATGGGCATGGCAATGGACAAGGTGAAGTGGTCAAAGGCTGGAAATGATGGAGATCGCATTTCTGAGAGTAGTGGCCATGGAGCAGCATTGTGGAGACCTCGAACCTAACGTAAATCTGGTCAAGAAAGGGCGCTCTCTTGGGAACCAGCTCTGAAACATGTGATCCTATTCTCACCAATCGTTGGAACTAATAGAGAACGCGAAAATGATAAGAAAATGAATATTGCAAGCTATGTGAAAACCAAAACAATAGAGAGTGAAATTTTGGCGACACCGAATAAAGCAAAATCAGAGGAGCAGAAATCAGATAATAAAGGCAGGAAGTGATGAAACTCCAGCCAAACCACCACCGCAGGTACCAAGTCGGAAGTCGCCATGACGGTCAGGGATGCGCGTCCTAAGGTTGGGGTTTTGGGTGTTATGCAGGTTGGGTCGAGTCTTTGGCCCCGTCCAAAATATGGGGAGGGATGGGGGTGAGTCGGGTGACGTTTTCGGGTTGGTACTTAGAATGTCTTTCGGAGGTGAATGCGTCATCATTAAAAGGTCATAAAGCTTGGTCAACAAGCATTCCACTATTCCAAGTGTCAAGTTGAGACAAGTCCAATGACTTTAGCCACTATAACCACAGAAAGAGAATAGCCACCACAGACTGCACCATATATATATATATAAATATATGAATTATATTTTGTTAAACTCTATATTATCGATTATTAAAAACATTTAAATCAGATATATTAATTTTTTTTGTTATAACTATTTTGTTTTATATATATGATTATTTTTTATTCTACAATCGTGCAATAATTTTTTTATTTTTTATATCCATATATATTCCTCAATTCCAGTCCCATTCATACGCATATTAACAGTTTTTTTTTCTAATAATGATGTTTTAATTATACGTTTTCCTTTTTTTCATGCATCTTTCTTTTTTTTTTAAATAGTGATGTTTTAATATTTTTTTTCCTTTTTTCCAAATATATTTTTCTTAATAATTACATTACTAATCTAAAATATAAAATGAAAAAAAAAAGTGATACATATATCCAAGAAAAAAAATAAACTTAAAAATTAGAAAAAATTATATTAAAAAATATAAAAATAATATATTCAAAAAGAATAGTCGTAATATACAAATTGAGTCAACAATTTAAATTTTTCTGAAACTAATTTAATCAAATACCAATATTAGAAATAAATTACTTAAATAATATTTAATCTATTATAGTTCTTAGACACGTATAGATTAAAGTCATTCTCGTAACGGCAACCAACTAAAACAACATCGTAAGTTTGATCAATTCATGCAAATTCAAACCATTTCCTTGTTCTTTGAAAATCTTCTGTATCCCTGATAGAGTTGAATTGCAATTCCTTTTATGGAAAAAGAGTTACGGAGGTGGCTTTGATGTGTTGGAGACCAAAATTCGGAAGTCACTATTTATATTTGAGTGTGACACCCATTAAACTCGAGAGGCCAAATAAAATATTATTTTTGGTTTTATTCTCTAAATCAAAAGTAATAATGACTTATTTAATTCAGCATTTATGATAATAAATGAGATAACTATTATATAAGTTAAAATAGCTTAATTTGCGATTATAATTAATATATGTATTGCCAATAAATAGATTAGGAAATAATAATTTCGTAACAAAATAATTATTCTGAATTACAATTAATTGATTGATAGAAATTATATTAAATTGTATGATATTTAAATAATTAACCAAATCAATTAGTTGATATAATTAATTTATTATAATAAATTGATTTTAATGGGTTAAAAGAAATAAAAAAAAATACCATTAGAAACATGTCACGACAGTTTTATCATTAAGTGCAGAAATTTAATTTTTATATAATAGAATAGATATTTACAAATTATTATATTAAGGGGTAAGTACGATTTTGGTCCCTAAAGTTTAGTGCCAGAATCGAAATCGTCCCTCTTGTAATTTTGGATTTAAAATCGTCCTTAATGTTGCATTTGTATTTAACTTCGTCCTTTGTAATTAAAAATTTTTTTCATGACAATTCTACCCTTTTAATTTCGCGCGAAACACTTGATTTCTTTCCTTGGATGATAAACCCTTAACGTTTATTACAGCACCCTTTATTCACAACGCTTCGTAAACCAAATCCGTTACATTGTGCCCTAACCCAGAATCGGAGAGGACCGTAGATGTTGATGGACTGAAACTGAAGAGAGGAGGCGAGATCGAGAAACTGGAAGGAAGGGACGTGAAGAGTCGCTGAAGCATTACTGATAGGGTTTGAGTAGGTATGATTTTCTTCCTTCTTTTCAGTATGGTAGCTCTCGCTGCAGTGGGTAGTGTCGGGTTAGATTACTTAGGGTTTGGGGGTCTGTTTATCGTTGGAATGAGGCCATGTGTGTGGAGAGTAGGGATTAGCATCGGTGTGAAATAGGAAGGTGCGTCTATTTCATATTCTATATTAATGTCTAAGTTTTGTTGTACTCTGTTTCAGGGTGTGGTAGAAGACGATGGGTTATTTTAAAGTGAAGGTCTACCATAGAGGATGCTTTACGTACAAGAACGGTCCATTAGAGTATGTGGGAGGAGAAACAACGGTGATAGAAGAGATTGATGGTGATCGGTGGTGTGTATTTGAAGCGTATGCTGAGCTAAAGCAACTTGGTTACGTCGAGGAGAATATCTCATCGTTGTGGTTCAAGGATCCAGTTGCTGAAGACATGGAGAAAAATCTGAAATTGTTTAAAACTGATGCGGATTCCATTGAGATATGTCGAATAGCAGAGTTGAGAGACCATGCAGAGTTGTATGTTGTCCATAAGGTTTAGGACGAAGAGATGTTTCCTGATGATGGCTTCATTGATGTTGGGGATAAATATGGGATGGGTGACATTAGTGAGGGGCAAGAGCTGGTTCTGTATGGTGGAGTAGATGAAGGGCGAAAGCAATCTGAACCATTTGCTACTTACTCTAGGGCAAAGGACGACAACGAAGTTGGGTATGATAACTCTAGTGGTAGTGACAGTCTCGATTCGGAGTATAATCCATATGGGGAAGAGGACGATAGTGAAGATGATGTGCACTTTACTGATAGTGATGATGAGCTTGATCCTGAGGTAAGTGGGTTTCAAGATGTGTGAATGTGATGAGTAAAAAACCTAGGGCTGTAAAAAAGAATGCTAGAGCAACTGAGCAGTTTGACAATAATGAGGGAGGAGACAGTGATGACTTAGATTTCGATCACCAGGTTGGGGCTGATGGGTCTGATTCAGAGCATGAGGGTTTCACATTTCTAGTTCACAAGCTTCAGAAAGATATGAGTAAATACAAATGGGAAGTTGGCACAGTGTATGCATCTCGGCAGGAGTTCAAGGACACTGTAACTGCTTATGTTGTGCATACGGCAAGGTCAATCAGGTTTAGGAAGTGTGATTTGCAGAGGGTTAGGGCTGTTTGTTCGGGTGATTGTCCTTTCTGGGTGTATGCTGCAAAGATCAAGGTGAGGAAACTTGGCAGCTACGCAGCATGAACTTGATACACACATGCACACAAGCACACAGGGTGGGGATCTTACACTCGAAATGGCTCGGCAAGGCGTTTAAGAAGAAGGTTGAATCAAATCCGAAGGTGAAAACAAGGGAGTTGGTTTCGAAGGCACAGAAGAAATGGAACTTGACTGTCACTAAGTCATTGGCCACTAAGACCAAGCAGATTGCACTTGATCAAATTCAGGAAACCTTCCGAGAGCAGTATAAAAGAATTTATGATTATGGACAGGAGCTGATGAGGGCAAATCCAGGATCCTCAGTTCGCTTACAAGTGCAGAGGTCCCCATATCTTGACAGTGAAGCACCAGCATCATCCAGGACCACTTACTGCATCTTTCAGAGGATCTATGTGTGCTTGGAAGCATGCAAGCAGTGCTTCCAGCATTGCAGGGATTCCATTGGCCTAGATGGATGCTTTCTGAAGACACCCCAGGGAGGACAACTTCTCACTGCAATCGGGTGGGATCCCAATGACCAAATGTTGCCGATTGCATATGCAGTTGTGGAGGCCGAGACGAAGGGCTCATGGAATTGGTTTCTAAGTCATCTTGTATCTGATGTTTGGCTGGATAAGATGGGAAGATCTACCTTCATGTCTGACCAACAAAAAGTAAGCAAAGTTCACTAATTTTATAGCATGAATGACATCCATTCAATTCTCCCTAATTACAATTTCCTTGATTTCATGCGTGCAGGGTTTGTTGCCAGCATATGAGGAGGTTATACCTGGTGTGGATAATCGATTCTGTGTGAGACACTTGTACAGCAACTTCAGAAAAAAGTTTCCAGGATTACAATTGAAGAAACTGATGTGGAAGTGTGCTAAGGCAACTCACTGGAGGGATTGGGAGAGGCACATAGCCGAGGTGAAAGCTGTGAATCAAGAAGCCTATAGGTACCTAATTGCTATCCCTCCTAGGTATTGGTCTAGATCTAGGTTCACCTATAACTCTAAGGTAGATACATTGGTTAATAACATGTCCGAGAGCTTTAATTCTACTATTGTTGATGCTAGAGAAAAGCCTATAGTCACCATGTTAGAGGAAATCAGGGTTAAACTAATGACTAGGTTGGCAGAAAATAGGGAACTTGCACAAAATTATTCAGGGACAATCTTACCTAGGATTAGATTCAGGTTGGAGAAGAGATCTAGGTTAGCTGGGGATTGGCGGCCAAACTGGTCTGCAGCTTCGAAGTATGAAGTGGTGAACGAATTAGACAAGTTTGCGGTCGACTTAGGATCCCATGAATGTTCATGTAGAATTTGGCAGATGAGTGGCATACCCTGTGTCCATGCTATCAGTTGCATCAAGTTCAAGGGACTTGACTTAGAACCTTTTGTGGCTGGGAGTTATAAGAAAGAAACTTACATGAGGTGCTATGACTCAATCATACATCCCTTGAACAGAGTAGATATTTGGGAGAGGACTGCACACTCTGATGTTATGCCTCCCCCCTATCGAAGGCCTAGTCATAGGCCAGTGAAAAAGAGGAGAGCAGCTGCTGGAGATGAAGAGCAGAGCAGCCGCACTCACCTATCAAGGAAGGGAGAGAAACAAAGGTGCTCTTTGTATGGATCTGTTGGGCACAACAGAAGCAGATGTCCTAAACCTATTGAGGAGTTGGTATGATTTTTAATTTGTCTTCCTTCTATTAATTGGTCTCTCATATATTATTGCTATCCCATTATTAAATTGTATATGTTTGTGTGGCTCAGCAGTCAAAGAACAAAGGAAAACAGCAGCAGGGAAGCACCAAATCAAACCATCTATCTGCCAAGGGAGGAAGGAAGACTGCCTCTTCCCAGCCCAATCCCAAGCAATCTGTCAAGAGGAAAGCTGTTTCAGCAACTCAGCCACCTTCTGCAGCCCAATCCAACAATGCAGCACAGCCAAAAAGGCCTAGAGGCAGGCCCAAGAAAACTACTAAGCCCAAGTCCTCAACCCAGTCTGCTCCACAGCCCAACAAGGTTGCCAGCCCAACAAGTTCAGCACCTCCTTCATCCTCATCACAACCAGCCACCAGAACTATTCCTTCATCTCAGCCTACCCTTACCACATCTTCAAGCCAACCTGTTGGTCACTTCTCTACCAGGCTCTCTGGAGCACCTCACATTTCTCCAAAGAAACTGAAGTTAATGTCAAAGTTGCCTCCAAGTAAATGGGAAATGCTTTAGGAAAAGGAAAATGGGATATGTTTTATTTTGGGTTATGTTGTATTTTGTGTCAAGATTGTATTTTGTGCATGTTGTCTTATTTTGGGTTATGTTTCTGTGAACTTTGCTGGGAAAGTGCAGTGTGACTTGTTAGCTACTTCTTGCTGGGTTATGTTTCTGTGAACTTTGCCTATGAGCATCTATGTGTTGTACTTGGTTGCTGGATTGGACCAGCCAACCCTTTTGGGATTACCTCTGTGCCTGAAACACTTTTTATTATGTATGTTACTATGACATTTACCATATTCAGAGCATGGTTGTCTTTGATTCAAGTTTGTTATATTGTTAGGAAATTAGTCAGTAATGGAAAACAGGTATTTACTAAACAGAAATCAAACTCACATTACAACAACCAACCATGCATACATAATTGTCATTTATACATGTTGAGAACCAATTCAACAAAACACATTCATACCAGGTACATCATTGTCACCTAATAACTTACCATCAAAACACTTTTCACCAAAACACATTCAACAAAACCAACCCTAAAAGAACCAACAACAACAACAGCATCATACCCAAACACCCTTTTCATACCAGATTCAATGGAATTACACACTTACGCCTAGACATAGAAAAATTCTGCAGCAGCAGATACAGGAACCCAGCCCACCCAACAAACCCTAATAGAGCAACGACCATTAACTTCCACTCTGCCGTTTTCGTCCTTGATTTCAGGGAGGCAACCTTCTTCTTCATCCTTGTGATTTCTGGATTTCCTACCTTTGTCTCCGGCTCTGCCCAACGAAAGAAGTTGCAGCCTTCATGCACCTACACATAATCACCGTCTTCACTCTCCACTCCTCAACCCAAATAACTCAACTCAGAAGAAAAGAAAGAAAAACAAACTCCATAGTAAACACAGCCCCAGAATCTGCGCCCGTAGTTCTCCTTCGTCCCCGAGGTTCGCAGCACCAGCCTCTCACCATGGGAACAGAGCAGCAACGTACCATGCGAGGAAGATTTGCTTCGAGACGAGATCGAGCTTTCGGCAGCCATGGCGTTCTTCCTCCACGACGTGGGCGACGGTGGTGTCGGCAGCAGTTCCAGATTCAAGCAACTTGCCCTTATTTTTTGGGGTTAACATATACATTTATATTCCTATTCCCTTTATTTTTATATAACTATTCTTCTAACTACCCTATTGATGAAAAAGGCATTTATGTCAGAAAAAATTTTTTAAGGGCGAAGTTAAATACAAATGCAACATTAAGGACGATTTTAAATCCAAAATTACAAGAGGGATGATTTCGATTCTGGCACTAAACTTTAGGGACCATAATCGTACTTACCCCTTATATTAAACATGGACTAAAAAAAAGACACTAAACAAAATAAAAGCATCAATGGTAAAATATAACCTAAAAAATTACTTAAATTCAAAAAGAACCTTGATGAATTATAATAAATCTATATATGAGAAGTAAAAGTAGAATAAACAATTAAAAATAAAGTAAAAAGAGTAATTAAAAAAAAGTAAAAGAAAATAGAAAAGATAATGTGAGGAGTAGATAAAAAATATATTGTAATAGAAGATTAATATAATTAATACAAAGGATGAAAGAGAAAAATTAAAATACGATCTTATTAAAAAAATTTCAAAACTAATATTTTAAAAAAGAACCTATTAATAAACTTTTATAAAAATATTACAAATAATTTAAATTATCTTTAAATAAAATAATAATACCTTTAAGAATTATTAATTAAAATAAATAAAAAAAAGAATTAATATAAAACAAAATCATAGAAAAATATTAACAAAATTAAGATAAAAAAATAAAAATAAAAAATTACAAATATTTGACTTGAAGTACAAAATAAAGAAGAAGAAAAGGGATATATAAAATAATAAGATAATAAATTAAATTAATTGAGTTTATTTATTTCATTGCTTTATTTATTATTACTAAATAATTTAATATTTATCTCGATCAAATTAAATAATAAGTTAATTATAATTAATTTGGTTTAATGAATCAAACAAAATTTAAAATAATTTAATATTTACTCTAATTAAATTACATATTTAAAGTTATGATTAATGTAATTTAATGAATCAAATAAAATATTAAATGATGAAATATTTATCCTAATTAAATCAAATTACATAATTGATTAGTTATAATTAATACAATTAAATGAATTAAACACATTAAATTGAAAAATAATTTAGTTAATTTATGTCTTAAGAAAAATTTTTAAAAATATTTATTTTTCAATAACTTTTATAAAATATTTTTTTATAATATTTTTAACCTATGGTCTAAAGGCACAATTATAATAACCCATTAAAAAATATTTAATTAGTTAATACAAATAATTAGTATAATTGATTTAGTTCAATAAATTAAAAGAAATAAATATGAAAGGAAGAGATAAAGGAAAAATGAAATTATAAAAACGTATAGCCATTAGAGAGCAATAAAAAAGTCCCTTTTAGTTTTTTATTTATTAATTATTAATTTATTATAATTAATTTCGCAACATTTATTATACGTTTTTCATCTTATAAATGAATACAATCAATTAATTGATATCAATTATCGATAATTAATTATAATTGATATAACTCATTTCGCTATACTATCTAAATAATTAATTAAAAATGCACGTCTCAATTTTTTGTTAAAGTAGAATAAAATAAAATACATAAATTGAGTAGATATAAATCTGAAAATTATAAAATTTTATTAACAACTCAAATAAATTAGTACCATAAAACTAAATTTAATGTCTATTTTAAAAATAATTACTGAACTTTTATTCTTTTAATTATTAATAATTTAAATAAAATAATACCCTATAACTTATTTTGTTATCTATTTTAAGTAATTACTAATATTTTATTTTTTTAATTATTTGCTTGTCTTATTTATCATTTATGCTTTCAATCAATTATATTAATAAACAAATAAACTAAATTAATTCTGGTTATACTTTGACTATTCAACAATTCAACATCATCTTTTTAATTTGGGATTAACTACTAAGGATAGAAAATAAAAAAAATTAGAGTAATTCAATATTATGAACATTAATTATTATTGTGAAATAACCTAAAATCATAATGCAATTTATTTTTAAAGAAATAATCAAGTATTATTGTTAATTATGAAATAACCTAAAATCATAATGCATTTTATATTTAAAGAAACAATCATCCAGTAATATCTATTAATAGAAACTATCGTCAAAATGTTTTGATTAAAAATATGAGGGATTAATTACCATTTATTATTAATAATATATCGATTATATCAAAAAGTAAAAATATAATTATCCGCATTTACACTATTAGAAGAATTACGATCATAAATAAAATTTTGTCAAAAAAAAAAGAATAAAATTACATACATAGTGAATTTAAAAAATAAATATTGTTAATAAAAAATGGGGATGAAGGTGGAAATGAAAAGTGGGGATGTATCTTTGGATTTTTGGAGTTGTTTCCGTGTTAATCTTCATATCAGAAAAGTGATCTTTACTGCAGGGCTTTAGTGCATAGTTGTCAGAACCGAACCGGTGATCAAACCGGTCAGGCTACTGGATCACTGGGTTATTGGTTCAACCGGTAGGTCACTGGTTGAACCGGTTAACCCGGTCCCGCATAAATAAAACGTATAAAATAGCTAAAAACTTAAAAATTAACAGTTAAAAAACATATCTCCAATAACATTTTAATAAACATTAAATCTCAAATCCTAAAAATAAGTAGTAATACCAAAAGAAACATAAAATTTGTTAGTACTATTAGTCTATTACATAAACAACTCAATTTAACACAATGAAAATAAGCTGAATTAACCGCATTGAACAAATGGCCCCATGCATGATCAGTATTTGATGAAGCCATCCTAAATTCCTAATCAGGAGTTGATCCTTGTCAATTTCTGTCTCTGTCTCTGTCATTGTTCCCGTACAGTTGTTTTCATGTGAAGTTTATATTTAAGAATCGTTAGATGATTTGACAAGTTTGACTAAATTATCATTTAACGATTTTCAATTATCAACTTCATATGAAGACAAATGTATGTGAGTCTTTACCTATTATTATATACTATAAATATTTGTTGAAAAAATAATATTAATAGATATCGTATAATCATGAAAAAATAAATAAATTGTGATTAATAAAATTTATTTATTTATCTTTTAAATTTATATTAAATATAAAAGTATAGTTAAATAAAATATAAATTATTTAAAAATGAGTGACATTAAAATGAAAATAAATTGAATATAAGTAAACTAAAACATTCTATATGTATTATAATTTGTACATATAATGACAAGAAGCATTGCAGCCTGGTGGTCATGCTAGCGTCTTTGCTATCTTTCCAAAATCAAAGCATGACACTTGGCAGCGAATGAGCATATGGAGCACGGTGGAGTTGCGGAACGCTGGTGCGCCGTAGGTTCTCCTTCAGTTGCGACCGAGCAGTTCGGTCGAACCGATGCTCACCGGGTTTGACCGGTTTTTGCCGGTTTAGTACGGGTTTGATCGGTTAGTTTCGGTTCTCTACCTTAAGCGGTTAGAAGTTTGGACCGGACCGATGTTAGGTCTGGTTCACCGGTTTTTTGGTCGAACCGGCCGGTCCGGTCCGATTTTGCTAACTATGCTTTAGTGGATTTAAAGAGATAGAAACAATGATATTTTTAATCAAAATGTCAGTTGGAACAAGGGTAAGGTTCTCATATTTATTATATATTATGCGGCTGAATATGGTATTGTTAAGCGTACTAACCAGGTGGATTTAATCATACTTCTTTGATTGATTCTTGGTGCCCTCCTCCTATCAATGTAGTTAAGCTAAATTGCGTTGCTAGTCTTTTTGAGCAATACCATTAGGCTAGTGATTGACGGGTTATGTTGCAAGTATTCTGATAGGGCTCATAAAATGGTGTGAACTTTATACAATTTGAATGGCCTGAAAAAAGTATGAATAAGGAGGTTTATGTGAAACAAATTATTTGGAGGCTTATCTTATTATAAACAAATAATCTGCTGTAATGCGAATGGATGATGTTCTTGTTTGCGAAATAGGTCGGTTCCTAGTGGCAGATGACTGTCGAACTATCACCTTGGAGGCTGAATGTCCGATCCTTGAATCCGAGCTTTTCTTTCCGATGTGGCGTGAGAGTATAAGCGGTGGAGATGGGGAGTGTACCTGCAAAGTCACTCCAATGCTTAAGTCAGTATATTGTATTGTTCGAACTCCTCAAAGAAAATATTTTACCTTGCTTTTATATGATAGGTTTCTCGTCAGTTATGTTCCGAGCATTAACGTCGGTTTTGAAATGATTGATAACGTAATTGACTGCTATCCGTTTGGACGTCAGTTATGACGGAAACGTTAATTGGCCGAGTTATAGCTCATAAAAGCCGAGCTATAACGTGTGATACCGAGTTATAACTCGTATTGATAACTGCCATATCAGATAACAATGACATTCTCTGCAAGATCGGTGAGATGTTGCAGCAAAACTACGTAGTCCACGTTCATTTGATTCAGAGAACATCGGACTCAATTGCTAATTTTTTAGCAAAGATAACAATTAAATATAATCTGTCTTATACTAAATTTCTCTTCTTTTATAATGCTGTTGAAGAGATTATTAAGAACTAAGAAGAAGATGTCCCCTCCGACTTAAATAATTTTTATGTTTTTTTAGTCACAAAAAAAATCAGTAAAATTTATTATTTTTTATTAACAATTAACTAATAATGTTTAAAAAAATGAATTAAAAGTATATTATCGAATTACAAAACTAAAAATTCAGACTAATAATTAAAATATTAGCAAAAAATAACAAATTCTATTGGTAGTTTAGTTTTATTTTCTTTACACTATAGTACTTTAGTTAGCTGTTTTAAGGTCATAAAGAAACTCAAATAAAAAAGTTTACGTTGTAAAGCATACAATAATGCGAGTCAGCAAGTAAATGTCACCCTACTCTCAATTATAACTTCCATCATTCAATAAGTAATTTTTTATTTTTTATACATTCTATTCATAATGAGAAATACTATTTGTACACTAAAATTAGTCACTAAAATCAAACACCAATATATTTATGTATAAATATATGTGTGGTTTAATTCATTTTTAATGTATATTTATATTCCAACATGTTATATTGGTGGCTGACTTTAGTGGCTGATTTTGGTGTACACTTAGCATAACCCATTGATAATATATTACACCCATTTATAGTATTTCAGAGCATAGCTACATTTATTCCATACATATATTAGTGAAAATTAAATACATAGCTAGATAAGTGCTCTAGACACTGAAGCAGCATTATCATTATCATTTTCATTATCATCATCAGTAACAAGCTTGAACTCTTGCAGCTCCTTGAAGTTCAACCATGGCTTCACCAACACTTTGGCTTCATAAACTTGTTTCTTCTCATCACCATCTTTTGCCTCCATAGTTATTTCATATATGCTTCCAGCAACTACTTGCTTCTTTGCACTTATCACCCTCACAAGCTCCAAGCTTGAATTCTGCAGCAGAAATTAGAAATTATAAACATATTATTCAAATACAAAAATATTAATCACTTATATTTTCTCAAATTCATTCGAACTAAAAGTATTACTTCAAATCATACAAACATAAAAATAGAATAATAAACCCATTTTGAATAATAACCCCACTAACATACTAATATAAAGCACAAGACATTAATTAAGAGACAAAAATAACCCAAATTAAAATGAATTATTTATTTAATCTGGGAAAAAAAATAGAAACAGAAGTAGAAGACGAAGAAGAAGAACCGAATTTTTGTTATGTTCTTCAAGAGCAAAGCGAGCAAGGTTCTGGATCTCAATGCTGTTCTGGCTTCCTTCAACCACACGATTGCCACCTAGTGTAGCCATTTTCTCTTATCTCTGATTTCTTTTCTTTTTTCTTCACCACTTTATAATTTTTTACATGAATTGTGATCTTGGTTTGTTAAATATCTATGTCCCTTTATATATAGTTTGACACTGACTTGCAGGTTCAACGTTTTGAGTGGTTAATAATGGCACCCTCCAACCATATCTAAATACTAATATCTAAATCTCATGTAATTACCCGCACGTGTTTTTATTGGTGCATAGTCTTACAATGATTTGATAGAAAGGATTAATACTTGTAATTTACAATTCCATTAATAAAAGTACTTGAAGTTAAGAGTTAACGATAATTAGAAAATCTCACGTTCATCCTTAGATAACACCAAATTTGTCCCACATCAGGTAATAAAAAAGTTTTATAAATATTTTTAATGTCTAAGAGAGTTGGTTTAGTCCGCCGAGTTGAGTAACGCCAACTTGTGACTCAAGTGAGGGCACCAAGGTGATGGAACATGGTTTAGGCTACGCTTGGTGGGATTAGAAGCTTGCACCATGCTGGCTTGCCCGCTCCAAGTTGAGAGTTGGGCCCTGGCTCCCGAGCGAAGGCTCGAGTGTCCTGGCTCGTAGGCTAGAGGGCACCGCGTCAGGCTGGTTTAACAGAGCAGCGAATACCTCTGGCTCCCAACAGTGGAGGGATCACAAGCTGCTGCACCACTAATCCACAATGCTGGGTGTGCCTAACCATTGAACCATCAACTTTTGTTTTATTCAATTTAACACAATTTTTTGTTATACACTGCAATCACACATTACTATATAATTTACACATACTATTCTATATCAATACTGTTAATTGTATTTTTTGTTTAATCGAGCTTTGTGATTTGTTGATTACTTTATCAGCATTTACATATGCAATTAATCCTAGGAAATAGCGCCATTATAAAAGTTGGTAATAAGTTTCAGTTTTTACCTCCACATGAATTGTACATAGCAACTGATCAATCAGAACAAAATAAAAGCAACGTATTTAACTCACTTGAAGTAAGACTGAATAAATGAATCGATTTGCTGTTTAGCTGGGAGCGTGATGATAACATAAAAACGTGCAAATTGTGTTCTCAATTTCTGAACTCTGTATGAGAAGAATTGAATCTAACATTAAGTCTCGAAAATCTCTTAATGAAATAGATAACAAAGTCCCAACTAAAGACTTGAAAACCAACAGCTCAGTTACCTGCTGAAGATCAGAGACACGTTGTTGCAAATCCCAGTTAGTCACAAAAACAACCACAATTGAAAATGAAGTCCTGCAAATAAGCTTCTCAAAATTAGTGGAGAGTCAGTATTTGAAATAAACGTTACTGGAGCAATAGGGACAAAATTAAGTCGAGATGAAGTTGATAACAGAGAGGAAAATATAGAATCAAGTTAATTATTGACTTTTTTTTTTTTCTTTTCAATTACCAGAGAGACCTATAAACCAGAATCAACAAAATGAAATAGAGTGAAAGTGCTGGGAGTGATAGGAACGCCAATGTGAGTGGATGACGATGCAGTGCGATAGAAAATAATTTCAACAAAGAAGGATCAGATTCAGAATGGTGAAATAAAAAATTGAAAGCAATTCTGAATTAAGGAGATTTACCTGTCAAGACAAGGAACAGTGGTGGCACCTGACGGAGTAAAAGAAAACCAGTGGTGGCAGCGGAAGAGGTCACGGGTTTGCAGTGACGGAGGGAGAATCCACGGAGGACTTGCGAGGGAAGTCAGAGTCACCGCCGAGAAGAGGGTTAGGGGTTTATGTTGGGATGCGATGGTGGGAGTAAAGTCTCACATCGGGCATGTATCTCAAAGAAGAAATGTTTATATTGTTTATGAGAAGAACTATGTTTGCCGAGCTTGGTAACACTGGTTAACACTAGCTTGTTACCTAAGCAATGGCATTACGGTGACGGATTTGGGCCAGAGATTGCGGCCCCTAGGGCTGACCTGTTTGCTCTAAGCATAGAGCACCGAGATAAGAAGAACAGCAGGTCACTGCTTTCTCAGCCTTCTTGGCCTGGTTGAGTGGGCCTTCCATTTTTTTATGAGAAGTTTTTATTACACTTGAATTTTTTTTCACAACAATTAAAAAACAAATCTCCTTTCATATATTTTTTGGAAAAACAAATTTAAAATCAAATAAAAATTAAATTTTACACTAATAAAATTTATAGGTAATCAATTTAATCCTGATAACTTTTAAAATTCATTAATTAACTCAAATTTTATAACTATCTAGAATAAACTAGTAAAATGATATCCCAAACTTTATATCATTGACAAAAAAATCCACAAAAAATGTTAACAACAAATAAGCCTCCTTATAACTTTTAAATTTCATTAATTATAGGTTGAGTTTTATAACTATCTAGAATAAACTATTAAAATGGTATTCGAAAGTTTATATTGTTAACAAAAAAATTCACAAAATAATAATATATTATTAAAAAATATTAACAATTAGTTTTCTAAATATTTAGATAAATTTAATAGACAGAAATAAAAAATATACTATATATTCAAAACATTGTAAAGAAAAAATTAAAAATTATTTAAAAGATATATATAATATTTATAAAGATATAGAAAAAAAAAGATAATTATTAAAAAGATATGATATAGAATATTATAATTATTGACAAATTTCATTGTAATTAATCAATAAATATTAACAAATTTAATTATTTAATACATAATACTTTTTAAAAATAGAATCAATACGGAGACTAGCATTAGAACACACTATGTTCAGTATACTTGGTTCTAAAACTTAAACTCATGAATGATAAAATAAAATACTATAATAACATTCACAAAATATAAAAAAGAACCATGATAATTTTTAGAAGAATATAAGATAAAAAAATTAAAATTATTGATCCACGAAAATATAAGAAAGAATAATGATAATTATTAAAAAAATACGAAATAGAATATTAGAATTATTAACGAATCTCAACATGATTAATTATTAAATATTAATTTGTGTACGATTAATTACATAATGCTTTCTTAAAATATGATTGAGAAAAAAAATGTATACAAACTGTCACCATAACGCATTATGTCAGCATGTTTGACGCTATAATGCAATCCGTTACGTTATAGAATAATATAATGATAATCAACAAATTTTATCATAACCTGTTGTAGAATAATATAATAATAATTGACAAATCTCACCATAATTAATCATTTTTTTTGTCTCTCTCATCATAATTAATCATTAACAAATCCAATTATTTAATACATAATATTTTTCAAAAATAGCATCAACTTGTAGACTAGTATCAGAGTGCACCACATGAGCATACTTGACTCTAAAACTTACGTTCATGAATCATGAAACGAAATACTATATAACACATATAGAAATATAAAAAATAATCGTGATAATTTTTAATAGAATATAGAATAAAATTTTAGAATTATTAATTCACAAAAATATAAAAAAAATCATAATTATTAAAAAATGAAATAAAATACTATAAATACTAACAAATATCAACATAATTAATTATTAAATATTAATATTGTATGATTGATTACATAATAATATTAAATATTAAATCCCACATCGAACATGTATATCAGAGAAAACAAATTTATATAGTTTATGAGAAGAGAATCATTTGCCGAGCTTGATAACGCGATGGGCATTATTGGTTGGATTTGGGCTTGAATAGGTGGCAACGCATGAGACTGTACTCACACAGCAGCGAGCATGCTCGATTCATGACAGTAAAGGAATAATACTGCAACCTCAGCCCACATGGCCTCGTGGGCCTCTCTAACCATCGTTATTTTTAAAAAAAAATTCTCACTCTCGGTTCATACTTTGCAAATTCTCCTTTCATATATTTTTTTTTGCACAACTATTACATAATCTTTTCTATTCATAATTTTTTTTTAATTCTCCGTTCATTTTTTTTTTTTTGCACAATTATTACATAATCTTTTCTATTCATAATTTTTTTGGAAAAAAAAATTAGCATAAAATAAAAACTAAATTTCACACTAAAAATTTATAGCTGATCAATTTAATCCTTACAACTTTTTTAATATTATAATCGAATTTTTTTAACAACAATTAAAAAAATTTATCCATTCATATATTTTTCTTTGTACAACTATTACATAATCTTTTCTATTCATAATTTTTTTGGAAAAAAAAATTAGCATCAAATAAAAACTAAATTTCACACTAATAAAATTTATAGCTAAACAATTTAATCCTTATAACTTTTAAAATTTATTATTTAAGTCGAATTTTATAACTATCTAGAATAAACTGGTAAAATGGTCCCCTAAAATTTATATTGTTGACAATAAAATCCACAAAAAATGTTAACAACAAATAAGTCTCTTTATAACTTTTAAAATTCATTAATTAGGTTGAATTTTATAACTATCTAAAATAAACTACTAAAATGGTACTCAAAAGTTTATATTGTTGACAAAAAAATTCACAAAAAATGTTAACAATAAATAAGCCTTTGAAAGATTTAAAAATGAGATAAAAAGAATTAGATATATATTCTAAAAATAAATTTTAGAGATCAAATTTTTTATCAAATATTTATAACATTGTTCTAAGTTCTTATGCTTGATATGTCTCACATTGGTCATATATATTAGAGCACACGTTTATGAAACTTATGAAAATGTGTAATGTTTTCCGAACTTGGTAACGCGAGCTTGTGACCTGAGTGAGGACATTATTGTGATGGAACATGGGCTTGGATATTTTTTGTTGGGTTAATTGGGTTTGCAATATGCTGTCCTATCCTCTCCAAGTTGAGAGTTGGGCCTCGGGACTTGGGCGTAGGTTGGAGGGCAAAGGGATAACAGGCTGTTGCACTCTCGGCCCATATGGTCTGGTATGTCTTGCTCATAAAGCATCACTTTTTTTTTTTCTAACTAATTTTTTTTAACAAAAACTTTAGAGGCAGATTACATTTGAATTTTTTTTAGGACAAAATGCATATATAAACTAATTGGAGGCCAATATTATACATATCTACTAAAATGAAAAATGTTATAAGGATCTACCAAGTGGATTTTTTTATATAATTCGAATGAGACCCATTTGAATTATAAAATCTAATACTAATTTGAAGCAATGCAATTCGAATTACTAGAGAAAATGTAAATCGAAGGGGGTAATTCGAATTATGCATGGATGAAATGTACTACTAATTCCAATGAGGCTGAATCGAACTATGCATGCACGTGAATACCTCACTAATTCGAATTGGTGCAATTCGAATTACACCCAGTTTCACCCATAGTCTACTAATCTTTATTGAATCCCCATAATAAATACAATAAAGAGTACAATAAAGATTACAGTTCATACCCTGACCCAAAACACGAGCCTAATCTAATAAGGTTGAAAGTCCCAACTACAAAGGTAGCCTCTACTCCAGCTCCTATAAAGGTCGGACCTGACATAAAAGGACAACTTATGCTTACCCACATAAGTAACTACCTCCCTAAATCTCTCAGCCACTTCTAGACGGGAAATCTTAACAATCTTAAGATAAAAGGACGATTATCCACCATCAGAAGTAAAACTACTCCAATAGTGGTTATCGGCATATCACTTATAAATACGCTGACATCCCCTCAGGTATACTCAAGTTCCAATATATTAAAACCTGCTAAGACCCTTGTTAACTTAGGTATCAGAGTATTTTGTAGGTACCACCCCCACCCCCACCTTTTCACAAACAACTCGGACGAGATATGGAACAAGTTGAAACCCAATCCATTGAGGATTTAAGCCTCACTTACAAGCCCAAAGGCAACCCAGTTTCAAGTAACCCTCGGAATATTGGCACCGTTGTCGGGGACCTGGGATCTAACACTCCATGGCGGACGATCAGTATGAAGACGGACGCACAGCGTCTGAATCAGAACAAAAATACCAAGACAGGGTCAACAGCGACTAAGCCCTAGTGATACCTCCCCCAATAATGGAGGAACCACATGGTAAAGGCCCTTCTGAAGACCACCACCAAAGGAGGGTCCATCCGAGGTTCGTCTCCCTGAAGGAGAAGAATAACCTCATAGCGCCGACCTCATGAGATTGCTGCATGGACACCATGGTCGACTTGAACAACTAGAGCAGGAATTAGAGCGACAGGGAGAAGTGTAACACCCTAACTTTTAGCACCTCATGATCGCACTAAAAGTTCGGGCGTCACCTACCTCTACTCCTTTTATTTCATACTATATTTATTTAATAATGAGCCTTTGTGAATACAACCCGAAATCCTCAATTAAAAAAGTGGAATATTTTGACTTTTAATCACTTAATCACAATAAATATATATATATATATATATATATATTATATATGTATGTATGTATGTATGTATGTATGTATGTATGTATGTATTCACATATCATTATATACATAGACTTATTTTAAGATTCTCAAAATACAAATCATATCCCCTCTAAAAACTAAAAACAATAAACGACAAGGGAAAAATAAAATTTAACAATTCAACTTGTAAACATAACCTTTTATGCTCTGGTAACTCCGCACTAAACCTTCACACTTGTAACTGAAAGGAATGAAAATAGGGGGTAAGAACGGGGAGTTCTTAGTAAAGTCATGGTGTATAGTTATATCCATTTTATATATACTTGGTTAGCAACAACAGTCAACAAAGTACGAGCCAATTCAACAATTATAGAACACAAAACTCAATCACAAGCACACACAATCATAGAAAACACACTCACAAACAAATATGCGCAAACAAGTATGATGCATGTCAATCTCTAGTGCAGGTAATGAGCTCATCTGTCGGTTTCAACCTGCTCCCGACGTAACTCAGCAACCTTTGTCTGAGTTTGGTTTCCAGTGTCATAACCTCTGTAAGCAACATCTGTCTTACAGGTGCGACTCTCTTGAGCCGATGTATGCAAACATAACCTTTGTAAGCAACCTCAGTCTTACAGGTGAGGCTCTCTCTAGCCAATTGTATCGATAATCTCTGTAAGCAATCTTTGTCTTACAGGTGCGACCATCCCCTGGATTGGCCGATATATCTCTGGAAGCAAATCTTGGAGGACTCACCACCATATCTCTGCTCATTTTCAGCAGGTACACAATCATTTCAGCTCGTTTTCAATGCCAAACAATACTTCTACTTATCTCCTTTACGTTTTGTTCTTTCTTTCGTTTCTTTTATTCTTGCTCTGTGCTCTCCTATGATAGATGTTTCTTTAATATTTTTCTTTGACTTTTTTTTCTTCTTCTTTTCTCTTCTATTACTCCATAATATGAATTATCTTTGCATTATTCTCTCACCTTTCTCTAAGTATCTTCTAGAAAAAAATTATAAAATTCTTTAATTAAGTATGCGTTTTCTAAAGCTTTTAAAATTACTCTGTTTACTTGCTTTATCATTAATAATACACATGATGATATTCTTACAAGATAATATCTTCGATAAATACTAATTATAATAATAATAATTTATTTTAATATAAATGAGTAATTTTAAAGAAGTATTTAAAATAATATTTATAATTTTTTTAAAACTTAGTTTATAAAATCTTATTTTAAACTTTTATTAATTACTTTTTAAATCACAAACTTTTTAATATTTTATTTTTAACTTTAATATTCTATAAAATTATATTTGAAACCCTAACTTATTTTCATATTTATAAAAATAACCCTAAACTTTTATAAATATCCATTTTTACCCTCCTACTTTATTTATTACCCAAAATACCTAGAATCTTATATAGTTACAAACTGTACCTCGATTTTTATATACAAATATAATATTACCCTTCAAAAATAAAATGTAATTACCAATCTTTCTTTTATACCAAAATTGAAACCCCTAACCCTTTCCTTTCAAAATATTACTTGTATTTTAATCCGTTTTCGAGTCTTTCGATTACCGATTTTTTTCAACTTTTAATTTAATCTTTCAACCACTAAATCTCATCATTTTTCTCAAAATACCACATCACAAAAGTCCCAAAACTATTAAAATAATCACAACTGAACTGTTCCTCATAGCCAAACCAACAAATCACAAGCAACAACAATAATTCAACATAAACTTATTCAAACTCAAATAATTATCAACCAAATCAACATTTACTTATTAAATTCACATTTAATTATTATAAATTTACCAAACTCTACCTTCGTACAAAATCAAAACAACGGAAGCTCCAGAGAAGTTTTTTGATCGAGCGGCTAAAGAGAAAAATGTCAGAAATGGTATGTGTCTCCTAAAACTCCAATTAGTCGAACTCAAGAAGAAGGGGAGCTACGTCACCGTCAACTTCCACCGAACAAAAATAACACCAACACGTAGTGAAAAAAAATACGAATACTTTTATCGAATTATATTTTTTTATTGGAGTTACGAATCCGAAGAAATTAAACTCGAAAGATTTGATGAGGGTCACAGTTCCATGAAAGCTCACACTCTCTCTCGTCTTTCCTTCTTCTTCTTGTCCGTGACAAGAATGAATGAATGGAAAGGAATATGTGAATGTTATGATTAATAACATTTTGTAGTGTAAACGTTATTAAGTGTCATAGCTAATCAATAAAAGAAAGCATGTGTCATGCTTATATATATATATGCACCAAGCCACGTTTCTAATTTTCTTTCTTTTGCTCCCTTGGAGGCTGCGGCCAAATGATGATGATTAATTAACATATATATATATATATATATATATATATATATATATATATATATATATATATATATATATATATATATATATATAAGCCAATTTCTTTTCCTTTGTTTTCAAATGGGTTCGTTGAAAACTTTTTCATAATAATAATAATAATAATAATAATAATAATAAATAAATAAAATTAATTTTATTTTACTTATTAAAATAATTTTTAATAAATAATTTAAACTAATCGAATAAGTTACAATTAAATTAAACTTCAATAATCATAAAATTTTATTTAATTATTTTTGTTAAAAATGGTTGTCTTAAAAACAAAATCTCAATATAATATAATAACTCATAAATAACTAATTATTTAATTTTCAAAATTTTCGGATGTTACAAGAAGCAGAGAGAAGCTTGAGGAAAGAGATCAAACAGCGACGAAAGCTAGAGAAGAAGCTCTCAAAGCTGGAATCTAACCTTCAAAACAGGGACTCCCGAACAGCTAGGGAAGATACCTCGTTAAAAGGAGAAGATCCTTTCACAGAAGATATCATGCGGGCTAGAGTTCTTAGAAACTTTAAAAGTCCCGACATGAACCTATACGATGGGACAACCGACCTGAAGCACCACCTCAACAATTTCAAAAGTCGGATGTATTTGGCTGATGCTTCGGACGCTATCTGCTGCAAAGCTTTTCCGACGACTCTGACAAAAGCGGCCATGAAGTGGTTCGACAGCTTGCCCCCTAGGTCGGTTACGAGTTTCGATGACCTAGCGCGCAAATTCCTTACCTGATTTTCTATTCAAAAGGATAAGGTCAAGCATGCGCTCAGCCTACTCGGAGTCAAACAGGAGATCGAAGAACCCCTCTGAGACTACATGGAAAGATTTAACAAGGCATGTTTGGAAATTTAGGACCTATCCACTGATGCGGTGATAATGGGACTAGTCAATGGCCTTCGAGAAAGACCTTTCTCCCAATCTATCTCAAAAAGACATCTGACTTCTTTAAATGATGTACAAGAGCGAGCTGAAAAGTACATCACCATGGAAGAAAATGCCAAGTTACGAGAGCTGAATTGGCGACTTGGGCACCCTCATCAGTTAAAAGAAAAAGAGGGGGAGCCCAAAAAAAAGAAGAAGTCGAATCCGAGAAGCCAAGAAAGTACCACAACTATACTCCATTACGAGTTTCTCTAGTGGACGTCTACAGGAAAATTTGTTGCACCGAGAAGCTCCCTCCACCGCGCCCAATAAAAAATAAAAGCGAGGAAGCCGTAACGAGTATTGTGAGTACGACAAGTTATATGGTCACTCAACAAATGATTGCTATGACCTAAAAAATGTGATAGAAAAACTGGCCAGGGAAGGTCAGTTAGATAGATATCTCATAGAAAGGTCGAACAATCAGGGAAAAAGAAAGAGACGACGAGGATGTCGACCGAAGAGGCCCGCCCCCGCAGACTCTAGAACGACACATTCACATGTTATCGGGAGGATTCGCAAGAGGAGGCTAACCAAGTTGTCTCGGAAGAGACATTTAAAAGAAGTCTACCAAGTCGGAAATGAAGGACCCGACCTCCCGACAATCTCTTTCACCAAAGAAGATGGACAGGGCATTGTACCCGAGCACGACGACCCGGTAGTAATCACCATGATCCTTGCCAATGCTCACTTGCACAGAACCTTGGTAGACCAAGGCAGTTCAGCCGACATACTTTTCAAGCCGACATTCGACAAATTGGGGCTAGAAGAAAAAGAGCTGAAATTCTACCCGGATACTCTTTTTGGATTAGGAGATACTCCAATCAAATCCTTGGGGTTCATTTCCCTGCATACCACCTTTGGGAAAGGACTGAGGTCAAGAACCCTAAGCGTGGACTACATTGTTGTGGATGTAGCTTCAGCCTACAATGCCCTAATCGGCAGGACAACTCTAAATCGATTGGGAGCCGTGGTCTCTACTCCTCACCTCTGTATGAAGTTTTCAACAGAGGATGGAGTTGCCACCGTTAAGCGAGACCAAAGCTGGTGAGAAAATGTTATAATGAAAGCCTGAATTTACGAGAAAAGGGGAAAGAAATCAATGCAATTGAGTTCGGAGGAGTCAGAGTAAAGGAAGAATTACGGTCACAGCCTTAAGGAAGGACGGAGGTAGTCCAGATCGCAGAAGAGGTCGGAAAGGATACCAACATAGAAACCAATATGAGAATGGAGTTAAAAAATGAACTCTTAAAACTCCTAAAAGAGAATTCTGATCTCTTTGCTTGGAAGGCTGCGAACATGCCTGGAATAGACCCCGAACTCATGACGCACAAGCTGGCAGTCTATCCCGGGTTCCGACCTGTCCAACAAAGAATGCGAAAGCTCGCACCAGAATGAGCTCAGGTGGTCGAAGAGCAAGTTCAAGCTTTGTTAGAGGCCGGATTCATCAGGGAAGTCAAATATCCGACATGGCTGGTGAACGTAGTGTTAGTAAAAAAGCAAAATGAAAAGTGGAGAAAGTGTGTTGACTACACCGACCTCAACAAAGCCTGTCCAAAGGACCCCTACCCACTTCCCAATATAGATGCTTTAGTGGACTCCAGCTCGAGATACCAGTACCTATCATTCATGGACGCCTACTCGAGATACAATCAAATCCCGATGTATAAGTCAGATCAAGAAAAGACATCCTTCATTACACCCAGAGCGAATTACTGTTACGTGTTCATGCCATTTGGATTAAAAAATGCAGGCGTCACATAACAAAGGCTGATGAACAAGATGTTTGCACCCCATCTTGGAAGCCTAATGGAAATGTACGTGGACAACATGTTGGTAAAGACCAAAGAAGAGGCAAATCTCTTGACCGACCTCTCACAAGTCTTTAGTAATATAAGAAGGCATGAGATGAGACTAAATTCCGCAAAATGCACATTTGCAGTAAAGGGAGAAAAATCTTTGGAATTTATGCTCACAGAGAGGGGAGTTGAGGCTAACCCCGACAAATGTAGAGCAATCCTAGAAATGAGGAGTCCGACCTGCATAAAAGAAGTCCAACAGTTGAATGGCCAACTTGCAGCTCTGTCAAGATTTCTTATGCTTGATAAGTTCACATCGGTCATATATATTAGAGCACACAAGTTTATTTGAAGGTGTAATATTTTCTGAACTTGATAACGTGAGTTTGTGACCTGAGTGGGGGCATTATTGTGATGGAACATGGACTTGGATATTCTTGGTTGGGCTAAATGGGTTTACAATATGCTGTCCTGTCCTCTCCAAGTTAAGAGTTGGGCCTTGTGACTTGGGCGTAGGCTGGAGGGCAAAGGAATAACAGGCTATTGCACCATCGGCCCACATGACATGGTATGTCTTGCTTATAAACCATCACTTTTTTTTTAACTAATTTTCTATTTAACAAAAACTTTAGAGGCAGATGACAGTTGAATTTTTTTAACAATTAAAAAATCTTTTCCGTCCGTATATTTTCTTTTACACAACTATTAAATGATGGAAAACTTTTTTTTAACAACTATTAAATAATATTTTTCATCTGTAATTTTTTTGAAAAATACTTTAGAATCAAACAAAAATTAAGCTTAGCATTAATAAATTATCTAGCTAATCAATTTAATTATTAAAATTTTTAAAATTGATTAATTAGGTCGAGTTTTATAATTATCTACTTTGACATTGTTAATAAAATGACAATAACAACGTCGTGGCATTATGGTCCAATAGCTTTTGAATTTTCTTCACCAACATATTTCGATATGTTGTAAAATAAATAAATAAATAAACAAGGAAGAGGTAATAAATAAAAAAATATAATTAGATAACAATATTCACCATAATTACTATCTCAATATAATAAAGATGATTATTATATTTACTAATATTATATATAAAGAGTGAGAGAGAGGAATATTTAGAATAGTTGTAACATAAAAAAAGAGAGAATTATTTTATTGCTGTGTGTTGTTTCAACTTTCAAGCGTGGCTTCTCCTATTTATATAGGTAACAAGCCTTTGTTTTTAATCTTTCATTAATTTTAAATTTGTCTTGAAAAGTGATTCCTTTGATATGGAAAAGATTCGCCGCCCAATTTATAAATGGGCATTCATTCCATTCTTATCACAATATTTCTCCTTAGATGCCAATTTAGGATTATTGCCTCGTTAAAATCTTACTAAAGAAAAACTCAATGGGAAAAAATTTTAGTGAAGAAAAAAGAGTATAATATCATTTGTGATGGGGACTGCCTCGTTAAAAACCTTGTCAAGAAAAATCCAATGGAAAAAAACCTGACCAAGGAAAAAAGAGTACAGTCTCCCCCTCTTGTCGACATCATTTAATGTCTCGAAATCGGCGCATCCCAATCTCATGTACCAATCTTTCGAAGGAGGATTTTGGGAGTGACTTGAGCGGATCTGTTGAACAGCAATTGTCCCTTGATTTTGAAGATCATGAGTGAAGAAGAACTTGAGAGAAATATACTTTGTTCTATCGCCTTTGATACATCCATCTTTAAGTTGAGCAATGCATGTTGTATTATCTTCAAACAGAACAGTTGGAGTTATCTTTTGATCAATCAGTTTACAAGATGACAGAATATATTGGATCAGACTCCTGAGCCAAAAACACTCGCAACTTGCTTCATGTATCGCTATTATTTCAGCATGATTAGAGGAGGTTGCTGCTATCGTCTATTTCGTGGTCCTCCATGATATAGCTGTACCACCATATGTGAAAAGGTATCCTGTTTGAGATCTCCCTTTGCGTGGATCAGATAAGTATCCTGCATCTGCATAGCCAACTAATTGTGACTTGGATTCATAGGGATAAAACAATCATATATCAACCGTTCCATGAAGATATCGAAAGATTTGTTTGATTCCATTCCAATGTCTTCTGGTTGGAGAGGAACTATACCTTACTAGTAAATTTACAGCAAATGATATGTCAGGTCGTGTAATATTAGCAAGATACATTAGCGCTCCAATAGCACTAAGATATGATACTTCAGGACCAAGGATATCTTCATTTTCTTCTTTAGGACGGAATTGATCATTTTCCACATCCAAAGATCTTACGATCATTGGGGTACTTAATGGATGTGACTTATCCATATAAAATCTCTTCAAGATTTTTTTTTTGTGTATGTTATTTGATGAATAAAAATCCTATTTTTTGTATGCTCGATCTGTAGGTCAAGACAAAATTTAGTCTTTCCAAGATCTTTCATTTCAAACTCTTCTTTTAAAGTTTTTATAATTGTTGGAATCTTTTCAAGAGTTCCAATGATATTTAAATCATCAACGTGCACAGCAATTATAATGAATCCAAATGTAGATTTCTTTATGAAAACACACGGGCAGATATCATCATTCTTAAATCCATTTTTGAACAAATACTCAGTCAGACGATTATACCACATTCGTCCAGATTGCTTTAGACCATATAAAGATCTTTGCAATTTGACTGAGTATAACCCTTGCGAATATTCCTTAGATGGTTTAGATATCTTTAATCCTTCAAGGAATTTTATATAGATATCACGATCTAATGAGCCGTATAAGTAGGTTGTTACCACATCCATTAAATGCATATGTAATTTATGATATGCGGATAAACTGACCAAATAATGCAACGTTATTGCATTCACTACAGGGAATATATTTCTTCATAATCTATACCGGGCATTTGTAAAAAATCTTGTGCCACAAGTCAAGCTTTGTAGCGTACAACTTCATTTTTCGCATTTCATTTTCTCACAAATACCCATCTGTGTCCAACAGGTTTTACATCTTCTGGTGTACGGACTATAAGTCCAAAGACTTCACGTTTTGCAAGTGAGTCTAACTCAGCCTTCATAGTTTTTTCCCATTTTGGCCAATCATTTCTTTGTTGACATTCTTCGACTGATCTTATCTCAAGATCCTTACTTTCATGCATGATATCTAATACCACATTATATGTAAATATTTCATTGACAATTGTCTTATTTCGGTCCCATTTCTCTCTTGTAAAGACATAATTTATCGAGATCTCGTCATTTTCACAATTTTCAGGTACCTAAACGTCTTCTGGCATTAAAATTATATCAGAATTTTTGGACAACTGCAGGTATCTTTACTATATCTTTTTCAACAAGAATAGTATTTACCTCTTTTCTTTTTTGAGGATTTTTGTCTTTGGAACTGACAGGCCTGCCACGCTTCTGGCGTGAATTTGTTTTGGTGGTTATTTGTCCGACTGGGACATCAATTTGAATTGGAGCATTTTTAGTTGGTATACTAAAATCTAGTGTATATTCCCGTACACTGTACGGGATAATTAATAAAAATATATAAATTTTTTTATTAAAAGATATTAAACAAAAAATATATATAATAATTATTACTATAAATATTTTATAAAGTTATAATTAAAATCAAAGTTTAATTATTTTTAATGTTAAAAATATAAAAAATAATTAGTATTTGTCTTAACCGATTTGGATTGATTGAGTGATCATCTCACTCGTCTACCTAGGTAAGTATTAGAGTTTTGAATCCCGCCTTGCGTATGTAACAACTCATTGGATACGACAGACCCTCAATAAATGGAGTTTCAATTTGTGGAGGATTAGTTCTCGACCTGTCGAGTTAGAAAATACAGTAAAAGAAAATAGTATTTGTCTTGAAAGTAGAACAATTCTCATTGATGATAGCAATATTTATGGAGATTTGCCTAATTTAACTGTGACAGTTTTATTTATTGGTATCATATTCATTCAGGAAGTCAAACAATATGATCAACGTTATTACCGGTTAAAATTTTATATTTTATGACATGATTTTCAAGCTTTTAAACTTATAAACTTATGTTATTACAAAAGCTACTAGATTGATTAATATTTTTTGGTAATATTACCAAAACACTGTAGTTGAGTATATTAATTTGTGTAAAAAGAAACTATAATAACTTTTGTTATTCAATATATAATTTATTCTATTTAAAAATGAATTATTATTTCTAGATTGGAATATATTTTTTTCTATTTTTATATTATTTTATTTGATAATAATTGCCATTAAAGAAAAAATGAATAACTATACTATTTTATAATATGATATACAAAATAAATTTTTATTTTAAAATTAATTCTGGTTAGTGAAAAAAATTCAAAATATTTTCTTACATAAATTTAAATTTAAATTTGAATTCAAAATTAATTAACAACTCACTTTTTTTTAAATTTTAATAACAAAAACAAAATTAGTTAGCTGCAAAATATTTAGCATTTAATCATTTCAATCATTTAAATTTTAATTACCAAAAATTGAGTTAGAAATTAATTATAACTTAATAATTGATAATATATATATATATATATATATATATATATATATATATATATTAGTACACAAATAATAATATCTAATATATCATTTAATTTTTTTAACAGAGTTAATGTATAATTTATTGAGAATTTATTTATTATCTAATTTTTTTATAAACTTTGTAATATGTGAAAATAGTGATCTTATTTTTTATTATTATTTAAAAAATTATTCATAATTTTTTATTATGTAATTAACTTAATTAATAACCTTTATTATTGTTTTTCTACCAAAAAAATCATGTTTATATTATTTGTATATTTTTTTAATACTAATAAATATGTAGATATTTGTACTATTATATTTATTGTCATAGATAATGGCTTAAGTTACTTATTTCGTATGTTAAATAATATAAATGATATTTTATATATTAAATTCATCAATTTATCCATAGTAAGAGGAGAAAAATTATGCAATAGATCGTATGTTATAAAGATTAGTTAATTTACATATAAATTATCTTTAGAAAAACAAAGAGATCATTTATCACATATAATAATCCTTGATATATGTAGTGTCATGTATATATTAGGAGGATCTATTTTAATTATGTGAGTGATTATCATTATTCACTTTTTCAATAAGATAGTAAATAATATTTAAAATTAAAAAAAAAAGATAATTAGAATTTTTTTAGTTTGATTATAAAATCTATTGTAAGTATATCTAACTTTTATATATACTAAATAGAGTTAAATCTCAGAGTGGTCCCTGAAGTTGCACTCGAGTCTCAAAGTCGTCCCTAAACTTGCATTGGCCCCAATATTGTCCCCGAATTTAACAACGGTGACTCACGATCGTCCCTGAAGCATTTTTCGGGGAATATTCCCAAACGGCGTGATGACGTGTATGGAGAGGTGCCACGTTGGATATCTGACGTGGCTGTTATTATTTTTTAACTCAATTTAGTCCCTGAATTATTTTATAACTCTAATCCCCAATTTATTATCAGAAACTACTCTGTTTCTTCTTCTCTGCTCTCATTCGTCTTCTTTGTCATTGTTGAACGTGATTTGAATGGGTTATGATGGGTGGAGGCAGCAAATTGAGGTTATGATGAAGGCCCGAATGTCGGAGGTTATGATGCTCATGATGAATATCATGATGAGTCAGATGGGGCAAATTCTTGGAATTTCGAAGAAATGAAGACACCCCTAACTCAGAGGATGACAATGCATTTCCTATTTTCAGAGAAGAAACAAGGTTCGGGAAATTCCGATTAGAGGTATGGATGAAATTCAACACAGAGATGGATTTTAAGGAGGCTGTGAGGGAGTATTGCATCTAGGAAGGTAGAAAAGTTAGATTCAAGAAAAATGATAATGTACGATGCAGGGCTTTATGTAGGGGTGAGGAATGTCCATGGGTTATCTATGTCTCTAAGGATAGTGAGAGTGTTGCTGGCAAGTTAAAACCTTTAATGATGATCATACCTGCCCAAGGGAGATAAAAAATAAACTAGCTAACAGATGGTGGTTAGTAAACAAGTTGGTGAAGAAGCTTAGAAAATTTCCAAATCTAAAGCGCACTCTGAAGTTTTAACATACTTCAAAAGCAAATGTGACTTGGACTTGAACAAGTCTTTCCTGACAAGAGCACTTGGAGATGCAAGCACATTGTGTATGGTGACGCTGTTGCACAATATGGGATGGTGAGAGACTATAGTGAGACTCTCCTGAAGTGCAACCCTGATTCTACTGTGCGCATCACAACAATTTCTCATCCCAACTCCGCAGAAGAGCCCACTTTTGAGAAGATGTATATTTGTCTGGATGGGTGCAAGAATGGGTTTAGGGCAGGATGCAAACCTCTAATAGGGTTTGATGGAGCATTCCTGAAAACCAGATTTGGTGGACAAATCTTGGCAGCCATTTATGTCATTGCATATGCCATTGTACCAGTGGAGAACACGAATAATTGGAGGTGGTTTCTTGAGCTGCTGCATGAGGATCTAAGGAGCTACACCCAAAATGGGTGGTGTTTCATTTTGCACATGCAAAAGGTAACGATGCCTTTGCTACACCCAAAGTGGGGATGAATTTGCTGTCACTTATACATGTGTAGGGATTAATTTGATGTCACTTATGTATGTGTAGGGACTATTTTGATGTCACTTATGTAAGGTGAGGGACTATTTTGAGTCCCGATATTGTAAGTTATTAATTTCAATAGTTTTGTGCAGGGACTAATCACAACTGTGCAGGAGGTCTTCCTTGACGTCCACCACAGATTTTGTGTATGGCACTTGCGGAGAAACTTCAATAAGCAGTGGAAAGACAATGAACTTAGAGGATTAATGTGGGAGTGTGTAAGATCTACTATACTCAGGAGGGATTCATTGAGGGGATGATGAAAATCCAGAGGATTAAAAAGGAAGCATAAGAGTACCTTTCCAAATGACGAAGAGATGCATGGAGTCGGGCCTTCTTCCCCTCCCAACCAAAATGTGACAACATATGTAACAATGCTTGCGAAGTATTCAATGCCAGAATCAAGGAGGCAAGGGCCAAACCAATTATCACACCACCAGGTACTTCAACTATTACTCCACCCATCATGATCCACTCAAATCACGTTCAACAATGGCAGCTCAACAATGGCAGAGAAGACGAATGAGAGCAGAGAAGAAGAAACAGAGTGGTTTCTGATAATAAATTAGGGATTAGGGTTATAAAATAATTCAGGGACTAAATTGAGTTAAAAAATGATAACAGTCACGTCAGATATCCAACGTGGCGTCTCTCCATACACGTCATCACGCCGTTTGAAAATATTCCCCGAAAAATGCTTCAGGGACGACCATGAGTCACCATTGTTAAATTCGGGGACAATATTGGGGCCAATGCAAGTTTAGGGACGACTTTGACTCGAGTGCAAGTTCAGGGACCACTTTGAGATTTAACTCTACTAAATATAATCATATTTAATAGTATAATATTTATTACAGTAATGACTTAAAATATTAAGTTAAGTGAGTAAGATCAATCTAGGTCTATTGTTAAGATTCTAAATTCGAATTAGGTTCATTGTCTTAAAACCTGATGCATATAAAGTTCACGTGTCCTATCTCAAATCGGCTCAAATTAAATTTTCATTGTTATTTGGATATAATAATAGATACTCGTGTGGGTACGGCGGCGGACCCCTTTTCCCGTCCTTTGCTCCCGTTTAAAAAAAAAATCTCCCGTTCGCTCTCCATCTTCGTCGCAAGTCCCCCTATTTAATTATCCCCTTAGCGAATGCTACCCATGATTATTTATGGTTATTCTTTGAAAATTTTTGAAAAAATAACAAAAAAACTATAATATAATAATAATAAAATAATCAATTCAATATAATTTAACACAACTCATAATATATTCATTATAAAAAATAACATTTAAAAAAATATAAAAATATCTTTCAACATAATAATATAATATAATATTTAGAGCAAAACTGATCAACATAATGACGAACTTAAGAGGCAGAGAAAGTGAGTTAGAGGAAGAATAGATACAAAATCAAGGCTAAGGATAAGCCTAGAAAGAAAAAAAAAGTTTAAATTGGAGACAGAAAGTTTAACGGGTTCTTTGCATATCCCATCCCAGTCTATTTCACGTGGACAGGTCTTTACCTATAAAAATTTTACTGATCTCCATTTAGTCCGAAATTGGCTAGTCTTTTTTATCATTTCAATTGCTAGCATTTGTTGGTTCGTGACGTAAAACTACTCTAGCCACTTAGTAAATTCCTAGATAACCAAAGTTCAAGCTATATCATTCTCATAAAATAGTAACACCCTTAAAAACTATTAATCAAAATACATAAAAAATATATATATAAAACAAAACAATAGAAAATTTTGGAAAAATAAAGAAATTACAAAGATTATAATGGAAGTACAAAAAAAAGAGAAAAAAAAAAGTATAAAATACATTCTAATTATATATATATATATATATATAATAGGTAAATTATATACAAATATTTTTTGAAGTATATCATTTTTATTATATAAAAATAACTTAAATATTTTTAAATGTGATTATGATAATTCATTAAGTATTATATTTTTTTTTACTAATTTATATTTAATAATTTACCCCTAACTTTTAATTATAGTAAAAATGTAAGATATAATGCCAAAAAAAAAAAAAGCTAAAGTGAAATGAATTTTTTACTAACAATTTTTTTTTTTTATTTTTTAGACACATATCTATTTTTTTAAGTTATACATTTTAATTTATATAAATTAATGACAATTAATAAAAAAATACTAATTAATAAAGAAATAAAATTTAAGATAAACATGTCCTGAAGAAATTAAAATAAAATAAAGACTTTTAATTATGATCATTAATTATAATCATATATATTTACTTCAAGATTTATACTTCAAAAACTCAGTATATTAATATTTTATATTTTTATTTTTTAATTTTAGACTATCACAAACATTAGTTACTCTCAAATAATGACAATGCTTTTAAAAAAATAAACATAATTAAATGATCTTAAAATTATATAATAATTTTTAAAATAATAATAAAATATATAATTATTTAAAATATTTGTGTAGTAATTGAAATTTAATTGCCAATATAAAAGTAACATATAATATCATTTCGTAATCAAATAAGTGTATAATCAAAGAATTTAATATTTATATATATAATAATATGACAAAATAAATAAAAGTTTGAGTTTAACCATAATATAAATTGTAACTGATTTGATTTAATAATTTAAAAAAAATTGAATAACCCTTTTTAGAAATATGCCAATCTAAATAATATAGATTGAAAATAAAAAAATATAATTAAATTATATAATACAACATAATATTTCTAAAAAATTATTTTATAGCAGATTTGATATCAAGATATTTATCATCATTTGTGGTATAATCTAATTTTACAATTATTTAAACGTTGTTTTTATGAAAAATCGCATTATTTATTTTGAAAAAAATATTTACTTATTATTATAATTTAAATATAATATAAAATAGATATTAAACCAATTATTTCTTTTAATAATTATTCCGTCACGAATATCCATCAAGGACATGAAATTTAAGAGCATACGAAGTAAATATAACACTTACAACTTTTACACTACCACGATAAGATGATTATCATAAATCTTTTTAGCATAAATTAAATAGAACAACATATAATAATAAAGAAATAATTAAATCCAAAAAATCATAGAACACCTGTCATACACTATTACGGTTAGTATTGAGAAAATTTTAACTATTTATTTTTTTATTGAATAAATTACCATTTGTACCCATAAAAGATACAGATACTGACAAATATACCCATAGAATAAAACGACAATTATAACCACGGAAGATAGCTTCCGTGTTCTAAGAGTACCCGGACGTCGGTTACACAATTGGTCTGTTAGGGTATTCTTGGCACACGAAAGCTATCTTCCGTGGGTATAATTGTCGTTTTATTCTTATATGGATACATTTGTCAGCGTTTGTATCTTTCATGGATACAAATGGTAATTTATTTTTTTTATTAGCTATCTTTTTATCTACTCTGTACTTCATCTGCGAATATGTTAAGGACTAAACCTATGCTTCAACCTTTCAAAATCCCATATATTTTTGCCAAACACAATATTATTATGCCTATTTTTTTTTATAGAAACCATTGAATAGAAGAACTGTTAGTAAAAAGATGAGGTTCTCTTATAATATGTATGATATTTTATGATAATAAAATAAAAATGAAAAGTATAAAATAATATTGTGTATATTTAAGTTAATTTTAATCCTTTTTAATAACCAGGTTTGTCATAATGTAACTGATAAACAATGATAGTTAATACGGATTGGATATGTTTTGAGTATGGTATACATTTTTTGATTTTGTAAAGAACAATATTAATTTTAATTTATATATTTATTATTGGGTATTAAAAATAAAAGTATTTGTATTGTTAGCATTTTTCAAACCTTCCTCAACTCTGATCGTGATTAGGCCTAAAAGATCACCTACCTCGTCAGCCATAAATGTAATCCAATCAATTTTTATCTGATAGTGCTATACATTCGCATAATCGTAGGAGAATCACATTCGTATAATCATAGGAGAATTAACTTTAACGAGATAACAATATGGTATTTAGTTACCACATGAGTATTTTTATATATAGAATTATCAATCAATTATATATGACTTCTGATGAAAATAATATATTCAATATGGATATTGTTTGTTAGGTAAAAGATAACAGATTGACAAAGAAAATTAATTACAATGGGTATATTTATTTTAAAAAATATTTTTTTATATAATACTATAAAAAATATCATGCATGCATGTCACGTCAACTCCATCATTAAGTACAGAAATCTGATTTTTATATAATAAAATAGATAATAAATAGAATATATGAGGAGATGATATGAGACATATTTTGATTATGAAATTGGTATTATATAATATATTTTTTTTAAATTCTTATTGCTTGTTCGTTGCTAATTTTTACGTAATTACTTAATAATTTTCACCTATGAAACTATCAACTACCTAATATTATGATTTAATTAATAAGAATGATAACATTAATATTTTTTCATAAGTCTTGTTATTATTTATAATTAGGAAATAGCCATAAATAAATTTATTTCTTTAATGGGTGTTAAATTTGTTGTCAAATTCTATATTACCTTTAAAATTTTAGCGTAATTGAGTCTAATTTTTACATTTTGAAATGAATTTACTCAAAAAAAATTAATATGTAAATCATATTATTATTATAAATTTTTTTTAACATAATTAGTGGTGCTTATTTGAACCATTAAATTTAGCTTCTAATGATATTAAAGTCAACCTATTTTATTATCTTGTGCCTTCAAAAAATTTACACGACTAAGATAAAAATATAACAATTGAAAAAAAAATCATTATAATGGGTATATTCATTTTAATAAATATTCTTCTATCTAATACTATAAAAAAATACATTGGCCACTTTGAATTGCTACAGGTCAACTACATTAGTAGAATGCCTAAATTGAGATATATTCATCAAACAAACAATCAAATAAACACTCATCCGTACTTTTTTATTTTGGGTACATTTATACATAAAGAAAAAAAAAGAAGAAGAAAAAAAGAATTGAAATAGCAAGAGTAATAAAAGTTATGATTCTTATGATTATCTAACAAAATTAATTTGTATTTATTGCACTCAACTTGAATAAGTAAGAAATTATCTTATTTTAATTTAGTCTTTAATTCACATAATTTGAATTTAGCTTAATATATATTATTTGATTTGATTTGATTTGATTTGATTGTTAGTTAAAAATACCTCAGTTGTCTATTTTAGTCATAAATTTATTATTTAATGACTAATAAATTAATCAAATTAATTAATTAGTACACACAATAAATTTGATTTAATAAATTAAAAAATACTAACAGAATATTAAAATAAATGAATTAAGAAATATTACCAAATCAAATTGATATAAATTATAATAAATTATATGATATTTAAATATCTAATCAAATTGATATAGTTAGTTTATCGAAATAACTTGTATTTAATGAATTAAAAGAAATAAATCGGAAAACACTCTCAGAAGCATGCCACGTCAGCTCCATCATTAAGTGCAGAAATTCAATTTTTATATAATAAAATAGATAAAATAGAATTTTAAATTTCCAAATTCATAAACTTATGTCATTACAAAAGTTATTAGATTGATTAATATTTCTTGATAACATGGTATAATCAAACACCATCGTTGAGTATTAGTTAATGTAAAAAGAAACCAATAACAACTTTTGTTATTCAATATATAATTTATTCTATTAAAAAATAAATTAATATTTCCTAAACTTGTAAATACATTTTCTTTTAATTTCTTACACCATTTTATTTGACAATATTTACCATTAAAAAATAACAAATGACCATACTATCCTACAATATATATAATTATGATGTACAAAGTAATTTCTTATCTTAAAATAAATTCTGGTTAGTGAGATAAAATTTAAAATATTTTTTATTTTCTTACTCAAATTTAAATTTTAATTTAGAATTGATTAACAACTCATCCTTTTTTTTAATTTCAATAATTAAATAAATTGGTTAGATGCAAAATATTCAACATTTAATAATTTCAATCATTTAAATTTTAATGACCAAAAATTGGGTTAAAATTAATTATAAACTCAATATCGATAATATATATATTATATTAGTACGTAAATAATAATGTCCAATGTATTGATTATTTATTTTTTGACAGAATTAATATATAATCTATTGAAAATTGATTTATTATCCAAATTTTTTTTCATAAACTTTGTAATATGCGATAATAGTGATCTTATTTTTTATTATTATTTAAAAAATTCTTCATAATTTTTTAATTATATAATTAACTTAATTAATAATCTTTATTATTATTTTTATACTAAAAAATATCAATTTACACTATTTACGTATTTTTTTACTACTAATAAATAAATAAGTATTTACACTATTATACTTATTGTCTTAGATGATGACATAAGTTACTTATTTTGTATGTTAAATTTATTAAATATTAAGATAAAAAAATTGTTCAATAAATTATACAAATAGTCATTACAAAAAAGAAAAAAAATTATATATCATATATATTAATCTTTGATATATATAGTGTCATGTATATATTAAGATTATATATTTTAATTATGTGAATGATTATTGTTATTTTTATTTTTTTTGTTACATTAAAAAATAATATTTAAAATAAAAAAAAAGAGATAATTAAGTTTTTTAATTTGAATTAAAAAATATCTTGTAAATATATCCAACTTTTATATATACTAAGTGTTATAATATTAAATAGTATAGTATTTGCTATAACAATGACTTAAAATATTAATCCAAGATATATTTGAATCTAGTAAGACCTCAATGCAAGCAAGATCAACTAAAATTCATTGTTAGGGTCTCAAATCCGACTTAGATTCATTATCTTAAAGGCCCAATGCAGATGAAGTTCACGGGTCCCCTCTTAAATCGGCTCAGATTGGATCTCCATTGCTAGTTAGATATGGTAATGAGTACTCAGGGGAGCATGAAAAGTCCCTTTTCCATCTCTTACTCCTATTTAAAAAAAAATGCTCCCGTTCCTTCTCCGTCATTGCAAGTTCCTGTTTAATTACCCTTTAGGAAACACAGATCTTCTCGGGTATCTACGAATATTCTTTGAAAATTTTTGAAAAAATTAACACAAAAAAACATAATATAATAATCATTAAATAATCAATTCAATATAATTCAACATAATTTATAACATATTCGTTATGAAAAATAACATTTCAAAAGGAGAAAACATAAAAACATATTCTAACATAATAACATAACATAATTTTTTGGAACGATATTGAGCAACGTAGTGACGAATTTGAGAGGCAGAGAAACTGAAAAAGTGAGTTAGAGAGAGAGGATCGAGACTGAGAATGAGTCTGGAAGAAAAAGGAAAATATCGAATTGGAGGCAGAAAGTAAGGTTACTAAATTTACGAAATGGATTTATGTATATACAAATTAGGATAAATTAATAATTTTATATTCGCATATATTTAATAGGTTTCATGGGGCGGGTACTTATGTCCGTGTCCCCATTAGGGGTGGCAAACGGGAAAGCCCGCCCTGTCTCGCCAAAAGTCCACCATCTGGTGGGCTGACCCGTCCCGCCCCGCCTAATAAGGCGGTCCTGAATTTCTCTCCCGCCCCACCTAATGGTAGGCTGGCGGGCTCTCCTTTTTTTTTAAATAAACCATTAAATATTAAATAATATATATAATTTCACAACAATTTCAATAAATTTATAATTTCTAAAAATATAAAAAATTATAATTTTTAAATTCACAGACATTAAAATCTTTATAATTATAAATATGTAATAAATATAATTATAAACCAAATTTTTTGAAACAAAATAATAAAACTAACATTGTCTAAAGCAAAATAAATATTATCCAAAATATATAATTAAACATCTTCAAGTTTATAATCAATCAAACATAAAACATAATCCAAAATATAACTTAGAACATCTTCAATTATCATCTTTATCCTCTTGTAGATCAATAACATCCTAGAAATTTGTAAAAAAATGGCCTTGACAAAATAAAATCTTAGCCCAGCGGAAAGTATGCCCCGCTCCGCCCCGCCAAAGCATATGGATTAAGCGGTGCGGGGGTAGGCGGGCTTTTTAAATTTGGCGGCCTCAAATTTCCAGCCCACCCCGCCTTTTTTGGCGGGTTATGCGAGTCAGCCCGACGGATTTCACCCCATTTACCACCCCTAGTCCCCATCCATTTTCGCATGGCAGGTCGTGAGGATTTCACGAGTCCTCATCTAGCTCCAAAACGCGAGTAATCCCTGCAAATATCCGTTTTGGTTGTTTTGTGATCATCCCTATTGCTAGCATTTATTGGTTCATGACGTGGAGCTATTCTAGCCACTCAATAAATTCTCAGATAATCAAAGTTTAGGTTATATCATTTTTATAAGGTCACATGTATTCTTGTTATAACAATATTAATAAAAGATAAATGGATAAACACTAAGCTATTGTTTGGATATAACATGAAAAATAAGAGGAAAGAAAATGGAAAGAAAGAAAATGAGAGGAAAGAAAATGAAAAGAAAATTATATATTTTTTGTGTGTGTTGTTTAGATGAAAAAAAAATGAATGAAAAAAAATAGAAAAAAAAATTTCTTTTGCTTGGATAGAAGAAAAAGTAAGAAGAGAAAAAATTATAATAGAGTAAAATTATATTAATATTTATATATATTATATATAAATTATAATTCAAATAGTAACTCTGTAATTTTTACCCATATTTGCACTTCTGCATCAATTTTCTTTGCAACTTTGAAGAGAAAAAATTTATATGAACTCCACATATACTTTTATATTTTCCATTCGGTTTCTTTGTTAATCCAAACAATAAAAAATTGATTTTTTTTATCTATTTTCTTCTCCAACATTTTATTTTTCTACAAATTCTTCTAATCCAAACAATGGATAAATAAGTCATATTTTTCATATATATAACAATAACTAATATCACATATTAGGTTAATTTACGTTGATAAACCAAAATTACCTGAATCACCCAAATTCAAAAATGTTACCTAGTTGTCTCCATTTATATTTCTATATAAATCGAATTTAATGAATTCGAATTAGGGTAATAATTAGTAAATCGAATCTATAGGGTTCGAATTACTTGACATTGTGATTCGAAAGTAAATTGAATTCAAAGAATTTGAATTATGTCATCCCCTGCTAAATTGAATCTATAAATTTTGATTTATATGGTCCATGCTAAATCGAAAGAATAAGGTTCGATTTATACTCACTTAGTAGAAATCCAGCTCATTGTAAATCGAATCTCCTTCATTCGATTTAGTAGCATAGATACCATCCAAGTAATTCGAATCTTATAGATTCGATTTACTACGGAAACACATGATTCGAACTTCATAAATTTGATTTATATAGATATATAAATTGAGACATGCACGTAACCTTTTTTACTTTAGGGGATATACGTAAAATTGGTTTGTAAATGGTTTATAAAGGTGATTTATCCCACGTATTATAACTCGTGAAATCATAATATTTTTGAGAAGTAATGTATAAACAACTTAAATGTTGATAAGTCTGAAAAATTTTAGAAAAAAATAAAAATATAAAAAAATTACATGTTGATCTATAAGATTTTTTTTTAAATTTGTCCATAATTTATGATTAATAACTTTAAAGTTGTATATATGTTATTTATTTATATACATTTTTTTATTTTATGAAGACTTATAATTTTGTTATCGATAATGTTAGTGGTTATAGAGAGATTTTTACCTTTAAATAAATTATAGAGAAATTAAAAATAAAATTGGTTGCTATTTTTTTGACAATTTATTTAGTTTTTAGTTTAAATTAAAATTAAATTATATATTCAATTTATATTTGTTTGTTTATCCTAATGATGATTGTATATGATAGATAATATATTTGAGCATGTTTTGAAAGAAACTATTGAATTTTATATAATTGAAAGTTAACTATGAAAATAAAACTAAGATGAAGTGAAATACAATAAACATATGAGGAGTGATTATTACTTTTGATTTATATAAATTAAATTATATTAAATTATAAGATATTTAGATATTTAATCAACCTAATTAATTAGTTTGTAACTGATTTGATTTAATAATTTTAAAAAAATTGAATAACCTTTTTAAAAATATGTCAATCTAAATAATATAGATTGAAGATAAGAAAAATATAACTAAATTATATAATACAATATAATATTCTTAAAAATTTATTTTATAGCAGATCTAATGCCAATATATTTATCATCATTTGTGGTATAACCGAATTTCACAATTATTTAAACATTGTTTTTATGAAAAAATTGCATTATTTATTATGAAAAAATATTTACTCATTATTATAATTTAAATAGAATATAAAATAGATATTAAAATAATTTTTTTAATAATTACTCAATCACAAATATCCATCAAGGACATGAGATTTAAAAATATACAAAGTAAATATAATACCTATAATTTTTACACTACTACGATAAGATGATTATCATAAGTCTTTTTAGCATAAATTAAATAGAACAACATATAATAATAAAGAAACAATCAAATCCAAAAAATTTATAGAACACCTATCATACACTACTGCTGTTAGTATTGAGAAAGTTTTAACCATTTATTCTTTTATTAGCTAGCTATTTTTTTTATCTATTCTACACTTTTATCTACGTTAAGGACTAAACCTATGTTTCAATATTTTAAAATCCCATATATTCTTGCCAAACACAATGTTATTATACATTTTTTCTTTATAGAAACCATTGAATGGAAGAACCGTTGATAAAAAGATGAGGTTCTCTTATAATATGTTTGACTTTTTATGATAATAAAATAAAAATAAAAAGTATGAAATAATATTGTGTATATTTAAGTTAATTTTAATCTTTTTTAATAACCAGATTTATGATAACGTAACTGATAAACAATGAGAGTTAATATGGATTGGATATATTTTGAGTATGCTATACATTTTATGATTTTGCACGAAACAATATTAGTTTTAATTTATATATTTATTATTGGGTATTAAAAATAAAAAGTATTTGTATTGTTAGTATTTTTCAAACTTTACTCAACTTTGACCGTGATTAGGCCTAAAAGACCACCTGCCTCGTTGGAAATAAATGTAATCCAATTATTTTTTACCTCATAGTGCTATACTTTCGCATAATCATAGGAGAATTAACTTTAGCAAGATAATAATATAGTATTTAGTTACTACATGAGTATTTTTATATTAGAATTATCAATCAATTATATATGACTTCTGATGAAAATAATATATTCAACATGGATATTGTTTGTTAGGTAAAAGATAACAGATTGACAAAGAAAATTAATTACAATAGGTATATTCATTTTAAAAATATTTTTTTTATGTAATATTACACGAGTTAATACTCAAATTGGCCCCTGAAATTTGACCCCCGACTCAATTTAGCCCTTTTGGTTTCAATTGATTCAAATTGTACCCTGAAATTTTGACCCGCGCCTCAAATTAGCCCTTCTGGCGTATTTCGTCACCGGAGAGCTGACCTGGCAATTTTAAATGACACCTGGCAGTATCAAAACGACGCCGTTTTACTATTGGCGCCGAAATGCTTAGAACGACGTCGTTGACATGAAAAAAGGGGTTAAATGAAATCCAAACAGTAACCACTTTTGAAGTAAAATCCAATTGACCCTTTCTCTTCCTTCTCTTCCCGTCGTATACGTTCCCTTCCCTTCAGAGAAGCACCATGGGTGTCTCAGTAATGGAGGTTTGAAAATTTTCTTACTTGGTTCGCTCTCCATTGTGAAGATTAATTAACTGGGAGTCATCTTTTGAAAAACAGGTTAGTAACAAAAACGCTGTTCTCAACTTTCATGCTCTGTTTTTTCTCAAAATATTGGTTGTGGGTTGTTTTCAATTTTTTCAGTCCACTTCATCATTGTAACTTTGGGAGAATGTGGTTGATTATGGTTGTTGATGATAATAGAGTTTTTGTTTGTTAGGGTTTAATTTTTTTGCATGTGTGTGATTGTGATCAACTGAATCGTTCAGTTCTTTGTCCGTTTGAGCAGTCTTTGATTCTTCATATTCTATTTTAAAATAACAAATTTACTCCTTCATAACCCACTACTAAAGAACACACCTGACAAGTTTGCTTTCATGTGTTTCCTTGTTTCTTCTTGTACTATTGTTTACACGAGTACTGATATAGTGTAAAGAGAGTACTGCATTATGTAATGATCATAACAAGAATATAATTTTGATTAAAAAATTCTATTTTTATACATGAACTTTAAAGGTGTGATTACTAGTTGGAATCTTTGAGGGAAGGAATGACTTACTGATTAAAGTGGAGTCTATTTTATTTATCAAGAACCCTTCCTTTAAAATAATAATTTTACTCCTTCATATCCCACTACTAATGAACACACCTGACAAGTTTGCTTTCATGTGTTTTCTTGTTCCTTCTTGTACTATTATTTACAAGAGTACTGATATAGTGGAAAGGGAGTACTGCATTATGTAATGATCATAACAAGAATATAATTTTGATAAAAAAATCATATTTTAATACATGAACTTTGAAGGTGTGATTACTAGTTGGAATCTTTGAGGGAATGAATGACTTAATGATTAAAGTGTAGTCTATTTTATTTATCAAGAACCCTTCTCTTAAGCTGTTAAATGGGAAATGAAATGATTTTTTTTTGCTTCTGGTGTCTGAATTACTCTGCCATTAATTATCCTTATAAAAAGTATAATCCTTCATGTTTAGGTATTTCAGACACTTGTGACTGTTAGTTATGTAATTGATTGTGTGAAGATTTTAATTACTTTGTTCTATTTTGGCAATCAGTTGTGAAAAATATTTGCCCTTTTTATTTTCTTGTCATTTTTTAGATAGGACAATGAGTTTCTCTTATTTGCTTTTCTACTTTAAGATTGAAAATAATGTTCATTGGTTTTAACAATAATTAAAACACAGATGAAAATAGTATGCTTTGTTGATTATTTCTCTGTTTTTTATTATTATTATTATTATTATTATTATTATTATTATGGTTAAAGATCTCTGGTCTCTTAGTCCCTATTCATTTTGGCCATTCATTTTTTTTTGTGAGAATTTTGATTTTAGTACTTTGTACATAGTTTTGTTTTGACTAGGATGAGTAATTCTTTTGGTACCTGGTGTTTGACCGATTCTTCCAGTGAACCTTGTAAAATAGCTCTATATTATTCTTGTTGTGTTGTTATTATTTTAGTTTTACCTTGAATTTTGTGGATTGAAATATTCTGATTATTGTTGTGTGGGTTTGTATGATTGTTGTATTCAATGTTCTTATTTTAATTTTGCCATTTCATTTGATTTCTTTTTTTATTCCTTGGATTGTTTTTTAACTCTAAATTAAAGTGAAAGTGCAGAACTTTAGTGTTTTCCAAATTATGGATGAATTTTATGGTGTTCTTGGTTTTGTAACTGCTCCATTACAATGGAGATGAGATAGTTTCAATGATGAGCCTATGATGTGTAATGGGAATTCTTAACGCGTGTGATTACTTGGCCAAGTTCGGGGTTTAATGCATTTTGAACAGTAAAGTTGTAATTGTATCTAAATATTGTTGATTTTACTTGTTTTATTCTTTCATGTTTTATGATTAAGTATTGTACGAGAAAATTGAAATTAAACCAGATATCTGTCTTTAATAAAATATTCATATTTTTTAATGGTAGCCAAAACACTTTTAATTGATTAAGTTGTTTAACATATTAGAACTAAGCCCCAACTGAATTGTCTGTAATCTTTTTTTATTATTTTTAATTTATTAAATTTAGTGTTGTTTTTAACCATTGTGTCTCCTGAATCTTATTTATAGATGGATGAAGGTATAACGATTGTGTATCATTATGGAGGCAGTTTTGTCACCAAACCAAATGGCAGTTTGGTTTATGACAATGATCACACTGATGAGTTGACTGGGCTGGATGAGGACGTATTAGATATATTTTCACTAAGAGACTACTACAAGATCCTAGGTTATGATAACATGGTTGAGTGTTGATGGCTTGTTCCTGGTAGACCTATGAAGAGTGGACTGCGAGCACTAAGTCATGACAAAGAGTTAATAAAGATGTGCTTCTATGCAAAGAACAATGGGGGAACAGTGCACATATACTATGAGCATGGAGTTTCCCAACCCCTGATAGAGGAAGAAGCACCTGAATTGATGGAGCTAACACCCAATGGCACTGGTGCAGAAAACGTTGTCAAGGAGACCACACCTAGCCCAAAGAATGATACACCAACCATTCCATCCCATATCAAATCATCCATCAACAGCACAAGTGAAGGCCCTTCCAAAGAGGCATCCAAGTCCCTACCAGCATCTGCTTCCATCCCCCTGGTGAAGGAGAAACATCAACCAAAACCCGCACCTAAACCCATACCTAAGCCCAAGCCAGCACCTATGGAGAAAACTAAGCCTACACCTAAGCCCAAACCTACACCTAAGGAGACACCTAAGCCCATACCCAAACTAACACCCAAATCAGCATCCAAGCCCAATCCAACACCCAAATCAGCCCGCAAATCTAAAGCCACTTCACCCAAATCAATTCATACTGCAACTAGATCCTCTGCTAGACTAAAAGGAAGAGTAGTGGGATAAAAACAAGATACTGGAAGCAAGAAAACCTATATAAGCCTCGATGACAACAATGACAGTGACAGTGATTCACATGACTCGTACGAATCTGCAGAAGACAGCCTATACAAGCCTGGACCACAAGACAGTTCTACTGAATCAGATATTGAAGGTGGTCTTTCGGCAGCTAGGTTGAGGGAATTTAAGTTGAAGCATGCTCCAGGTGCTGCCTGGAAGAAGGGCAAGGAGAAAATAGTAGAAGAAGATGACGGTTTGGTTGTGGAGAATTCCGATGAAGAAGTAGATTGGGCACAAGTGCTGGGCAACAGAGAAAACAACCAAGAGAAGTATGATGCATATGATCCAATTCACGATGATTCTGATGGAAACGATTCTTGAAAGTCTGAAGAATTGAAAACCCCCCCAAACTCAGATGAGGAGTGGAGTGATGACGATGATGCTGATGATGTGCACCCAATCTTCTCCGAGGGTGGCCGATTTGGTGAACTAAAGCTACAAGTTGGAATGAAGTTCAGTAACAAGAATGAGTTTATGGATGCTGTGAGAGAATTCACCATTCAAGAGGGTAGGGAGATTAAATTTAGAAGAAATGAGAGCTACAGAGTCAGAGCTATTTGCAAGTGGACAACTGGAGAAGATGAGGATATGGTTAGATGTCCATGGGTTGCTTACGCATCCAGGGATTCTGAGGAGACATGCTGGCAATTAAAAACATTTAAAAATAAACACATATGTCCTAGGATGAGCAAAAACAGGGCAGCCAACAGGAGATGGCTTGCTGGCAAGTTGGTAAAGAAATTGAGGAGGTATCCGAGCTTAAAGCACAGTGAAGCTAAAGCATATTTCAGGAGAAGGTGTGACCTGGATCTAAACAAATCATCACTAACCAGAGCTTTAATGGATGCAAGAAATATTGTTTACGGTGATGCAGCTGCCCAGTACGGTTTAGTTAGAGATTATGCAGAAACTCTACTGAAGAGTAATCCTGGTTCAACAGTAAAGATTGGTACATATCTTCAAGGTGATGATCCTATATTTGAAAAAATGTATGTATGCCTGGATGGATGTAAGAAGGGTTTTAAGGCTGGCTGCCGCCCACTGATCGGACTCGACGGAGCCTTCCTGAAGACTCGGTTCGGTGGACAAATACTCTCAGCAGTGGCTCAGGACGCCAACAACCATATATATCCAATTGCGTGGGCAATCGTTGATGTTGAGAATAAAGAGAATTGGAGGTGGTTTTTGGACCTGCTGCTTGATAACTTGGGTGACTACATGGCTAACAAATGGGCTTTTATGTCAGACATGCAAAAGGTAAATGAGTTAATGTATTTGTATAATCAATTCAAATTGCTGTGAGGACTGTGATAAAAAAAAGATTTATTTGTCAAATCAATTCACCCTTGCTGTGAGGACTATGATTAGTAAATATATTTGTATAATCAATTCCTACGAATCTGCGAGGACTGTGATTAGTAAATGTATTTCTACAATCAATTCATACTTGCTGTGAGGACTGTGATTAGTAAATTTATTTGTATAATCAGTTCATACTTGCTGTGAGGACTATGATTAGTAAATGTATTCGTTGCGAGGGTCTGTTTGATGTCACTTAATATATTTGGGGGGTCTGTTTGAGGCACGATAATGGAAATTTCATGTGTTACTTTCTCAGGGTTTGGCTTCAGCAGTAAAGGAGCTCATGCCCAATGTACACCATCGATTCTGTGTCTGGCATCTCTGGAAGAATTTTAATAAACAGTGGAAAGAGCAGGAGTACAGAGGACTATTATGGGACTGTGCTAGGGAAACAACTCGCCATGGTTTTGATCAGAAGATGGATAGGTTAAAGAGACTCAACGAGGGAGCTTGGGCATATTTGGATAAGTGGCCTAGAGAAGCATGGACTAGGGCATATTTTCGACACGATAAAAAAATTGATAATATATGTAACAATGCTTGCGAGGTTTTTAACTCGAGGATCAAAGAATACAGAGCTAAGCCAATAATCACCTTGTTAGAGGAGGTTCGGATGTTTGCGATGCGGTCCATTGCAAAAAACAAGGTTAAGTTATCCCACCATGTTGGTAAGCTCCCACCAATCCAACATAGTAGATTGCAGAAAATTCGAAAAGAATCTCAAAAATGGACACCGATTTGGAGTGGAGATGAAGAGTATCAAAGATTTGAGATCCACGGTTGGCCTACCAACATGGCTGTTGACTTGGGAAAGAGCATATGCACCTGTAGATTTTGGCAAATAACAAGTACTGAGGTCTACAATAATTTCTTATTTCTATATGTTTGTATCATTTTATTAAACATAGTTTAGATTAGATAGTGACTGCTTTGTATTCATTTAAGTGTTGTTATTTGTTTTACTATTTTATTTGTCTCTGGTGATTGGTCTCTATTTAAATAGATTGTTGGATAATGTTTCACCACATCTGTCTTCGTAGGCATGCCATGTGTCCATGCATGTACAGCCATCTCCAAGATAAATCGAAATTCTGAGGATTTTTGTCATCATTGGCTGACCATGGAAGCCTATAGAGATACTTACAAGCACTCTTTCAATCCAATACCAGGACAAGATCTTTGGGAGAGAAGTGAACAAAATAGGCCTCATGCACCTAAAATGAAGCGAAAGCCAGGGCCGATAATCCAAAAAAGACGGAAGGATGGTGATGAAGAGCCATCTAGTGTTAAGAAGTCAAAAACTGAAACCAAGTTGAAGAGGAAATACAAAGAATTCACATGTACTTACTGTGGTACGAGAGGGCATACAAAGAGAAGTTGCTCTCATAGGAAAGCTGATGACCTTGCTAGTGCCCTTGTTAGTGCAGCAGCGGCTGTAGTTGCAAAAGAAAAAGGTTCTAAGGCTGGAGAGACTAGAGATCCAGCAAATGCTGCTACTAGTAACACTCAAGCTGCTGAGATTAATAAAAATGCTCCATTAGCACCAGGGGAAGGTGTTGATGATGCAAATGCTTCAGAGATTGATCTCACCCAACCCACTTACTCACAACCAGAAAATCAGGAACAGGTAGTGATTGGTTTCTAATATTTGATTAACTGTTAACTGGTTTGTATTGGTTTATAATACATGAGTAAATGTTGGGTAGATCCAATTGATTGATACTATTTTAATAATATATTGACTGGTTTTTATTGGGCTGTATTGGTCACTAATTCTGTTAACAATTTCAACAGGTCCCTCCATCAGACCCACCTCCACCTCCACAACAGGTCACAAGGCCTGACAAGCTACAATCGAAGCGGACCAATGCAAGGAGCAAGTTCTGGGACAGCTGCACGCTTGGCAGAGTTTATGACATTCGTCCCCACCCCGGGCTTCAAACCACCAACAACAAAATAGAAAACGATTTGCAATGTTGACTGGAAGTTGTGTAGAACATATTTTGTAAAGAGCATTTGATCAAACTATGCTCATTTGATATTTTATTACTATGTTATGTAGAGTAATCTGTTTTGGTTTAGGATATTTGAAACTATGTTATTTAGGGTATTTGAAGTATGATACAGATACTGCTATTGCTAATGCTGTGATATTGACAATGATTAATGACTTTGAATTACTTAATGAATTACTTATTTCTGGATCCCCTGTCAAGTGCAAGAACCACAAAAGGTTCTATTAGATTTTCTTTTGTAACTAATGGAAGTGCATACTACATATATCATTATCAGAGCCAGCTCTTGATTTGTCTTCATATACAGATTCAAAACAGCTTGACCAATTTGAACAAACTATGCTCTTCTGATACTTATTTGGTCATAAGTTATACCTCATCTTTTGTATAATCTCACTTTTAAAGAATTTTTACAAGATATATCATTACCAAGAGAACATAAAATTCCATTTCTATTTTGTCATTAAATACATAACAATGCTTCATTCACATAACTGACATCATAGTTACATATATTTCATCCCACCTAATCCATAAGCTACAATCACAATTCCAAAAATAATAACAAACACAGACAACATAATATTCCACATTTTTAATATTCTAATTTCAGCTTCAACTGCACTAATTTTCCATCTCAGAGATATTTTCCAATGGTCTTCACTAACTGAACTTTCATTTCTGCCAACTATGCCTTCTTCTTCTTCAACATCTGCCCATTTAAAAAAGTTACACCATCTCTTACCAGTAGTTTACAACACCAAAAATCCAAAAGAAAAAAAATTGAGAGGAAGAACAACTACAAAACCAACAAGCATTTGAGAAATAAGACACACAATCAGCTTGCAACAATTTAACTAACTTACATTATAGTTAGAACATCCATAGAATGGTCTTTCTGGATTGGAATCTGTCCAAGACCATCGAAGAATAGGACGCAACCCACAACCGCACCAATGCGGAACCTTTCCACCTCTGTCACCTCTGTCACCTCTGTCACCTCTGTCACGGTGTGCATTCTTCACCCACCCACCATGCGAACGAGCTCTACTAGAGCTACCTGAGCCTTGGCTGCTGCTTCCCAACATTCTTCTCAACTCTTCGAGACACTCTTGCGATTTGGGGAAATTGGGACTTCTAGGTTTTATTTAAAATTTTTAGGGGTTAAATTGATGCCTTCAAACATTTTGCCATGTCATCTAACTGCAAGGGTGTCAGGTGTCAACGAAAATTGACAGCTCAGCTTTCCGGTGACGGAGAACGCCAGAAGGGCCAATTTGAGGCGCGGGTCAAAATTTCAGGGTACAATTTGAGTCAATTGAAACCAAAAGGGCTAAATTGAGTCGGGGTCAAATTTCAGGGGCCAATTTGAGTATTAACTCAATATTACACTCTCAAAAGCATGCCACGTCAGCTCCATCATTAAATGTAGAAATCCGATTTTTATATAATAGAATAGATAGAATAGATTAGTACACACAATAAATTTGGTTTAATAAATTAAAAAAAATAAAAAAATACTAGCATAATATTAAATAAATAAATTAGGAAATACTACCAAATCAAATTGAAATAAATTATATGATATTTAAATATCTAATCAAATCAATTAGTTGATATAGTTAGTTTATCGTAATAACTTATATTTAATGAGTTAAAAGAAATAAATCGGGAAACATTCTCAGAAGCATGCCACGTCAGCTCCATCATTAAATGTAAAAATCCGATTTTTATATAATAGAATAGATAGATATAATAGATAACTTATATAATGGTCATCTCATTTATTATCATAAATGTTGAATTAAAAAGTCATTATTACTTTTGATTTAGAATTAAATGAGAATAAAACTGGAGATACTATTTTATTTGACCTTTAGGGTTTAATGAATGTCACACTCAAATATAAATAGTGACTTCCGGATTTTGGTCTCCAACACATTAAAGCCACATCCGTAACTCTTTTTCTATAAAAGGAATTGCAATTCAACTCTATCATGGATAAAGAAGGTTTTCAAAGAATAAGGAAATTGTTTGAATTTGCACGAATTCTAAATATTCGAACTTACGATGTTGTTTCAGTTGGTTGTCGTTACGAGAATAACTCTAATCTATACGTGTCTAAGGACTAGAATAGATTAAATATTATTTAAGTAATTTATTTCTAATATTGGTATTTGATTAAATTAGTTTTAGAGAAATTTAAATTGTTGACTCAATTTATATTATTTATGATCACATTCAGTATATTTGTCTGATTTATTGAAGAAAGTAGATTATTAAAACCGATTAATAATCATTTTAGAAATAATCCAATTAACACTAGATTAAAAAAAAATAATGCGTAACATGTAACTTTTTTATTAATTAAATTATTATAATTCAAATTAATTTTTAAAAAATAATTTAAAATTATAATTTCAATCTTATCACGTGCATGGCACGGGTAATTACAATTGTTTAAAAAGTGAAAAATTAGTGGCTTGAAAAAGAAAATTAAGAGTAAAAAGAAGGGTAATTTAGTAATTAGTTTAAAAAGTGAAAATTAGTGGCTTGAAAAAAAATTTAGTAATTTAGTAATTAGTAATTTAGTAATTAGAAGGTTATCTTATAAATTTTGAGTAAATAGTCAGATTAGTCCCTCAAAGATCACGCGATCTCCAATTTGATCCCCAAAATATTTTTTTAATTAAATTCATCCTCGAAAGATTTTAGTTTAGTCACGTTAATCTTTTCGTCACTTTCTACATTGACGGCGTTAAGGAAAGCTGACGTGGCACGTTAAGTTACATGTCAACACACCTCTCTGCATCTTAATTGGTAGCCAGCACAATATCTTTATAAATTTAGTCAAATCAGTCCCTAAATAACAAACCCTACTCCCAAAAATGTTGCATATATATCCCCTTCTTATGGAGTGTAGTTGCAGCAATTCAGACGTCAAAATTTGAGGTTATTGGCATGATGGTTGATCAAGATGGAGGTCGTGGTGGAGGAACTAATCAACTTTGAGCTATTGAAAATGTTTAACCAACTAAAACGAAACCTTAACTCCAAAAACGATTTTAAATTTCAGCCAAAAAACACCAACAAGAAACAAAATTTAACACTAGCACAATCCTAAAGAGAAGTTTAGTAACAGAAAAAATAAATAAAAAAACTTCCCATCCACAAAATTGAATTCCATAAAGAAAATGCGAACCCCAAAATCAAACAATAAAACAAACACTAAACATACAATGATAAGAGAAATTGGTAACCAATGCTCCTTTAATATTAAAAAAAACAGAACCCTTGATCAACTTTCATGAATCAACAAAGAGCAAAACATAAACCCCACAATCGGTTTCGAGTGCCAACAAAAAACACTAACAAGAAACAAAGTTTATCAACGGCACAGTCCTAACAACAAGTTTAGTAACCAGAACAAAATAAAACCTTAAACAACGACAAAAATGACTGTCGATCTTCAATCATTGTGCCGAAGCCACTCCTCAACGGCAAACTCGTGAACACGCTATGACGGATACTTCAATTGGCGATGATGGTGAAGGCTTTTTCGTCTTCTTCTCAGTGACATAAAAAATGAAATGAGAGGGAGAGTCTTGTGAGAGAAAACACGGACATCGCACCGGATGCTTCAATCGACGAAGATAACGAGGACTTCTTCGTCTTCTCCTCAGGGACGTTGAAAAGGAAGTGAGAGGGAGACTCTTATGAGAGAAACAGGGATACCGCGCTGGATGCTTCAATCGGCGACAAAGATAAAGACTTCTCAGCGACGTGAAAAAAGGGAGTGAGAGGGAGACTCTTGTGAGAGAAACAGGGTGTTACTGTGAGTGAATGAAAGTGAAAGAGATCAAAACGACGTAGTTTCAATCACTGTCCCTCACCCTTAAAAACGACGTTGTTTTAATGATGACCTATCTCCTAATGTGCCATGTCAGTTTCTGTTAATACTGTCAACGTAAAAAAGTGATGGAAAAACTAACGTAATTAAACTAAAATTTTTTAAAAATAAATTTTATTAAAAAAATCTTTCGAAAACTGAATTAGAGATCGCATAATTTTTTATAGACCCATTTAACTATTTACTCTATTAATTTTTATTAACTTTTATATAGGAAGTATCACAAAGTCCAAATTAAAAGGAGGACCAAATCACGTCCCTCTAAAGCCAAATTCCAAATTATCATCCCACGCAGTTCTCCATGTTTTGTAAATTGATAACTTTTCCTTGTTTTCAAAATTACGTCCAAAATGTTGCTAGTTGCGATTATAGTATGTAAGTACGCCAAGGATTTGATAGCTTTTCCAAAATATTTTTTTTTTTTGTGACTTAAAAGAAAATAAACAAAAACTAAGAAAGAAAAAAAAACAAGAAACTGCTTAAGAAAGGCAGTCCCGCTGAATACTACTCTCAAACTCCTTCCAAGGCAATGGAAGCTCCACTTGGGGAGAAATAGTCCTCATTACAGTCTTTGCCATGATGTCTGCTATTGTATTTGCATCTCTCAAGATCAACCGAAGATCAGCACGCCATTTCCAAGACATGATATCTCGGATTTTTAACACCAAAGGATTAATAAACCCAGAGCAATCTTGTAAATTATTGACAATAGTAAATGCCTCCACACAGTCTGTCTCACATATAATGTCTCTTTGTCCCGAGTCCCATGCTAAAAGAAAGCCTCTCCAAATAGCAAACAACTCTCCTTGCAAAATGCTACGACTCTCAATTGTTCCCAGACAGCCTCGTTGCCACCTTCCCTTCCAATCTCTGCTAACACAAGCAAAACTAACTCGAGCACCACTGCCAGGATAGCTAGCATCACAATTAATCTTAAAGGTACCCACTGAGGGGGGAATCCAAGAGCCACTAATGGTTGAGGGGATAGATAGTCGTTGCAACTCAAAAATATTTCGGAGCTCCTTTTCTAAGGACAAAGCCATACCAATCACCTTGTTTGTGGTCCAATGCTCGTGAGGATGAAAGATCTCGTTATTTCTCGAACACCAAATCCACCAGAGACCAGAAAAGAATCTAAAAGGGCGCTGTTTGCTATTATATAAGAACCAACTCATCAAATCCACTGGTTGATCGGAGATCCCTAAAGCTTGCCAAACAAGTTGGGCTTTTGGACAATCCCGAATACAATGTAAAACCGATTCCTGACCTGAGAAACATCGTGGACAGCTATCCGTGTGCGAAATGCCCCTCCTAAAACGAAATGCAGCAGTAGGAAGAGCCTCCCGAAGACATAGCCAGGCCAAAAATTTGTGCTTTTCTGGAACATGTTGACGCCAAAGCCAAAGCCAATTACCCCTATCCTCCCAACTAAACATCTTCTTACTGAGCCACAAATAACCACTATGAGCATCATAAACCTTTGAGGCCGCACCAGTCCAACACCAACCGACCTCTGAACCAGCTTGAACATCTGGGTTGTAAGAGTTAATGTTGCTCTGTAGAGACTGATTCAGATGAGAATAGATATTCTCAAGGTTCCACTGTCCAGATGACCAAAGGTCCAAGATCCTGAGATCCGAATCAGAAATGTGTGACGACGTTTTGTATATTTTTTATTTTTTTAATTGATGAAAAAGAAAACGTCAATGACGTTTTGTTGAAGACGATAGTAATGTGGATGAGAAAATAGTAGTGACATTTTTCGTTAGCCATCGAAAACTCTTACAACGACGTCAAACACAGTTTTTTGGGTATTTTGGTGGATTATATTATACCAATTTAGGCCTAATATTAAAAATAAAAATGTATATATACAAATATTTAATTTATTTTTAATTTATATTTTATACCAGTAACTTATTTGATATAGCTAATTTTTTATCTACAACATGATTGAATTTTTTTTATCTAAAATTATAAATAAATTCAATTTATAGAGTCAATTTTTTTTTCCCACTAAATAATCATCGAGAAGTTAGAATAGGACAAATTCAACCGTCCATTTAACATTATTGGTCCGACCAAGAGCTGGTGAAGGCAATTAGATATAGAATGGGAATGACTAGTAACTCTTTTTCTCAGCACGAATTGCTAATTGGGGTATCTACAAAGAATTCTAATAGCAAAGTCGAGTTGAACTATTTTGGTCCTTGAAATTTTTGACCGGCCTCAATTTCGATCCTCAAATTTATAGTTATCTAATTAACACCTTCAAATAATAGATTGTGACCCACATTTGCCCCTGTAAATATCTCCATTAATAGAGATATGATATAACACCTTAAGTTGACATAATGTGTATTCATGTGGCACCCAACTTGCTAGAATGGATGTGTGATGAGTGAATGATGTGGCAAAAGTTAAATGAACTCAATTTCTTCAGTAAAGTCTCGAACATATTGGGAAAAAAGAATCGTAAATTGAGTTCATTTAACTTTTGTCACGTCATTCACTCATTACACATCTACTCTAGCAAGTTTGGTGCTACGTGGATACACACTCTGTCAATTTAACGTGCCACATCAAATTTCCGTTAATAGAGATAGCTACAGGAGCAAGGGTTGGGCATAATCCAATATTTGGGGGTGTTAATTGGGTAACTATAAATTTGGAAGTCAAAATTGAGGCCGGTCAAAAATTTTAGAGGCCAAAATGGTTTCAACTCACCAAAGTCAGGGAATTCGATGCTAATGTCAGCAGATGTAAAAATAGGGTATATCTCACTTGGTTTTATACCTTAATTGAAAGGTATTTATAAGTAAGCTAAATATTGATAGTTGAATCAAAGTGATTCACTCATAGTAGATCGTGTGACAGCTACCACTACCTGCAAGTTAGGTCTCGTGGAGAGGAGGCATCCCGCTTGGTACATAGGATTTTCTTACTCTTGGGGAGCCTTTGTCTGTTTCGATATAAGACTCGATCGGTTAAATTATATAAAAAACAGCAAAGTGTATAATAAACTGAATGATAAAGAATGTTGCTAAACATAAAGAGACTATATATTCTGTTAGAAAAGAAGGGCTATATATTGAATGGTTAGAGCTAAAGGATTAGATGCAAAGTTTAAAATGGTTTTTGTGACTGACTACTTGCATCAAGAAGGTTCATAGGATCCCAAGGTTCTCAATATTGAAAAAAGTGCATCGAATTGATTTTTACTCCCTTTTTGTGAAGTTACTCGTTACGTTGTGAGTGACGTGGTTCAAATTCTTTTACGTTGGACTAGACAAAATTACGTTGCTTTAGTTTTGACATTAAATATTCGAAAAAACGACGTCATTTAATCTTAATGAATCACAAAACATCTTATTCCCAAAAAAATGTATAAACTACTAAAATTAACTAACGTCGTTTTGTCAAATATTTAGCACTAGGGATGTCAATGGGGCGGGCGGGCGGGGGCGGGGGATGCCTTCCTGCTCCCGTCCCCGTCCCCGGAATTGATCCCCATTCCTGCCCCGATTCCCGCCATGGGGGGGTAATCGTCTCCATCTCCATTTCCCGCGTCCTCCATGTTTTCCGTGGGCCCCATTTCCTATCTCCTTATGTTGAACATTTATATGAAAATTATAGTGGAAAAAAAAAAAACAAACTACAAAACATTATTACAAACATATCTCATCCAAAATCATAAGTTCAGAAATACAACATAACAAATCATAGTCCATAAGGGGGTAAGCACTGAGCAAGAAGAGTGGCCGGTAACGACTGGCGAGGGGTATGCTGTTATGGCTATAACTGTGGACACAACTATGGGAATTGGGAGTTTTGAATTTTTCTGAAGAGTTGGGGCTTCGAAACGGTGCTAAGTGGAGTAGTAGGAGAGAATGGAAGACATTCAATAAGATAGGGTTAGGGTTTTCAATACGTGAAATTACTAAAAAGTCCCTATATTGGAAATAAATTAAAGGTATTTAAATAAACTCAAGAATTCGGAGAATTATCGGGAACGGGACGAAAATTCCCGCTCGAATCCCCGTGCCTGTCTCGGGGGGATTTTAGTCCCTATCCCCATCTCCACGGAAAAAATTTTTCGCTTTCGAATCTCCATTCGAAACAGTCCCTGCAAAGATCCCCGTACTTCAAGAAATTTTGACACCCCTATCTAGCACTAAAACTAAAGCAACACTCTTTTATTTAGTGCCGTGTGAAAAAAATGTGTCAGGTCACTCAATGTGAGGAATAACTCGATAGAAAAAGAATGAGAACTAATCTGGTATAATTATTTTAATCTAAAAAATATTTAAAGCGTAATTAGGAGGCTAATTTTTTTGGTTATGGAGGGGGTGTAGGTGTTTTGCAGAGTTATGGAAGATGGGGTTCTACACTGTTATATGGGACAGCTTTTTTATCAGAGTTGGTGTGGAGAAATCGGACCCTCCGAGTTCTTTGTTTCCAAAAATTTATATGCATCCGTTTTGTTTGGAGGAGATGAAACTCACATCATGAAAATCGGACCCTGCGTTTTCTCATGGAGCAAATCGGATGGTCCGTTTTGTTCGTTGGAGAAGTAGGTTCTAGTAGTCGCATGGTCCGAATTGTGTGTATATATATATAGTTGTGAAGTTCCCCAACCATAGATAGCCGACCAGATTCAAGTTTGTTCATCTTCTTGGACTTATCTTCTTCTTTCTCAGGGTGTGGGGTCTGTATCGTTGGGTTGGAAAAAAATAGTTGCTGGTAAAGTTTTTGTTTCTGTTTTAGTGAGTGATAGGAATGGATGATAGAGTTATTTTGAAAGTGTATTATTCTTTGATGTACGCTATCTTTGTTTTATATTAATTTATTTTATTTTTTATTTTTACTTTGTAAAATTTGTAATTGTAATTATTATATATCCTGTTTATTATCAAAATTTTGTATAATATAAACTATGATCCTATAAAAAAGGATAAAATAAATAAAAAATTAATTATAAGTAACAATAGAGTCATAAATAATGAAAATTTATAGTCCAAAATAATACTAAATTAAAGAGTACGGATAATATTAAAAAAATTATAGAATAATTTTTTTTGTTTAACATTATAAAATTTATAGTACTCTCTTTTATATTTTTTATTGTATTATTTATTTATATAATAAATATTTTTTATATTATTTTTGTTAGGTTCTGTTTTTGCATGTATATAAAAAAATAATTTAAAGTAATTTTTACAATGTGAAGTTCCGGACGATCAATATTTCTAGGTTTTGATTTCTTTGACATTTGGGTTTTTTTTAGTTCAAACAGATGAAGCAGAAATGGTTGAGGGAGGAAGAAGATGAAGGCTTCAAAGCTGGCCAACGACACGTGGATGGGAGTCGCAACAAATCTGGCGGTCCGCTTTGGCAGCAGGAACTCGCACGGTCTGAGTTGCGTCTTCCCAGTAGCACGGTCCGAGTTCTATTTTCCCTAACACCACCCCAATGTCAAGCACCCCTCCTCCCCATATCAGCGTCTAGCACTAACTATGCCTCCATATTAAAATTCAAAAGCGTAATTAGGATCTCAAAATTTTTTTGTGCAAGTGACCAATCTCAATAACTAAGTTAACTCATTAGATGCAACAAATCATGCATTGATATTTAGTTACATAAACTTTATTTGTATTTTTTTTATTGTATACAAGAAAAAAGAAAAATAATTAACTACCCATAAAATTAATTATACAATAAGACATCACACTCTAGATAATATAGATTCTTTTAATAATTATTAAGTATATTTTACAGTATTAATATTAAGAATTAACAATAATGATAATCACAAAATAAAGTAAACTTGTGCAAAATGTATTCCTTTTTGAGGTGGTATGCACACTTTACTAGTTTCATGTCCACATATTACCCTAATCCACTCTTCGTTCCTGATATAAGCAAAGGAAACCAATGACAATGACAAAATCTCCTATGACTGACCAATCAAATGCCAAAACGTCATCGAACCCTTACTATTATTTATTTTTAAAAATAACGAATATCCTACATCATGCAAAGTGAAATATAAATGTAAAAACAACATAATTTGTCGTGAAAATATCAAAATAGAAACAATAGAAGAAAAAAGAATAATAAAAAAAATAAGAATTTTATTTATTAATAATATTATTTTTGATACGGTGTTGCATAAAATACCAAAAAGAATTATACTTATAAACAAATAGTAACTGATATTAATTACATCAGATGATTATTATCTTATCTCTATCTAATGAAAGTTTAACTTTAATCATATAAAAATATGTATATTTTTAAATATTTCATATAGTGAATTTAATAAGAACAAACAAATTACTCTTTGTTTTCCTTCAAGTTTAAAAACTGTTAATAACAAAATACCCATAATAACTAAAGATAAATCGTTAAATTTTTGTATCAAAACTAATTATGTAATTTGCACTGGACATTTGAAAAAGTGGAATACTTAGAATTTGTTTGAAAAGTTAGAAATTAAAATTCACCCAAAAATTAATTTTTTTTTAATTTTAAAACAACTAAAAATAAATAATTTCAATTTTTTAAAAATTCTAGTTCTCAATTTTTTTATTTATAAATCAGATTAAATGAGATCTGATTTCTAAATTTATTTTCATATTTTTCAAATTTAAATTATATTCTATTAATATATTACAGTAATTTTAAATCATAAAATTAAGTTTAAATAAAAATAAATTCTTTTTTTTTAAGAAAATAGAATTTTTTTATGAAAGAAAATATTTTTTTCCCTCATGTTAAATAGCTTAAAAATTGCATCATCATATCTCCAGTGCCTAGTAATGATTGTTTTAAGAATATTCTAGTTATTACTTAGATTAGAAACTCAAAAATGGCGTAGCAGTATAGCGCCTGGATTATATACCTTATTTATTTTATTGAGTTAATAGTCAATTTTGTTTCTGAAAGATATTCCAATCTCTATTTTCATCTTCGAAAGTCAAAATTAATTAAATTTTTTTTTCAAAGATACCTTACTTGATCACGTTCGTCCTTCCGTCATCTCCGTAGCTGAGTTGGCAAACGTCCACTGACGTGGGCCGTTAACTGCCAAGATGGGAAACGCCAGGCTGTAGCATGTTGTTGATGACAAGATAAGTCTTGTTTAAGACGTCAAATTAGTCCTTGGAGTGGATAAACCCTAATCCCAATTTGAACGATAAATACATCGCCGTGAACACTTTCGGTGGCAGTAAAGGTAAGTAGGAGCCGTAATCCCTGGCTGGCTGACTGGATGGAGATAGAAAATGGTGGTTGTGGTGGCGGTTTGTCACATGCATAGCACGACAGTCATGGATCTAGTGCTTCGATGCGAAGGAGGAGGGTGAATTCTCATGATGGATCATTTGATCGAAGGTTACCTCTGCCAACTTCAGTATTCCAAACTCGCCATACATGTCGAGCAAAGCTGTTTCCAATACCGGATGAGGTAGAAAGCCTTTCCTTATGGCAAGTCCATGGATAGTCTTACCCTGCAAAACAGCTCCTAGTTGTGCACAGGAAGGAAGCAGGTTTATGAGTGTGACATTATCAACAGCCAATTTATCATCCTTGAGTATATTCTCCAAAGAATCAAAAGCCTGAATTGGTTGACCGTTCAGAGCATAAGCACCAATCATTGCATTCCAAGCAACAATGTTCTTCGAAGATATACTATCGAAAATCTTCTCTGCATAACTTAACAACCTACACTTGCTGTACATGTCAAGAGGTGAAATATTGTTGGACCATCAAATACGCGTCAACCATTGAATTCCAAGAAACCAAGTCTGGAAGAGGCATTTCCTCAAACAACTTGACTGCAGAATCAATGTGACCAAACTTGCCATACATCCCAATGAGGAGTGAATTGCAAACATAAAGATCCTCAGCCAGACCCATTTTAAACAAGCTCCCATGAACCTTTTCGCCTTCTCGGAAATCCAACAAGCCACCACAAGCTTTGAGGACAAAAGGGTATGTAAAATGATCGGCGGAAACCCCTTGAAAGCGCATTGTGATATACAAGTTGAGAGCATGTAGAAAGAAGTCGTTATCCGTATAGCCTCTTATCATGAGGTTCCAATGAAAGGTGTTTGAGTGAGACATTTTGTCGAACAGGAAGAGTGCATGTTGCATAGACTCAGATGACACAGTATCAACTAGAGCCCTTGAAAGCCGAGACAAAGAAGATGATGAAGCTCTGGAATGGTTGTGGGAGTGAGCAAAGGCGATGGTGGGTTTCTTGGAGCGTTTATGGTGAATAGGGGGAGTGGTGTTGGTGGAGCCGAGGAAAATGGGTTTCTACCGAAACGACGTCGTTTTTGTTTTCTGCCACCTTGGCACTTAACGGGCCACGTAAGCGGACGTTTGCCATCTCAGTTACAGAGATGACGGAAGGACGAACGTGATCAACTCAGATATCTTTCGAGGACGTTTTTGATTAATTTTAACTTTCGGGGACGAAAATAGAGATTGAGGACACTTTCAGGAACGAAATTGACTATTAACTCTTATTTTATTATTATAATTATTATATTGTATACTGTGCATATGTGTATAAATATAAATAATTATAGTAAAAATTGAATAATGTAACCCACTAGAAGTGATTTAATAGAGAAATTTTATAAGATCTTAAACTGCATTGCTATTAAGATGTGTAACAGCCAATGAGCTCTACTTCAAATGGTTTCCTCATAGAGATTACGGGTTTGAGTTTTTTTATCTTTAGTAAAAAAAAAAGAAAGTATTACGAACCAATATTAATTGTGTACAATGTGTATAATGGATTAAAAAAAAGATAAAATTATAATTAAAAATTAAATTATTAATTAATTATTTAATTTTAAATTTTAAAATTTGAAAAATTAGGATTATTATTTAAACCCATTCACACTAATATACGTTCAAAACTCACCGTCTTCTCACCTCGCCTCACTGAATTCCTCGCCGGCTATACCGACGCCGCCGCATCCTCCCACCGACACCGTCCTCACCTCCGCCGGTCAGCCCGACGCGCCTCGCCCTCCGACGCTCAGCCTAACGTTGCTGCCGCTTTTTCGCGCACCTCTCTTCCGAACCGGCTTCGCTTTCTCCCATTCGTTCAAGCCTCTTCTCACCAATGATACCACCATGCTCTTCTTCTTCTCCTTCGGATCTAAGCATGGTTAGATTCTTTCAGATTTGAGCCCTATGCTTCACAACAGTGCCGCTTTCGTCATGCCTAGTCCTTCAAAACTATGTTTTACCACAATAGTTGTTTCTTCTGTTTATTCTTCTTCTATTTTAATGGTCATTTAGGATGGTAGCAAACAGACCGTTGTAAACCAGGTGAACTAGAGCGAACCGGAGAAGCAATCCCACTTGAAGTGGTTTTAGTGGAGAAGAGGAAAGTGATAGCTACTCATGAGCAAGAGGGATTGTATTCGTGGATTTTTTCTAGAATCTTGCCAAGCGGTTCGTTGTTCAACTCATTCGACCAACGTACGTAGTTTACGTAGTTGCTCGACCGTAAGGGAGAGGAACTCGAATGAATCGTTGTACATTTCAAATTTGAATTAAGAATTCGGCAGAAAATCCAAGTGGTTATTAACAAAATAACTATTTTCTAATACTCAAATCGAAAGGTTAGTCCTCGCCAAATCTGGAAAAAACCGGAGGTTATTTGTATTCCTCGGAGGCTCCTCGAAAGCCTTAAATAAATCTGGTCATTTTAGTAGGTATGTGGATGGTTATTTTAATTTTTATATAAATGATTATTTTGATTGGATTTGATTTAGTTATATATAATTAAAAGGAAAAGTCTAGGGGCCAACAACTTTGTTAATTTCTGGCCAGTATATAACCAGCAAAGAAAAGTGAGCCATTGGATGAAATCTCACACCATTAAAACCATTATTAATGGCTATTTGATGGCTATAAATCACAAAAGTTGCTGGCCCCTATCATTCCTCTAATTAAAATATGTTAGATGTTCAATTTATTAGGTATGCGGATGATTATTTTTATCCTTAAGTGGATGGTTAATTTGTGACAAGCCAAGTAGCCACGGTAAAATGGGATGATTATTAAGTGGGGTGACCACTGGTTAAAAAAGAAGACATTATTGAAGTAAAATGCTTTAGTAAATTAAGATTTCAAATGATTATTTTTTTGAAATAACTAATTAGATTTTTTTAAAATTTAAAATTTGAAATTTGATGTAAAACAATTGAATGAGAGTTTTTAAATTTATTATTTATTTTTATTGGACTAAATAACTAACTCATTGTACACATTATCAAAATTTTTTATTGGCTCCTAGCGGGATTAAAAAAAAAAAGTGTAACAAAAAACTCACGTTGGCCCATAAATAAGTACTTATTCTACCATTTCCCACAATTTTTAACAATTTGTGGATGAACCCCTCTCAAAAACTGAAACTCACAAAACTTCCCATTGCAAAAATATTTATTTTTATTTTTATTTTCCTTTATTTTTTTTATACAATTCTACAATGACCAAAGCTTTCTACTGAAAATATAAATTTACGAAAATGGCCAAACCTCCAAATAAAGAGCAAAGACCTTTCTCCCTCTATACTCACACACCCTTCTGGTGATCTCGTTTTCTCTCACACTGCGCTCTCTTTCTTTCTCTCTCTTCTTTCTCTCTCCTCCATTGTTGTGCAGCGCGAGGTTCAATTGGCACTATCCACCATGACCGTGATGACTCCCGCTCCCATTGACGTGCGTTTTTTCATTCCTAACCTCTCTCATCACACTTTTACGCACGCACTCACGCGCGCAACACACACAAAACATAACACTATTTTCTTCTCGAACTTTCGTGACCTTGCTCGTGTTCGCGGTTCAATCACTCGCGAGTTTCTAAGTTTTCTCTTGCGTCTGCATGATTTAGTTTTAAATTTTGTCGTTTTGTTTTTGCGTGCTGAATGGTTGTGTTTTGGGTGGGTAGGGAAGTGATTGGGGGTTTCGTCTAGGTCGTGGGTTTCTGATCTGGCAAGGTTGAATTCGCTTCGATTGTTGTGGCTAGGGTGCATTCCACGTTCGGAATTTTAGGGCTTTGTTAGGGGATTTTAATTGGTCTTTGGTTCTCCGGGGATCCGAAGTAAGGTGACGATTTCTTTGTTTGGATTTTTGGTTTTTGCAGCAGCAGGACGACGAGGAGATGCTTGTTCCGCACACTGATTTGGCTGAGAACAATCACCAACCTATGGAAGGTAGCTGAACTAGTTATTTTTGCTTTTGCCCTCTTTTTGATCCGTAGTGAAAGCCGACTTGTTTTGTTTCTTTAGCTTCATTTATTGCCATATATATGATCTAATCGAATTGCACTAGTAGTTCAGGGAACCTGCTTAAGCATTGTTTGGTTGCCAGAGCGAGAGAGAGAGAGAGTAAGGGAAAAAGATAGAAGAACTTTTAAGTGATTACGTGTTTAGACTTGCTTTTTATTCAAATCAGTATACTTATCTAAAACTTTGCTAGGCAGATTTGATCAAAATTGATCCCCCCTCCTTAAATTAATCAATTCCAAACATGTAAGAATTCTAGGTTTCCTGTAATAACTAATAACTTTCCTGATAAAAATGTGATTTCTTGTTAGTTTGCATTTTGGAAATTCTTTATGTTCAATGTCTTTGTTGATTGTGCATTTATATCACTCCCTGAGCTATATTTGTGTTTCTTGATCTAGTTCGGTTATCATTTGTCCGGCTTATTTAAGGTGTAATACTTAATTGTTTCCTCATTTATTTGATGATCACTAGTTGTAGCTCAACCTGAAGCTGCCAACACTGTGGAGAGTCAGCCTGTTGAGGACCCTCAATCATCGAGATTCACCTGGAAAATTCCTGAATTTTCTAGGATGAATACAAAAAAGCTCTATTCAGATGTATTTATTGTTGGTGGTTATAAATGGTATCATGCTTGCACGTTCGCTGATTGGATTCATGACGTTAATGCTTTTTAAATGTTTGTTTCTGAAGTTTGTTTTGTACTGGCAGGCGTGTGCTCATCTTCCCTAAAGGAAACAACGTGGACTATTTGTCCATGTATTTGGATGTTGCAGATTCATCTAATTTGCCGTATGGTTGGAGTAGATATGCACAATTTAGCTTGGCAGTTATCAATCAAGTCCATAATAAGTACTCTGTGAGAAAAGGTGGTCTACTTGTACCTTGTATTGCTTTCCTTTAACAAGTCAAAATTCACATTTTTTTGGGCCTAGGGATGGGCCTTATCATGAACTTTTTTTTTTTAATTTTTTATTTATTCAATGGTATAAATTTGTAACCTCATCTTATTCATGCTATATAGACACGCAGCACCAATTCAATGCACGAGAAAGTGATTGGGGTTTCACGTCCTTCATGCCACTTGGTGAATTGTATGATGCCAGTAGAGGCTATCTTGTGAATGATACTCTTGTAGTTGAAGCTGAGGTTCTTGTTCGTAGAATCGTTGATTATTGGACTTACGATTCAAAGAAAGAGACAGGTTATGTTGGGCTTAAGAACCAGGGAGCCACATGTTATATGAATTCTCTTCTCCAAACACTCTACCATATTCCTTACTTTCGAAAGGTTAGCAACCATCTCTTATTTTTTAACTCATCTTGCCTGAAGTTCACTTGCTTGATTGGAAAGTGATGAGAAAGTTCGATCTTTAATTTCATTTTCAGGCAGTGTACCATATGCCAACAACAGAAAATGATATGCCGTCTGGAAGCATCCCTTTGGCTCTGCAGAGTCTATTCTACAAGCTCCAGTATAGTGATACCAGTGTGGCAACAAAGGAACTGACAAAATCTTTTGGATGGGATACCTATGATTCTTTCATGCAGCATGATGTTCAAGAACTAAATAGAGTCCTTTGTGAAAAACTTGAAGACAAAATGAAGGTAACAGAAAGATCTTTCCTGGGTTTGTTAATGATGTCTGATGTCTCTGTAGTGAATCTGGAATCTCAAATGCCCATTATGGATTTGTTTTATTTGGTCTTTAGGGAACTGTTGTGGAGGGAACTATCCAGAAGTTATTCGAAGGGCATCATATGAACTATATTGAGTGCATCAACGTGGACTATAAATCAACTAGAAAGGAGTCATTTTATGGTACTACGTTATGCACTCAGAAAGTTTTGTTTACTGTATGTTGTCACTTGATGCTAATTTAGTTTTACGTATGCATGGCAGACCTTCAGCTTGATGTCAAGGGCTGTCGTGACGTTTATGCTTCCTTTGATAAGTATGTTGAAGTTGAACCTCTTGAGGGTGACAACAAATACCATGCTGAACAATTTGGTTTGCAGGTTGGTTGTATTTTTATTTCTGAATATACTTGGAATAAATACATTTTGGAGGAGCTAACCTCCCTTGAAGATAAAGTACTCTTCTGTTTCTCAAGTATTCAAGTTTTGTGACTTATTGTTACTTGTTCTGTGAATGTTGCCTTAACTAAAAACCGGAATGAGGCAGTTTAGTCCTAGATTTCATTTTTTCAAGCTGCATACCATATAGCAACCACAGAGAATCATGTGCCCTCAGGTTTTGTGTTGGCTGCAATATGATACAGCGATGTAAATGAAGTGCGCTGATATATGCATGCTTAATTAAGTTGTGGGTCTCCAGGAGTGATTATAAATTGACTGTTTTCTCCCAACTCTCTTTCATTTACAGCTGTAGGATGTCAAATTGTTAGACCTCACTGGAAATTCGTAGTTTTTGCACCTTTTTCTAAGCACGACAGTATCAGTTTCATGATTTAATTGACTTTAATATTCGTTTTATTATATTATTTTAAAACGACGTGTTTCTAATTATTTGAATTTTGCTTGGGAGAATTTATTGAAATTTCCTTAAATTTCTCTGATTTACTAATTAATGCCAGAGTGGTATCATATAAGCATTTTATTAATTTCTTAGTTGGTGTGTACACTGATTTATTTTTTACAATATTTTCAGGATGCTAAGAAGGGTGTCCTATTTATTGATTTCCCTCCTGTTCTTCAGCTTCAGCTGAAAAGATTTGAATATGACTTTATGAGGGACACTATGGTAAAGGTTGGTACTTGAGTACACATTGCTTTTTATCATATTGCCTTTTCTTGGCATTATATTTCTTGGCATGTGGAAAGTTAATAGTTACTTCTATTTAGAATTTCTATTACTCTGTGTATTGACATTTAGTTGCAATAGGTCCCACTATTTATTGGGTTACAAGTGTAAGATTTATATGATTTCCTGTACTACTTAAAACTGCCTTTGAAATTTGCATTCAGTCAAAGTAAGATTGTCCTCGCAAGTAATTTTAACTGCATATTCTCTTTTGAGGATGATAGTGTCCATTGAGAACCACAGGATTTAAACTGGGAACATAATATTTTTATTTAAAAATTGCTTTTTGTTGATTTCTTCCCCTTCAGCTCAACTTACTAGGGAGGCTTGTTCTTTTTAATTTATATGTATTTTCAAAATTTTCTGCATAATTTGCAATGAAGATTGTCTGCTACATGGAGCAATGGCATCAGCTATCAACATGAGATAATATTTCTGTTTAATGCTATCATCAGATATAGGAGTGAACCTTTTTTGCCCATATACATACACGAAGAATTTTAATCTCTCTCTCTCTCTCTCTCTCTCTCTCTCTCTCAGATTAATGACCGTTATGAGTTTCCTTTGCAACTTGACCTTGATCGTGAGGATGGGAAGTATTTATCACCTGAGGCTGATAGGACAGTTCGCAATCTTTACACACTCCACAGGTAAATGTAATGGTAGAGCAAGCGTGTTTCCAATATTTATGTTTCCCTTGCCTTTATTTCTTTGGATCGATCTGTTAGTTATCGTTCTGCTTTGTGTGATCTCTTCATGACTTCTTAAGCAGTTATGTCTGTTTTTGATATTTTATCTGGCACGAATTGGTGCATGAACTTCAACTGTAATTGATTTGTTTAAAGGATGGCTTCATTTGCTGAACTGTGGAAGTTTTATAAGCCTTTATTGCTATATATGCTTGTTTGTGTGTTCTGTCACCTCGTGCTTTGCTGTATTGCAATCAATTAAAGCCTTCTATATCTGCATGAAACAAGAAGTCTGTATTTATTGTCTTCGTATTGCGAAATAATTGCATATATCTGTAATTATATATTGTCCTTGGAAATTGTAATCCAGTCAAGGTCATGTTAGACATTCATTGGTAAGCTTCCTGTGGAGTGTTCTCAACTACAGTATTAGAAAAAGGATGGTTAGAGGAAGAGTGTGTGTAGCAAAATAGTGAGAAAGTGGCACGGGGATAGATAATGCAAAGAAAAAGAAGATGTGAAGAAAAAGATTTAATTTCTGTTTCTCCAAGTGCAGCTAGTTTATTTATTTATTTTTTAGTTTTTTGTTATTATTAATCTTAAATAATCCAGATTTTAAATGATGTTTGGTATTTGACAGTGTTGGATTTCTTTTTCAGTGTTTTGGTTCACAGTGGTGGTGTGCATGGCGGACATTATTATGCGTTTATAAGGCCAACTCTGTCTGAGCAATGGTATGTATCATGTTGTTTAAAGCTCTGAATTCATTGCCTTTTGAGCTACTGAATGAGAATGCAAAGTGCTACATAATATCAACACTCCCCCCCCCCCCCCCCCCTTTTGCTTTTTAGCCATGTTGAATTGCTTTTCATGCTGACTGTCTGGCTCTTTGATTATATGATTGGTTTGACTATCTGTCTGTTCCTAAGGTACAAATTTGATGATGAGAGAGTGACAAAAGAAGATACTAAGCGGGCATTAGAGGAGCAATATGGTGGTGAGGAGGAGGTAATTGTTCTATTGCTCTAGCCCATGGTATTTGATGATTTGATCCCTTCAAACACTAGAATGTACGTGTTAATGCTTCAACCACTTGTATTTTTGCAGTTACCTCAGACAAATCCTGGATTCAATAATACTCCGTTCAAATTCACCAAATATTCAAATGCTTACATGCTGGTGTACATACGTGAATCTGACAAGGACAAAATAATATGCAATGTTGATGAGAAAGACATTGCTGAACATTTAAGGGTAAACTCTGGCCGTGTACTACTTGATCCCAAAGTAACACAAGCCAAGTCAACAACTTCTTTTCTGCTTGCAAGTTTTAACTTCTGAAAAGCAATTAGATGGACAGTTATTTTTATGATGGATATGAGAATATTATGTCATAATTAGCCTTTGCATCCGATGTGAATGGTCCCAATTGAACCTTCTTTACAAGTCTCGTTCTTTCCAGCTAATAAATGTTTTTTTTTTTCTCTTGGAAAGTTCCTTATGACAAGTATGTGGAGGCAATGTGAACTCAAACTCAGTTTGTTGCTGTTGGTTAAGCTTCTATTGTGTAATCTTAGTTACTCTATTCTTGAAAAATTTGCACTGAGCATGTAAAATGGATAATTTGCAGGAGAGGTTGAAGAAAGAGCAGGAGGAAAAAGAACACAAAAAAAAAGAAAAGGCTGAGGCCCACCTTTATACTATTATAAAGGTTCTTTGTTGTTAACTTATTGTTTGTCCTTTTAAATTTGCTATGAGTTGCTACATTTAATTGCACGTAGCTATTACTTAATAGAATATGATGCTTCTTAGGTGGCACGGGATGAAGATCTTTCTGAGCAGATTGGAAAGGACATATATTTTGATCTTGTAGACCATGACAAAGTTAGGAGTTTCCGTGTCCAAAAGCAGTTGTCTTTTAACACATTTAAGGTATCGCATCCATGACTTTTAGCTATCCTGCAACAAGTGTTTTTTTGACTTTTGAGCTGACATTTGCCAGCTATTTGGTACTCTCACTAGTAAATGTTTTCTCTGTCCTTCCATAGATGATTTTGTTAGTTTAATTCTTGTCTGTTGACTTATCTTTGATGTGCAGGAAGAGGTCGCTAAAGAGTTTGGTATACCAGTTCAATTTCAGCGATTTTGGCTATGGGCGAAGCGACAGAACCATACCTATCGTCCTAACCGGCCATTGACACACATTGAGGAAGCACAGTCTGTAAGTAGTCATGTTTATGTTTCCTGAAGAATCTGTTTTTTACTTGCCATTTCAAATGGCAACCTGCTTGTTTGATGATTCTTTTGTATGGTTGATCTTCTATGTTTCATTTTTTGGTCTTCATCAGTAGTTAATTTCTTGTGATGGCTTTGCTGTTGTTTATTTTATTTATGCTATCGCTTATTTAAGCAAGATAAAGTTGCAACTCAGATAAACGCTTTCATATTTTCCATTGTGTTTTTAGTTGTGCTGTTAGAGGTTATCAGTTTGGTGTTCTTAATTCACACATTAGCTTGTCTATGATCTGAAGTAGTTCATTATTTTTTCTCTATCTGTTTTGTATTGCAGGTTGGACAATTGAGAGAGGTGTCAAACAAGGTTCACAATGCAGAATTAAAATTATTTTTGGAAGTGGAGCTTGGACCGGTGAGATTTGTAGTATGATAGTTGTATTACTGTTTTATAGCATTGAACACTACAGTCTATTAACAATTCTCATTATTGTCTAGGATTTACGTCCCATTGCACCACCTGAAAAGACAAAGGATGATATATTACTTTTCTTCAAGTTATATGATCCTGAAAAAGAGGAGCTACGGTAATATCTTTATCTTAATTTTAATATATTTTGGGGCTGTAAAATGCACTGTGGTTGACATTGGGATATGTTTACCCATGATGGCAGTTATGTTGGAAGGTTATTTGTGAAGAGTACTGGCAAGCCATCAGAAATCTTAACAAAGTTGAATGAAATGGCTGGTTATGATCCTGATGAAGATATTGGACTTTATGAGGTTAGTCTATGGTGTCTCCTTTGTTATACATAAGTTGTAACTTATTGGAAGTCTTAGTATTGTACATTTTCTTGTGAGGCCTAAAGCATGTGCTTCTTTACCTGCTAAGCTTGAGTCAAAGTAGTCATGCTGTCATTTAGTGTCTAAGTTTGTTGGTGGGTTAACAACAAATAAGGGTGCAGTATGCTCCACAAACTATCTTTACTGCATATGCCTTACTCCATAAGCCTGACCAAAAGGGCTAGGACCTTTACTTGTCTTTACATTTTGCTGGTTCTAATATCAAGAAATGGCTTTAATAATGCAGATTGCAGAATTAGTTAATTGATTGGTGTTTGCTTTTTTGGCAGGAAATCAAGTTTGAACCAAATGTCATGTGTGAGCCTATTGATAAGAAATTAACATTTCGAGCAAGCCAGGTAGATTGTATGCATAATTGATGCGCATATATTTACTGTATCTGGGTTGGCCTATTAAGTTGTTTTTCGACATTTGCAGCTAGAAGATGGAGATATTGTATGCTTTCAAAAAGGTCCTGTAACTGTAATGGATAGCGAGGATCATATCCGCTATCCAGATGTGCCTTCGTACTTGGAATATGTGCACAACCGCCAGGTAATTGACTTTTGTTCATCAGCTAATTTTGTGTTTAATTTGATATGATGCAAACGTCTTGCCTACTACCTACCCAACTATTCCATGGTGTTTTGTCTGAACTATTCTACTCATCTTTTCCAATGTGCACATGCATGCATGTCTTTTTAATGTAAAAACAGCCTAAGCCTAGTTCCATTATGTTTGTATTTTACAATATTAGCTGAGGTTTTTCTTTAATTTTGTCTTTTTAGGTTGTTCATTTTCGATCTCTTGATAAACCTAAAGAAGATGACTTCTGCCTGGAGATGTAAGCAATGTGGAATTTCTTGCAGTATATCAATATTTATATTAATTAAGTATTTAACTTGAGAGATGACGGAAATATTTATGTATTACTATGGTTAGAATTGCATTCTTATCAATAACCATGTATACTAATTTCTAGGTCAAGGCTTTATACATATGATGATGTGGTGGAAAAAGTTGCTCAACAGCTTGGTTTGGAAGATCCATCCAAGATTAGGCTTACTCCACACAACTGCTACTCTCAGCAACCAAAACCCCAACCCATTAAGTATAGAGGAGTTGAACATTTGTCTGACATGCTGGTACACTACAACCAGGTAGTTATTTTCTAGTCGATCATGATAAATCTCATTGTGAAAAGAAAACAGCTTATGTCTTTCCTGAATGCCAGACGTCAGATATATTGTACTATGAAGTACTTGACATCCCTCTGCCGGAATTACAAGGTTTGAAAACTCTGAAAGTTGCATTTCACCATGCAACCAAGGATGAAGTGAGTATGATGCTGATTCTGAAGATTTTGACTTCGTTTTGTTTATTTGTATGTATCATTGTTTTTGATTGCGGATGGCTGCTCATGGTGGTAAGCCAAAAATCTGCCATAAAATTATGGCGGATGGCATTGTGGGAAATGGCAGAAATGACGGACTACCTAAAAAATACATGTATATGTACAAAAAAACATGCAGAAAAATTCCGAAGGTAATAAATTATAAAATCTAATCAATTTAAGCAACTTTCTACTCATAAGGCATCCAATTAATTCAGCAAATGCAGTAGCAAATGAAACAAATAAACATAACATCAAGTCATAATACACCATAGAATATAAGAGGCAGGGGCAGGGACATTAGAGTCGGGGGCTGTCTTGAACCTATGTAAATTGGAAAAAAAATGGAAATAGAGAGGTTTATAATATAATTTATAGCACCAAACCTATGTAAATAAAAGGGGAAACGGGCAAGTAAAGAAGGGTAGGAAGGCCAGAAGTCTGGAACAGAAACTAAGTTACAAAGCACATAGAGAGAACCTGTGGCTTGCCGTAGTAGCGAGCGGCGAGGGTGACGAGCGCCAGCGAGCGGCGAGGGTGACGAGCGCCAGCGAGCAGTGAGTCAGTGGCGGCTTGCAACGGCTTCGCCAGAACGCAGAGAGAACGACAGAAAGGGAAGACAGAGGAGGAACTGGAGCTGGACGGTGTTGCCTGGCGTGCCGCTGGTGGTTCTTCCGGCAGCAGAGTAGCCCAGAGCAGAGAGGAGAGATAGAAGAGAGTTTAGGCGAGTTGTAGCATTTTAGGGTTTCCTAAATGACCATAATAACCCTCATTTTTTAAATGGTGCATGCTATGGTGCCTATATAGTTGCCTAGTTTACTAAAGAGATAGAAATTAATATTTAATTTAAAAAATATAAAAATAAATAATTTTTAAATATTTAAAACTTATCATAAAAGGAGGCCGAGGAAGGCGAATTGTAGCATTTTAGGGTTTTCTAAATGACCATAATAACCCTCATTTTTTTTAAATGGTACATGCTATGGTGTCTATATATAGTTGCCTAATTTACTAAAAAGAGATAGAAATTAATATTTAATTAAAAATATAAGAATAAATAATTTTTAAATATTTAAAACTTACCATAAACTGTAAGTTTGGCAAATTCGGCACCAAAGAATTGCCTTCTAAAAATCCAAAAAACCCGCAATTTCTGCCATTTCTATTGCGGTTCGCCATGGCGCCACCACAATTGCAGCCGCCATTTGGCCCTCTATGCAAAACTCATTGCGGCGACCACTGTATGGCGGCAAGGAAGAAATCCGCCACGCCATAACGTTATGGCGCCGCCATAACCGCTTTTTTAGAACACGGCGTAATTTTCAGCCTTTTCTAAACATTTAATTGCTTACTCAGGTCGTTATTCATACCATCAGACTTCCAAAGCAGAGCACTGTGGGGGATGTCCTCGATGACCTCAAAACTAAGGTGGCCTTGGGTGATTTATTCTTTTGGTTTATCAGTTTGTCCGTGTTATTTGACGTTTATCTATACAACACTATAATGTCTTCCCACTATTAGCACACATGGCTTCATCCGAGTTTCACAGGGAAACAAAAAGTACAACTGCAGTGTTGTAAGCTGCAGTTTTTTCAGAAAAAAGTTGCTTATTGTTTATCCGTGCATGTATAATTTTTCACATTAGTTAGTTACTGTTTTATTGTTATTACAGGTGGAACTGTCTCATCCTAATGCTGAGCTTAGGTTGCTTGAAGTCTTCTATCACAAGATATACAAGGTTTGGATTTATTATTATTCTCTGTAATTTTTAATGTAACGTTGAAAGGTAATTATGCGTACTAAATTTGGTGTTGATTATAATCCCCTAATTTCTTGTTACTGAGAATGCTGTTAACTATTGGATGAAAGCATTATTTTAACTGAAAAATGTGTTTTTCATTGTGTGTCTGCTTGTGCAGGTCTTCCCTCCCAATGAAAAGATTGAAAACATCAATGACCAATATTGGACATTACGAGCCGAGGAGGTAGCAATCTCTCCCTGTGACTAGGGCTGGAAGGACTGTGAAATCTTCCTGATTTTATTCATTAAAATAGTAGCATATGTAGATGTTTTTATGTATAATATAATTTCCTTTTATAAAAATTTTACAGATTCCAGAAGAAGAGAAAAATCTTGGTCCTCATGACCGCCTAATTCATGTCTATCATTTTACAAAAGACACAGCTCAGAATCAAATGGTAAATTTTTTGATTGATTTGTTCTGTTGATGCGCTTAATACTTTGTGCTGACAATTGTTCATCTAACCTTTGGTTTTCTTTTGATATATGTATACAGCAAATTCAGAACTTTGGAGAACCTTTTTTCTTGGTCATTCATGAAGGTGAGACTTTGACTGAAATTAAAGACAGAATAAAAAAGAAACTTCAAGTTCCTGATGATGAGTTTGCAAAGGTATTTTTCTTTCCTCTTTTTATTTTATCTTATGTTCTCAGTTTCAGCAAGGCTTGTGTGTTATCACTAATTTAGTTTTGAGTGATGGATATGTTGTCCAATATTGGTTAGTATATTTGACGTCTAGTTTATCTGACTTGTTTTTTGTTTCTTTGGCCAGTGGAAGTTTGCATTTTTCTCATTAGGGCGTCCTGAGTATCTTCAAGACTCTGACATTGTATCCAGTCGTTTTCAGGTGATTTTCATTTATAGTTCAACTCTTCCTTCTGTTTTGTTAATTCAGTTTTTTAGTACCCTCTTCATACGTTTGAATTTATGTTTTACCTTATCCCTTTATTTTATAATAGAGAAGAGATGTTTATGGTGCATGGGAGCAGTATCTTGGATTGGAGCATACTGACAATGCTCCTAAAAGAGCATATGCAGTTAACCAGGTTGGTTTCTTCGATGGCAAGAATAGATTTGTAAATCACATTTTGTTATTTGATTGTTGCTCAGAGGCTGAGAAAGCTTGGTTGATTATACAGTTCCAAATTATGCGGGTTTGTTTTGCAGAATCGCCACACGTTTGAGAAGCCAGTAAAGATCTACAATTAGAAAACTGGTATTTGAGGCGGTATCTCTCGACATTGGTTGAATTTGGCATTCTTCTACTACATCTATGGGATTGTAAAAACAGGGAAAATAGCGAAAGGCTGCTCTGTATAGGCAACTAGTGAAATCAGCAAATTGAGGTGGTGTCTGCAGGTTTTAAATTAGAATTGTGGTTATGTAATTCTTTATGTCGACGGAGTGACATTGCTCTCAGCACTTTGTATCTGCCGACCACAGCCCCTTGAGCGTTTTTACAACTCCATTTTTGTATGGAGGTTCTTCAAGTTGAGGTCATTGATCATCATCACTGCACTGTATCAGTACATAAGATTTTTGGATTAGCGAGTGTATACAGGGTATAGTTGGTTGACTCTTTTTATTTGGTCATTTTCTTGATTGCTTCCAGATTTTGTTCAGTCAGTCTAGAAATGTTAATTGAGGGCTGCAAAATGGTGTAGCAGAATTTATGTAATGTTGTACAAGAGACATCTCAGCCTCCTCCATATAACTCTCCTTATTAGCATAAAAATTAGTATTCTGCTGCACCACCATTCGGTCCTTCTATTTTCCTGTTTTAACCCCCCACCTCCTTTTTTGTCTGTCATCTAATGTCTAGGATGATGATATCATAGGAAACCAATGTCCATTACCACGTTTTCTGATTAATTATAACGATGGCTTTGTATTTTGTTTGGCCAGCCTTTTTCATTCTCTTTTCTACTTTCTTCTCATTGATCTAACTTGGGAGCCAGCCTGCGCCAGAAGAAGATAAAAAAGAAAGATGCTGCTTGCTTGTGTAGTGTGGCAGAGAAATAGAAATTTAGTGAAGAAACATCAATTACTGCCAAGAAAACAAGAAACTACACGAGAGCATCATCTCATGTGGAAGCACCAATTAATTCGCCATGGCAGTGTAGATAGCTGCTATTGCGTTTAAAGGATAAAACTCAAAATAGATTAAAGCTAGATGAAAAAAAATGAGACTTGAATTTCCGAAGTTACAGAATTTTTATTCTGTTCGAAGTCACATGTATCAAGTGCATTTTACGGGAGTTTTCTTAAATGCAAGGATAAGTGTAAAAACTAACTAATTTGAATTTAGCTTTAAATGTCTCTCATACAACTATAATATATTTTTTTAAAGGATGAATTGAAAACATTTACATTTCTTTTATATGACATGTATAGAAACTAATGAGTTATAGTTTAAATAGCATAGTCTTTTTATACTTATTTAAAAGGTTTGAGTTTTTCTATTTTTGGTAAAAAAAAGAAAAATATGACATGTACATAGGGCTGGCAATTCATACCCTACCCGCGGGTACCCAACCCGTTCGGGTAGGGTACGGTCCGGGTATGCCTGTGGGTAGGGTAGGGTACGGGTTTAGGGTGTACCCTACCCTACCCTACCCGCACCTCAAATATATAACACATATTTTATAAAAATTAGGTATATAGTGAAAGAAGTGAGAGTTGAACTTACAACATCTTTTATGTAATAACTTACAATAAGTGAACAACCACTAAACTAGTTAGTTAATTTAGTAATTTAGAGTATTAGTTTGTTATTTTTTGTTATTAATATGTATAAAATTTGAAATGATTGAATTTTGTATTTACTTTAAAAAAATTTGATATATCTGCGGGTAGGGTAGGGTAGGGTAGGGTAGGGTTTAGAACTTTAGGGTGCGGGTAGGGTTAGGGTTGAGAGATTCTCAACCCGCGGGTAGGGTAGGGTAGAATTTTAATAGAATTTTCAGCCCGCGGGTAGGGTTAGGGTAGGGTCCACCCTACCCTACCCTACCCATTGCCAGCCCTACATGTACAGAAGTGATTTTTTGTGGGATAAAAAGATATTGCACATTAACGGTTAAGATTAACATATAAAATCATTTAAATAATTTTTAATTTTGACTTATTGATTTTTTTGTTTAAATATCAGCAATAATATTTGAATTAAGAGCCTTGTATATATTACTCAAACTCCTCGTATTTTTAATATTTAATCTAAACTCTTTATAGATGTGTTTATATAATTAAGACTTAAAAGAATTATTTCTCACTCTCATGGTCTCATATAATTCTCATTGGTTAATTATATTTATGCATATGTATAGTAATATTTGATTAATCAAAAGTGTGAAACCCTTTTGTTCCCTTGGTAAAATTAAAGTTTTTGGTTCCGACAAAATATTTGTTTTTTTATTTTGTTTTTCTTTTAGTTTTTTGACCCAATAAATTTTAAAAGATTTTGATTTTAATAGATCAAAAATATTTTTTTTTATAAAAGGCCAAAAGCTAGAAATAAATATTTTATAAACACAAATTTATTGGGTAAAGTATTATTTTGATCCTCTGTTTAGGAAAATTTTTAATTTGGCCTTAATGTTTCAAATATTCTGTTTTAATCCTAAAAACTTTTAAATGTCCTATTTTAATCCTAAAAAAAATTTGAAGCAGGTTTAATGTTATTCCATTATTAAATTTGACATAAATAATTCGCATATTGAAGAGCCAATTACATTCAATTCTTGTATGTAAGTAAAATGAATCCAGTAGTAATCACCAATATAAAAGTTTTTCCTTTGATTTTGGAAGGTTGTTGATTGATTGCTAGAATATGAGATTTTATACAAAAAAAAAAAATTGAAAAATATTACAAAAATGTTTTAGTTATGTTTTTGTAACATATGAAATAAAATATGACTTAACTAATAATGTTATTAATGTTTATGTCACTTGTTTTATTAATTTTTCGTATAAAATTTAATGATAGAATAATATTAAATTTATTTAAAATTTTTTAAAATAAAAATAAAAAATAAAATATTAAAAATTAAATTAAAATTTAATCTAAATATTCAAGACTGAAATAGTACTTTACACAAATTTATTTAAGCCAAATTAACCGCCAAAAAGTAGTTCAGAAAATGTCTATCTAGTATCTACAACTTAAAAAAAAAAGATATTGCAGTTATTATTTAGCTGCAACAAAAACAAAGAAAATGGGGTGGAGCAACCGGGCAATGGATGTGACGTGGCGGCTAATTTTTTTAGAAATAAAAAATAATGATATGTAATCTAATTGATATGTTTTTTTCTAGTATGAATTTAAGATTTTTATTTTATTTTAAATAATAAATTAGACTCACATTTAAAAAATATAAGGATCAGATTTTTATAGTGCACAAATTGAAAAGTCTAATTTGTAATGAGATAAATTTTTTTTGTTCTCAAATAAATTAGAGGATTTGATATATATGTTTAAAATTTTTTTAATACTAAAATGGAAATATGTCTCTTGAATTTGTATTTTTTTTTAAATTTAAAAATCACAAATCTAACCCTCAAATTTATGATATCAAACAAATAAAAAAAAACAAAAAACTAAACATTTAAGAATCAAATTTGTGACATCCACATAAAAACCACACTAACTCTATTATTAAAAAGAGTATATCAAAAACAGTCATTAAAGATAACTACTAATATAAAATATATGTTGAAATATAAATATAAATACACATTGAAAATAAATTAAACCACACATGTATTTATAAACAAATATATTAGTGACTGATTTTAATAGCTGATTTTAGTGTGCAAATAGTGTTTTTGTATTATAAAAGATACCACCAAAATCCCAAACAGGCAAACACTAAAATTAAAAACCACATGTAGACTGTAAAGTGAAAAAAAAAGCTGAGAGGTTGAGCTCCACATACTAACAATACTTTTTGGTTTTTTAAGATTTTTTTTCCCATTTTTTTCAATGGCCACTCTCTCTTACTGTACTCTTCATGCTTTATCTTCTTTTTCTTCTTCATCAAGCTTGGTTCACCTTTCTCACTCTTCTTCTTCTTCTTCTTCCATACTCCTCCAACTACCTTCAAATCCCAGGTTCACGTTCAAATGCAAAACCAAACCAATAACAAAGCCAAGGTTTTTGATGATCATTGATCCTATTTTGCTCTTTAATGGAATTGGAAGCACTTTGTATTTTGACACCCAAACCCTTTTAGCCACCGTTAGTGTTTTGGCTGCCATTGCTCTTTCTCTCTTCCTTGGTCTTAAGGTAACGTTTTCAATTCTCAGTTAACCAAAATATTCTTATTACATAAAAGATTAAAACATGATAAAAATGTTATTTTTTTAATGTAATTTTTAATAGTTTTTATATCCTTTAGTTTATGACTCATGTACTTTTGCATTCAGATTAGTGTACCTATGGAAAATATAATATTTATTTTTTAAAAAAACAATTTTTCACAAGTTAAATATTGGGTTGTATTATATCTTTAGATTTTTCTTTGTTCTAGATATATTAATAGCGTTTTCTCATTCTTAAGATAACAAGTGATGCTACTTTCTGTTGATTCTTCAGGGAGATCCTGTGCCTTGTGAGCGTTGTGGAGGCAATGGTAATTATCTTTCTACATTTCTGAAACTCTGTGGAAAGTTGGAAACTATTGTAAATTTATATTTTATACAAAGAATATTAGTAATACTTTAGGAAGTGGGAAAATGTTACAATTCACATGATTAGCAACAAAAACTAAGTTGACTTAGATATCTTTAGTTAAAGGTATATGATACATGTGCTTATACTTATCCTTCTTTGTGTATCGAGCCGATTAATTTTCCTCATCATTGAATGCGGTGTGAGACCAAGTTGATTTGGATCACACCTCATTCATTGATAGAAGAGAATTAGTCGACTCAACATACGAAGATGGATGAGTATAGACTAACATTTTTCTTATGTAATACTGCACAAAAAGTGGAGTGATTATGAACTGTTAGTTTAGAAATTGTAGTTTCTGATTATGACCATCTATTAAACAGAAGCATACTTGTTCTCACCATTATCCAATATCTAGAGTTGTTGTGAATCAACTATGATATGTGTACATAAAAAATTCAGCCACAAATTAGTCCCCCATATAGAATATATGTTGAAATATAAAATACATAGTGAAAATAAGTAAAACAACACATGTATTTATATACAAATATATAATGACTAATTTGGTGGTTGATTTTTAGTATGCACGTAGCATTTTTTGCTGCGAATTTTGTTTCTGCTGACGAAATCGAGAGAAGAAAGAATCAACATAGTATCGATGATGAATCAGTGTCACCTATTACATGTTAGAGTCTAGCAGATAATGTTCTTGACAGAAATTAGGCTTTATTGAGAGAAATTGCAACTTGAATACCATTTTTTCTTACAATTAGGTGGGACAAAATGTGTTTTCTGTGACAATGGAAAGATGAAGAAAGATGCAGGGTTAATTAACTGTAAAGTGTGCAAGGGTTCAGGTATCTCTCTATCATCATGCATCAAAATATACTTTCTCTGTTCCCTTTTATCTGTTACTGTCATTTTTTAGTACATCTTTGAATTAATATATCTGAATACAATTTACATCTAAATACAAAGATTAAGAAATGTACCAAAAGATCTCAAGTAAAGGAGAATCATTATACCTATCCTATTAGCAAATCTTTCAGTTGATATATATCTATATATCTTTATTTGTTTTCTCTTTTTAGGATTGATACTCTGCAAGAAATGTGGGGGTTCTGGCTATTCTCGGAGGCTATGAGCTGTGAATATATCCTTTCATATCCAATATCTAAGATCTTTCTCTTCTGAATAATTTGTAGTTCAAATTTTCTTTCATCTGTAAATCTTTTTAATCCATTTAAATTGTTACTGTCACTTTCTTTGAAGTCCTTACTATCTCATAAAATTCAAATATAAAAGTTTTGATCTTAAATATCTCCTTTTCAGCATATCATATACTTGTTTAATGATTATGATGATTTGTATATCCATTGGAAAAATGATGTTAATTTACTTTATTTTCCCCTTCTAATTATGCCACTACAATCCGGAATTTGACAAGTTTTTGCTAAATTACTCTCGTCTTATAGTTTTATGAATTTTTAGTAAGCTTCTAAAGTTTAGAAGGGGGCTCTATTTTTTCTCAATTCTTTTTGTTAAAGAGCTCCTTACTTGTTACTAGGCATAATAAATTTCAAGGACTTAACTATGAAGTTTAAGAATTAGTAGGGCCTTAGTTAAAAATTAAATTAAATTACAACTCCCACTTAAAACAACAAATTCCTATTTTTATTATTTTCAATTTTTATTTGCAAAATCTTAAATACGAAAAATATTAAAAATTGAGGTGATTAATCTTCTATGAACTATAGCTCCCTCCTCCTTATTCCTTCACTGTCCATTGTCTGCTGCTGCACTACTATGAGGCCTGTTATGAGTGAAAGATATGTACTTCAAATAAATAGTGGAACCAAGCATTAATCTCAGACATTTTCTCTCCAGAAATTGTTCAATGAATCTTCTCCTTAACTCCAAGAGAAGGTAAAGATACAATTCAATGGATCCGACTCCTCTAAAGTTGTATGTTCACTTTAGAGAAAAAAGTACGCTATTAATCATCATTGGATTAAGATAATGGGGCTCACAGATAATAAATGTTACAAATTCAAAGGCGATTAAAGTATCACTTTACCACTTTACTAACATCGTTATTCTAGAGGATTTTTTTCCAATTTCAATGGGTGATGAACAGAGCAAAAATATATGATGTTGCATCAGGATATATGATTGCTTACCAATTATACCATACTTCCATTGAATTCTATTCGAACTTCATGGAAAAGAGGCCTGTTTTGGAGCCATTTATGAAAGATGAAAATTCCTCGCAAGATTCTACTTTTTGCGTGAAAAATTCTCCATGATAAGCTTCATGTTCTGCTTCTCATCCACCAGTGGTTCTCATCAACTTGCCCAATTTGAAATTCAGCACCATAATCACTCGTGCAATGTCTATTTTTTTTGTGGCGACACTAATCTAGTGTGGATTATGATGTACGGACATTGACACGGATACGACACGAGACATGCGAATTTAAAATTCTTACAAGACATAGGGACACGACATATATATAAATATAAAGTATTTTTTAGATAAATTAATTTTTTTAATTATTTTTAATGTCTTTTTTAATTATATAAAATATTTAAAATATTTTTTGTTTTAATAATATATATTATTTCTATACTCATTTCAAGAATACATATTAAGAAGAAGGTTAGACATGCTGATATGTAGTGGTATTTACTATTTCGGTGTGTTCGGAGAAGAATTTTTTATTTTTTATTAAGACATAGAAGATACGCATGTCAGACGAGTGTCTTGTGCGAAATGTGTCCGACATGCGGACATTGCGAATAAGAAAAGTGTCCATGCTTCATAGAGTGTGGAAGAAGAGTCCTTTGACTTCATCCCAGACTCTAGATGTTCCTTGTTCTTCGATTAGTGGAGGGATTTGGTGTTACAAGCTGGATTTCAGAGAATAAGCTTTCATAGAGTTTGGCTGGTTTTGATTATAGCTTGGAATATCTGAAAGGAGAGGTGTCAGCGAGTCTTCGAGCATGTCCAGGAGCCTTCGGATGAAGTACTAGCAACATTGCTTAAGTTAAACCAGGAGCTATCTATTTTGCTTTATGTATAATGTCTAAGATTTCTTTTCCTATTTGCTTTTCTATGTTATTATTTTCTTACAATTTCATGTGTTCATGGATATCTAAGAATCCTCCTTTTTCTATTTCTCTTGTTATGACTTTTGAACATTATATTTGTTTTTCTATTGAATAAAATACTACTATTATCTTTAAAAAATAAAAGAAAAATATTAAAAATAAAAATAAAAATAAAAACCAATCGAACCCTTATAACAACTTACAAAGTGAATCAAATATTTTTCAATTTTTTAGTTGGTGATTTACTTTGATTTGTGTTTTTGGTTTGAGTGATTTAATTTCAATTAGTGCAAACGTTTATACATTTCTCTTAAACTACAAGATTATTCTATACGGATAACTAATTTTTAATATTCACTTAACATGATTGGGTATTATATAACCACATTGTCTATACAATATGTGATATATTTGGTGTATAGATAGCAAAATTTTTAGATTTGCAATTATAGATAATTACTTTGTGCTCTCCCACAGTCGAATGTTAGTACATTTGAAAACAAGTTTAGCACTTGAACTCAAAATGTTGGCAAATTTAGTTCTTGTTAGTAAAAATTTGCTGTACCAACTAACTAAACCAGCATAAGATTAAAATAAAAAAAGTTGGTAAAAAAATTAGACCTGGATTATCTACCCATCCACCATGTTATATACACTTTCAACTTTGCAACAAATAATATAACAGTGAATTCTTTTTACTTTTTTCTCCTCATAAACTCCAACTCTAATATCATTGTCAAATTAAGGCCGCAAATGTTTATCAGCAGATTCATGGAGGGGAGATGACAATGAACTGCTATGTTTGCTAGGCGCCGGTGTGTTCTTCCGAGACTGTCGTTTCGTTTGGACAAGCACCGGTTCCTGCTCACCCTCTTCACTCATTGCTTCGCTCTCACTGTCTTCGTCGCCACCCTTGAAAACAGGATGGATATAAGCACTCTGTAGGAACTCTTTCAAATTGAAGTTCGGCTCTCGGGCACGCTCCAACGTGTCCTTCATCATTGCTTCCTGAAGTTCATATACACAACATGAGAATTCACATAAATTTGATAGAAGAATGAACTAAAATGTCAGCAAATAATGGCATGAAAGATTCAAATTCAGTTTGTGTCGCGAGTTCTTTGTGTTTCTGTCTTGAGACAGTTACCAAACAGAATCTTTAAGTATGTCTCAAACATTGTATTTACTTTGCTTATTGCTCAAGGCAAACATGAACACTAGTATGTCTTAATATCAAGACTAACCTGTAATGGATGCCGAATGAAAGCAGGTTCATATCTCCCTTTGCAGAAGCGATGAAACCAAATGGTTAAAACAGGGAGAGTGATGAGCAATGGAGTTGAGTTAGAAGCTTCTTTTGTACTCAGTAATCCCATTAATAGAAGCTGTGAGATCACTAAAGCAAATATAATGCGGCCATGTACATCAGGCCAGAAAGCTGCAGCACTCTCATATTCTTGGTTGTACACATTTATAATCTGCCATTCAATTTGATTCATTAGCCTTAGATAAGACATGCATAAAGAATGACATGCAAACAAACATGATTATAGTTCGGAATTGTTACTAAAAACTAAACTGAATCTGAAAAGATTCAATAAATACTATAGTGTTATAGTGCAAATGCATCAAAATGATTAAAAGCATCAAAAGAGAAGGAGAGTTTAAATTTTCTTACCTGATGACGATAGACAACATATGCAAAACCGAAGAAGACGATGATGTATGGAAGTAAGAAAGGGGTGACCACAGCATAAACAAGGCCAAGTAAGAAATAAAGTTGAATTTGTGGTTCTCCTGTATTGAAACCAATGGTTCCCGGATCCATTGCTTCTTCGCGGTCCTTTTCAGTCTTCACCAAGAAGGTGTTTTTCAAGTGATAGAATATCAATGGCTTCAACCTTAGAATCTCACCAGCACAACCAGCCCAACCATCAACCATTATATATGTTATGAAGAAAGTTGCCTTCATAGGAATTGAGACACCAATAGTCTTTGGAATTCTACATACATAGCAAATGTAAATATTATTTAGAAAATTTTTACATTGTGGTTTATGGTTAATAGGCGTAAGGCTGCGCGGAGGACTTACTCATTTGCAGACTGGTGGATAAACTTATCCAGTTGCTGGAAGGCAGTCCCAGTAATTATGCTCCCAAGAAATACATTTATGAACTGAAAGATATAATATCTTGTTGCTGATCTCCTTTCGAGAGCAGACGTGCTTATAAACCCTTCGAACTTAGACATTATCATCAATATTGTTGGCAGAAAAATGAGGAATATCTTCAAAGCAATCCCAGGAAGGAAACCTTGTATAAAAGATTTTATAAATGGTCTGCAATAAAAAAAAAAGTTAGCATAAGATTAGAAATTCCAACACATTTTGGGTAGTAATTAAACTCAGTTGCAATGATAAGAGAGAATTACTTTGATGCATTGTTGGTGTAAAATATATTACACTATCAACTAATCAAAAGAATTTAATGATGTATCAACAGTACACTCTAATTATGATTACTAAATCAACCAAAAACAAGAAATATGCATTAATCTTTTAAGAAAAAAGATGGCATTGATGGAAAACAATGCTTACATCTCAATAAAGGCCCTCAAGAAAGGAGCTGCTTTTTCAATGCCTTCAATGTTAGCAAGTGACTGCACGAATGCGATAGGAATCATGAAAAAGAATGTCAGAAAGAAGAAAGCCACTGCAACTATAAGCCTCCTTATTGTGAGGGAAACATATGGTATGGCCATGTTATTCCAATACACATCACGAGGTTCCGGAGCCCATTCAGTCAGCCATGTGGTTGGATTTCTGGACTGCTGAGTTTGGGCACAAACTGCTGCACCCCAACGAGTTCGGAAAGAAACAAAAGCTGCTGGCATTATGGATTTAGGATCTTTTATGACTTTCTCTCTCTCCAATTCAATCTGGAAATTCATTTATAGAAAGATACAATCAAATTATGAAATGAAGAAGTATTATTAAATGTTTACATTGATGGCATAAGATCATGTGATCCACCAAGTACATAAGAAATTATGAAGTACATGAAATTGTAAAGAAGGATTGGTAATACTAACTTCTTTTGAAAGTTTATCGATTTCGTCAGTGTAAAAATCAATTGCGTCCACCCTATTGCCGCAAAGTCCTAAAAATCCAGTCTGCTGACACAATGTTAGCCATGTGCAAAGAAAGAAAAGAAATGCATGCATTGAAAAATAGCATGAGAAAACTTATGCTGAAACCAAATTCAAAATGGACAAATAATTCGGAGTGCATAATTGGATTGTGAAGGCATACCTTTTTAGTTGGCCTTTCGGTTTGATTTCTAGAATATTTAAGTTGGTAGTAGTCAAGCCAGTTCTGCTTTTTCTTCTTCTTAGCAACTAGGCTAGAAAGTTTCTTTGCATTGTAAATAACCTGCATATATAAATATAATTGCACTGTAAGTGAAAAGAATAACAAAGCAATTTGGATATAAAGATAAATCATTGAAGCCACACTGCAATTATGGTGTGACAATCCTGTAACATAAATTGACTGAAATTGTTGCAGACTTTAAGATTATCATCATATCTATCTCTTTTATAAATATCTTAATATTGTTATTTATACTAGTCATGAAAACAATTCATTTAAACACAAGTAATAATAATTATGATGTCATTTTGACACCTTACCTAATGATTCATTCAATTTTCACAAAATTATCAAAAACCAAAAGAACAAGATATAAGTAATGAAAATTTGGGATCGGACCTGATGAGTGAGATAGTGGTCTGGATGGTTGACCAAGAAGAAATGCTCCACTAGCTCACTAACTGATTCATCAGGATCAGGTGGTACATTCCTAACAAGTACCTGCACAAGTAAAGAGTAATTTCTTTAAGAAGAAGTAAGAAGGAACCAAAAGTAAAATAATTCAAGAGCACTGTGACTTTTGAAATAAAAACAAATAGGATACACTTTTTGAGTATAAATTTTGGATTAGGAGTTAAACAATCCTAGTACATAAATCCTTATCCAGAAGCATTGTTACTGTGATTATAAACATATCATAAGTCATGGAACATGATCTTACTGTGAACTGGTCAGGACGGCGTCGTTCTGAAGCAAGAAAATGCAACCTCATTGTTGCAATAATCTGATACTCCCTTTTCAAGATATAGCATGTCCAAAAGGTAAAAGCATAGGCCATTACCAAATGGGTCCAAAATCTGCAATACATTTAAAACGTTATTTGTGTATAAAAATTAACTTCAATTACCGAAAGCTTCTTCCATAACAAAGAAAAAATACCAATACAACATTTGCTTACCTGTTTGATCCTAATGGAATGTTTGAAATGGAAAGCTTATCTATGCTGCTGTAAACCAAATTTGAACGCTTCAAGGTGTCGTTGGTCCAATTGACAGGTACCATAACAGAAAATGCAAGGAGTGCAATGGGGACAAATATTTTTAGCCTGAGAATATATAGTAAATCAACAAGAAAGAAAGGAACAATTTGATCAATGCCTGCTCGAAATTAATATATAAATTTAATATCAGATACACAACCATAGTTACTGCAAATAATATTTTAGGAGCATACCCGAGCAAGTATATCCTCAAGTATACGGCGGAATCCAGGCCTGCATGGTCAATTAGTTCCGGTTCCGGCATTTGCAATGCTGCCGGCATCCAATTCAAGAACCTTATATAAGAATTGAAGTCTAAATTGACAAACTTGCTCACAAATGCTCCTGAGTGCAAAGGACTGGTCCTTAAACCCTTCAAATACCATTTCGGAAAGTACACTCTATCATTTATAGGTTGTATCCGGAGCACAGCAAATGCAATTAAGAAAGTTAATGCACTGAGGAGGTTTATTGCTGCTGCAAGTCCTATATCACCAAGTGAAGCCATTTGCACACTTCAACAAACTAGAGAATAAGCTATTCCCTGCAAAATATATATACAAGAACTATGTCAAAATTCCACTTCATTTATAAAATTAGAATTTAAAATTGCACTTCAGGTACTGCATTGACAGGTAAAAGACAAAAGGACTAGTTTGACAAAAAAATTTTGTTTTTTTTTTGTACTAAGCTGTATTTTTGCCTCCCCCTAAACTCATTACCAATTTTTTATTATTTATCCTTTTTTTTTTGTGAGCCATGGAAGTGAAAATTAGCCCTTCTAAGTGGCAAAACCATCCTTCATAAACTTGTAAAATGTATGAACTACCAAACCGTGTGTATAGGACATGTTGTTTTGGTTACCATAAAGTCCACAACCGAAACTGAATGATGAATCTACCAGTTCTTACAACACAACAAGAACTAAAATCCAAAACTTCAAAACATGTCAAATTCTTCCAAAATTTCTATTTCATCTAAGCTATCGATGAACATAAAAGAAAAGGGTCTGTAAAATAAAAAAAAAAAAACAAACTCGTAAAAATTCTACATTTGCAGAGCTGAAAGGTGAAAACTTTCATGATCAAATACCTCTTTAGAAACTGCTACTCTCAGCTGAAACAAAAAACGAAAATTGAGCACTTCTTCTTCTACCCAATTGAGATGATCACAGAAAAATAAGAAAGAGAGAGAGAGAGAGAGAAAGAGATAGTAGTGTTAGTTCAAGCGACCAAAAGGGGAACAGCCAGAGGCAAAAACGTCACGAATCGCCTAAAGTTGAAAACTTTATGGCATTTGATTGCAGAAAATGGGAATTAGATATTGAAAATGAAGTTCCGTAAGGGGATGTCTCAGTCAAGAATATGAGGCAAGATTTGTGTGCCTACTGAGTAGTACAAAAAAGAGCAGGTAGACCCATTCATCATGTGTGAGTGATATTGATTCAGATAAAGCGATGTGAATATTTAAAATATTGAAAAACGGAGAAGAGAGTGAGAACTGTGTATGACTCAGAAACAGAAGAGAAAAGAAACCAGGTGGCAGAGGAACAGTGCCTACCGTTACTATTTTTCTGTCGTTTTTCTCATGTCCTGCGTCTATGCAATCAAACAAAATCATTTTTATATCAAATTCAGTCTTATTTTTAATAAATTTTAATTATTCTATGCATTTCTATAAGTTTAACGAATTTTTAATTAAATTTTTATATTTTTTTTAATTAAGTTCTTATACAAAATCAAAATTTATAAGTAAATTTTTATCGTAATAAAAATATTAAAATTAATAGAATATTTTATTAAACTATATAAAATATTTAATTAAATATTAGATATTTAAACATATTTATTTTGTTTAACGAAATATTCTATTAATTTTAGTATTTTTATTACAATAAAAATTTAATTACAAAATTAAATATAATATAGAGACTAATAAAAAAATAAGAACTTAATTCAAAATTCATTGAAATTATAAAAATTCATTGATATTACGCGTAGTTAACACAAATGTTTTTTTTTTAAGACAATATTAAACTCTTGACAAACTATTAGTATAGAAAAAATGAACTTTCTTAGATTTAGTTCTAACGATATAATTATACATTAAGAAAATATTTTGATACCCATTATGTATTAAAAGAAATAACTATATATATAAAAGACACTAAAAAAAACTATATAAAAAAAATATTTTTTTGAGATGTGCTTATCGCTAAACATGATATCATGACGCACGCGTGTAATTTTTAAAAGCTAAGATTAATTAAGTTAAAAAACTTTTAAATATGAAAATTTATTTACATTTTAAAACTTGCATAATTTTTTATTTAATAATTTAAATAAATCATGTGTTTTAATATTCTTAATTAATATATATCCTTATAAAATTTGTTATCAAGATTTTTATTACCAATTCATTATTATTATCATTATTAATGTCCAAATCTAAACACATGTAAGCGATGTTACCGGAAAATCACACGTAAGAAACGTTGTGATTATCTATTAATCTCGTGAAAAATTTATTTGGTCAACCTTATTCGACATATAGAAGATACATATATAGAAAAAATAAATTGAATTTTGAATACTACTCAAGACTTCTTTATACTAATAAATAAATTTTCCAAATTTTATATTTATTAGTAAATAGTACTTACAAATACAAATGCAAATACAAATAATAATAATTACTTATTTTAAGCTTTCAATAATAACAATAAATATTTAAAAATGTACATTAAAAAGACTCTAAAATTAAAGTCATACAAAATTCATCCATATAGATGATGAATGTGACGATATAAATTACAAATTGCAAGGGATCAATCAATGAATAAATAATATAGAAGACATTATAATTATTTATGGGTTGGCCGCATGTGGAGTTTGAAGTCACTTGCCGACGTTTCTCTCTTTATTCTTTACCTAATAATCTAACGGCTCTATTTGAAATCAATGATAATAATAAAGTCAATAATAACAGTTCAATGTCATAAAAGCCAGGAAACTGATCGAATAAGACGTTCATATCTAGCAGAATTTCTCATTCATTCTTGCTTTTTTTTTTTTCTATTCTATTTTTTGGATTATAACTTGTTTAAGAAAAACATCCTCTATATATGTGTTTTAGATAGTACTTTAAAAAAAAAAAAGAAAATCATTATTTAGATTTGATTAAAGAGGGGTACTTTATAGCAATGACGAAAAGGCACGTTTAATTTATTGACATTTTAAAGTGTATCGATTCGAAATCTTCAAATATGTTGAATTTGAGAATTTCACAGTCACTAATTTTAATTTTCCTTATTTGAAATAAATGATAGTTTAAATATATATATATGATTTTAACATGAACGTATTTATTTGAATATTATGTGAATATGTGATGATGTCATTTGGAAAAAGGTTATTAATTAGTTGTAAGAAATTTGGGTTAGTTTACGTTATAATAATGTTATATTCTAAGTTTAAATATCATTATCATGATGATGTTAAAATACACAAATAAATATCAAAGTCAACTACTTTTTTTTTTTTACTTGAATTTAATTGGTAAATATATCACTATTTCAAATGTGAGTTTGATTTTTTTACTCATCTTGTTGAAATTTTATATTAACAGTTCACTGAGAAATTAACGTCATATGTTCACTACAAAAAATACTATATGCACATATAAAATATCACTATCATATATTTATATATACATGTGATGTTTAACATATTTTTAATATATATTTTATATATCAATATATATTTTATACTAATAATTAATTTGATAATTGATTTTTAATTTACACATAACATAATTGAATATTAATATATATATATATATATATATATAGAGTTAAATATAGTGTACGTGTGTACTCTCTTATTTTAAAGTCACCAAAAAAACACTCTTATTTTAAAATACAATTCCGTTACTCATACATTTGTTATGGTGGACATTATTTTAGCAATAATATTTTTTTATAATCAATACACATTTCTTTTATTTTGTTAATTAAAGAATAATATAAATATACAGTTAATTAAAAGCAACATATTTTTATATGAATATTAGAAATGTTTGGTATATGAATATTATCATTCTTCAAAATAAGTGTTACGTTTTTTATATTTTAAATACATTAATTTTTCAATGAATATAAAAGCTAAAAGAGATTTTTATTTTAAAATAGAGGGACTAACATATAATAATACATAACCATAATTAAACTATTTGAAAAAATATGCTGGATAGATCCAAAGAGAGCAATTAGAAATAAAAGATGTTATGTTGTTAACCCAACTCCCACCCCACTTCCCCAACACACACAAAAGAAAAATAACTAAAGATGTTCTTTCCTCTGATTTCTTAATTCTGAAAAAACAAGAAAACTTATAATGAGAATATATGTATGTATGTATATAGAATACTTTCATAAGGAAAATAATGTGTACGCATTTAATATAATTAAAAACTTTAAATTTTATATTTTCTATAAAATATTTCACTTTTATATATTTAGCAAAAATGATAAAATTGTGAAAGAATAGGAAAAGCAAATAAAGAATTTTTATTGATTATTGATTGATTGAATTGAACATGTGTTGTGAATTATGAGGGTAAAACTAAATATATATAGAGCATTGTCCTATGAAAGATAAAAGTAAAGATAAGATAAGAAGAGAAGATAACATAAAGATAAGATAAGATAAAATAATAAAGACTGAAATTAGAACTGAATTTATGTATTCTGTTGGGCTGAATTTGTGGGCCACAAGACTTCTTTATTGTTGTCATGGGCTAATATAGAAGAGTAGTTTAATAAAAACCCAATACTTTTATATAGAAAAATGCATAAAAAACAAAATCCATCATTGACCCCAAATAAAGAAACTAAATCTATCCTTTAATTGAATCAAGTATATTATTATTATTATTATTATTATTATTATTATTATTATTATTATTATTATTATTATTATTATTATATGTAACTTTACTAAATTAATATAAGTGTTTTCTTAAAAAAAGAAAAACATTTTTTTTGTACAAGGTTTTTTTATGGAATATATAATATATACTTAAATACTAGTTGATATAAGCAAAATACCATATATAAAATCTGGAGTCAAAGATTAATTATAAGCTAAGTTTAAGATATTGACTGTTTTAATTTTGAAGACAAGGAAAGTGTAGATTTTGATGATAGCATTGTGAAAGTGAAACCCATTTATGATGTGTTATGTCTATCCTCTAAAATGCTTTTATTTTGAAACTCTATCAAAATTATTTCCATCGCGATACCTGGTGAGGAAGTAAAAGATCGCAAATTATTTTTTATATTGGAATGAGAATGGTATTGTATAAGATTATAGATATTAATTTTAGATGTGGATTTATAATGTAAAAATCAAACCATTCGATTTTTAAGGAACAAAAATTGGACCAACTAAAATCACAAAAAAACAGATCCTTCAATTTAATATTAAAATATTTTAAAAATTTCATGGCAAAATAGCTGAACCAATCGATTACACCCTTTCCGATTTTCGTACCACAAAAGAAACACTAACATTGTTAACATAATAGGATCGCACACTAAGTTTTGATTGGCCTATAAGCTAGCTAGGTAGTGATTTATTGTTTTTAGAAATAATTGATTTCTCCTTGAATTCAAGCATCTAGAGTTTTGTAAGATACAAGTGAAGTGATTCATTGAGAAGGGAATAACAGATATCCAAACCAAGGAGACAACATAAATGAAGGAGTGTACAAGAAAAAAGATCCATCATTTTATGTGACCAAAGTTGGTCCTACGTTGTGTGAGAGACATATGTAACGAATCAAGATGAGGGGTATGTATGGTATCAATATGTATTAATAATTTAATATTATATGCTTAGAAGTTATTACAAGACATTATTTGTTTTATAGGAGCCTCTCAATGAAAGGAAAGAAAAAATCACATGCACATATCTATAATTGCCTCATTAATTTGTATCCACAAAAAAGGAAAAATAAGAGTGAAATTTGGTATAACAAACTGAATGTATAATCTTTTTTTTTTTTTTTCCGTGTGTATAGTGTATAGTGTATATTACTATTCTGTAGACATATATATTTCTGGGCGTAACTGCGTAAGTCACCAAAAAAAATATTTCTGAACTTATTTTTGGGGCTTGGTTTGGGCTGGTAACTAACTCGGACTATAACAGCTTGCTTAATAACCTACACAGCCCAATAAGAACCTTAAGCATGTAAAAAAAAAAAAAAGGACTTAACGACATTCCAATTTGACTTTCACCATATTTAAATTTTATTTACTGAATATAAAAAAAAAAAATTCATTTGAAGTTATTCAACTTTTCTAAAAGAAAAAATATAGATAGATAATAAAAATACTAAATAATGTAAACAATAGATATATTGGATGTTCATTTTATTAGGTGTACGGATGATTATTCTAATATTAAAATTTAGGTAAATAATTTAGAAGTATAGTATGTTTTTATTTGATTAGCGATTATTCATATTGTTCAAAAAAGTCATTGATTATCTAGTATAACCCTTTCTAAAAACTTTAAAATGAGTAAGATCAAAAACTAAATCCTGATAGTGGTTTTGAGATTCATGACATGCATCAATTTGATTCTGATGTTTTAAGTGTATTATTATCGTCACCGAAATTAAATTTTGGATATTATAATAGTCTCTTGATCCTATCCTAATAACAATGACTCAACAAATAAAATGATAAGCTAATACTCTCTTATCACGCTAGATAATTTGGTGAAACGGCATTGTCTGTTTTTGGCGTCCAATTAAAATATGTGTACAAATCAATTTGCATGCTCACAACTATCAAAACACGCCATTTATGCTTCGATTAGTTTCTATAAAAACAATCATACATAATGTCATATACTCATATATAATTTTATTGTGTTTTCAATCAAAGTGTCACTCGATCCTATTAAAAATCTAAAATTATACATATAATATCAATTGAGAATTAGTTCTTTTCCCAACCCAATTTCATTTCATATTTTTTTTACGAAAATGCGATAAGGTGTAGATTAATATCTCTCTTGAAAATTCGTAAATTATTTTAAATATCAAAATATATTAAATAAAACCATATATATAAAATTTATTAATCATGATATAAGTTGACAATATATGATGCATTTTATTAAAAAATTGCACATAACACATAAGCAAACTTCAAAAATCCATTATTTTATGCGAGCCAAGTTAGTCCTACATTATACATATGTTGTTCGTTTGATGTGTATAAATTTGTAGTATTATAATGAAGTAGTTAAAATTTTAAGTTAACTAAAATCTCTTTATTTTTTTATATTAGAATCTAAATACATTAGTATTAAATCAGGTGATCATTTTTATGATTTAAATTATATTATTATTTTATATTTCACTTATTTAATTTATTCTTTTAATTTTATAAAGAATCTCAATTTTCCCTTATATTTGTCAAGAATAGGACACCAAATTGTTTTTGTATTGATCATATAAAATAAATTTAAGCCGTGGTTGCTTTTTGTAAATCGAAAATAACATTCTAAATCTAACCCATTTGAGATTTGACAAATTCAAAATTTATAGAATGATCCTATGTTACATTCAATTAAGTTTAGCTTCGATTCTTTTTAATTTGAAAATTTTGATATAATTGACATCTGAATGTATGAGTATTCTAATACCTTTGAAAGCTATATATAACTGAAGAAAGCTATGACAAATCATTTTAAATCAAAACAAAAGCAAATTAAACAGATCAATAATTAGGTTATCTTATCTCTAATTCACAAGAAGTTGAAATAATAGATGATGACTCATGTAGAATTTATTTATTAATAGAAAATAGAAATAGCATATTTTATTCAAAAAACAGAGTAGTTCACATCATTACAGAAAAAAAAAAGAAAAAAGAAAAAAAAAAAGAAAAACACAAGCAGCTAACACAGTCTCATACAATTTGCATGGCCTCTCATCTCCTGTGCATGTTTTGTTAATCATATCCACAAAGAAGTCTGGCAAGCCACAAGGGTTTAGCAGTCTTTATAAACAACCTTCCAAGGAACATCCCAAATACCACTCCGCATCCATATCCCACTGCAACTGACTTCCACCCAAATAATGATTCTTTTGCCTCAGCAAACACTGAAGGTGGTTCATCATTGCTGCATGACTTTGACAAAGGGAATCCACAAAGCATTGGATTATCTTTGTAGGAATCATTTTGGAATGTATTGAACTGTTTCCCTGTTGGTATCACTCCCTCCAACTGGTTTTCAGAAAGGTTCAAGACAGAGAGAAAATTCAAATTTGTCAAAGACATAGGTATTTCACCTTTCAGTTGGTTGCATGAGAGGTCTAACCATTCTAAACTTATCAAATTACCTAAAGTTTGTGGAATTTTACCACTGATTTTATTGTGAGAAAGGTTAAGCCCTCTGAGAAAATTCAATTCTCCAAGAATTTGTGGAATTTTTCCTTCAAACAAGTTATTTGACAAATCTATGGTTGTGAAAATAGTTAATATCCTTTTCATTTCTCTCACTTGACCTTTCATAATGATCACAACAGAGTCATTATATCGGACATCCGATATAATAGAATGGGTTCTCATATACTCCATCCCATCAGCTTGAGTATTATCATTTGGAGTCATCATTCCTTGAAACTCTTGAAAGTATTGCATTGGCAAAGGGCCACTAAACTTGTTATTAGACACATCAAAAATTCTCAACCTTGGAAATGGATGCTTCGTACTCAAACAAGTGATGGTACCATGAAATTTGTTATTTCGTAAACTGAGTACTTGTAATTCCTGAAGAGCTTCTAGCCTACTGGGAAATACATCTTCTATGTTATTGTCACTCAGGTCTAGAACTTCCAGATATGTGCAATGAGCCAAAGATTGTGGTATTGGTCCCTCTAATTGGTTGCCATTCAACTTTATAGTCTCAAAATAATTATTCTTGGAGAAGTTTCCAGGTATGCTTCCATAAAAGTTGTTGATTTGCAAATCCAAAACCACGAACCAAGGAAAGGATCCCAAACATTGTGGAATCTTGCCAGTCAAATTGTTGTGAGACAGGATTAGCACATTGAGGGAGCTTGCATTGCATATTGTTGAAGAAATGCCTCCTGTGAACTTGTTGTTTGAAACTGAAAAGTACTCGGTGCCATGTGGTGGAATTGGAAGATCTCCTTGCAACTGGTTGAAACTGAGGTCAATAAAGTCCATGCTCTTCCATGTGTGCAAGAGATTATCACCAAACCAATTGGGAATATTTCCATGGATTTTATTGTTAGAAAGATCTAAAATTCTTAGATTTTGCAGTCTAGGTAGGAATGAAGGAAAAACAGTAACACTACAAAAAGATAAATCTAAATTTTTAAGTTTGGGTAAGGTATATTCAACACTATTATTACTATCAACAGAGAGAAGTTTATTGTTAGAAAGACGAAGAAAAGCTAAATTTTCCAACTTTGAAAAATGAGAAAAGTCCACAAGACCACTCAAGTCATTTGATGACATATCCAAATCAGTGAGATTTTTTTGAAATTCAAATATCGAATTTGAAAAATCACCTTGAAATTTGTTATGAGAGAGAGATAAAGAAGTCAATGAATAAGTGGAGAATTTCCTAATTGGCCCTGTGAGTTGGTTCATGCTAAGATCTAGCCTTGTCAATGAAGACAAAGAATAGCACCAGTCTGGAATTGTCCCATTTATAGAGTTATTAAACAAAAAGAGTGTTTCTAGTTTTGGAAGTGTGGCATTTTTGCTTGGAATTGGGCCGATTAATTGATTATAAGACAGACTTAAGTAAGAAAGTTTAGTTAGATCAAGTAATGATGATGGCAGTTGGCCTCCTAGACTGTTAGAAGAAAGTTCCAAGATTTCTAATTTAGTTAAGTTGGCGAACACATCTGGGATGTGACCACTGAACGCATTACGACTAAGATCTAAGTAGGTGAGATGTTTGAGGTTTGAAAGCAAAGATGGAATCTCACCATAAAGTCTATTTAATGAAAGGTCCAAATGAGTTAGTTGAGTGAGGTTCCACAAAGACACAGGAATTCCATCAATTTGGCAATGCCATAGCCTTAGTTGGTTAAGAGACTTCAGGTGGCCTATGGAATCAGGTATTTCTTCCGAGAAAGGTATCCCAGAGAGGTCCAAGATCCTTAGAGGAGTGCTCCAATTGGACTTTGGAAGTTCAACCGTCAGCTCTTCATTGCCAGACAAACTTAGTTCTTCAAGATTAGTTAAACCAAGTATACGAGTGGGAAATTCTCCATGCAATCCAGTGTCCTGAAGACTCAGGATCAGCAAAGAGGATGAGAAATTCATGAGCAAAGACAATGAAGTTTCTCTAAGGGAAGACATCTCTACGTCATCTAGAATCAGCTCTTCCAAGTTAGTGGTGTTACCAATGAGTTTGCTCCATGTGGATTCATCAAGTGTCAGTTCATTCCTCGAGAGATCAAGTGAGAGTAATTTAGACAAGTGTGAGATTGTGGATGGAATATGTCTTTCAAATGATGAGAATGATAGATTGAGATGGGTGAGACTCACAAGATTACCAATTCCAGCATATATTGGAGAGTTGGAGAAGTCATTGGCAGCAAGGTTGAGTTGTTGAAGATGCGTGAGATGGAAGAGTGTGCTGTTGGGATGAAACTCGCCTTCAAGCATGCTGCAACTCAGGTCAAGCCCAATCACGTGACCTGATGTGGTGTCGCACGTGACACCATCCCACTCGCAACAATCCGTACCATTGTTCCACGACGCTGTCTTGTTGGAATAAGAGGAGCACTCCCAATCATCGTACAATGAAGTGTTGATGGCAAATGAGTTCTTGAATTGGAGGAGGTTTGAGTTGTCATGGTGGTTGCATAGTGGCAACACCGATGAACAAGTGGGAGACGGAGTATCAACAAGAAGAAGAAGCAGCAGCAACAAAAAAGTATAACACCTCATCATCATGTCACATACAATATTTAGATTTATTTTCTCTTTATGTATATGTGTGTGGTGCATGGCAAGTGATGAATGCAAATATATATAGGTCATGCCGTGCGTGGAATATGCTCCAAACTCTGTTAATAGTGTGCTCTGTGCTACTATTTTTTCCACAACTAACCTCACTGCATATTTGCATTATTGCATCTATTAATCAAAGTAACACGTCATATTTCCCTTCTTCCTCAAAGTTCAATATAATATTTTCTATCTTAATTATATATGCCTCTGTATATAACTTAAGTTTAAATAAAAATAATAAGGTTAATAAACTATGTGTATTTATCTAGGTATATACGATGGGAAAATTTTCACATGTTACATCCACTTTATTGAAATACTGCTATGCCATGTACGAACCGGTAGCTGGTAAAACATTGGTTATGTAGCAAATAATGCAATACCTAAAATATCCTTGAAACAATGTGTAAAAAGACTGAATGGCACTGAGTCTATTGACACAGCATTGACCATCGGCTTTGTTGTTTTATGTTGATAGAGTTTCAACTTTTAAGGCAACCCGCGCTATACATGGCTTGCAGCTAATGGGCTAATTTATCTAGTACTATGCAAATATTTCTACTAATTAACAAATGGATATGCATCTATTAAAATGTCATGTTTTTTTTTACATCAATTTGCATACATTTAACCATTTTATTTAATCTCTTTACTTATAAAAAGTTTAACATAATTTGTAATTCATTAAATTTTTATATTTCTTATTTTAAATAAAAATTTTCATTAATTTAGTCAACTTCTTTTTCTAATGAATTCTTTTTTATATCTAAAATTTTTTTATTTTATCTACATTTACCTTTTTTATTTTTAATTTTTTTTGTCTAAAAGTTATTTGATATTTAATATTCCTTTTTCAAAATAAGTATCTTTTTTTTTTTAATTTTATTAAAAAGTTAGTATATCTAAATAAAATAAATATTTGAATACATTATTTTTTTAAATGAATCTAAGAGATTAAAAAGCAGTTATTTTGGCATATAAGAATGATTGTATATTTTTCCAAAAATATAATATCACGAGTCAAGACTTTATATATAATTAATGAGATTATCCTAACTTTAAAAATGGTATGAATTTTTTTATTAATGCATGCATGATACTAAAATTTTAAATATATTAGATTATATAAATATCATAATATTATTTTTAGAAGTAATTTTTATTTTAAAAATTTTAATTTTAAATTGCTTACCTGCTGATTATATAAGGGTAAAAAACCATTATAAGCCAATGCCATCTAGAATTGACGTATATAAGCCAAATTGAAAATCGTTTCAGTAATGCGCCAGATGCTATATTTATATAATTCGAACCAGTATGGTTCGAACTGCATATGATAGTAATTCGAACCTGGGCAGTTCGAATTAGCAGTTGATTGTTCTTCATAAATCGAACCAGGTTGGTTCGAACTAAGAATGCACCTAATTCGAACAAGGTTAGTTCGAATTACACACAGCACGCGTTTCTAAATAATTCAAATTTGACTATTAAAAAATTAATAATTTATTAAAAAAATTTATTAAAAAAATTAATAATTAAAAAATTAAAAAAATATATTTTATTTCATACATTAAAAAAAAGCTAACAAAATATTTAATTACGAGACTTCTTTAAAATATTTGTGATCTATCAATACTCTTTTGTCCATTTTTAATAGCTCATGAATATTTTTTAATAAATTCTTTTAATAAATTTATTTAAATTATACTACAAAAAATATTTTATCCTATGCAAAATAATTTAAAAAGAATGGCGTAAAAAATGTTAAGAGTACTATAAAAATTTGTAATGTTCTAATAACTTAGACAAATACATGCATGTACTCAAATTTTAAATAAAATACTCTACATAGTCAATAATAATTTAGAAATGAAAGAAACTATTTTATTCTATACAAAACAATTAAAAAATATATTTTATGAGAATAAAATATATTTCATAACATCTTTTAAGCTATTTTTTTAAAAGATGTTATGAAAATGGCTTAAAAGATATATTTTATTCTAATACAAAATATTTTGTAACATCTTTTAAGCCATTTTTTTAAAAAATGGCTTAAAAGATGTTAGGAGAATAAAATATATTTCATAACATCTTTTAAGCTATTTTTAAAAAAAATATATTTTATTCTAATACAAAATAATTTTATGCCATTTTTTAAGCTATTTTAAGCCATTTTTTTAAAAAATGGCTTAAAAGATATTATGAAAATGGCTTAAAAGATATATTTTATTCTAATACAAAATATTTCATAACAACTTTTAAGCCATTTTTAAGCCATTTTTTTAAAAAAATGACTTAAAAGATGTTAGAAGAATAAAATATATTTCATAACATCTTTTAAGCTATTTTTTTAAAAAATATATTTTATTCTAATACAAAATAATTTTATGCCATTTTTTAAGCCATTTTTTTAAAAAATGGCTTAAAAGATATTATGAAAATGGCTTAAAAGATATATTTTATTCTAATACAAAATATTTCATAACATCTTTTAAGCCATTTTAAGCCATTTTAAAAAAAAAATGGTTTAAAAGATGTTATGAAATATATTTTATTCTCATAAAATATATTTTTTAATTATTTTGTATAGAATAAATAGTTTCTTTCATTTCTAAATTATTATTGACTATGTAGAGTATTTTATTTAAAATTTGAGTACATGCATGTATTTGCCTAAGTTATTAGAACATTACAAATTTTTATAGTACTCTTAACATTTTTTAAGCCATTCTTTTTAAATTATTTTGCATAGGATAAAATATTTTTTGTAGTATAATTTAAATAAATTTATTAAAAGAATTTATTAAAAAATATTCATGAGCTATTAAAAATGGACAAAAGAGTATTGATAGATCACAAATATTTTAAAGAAGTCTCGTAATTAAATATTTTGTTAGCTTTTTTTTAATGTATGAAATAAAATATATTTTTTTTAATTTTTTAATTATTAATTTTTTAAATAAATTTTTTAATAAATTTTTTTAATAAATTATTAATTTTTTAATAGTCAAATTTGAATTATTTGGAAACGCGTGCTGTGTGTAATTCGAACTAACCTTGTTCTAATTAGGTGCATTCTTAGTTCGAACCAACCTGGTTCGATTTATGAAGAACAATCAACTGGTAATTCGAACTGCCCAGGTTCGAATTACTATCATATGCAGTTCGAACCATACTGGTTCGATTTATGAAGAACAATTAACTGGTAATTCGAACTGCCCAGGTTCGAATTACTATCATATGCAGTTCGAACCATACTGGTTCGAATTATATAAATATAGCATCTGGCGCATTACTGAAACGATTTTCAGTTTGGCTTATATACGTCAATTCTAGATGGCATTGGCTTATAATGGTTTTTTACCCATTATATAATGTATATTTTACAAGGGACAATTATTTATAAAATTAACAAGACTTTATTACTAACAAATAAACCCATAACTCTATAACTATGTGCAACTATTTAATGTTATTTATGTATATATGTCTTTTCCTTTATTGTACGAAAATGCTTTCATTTATTATGTATATGTTTCGGGTTTATTAATATTTAAATATAGTAAGAAAAATATGAATTTAAATACAAATATAAAATACAATTTTTTGAACTTATATTTTTTATCTTTAAAATTAATTTAATTGTACATTTGCAGATTGGATCGGATTGAATCTGATCAGATCTCGAAAATATCCGTAAAATATAAAAAATATTTTAAAAACTTATTTTGATTAAAAAATACCAATAATTTTTTTTTACTTTTTTTAATTTATTTATTTTTAAAATATTATTAAACATACTTTTCTTAAATAATAAAAATAAAATAATACAACATATATGATAATTATTAGTTGAAATAAAACATAAAAAAATATTTATTTTTTTTATTTTTGCGGATCCGCAGATATACGGATTCCTACATAAAATTCGCAATCCGATCTTATTAGTGTTGGGAATAATACACCATTCCCCCTTTAGAAAATACCTTTCACAGAGAAATAAAATAGACACAATCACAACACAAGAATTTAACGTGGAAACTCCAATTACCGGAGAAAAAACCACGGCCGTTGTCAAATGACAACCAGAGAATATCACTATGTGAAAATTGTTACAACACATAGACTTCTTTCTCTCTAACACCGGCACCCCAGTACACCCACACTCTCAAAGCAAATATTTAACTACACCTCACACCACTCTCTAATCAAAGAGTATAGAGGAAAAGAAAAGTCAGATACAAGCTTTAAGTGTTTTCGACTGGTGCAAAGAATATGGAGAACTTAGCCTCATATTTATAGCCTAGGCCACCCACTCCATTTGCTATCCTAAGCAATGTGGGACTAATTCAACCAAATCCTAACAATCTCCACCTTGATTGAAATAGTCACACATCTTCAGCTTCCATTGTCAACACCGACAATTCTTTGCTGCCATTGTCTATACCGACAATCATAGTTCAGAGAACTATCATACTCCACCATGAAAGTATACTCACTTGGAATTAGACCACTCCAAGTATTTCACCTTGGTACAGATCGAAACCTTGCTGAAAATTCATGGTGCAACTTCCAAATTGGCTTTTTCCTGGAAGTTCTTCAGCCATCGACCTAACTCCGCCATACACCTTGCATCTCAACGCCAATCAATGCCCGTGTGTAATTGTGGACCCGATTGCCACAACTCATCCTTATCCATGGCAGTGCGGTAATACCATGAGGATACTTCTTGTCTTCTAGAGAACATCATCTTCTCTCATAGAGAGAGCAACCAGAGATCTTCTCCTTCAACGCCTTGTGCAAACCTGATTGTATCAATACATCCTTGACTTGTATTTGCCACAAGCCAAAATTGATTCTTCCATCAAATTTCTCTATTTCAGGCTTCACAGCACTTGAATATCCTGACATTGTTGCAACCGTATACTGGAATAGTATAACTCAACCGTGCACTAGGAAGGGTCCCCAGGAAAGAGAGGTGGGTCACAATGGACACACTTAAATACCAAGTCTTTCCTTAGCCAGAACCTTTCCAAACAGCACTCTCACAGTGTCACACTGCCTTCCAGCAACAACAACAGCAACCAAAGATCAACCTCAAGCCACAGGACAAAATTCTTTTCTGATGTGGAAGGTCAGACTAGGCTGCAACCACAGAGCATACTAAGAATAAATCCCACCGAACCGAAGCTCTGATACCATTTGTTGGGAATAATACACCATTCCCCCTTTAGAAAATACCTTTCACAGAGAAATAAAATAGACACAATCACAACACAAGAATTTAACGTGGAAACTCCAATTACCGGAGAAAAAACCACGACCGTTGTCAAATGACAACCAGAGAATATCACTATGTGAAAATTGTTACAACACATAGACTTCTTTCTCTCTAACACCGGCACCCCAGTACACCCATACTCTCTCAAAGCAAATATTTAACTACACCTCACACCACTCTCTAATCAAAGAGTATAGAGGAAAAGAAAAGTCAGATACAAGCTTTAAGTGTTTTCGACTGGTGCAAAGAATATGGAGAACTTAGCCTCATATTTATAGCCTAGGCCACCCACTCCATTTGCTATCCTAAGCAATGTGGGACTAATTCAACCAAATCCTAACAATTAGTGTACAGATCGAATCAATATCTGCAATTTTTAGATCGGATTCAGATAAATACTGCGGATATACGGATCATATCTGATCCATAAACATCCCTAAATGTTTAAAAGTATAGCTAAAAATATATTGTTAGATTATTGCTAAACTAAAGAAATTGAACTAATGGCTAAAAGTGTCAATTTGATTTATTATGTTTATATTATTTCTTTTATAAAAAGTAACATGCTATGATTATTTATAATTTTGATTTTATTTTAACTAAATACTATTTCACTTATTTTTTTCTTAGAAATGTTTTTTTTAATTCTATAATGTCATAAGTTCATTTAGAAAAAAATAAAATGGCTAAATGTTATAAAGTATAAATTTTATAGCAAAAATAAGAGAATTGAAATCATAGACTAGTTAATTTTATATAGTTACTAATAAAAATATATATGATACTATTTAGAAATCATCTCAAAATAAAACTCGTTTTTTTATTCATGAGAAAATTTTTATTATATTTTTTTTTTATCTTTTTGCTTTAACTTGAATATATGTATAAGAAATTAAATAATGTTAAATAGGACATACATCATTTTAATAAAAAAAAATTGCATTTAATTTTTGATTGCAATAAATAGGATGATAAAAAATAACTTTTATTATTATTATTATTATTATTATTATTATTATTATTATTATTATTATTATTATTATTATTATTATTATTATTATTATTATTATTATAGTGTCATATTTCTAATAGCATATAATAAACTATACTTGTTAATTAAATCAAAATATCGTAGCATTTGTTTTTTCTTATCTATACACACACACACGTATAATTGATAGTCATTTTAAAATATAGAAATAATCATTAAAAAATATTAATATATATATTTTTTAGACTTACAGTATATTTTTTAATATAATTAAAAATCACTAAATAATATTAATCAAAATTGAATATTGATTAATTGTCCAAATTATCAAATATTTTTTTATTTTTATACTAGTTGCATATTTATTTTTGTTTGGTCTAGAAAAGCGTGACTTCAAACTTAGTCTCAGCTTACTCTAGTACTCTACAACATATTATGGCTTGAAAAAGAAAAGGCTAAAAATTTGCAATGCAAATACAAGTTGCACAAACATGGAATTTTGAACCAATTCAAACTGGAGAAAGAAACGACCGGTTGCATATGCTTGGTGAACTTTTCAAATTGCATGCTTACAATAATTTTGCTAACTCAATCTGAACCATATAAATTATTTAATATAAATTTCAATGGCTAAAAGAATTGAAATACCAGTATGCCAGAAAAGTACAATGATATACTTGAAAACCTTCCTATACGATGATGTATACTTTCTCATAAGGTACGAGATAGATAAACAACCTATCATTGTCAGTCTATCTTATTTTTGGGTATATGATTCTTATTAGTTATTACATACAAATTTGGCCAAAGATTTTGATTTAAAATATTTGTTTGAGAGTATATAAGTACCATCTAATATATTAAAATCAGCTACTAAAATTAATTATTATAACTTTGATAATATACTAAAATAATTTATATCAATATTCAATCTTATAGTATAATTTAAAATTATACATATATCAAGTTTAAATACATTATTCCAAAATTATATTACAAACTCTATTTATAATCAAATATTTAAAGTAATAATTAAATTTAAAAATCTAAATTTAAATATACATTTATATTATAATCAAACTATAATCAACTTAGAAATCCATGTTAAAGAGAATTTTATACATGATTTTCATGAAGAACAAAAATAGAATCAACAATTCTGTTTCCTCACACAAAATATAGTTTAAATTTAATCCAATTTTATTTGTTTATTTTTTCGATAACTTATATAGTATGTGGAATTCAATATTCGGTGAGTTGGAGCTGAGACTTGAGTTTTCATTTTCTAATGAAGTAACTAAGTTATCATATGATAATAAATTAGAAAAGAAAACTGCGGTTCTAATAAAAAAGTTCAGTTGCATATTTATATTATAATGTTTGAATTTACCGTCAAAGCTATTGAAAAAAGTAATAAAATAAAAGGGAGTGAATAGAATTGAATGCATATCTTTGAATTTGTTGTGTAAGCAGAAATAAAAGAATGTGCAGAAGAAAGAATGTGATGGTGATGATGAAAGAAAAAGAAAACAATAAAAAAATATTCAATAAGAATAGTGAAAAAATTATTAATAATTAATTTTAATATATACAGTATTTTTATATAAACATGTACTGTGATTTGTGGAAGTAGGCAGAAAATGAATTTTCTACAAAGCGCGCGCATTGCATAACACTGTATATAAATATCGAAAATATGTGATAATCAAATCAAAGAAAAAATAGCTATAATTTATCTTATTTAATACAATAATTAATAGATATTAAATAAAAAAATTTTAATTAATTCTTTTTCTAACATTATCAATAAATATAATATATTCATTAATTAGATATTATTAATGTATGTTCTCGTATTTTATATGGGATAATACATAAAATTATATAAATTTTTTTTATTAACATTTAAATAAAAAATATTTATAGTAATTATTATTATAAATATTTTATTATTTAAAAATATTAAAAATAATTAATATTTGTTTTAATTAATTTGGATTGATTGAATGATCATCTTATTTGTCCGCTTAAGCAAGTATTTGGAGTTCGAATCTCGCATTGTGTGTATAACAATCCATTAGTTAGCGACAGACCTTTAATAAATAGAGCATCAATATGTGGTAGATTAGTCTTCGATTTGCCGAGTTAAAAAATCCGTAGAAAAAAAATTGTATTTATCTTTAAAATAGATTAATTTTTTATTAATAGCAATACTTATAAATTTTTGTTTTTGTTAAAATTTATATGAGACAATTTTGTTTGTTGGTATCATATTTATTCTTGAAGTCAAAACAATATCATCAACATTGTTACTTGTTAAAACTTCACATTTTATGAAATAATTTTTAAATTCATAAACTTATATCACTACAAAAGTTATTAAATTGATTAATATTTCTTGGTAACATGGTGTACCAAAACACCACCGTTGAATATTAGTTAGTGTGAAGAGAAACCAATAACAACTTTTGTTATTCAATATAGAATTTATTCTATTAAAAAATAAATTAATATTTTCAAAACTTCTAAATATATTTTCTTCTAATTTTTTACACCATTTTATTTGATAATATTTATCATTAAAAAATAGCAAATGACCATACTATCCTACAATATATATGATATATAAAGTAATTTCTTATCTTGAAATTAATTCTGATTAGTGAGATAAAATTTAAAATATTTTTTTATTTTCTTACTCAAATTTAAATTTAAATTTAGAATTGATTAATAACTCATCTTTTTTTAATTTTAATAAAAATTAAATTGGTTAGAAGTAAAATATTCAACATTTAATAATTTCAATCATTTAAATTTTAATTACCAAAAATTGAGTTAAAAATTAATTAAAAACTTAATAATCAATAATATATTATATTAGTACGTAAATAATAATATCCAATGTATTGATTTTTTTTTACAGAACTAATATATAATTTATTGAGGATTGATTTATTATCCAAAATTTTTTCCATAAACTTTGTAATATATGAAAATAGTGATTTTATTTTTTATTATTATTTAAGAAATTCTTCATAATTTTTTAATTATGTAATTAACTTAATTAATAATCTTTATTATTACTTTTATACTAACAAAATATCAATTTATATTATTTAAATAGTTTTTTACTACTAATAAATAAATAAGTATTGTACTATTATATTTATTGTCTTAGATGATGACTTAAGTTAATTATTTTGTATGTTAAATTTATTAAATATTAAGATAAAAAAAATTGTTCAATAAATTATATAAATAGTTATTACAGAAAAAAAAAACATTATATATCATATATAATAATCTTTAATATATAAAGTGTCATGTATATATTGAGAATATCTATTTTAATTATGTGAGTGATTATTGTTATTTCACTTTTTTGTTACATTAAAAATTAATATTTAAAACTAAAAAGAGATAATTAATTTTTTAATTTGAATTAAAAAAATATCTTATAAATATATCCAACTCTTACGTGTACTAAGTGTTATAATATTAAATAATATAGTATTTACTATAATAATGATTCAAAATATCAATCCAAGATATATTTGGGTCTAGTAAGACCTCAATGCAAGCAAGATCAACTAAAATTTATTGTTAGTGTCCCAAATTCGACTTAGGTTCATTACCTTAAAGGCTCAATGCAGATGAAGTCCACGCGTCCCCTCTTAAATCGGCTCAGATTGAATCTTCGTTGCTAGTTAGATATGGTAATGAATATTCACGGGAGTGTGAGAAGCCCCCTTCCCATCCCTCACTCCTATTTTAAAAAAATACCCCTATTCCTTCTCCGTCATTGTAAGTTCCTGTTTAATTACTGATAAATCCCTTAGGGATCACAGATCTCCTTGAGTATCTACAAATATTTTTTAAAAATTTCTGAAAAAAAAATAACACAAAAAAACATAATATAATAATCATAGAATAATCAATTCAATATAATTCAACAAAATTTATAACATATTCGTTATGAAAAATAACATTTTAAAAGGAGAAAACATAAAAACATATTCCAACGTAATAACATAACATAAATTTTTAGGACGATACTGAGCGACATAGTGACGGACTTGAGAGGTAGAGAAAGTGAGTTAGAGAGAGAGAGGACCGAGGCTGATAATGTGTTTGAAAGAAAACGGAAGTATTCAAATTGGAGACAGAAATTAGGGTTACTAAATTCAAGAAACAAATTTATATATATATATATATAAATTAGAATAAATTAATAATTTTATATTCGCATATATTTAATAGGTTCCATGGGACAGGTACTTATGTCTATGTCCCTATTAGAGGGTGACAAATGGGAAAGTCCACCTTATCTCGCTAAAAGCCCGCCATCTAGTGGGTTGTCTCGCCCTGCCCGGCCTAGTAAGGCGGTCCTGAATTTCTCTATCGCCCCGCCTAATGGTAGGCTAGCAGGTTGGCGGGCTCTCCTTTTTTTTTTTATAAACCATTAAATATTAAACAATATATATACTTTCACAACAATTTCAATAAATTTATAATTTTTAAAAACATAAAAAAATATAATTTTTAAATTCACACACATTAAAGTTTTTATAATTATAAATATGTAATAAGCATAATTATAAACCAAATTTTTTGAAACAAAATAATAAAACCAACATTGTCCAAAGCAAAACAAGTATAATCCAAAATATATAATTAAACATCTTCAAGTTTATAATCAATCAAACATAAAACATAATCCAAAATATAACTTAGAACGTCTTCAATTATCATCTTCATCCTCTTGTAAATCAATAACATCATAAAAATTTGTAAAAAAATGACCCTGACAAAATAAAAGCCTGGTCCAGCAGAAAGCCTGCCCCGCCGAAGCCCGCCAAATCTCATGGATTAGGAAGTGCGGGATAGACAGACTTTTTAAGTTTGGCGGTCTCAAATTTTCTGCCCAACCCGCTTTTTTTGGCGGGTTATGCGGGCTAGCCCGACAGATTTTGGGTCATTATTTGCCATCCCTAGTCCCCATCCATTTTTGCGTGGCAGGTCGTGAGGATTTTACGAGTCCTCATCTAGCCCCAAAACGCGAATAATCCCTGCAAATACCCGTTTCGGCTGTTTTTTATGATCATCCCTATTGCTAGCATTCATTGGTTCATGACGTGGAGCTATTTTAACCACTCAATAAATTCTCAGATAATCAAAGTTTAGATTATATTATTTTTATAAAGTCACATATATCCTTGTCATAACAATATTAATAGAAGATAAATGGATAAATACTAAGCTATTGTTTGGATATAAGATGGAAAATAAGAAGAAAGAAAATGGAAAGAAAGAAAATGAGAAGAAATAAAATGAAAAGAAAAATATACTTTTGTGTGTGTTGTTTAGATGAAAAAAAATGAATAGAAAAAAATAGAGAAAAAATTTTCTTTTGCTTGGATAGAAAGAAAAGTAAGGAGAGAAAAAATTATAATAAAGTATAATTATATTAATGTTTTTATATATTATATATAAATTATAATTCAAATGATAACTCTGTATTTTTATCCATGTTTGCACTTCTGCATCAGTTTTTTTCGCAACTTTAAAAAGAAAAAAATTAATCAAATTAATTAATTAGTACATACAATAAATTTGGTTTAATAAATTAAAAAAATAAATTAAAAAATACTAACAAAATATTAAAATAAATAAATTAAGAAATACTACTAAATCAAATTGATATAAATTATAATAAATTATATAATATTTAAATATCTAATCAAATCAATTAGTTGATATAGTTAGTTTATCGTAATAATTTGTATTTAATGAGTTAAAAGAAATAAATCAAGAAACACTCTCAGAAACATGCCATATAAGCTCCATCATTAAATACAGAAATTTGATTTTTATATAATAGAATAGATAGATTTGCATAACTTATCACTCCATTATTCGAACTTTGTAAGATTATATTTCGATATACATACCTTGTACCAGACCAAACAAAATACTTAATTACCTTGTACAGGGAAAAATTTATAATTCTCAGATTAGGGAGGATTCCAACTTATTAGTGGCATAATTAGGATTATTAGAAGTTGAAGTCGGTTGTAATTTTGTAAAGATCTCTATTATTGTTCTTGTGTTCCTCTCAAATTTGCTATCCCACTTATCTTAATCAACATGGATGCTCAAGTGGTACCACTAATTTGTTATAACATGCCAAATGAACAAAATTCTTCATAAGTTGAGTATGCAACGAAATGAAAATTAATAAATGAGTACAGTAATAATTTAAGTCTTGAAAAATTTGATTTCGTATTCATAAAAAGTAATATATAAAAAATAAAAAAATAATAAATAATTCACAATTCAAAATTATACCATTTTTCTACTAATGTAATATTACTGAAAGATGTACCATTATAAATAACAAAACACATAAATAATTTTATTTCGTTTTACACTATTTATTAACAAAATAACATACATATATCCGGTATTTACCTTTATGATTTTAGAAGACCTAATTATTATTCTTTTAAAAATTAATTAATCCAAAATTATTATATTCAAAGATTTAATTATCATTTACTTTTAATAAATAATTGTAAGCAAATAGCACATCTTTATCACGACGAGTCGATGATGACCTGAAAAGGGTTTTGATTGGTGTATACAGCACTCAATGCAATAAGTTGACGAAGACGTTTATAAGGTAAATATCTTTTTTATTTTAGATTTATAAGTCCCAATAAACATATTAGGTATATATATAAAATTAGTTACTAACATATATAAAATATATATTAAATAAATTAAATATTATATATAATTATATATATATATATATATATATATATATATATATATAATAACTAATTTAATAATTATTTTTTAATATATACATAATATTTTTGTTATAAATCTAATACTTAAATTTACGCATACCATACCAGAATATTAAAATCTAATTCTTAAATTTGATAAAATTATATTTAAATAAGATTTTAATTAAAAAACTAAATATTTTTCAGTTAATATTCATTAATTTTTTAAATTATTTTTTATTATAAATTTTAAATTCAAAATTTTAAATTTTTAAATCCTAAAAATTCTAATCTTAAATCCCCAAAAAATGAAGATTACCATACGTAATTTTATAATAAAAAATAATTATTTAATAATAATTAATCAAAAATTGATTTTCTATACTTATTCTTTGAAGTAATTACATATATGACGAATAAATCATCAGAAATACTTTGGATTATCGAATATGCTCAGAAAAATATTTTTGATTATGTTAACAACAAAAATACTTTTAAAATGTGATAAAAATACCTGCGTATAAAAAACATTTGTCTCCGTTAATAGATATAACTTAGGTGATAACGATAATGCTTATGCGAATTCAAATACTTTTGTTATGTTTTAAAATAATATTTTATATTTTTGTCTTTTAACATAAATTGAGGCAATTTTATCAGCGATTACATAATTTTTTAAAAGGTTCAATCTTTTTTTATCGTCATCGTATATATGAGAATGTTGTAAATTTAAAAACATATCATTGTCATTCTACGTTATTTTTGAGGATATATATGATTCTTACATGCTAGCTACGTATAATTGAGCTGAAGCTTATCATGATATGCTTAATAAATACTTGTAGAGTAAGAATATCCAGATTAGGGGGTTCGTGTTTAGTGGCATAAGTATTATTACAAATTGAAATCTATTTTAAGAGTATATGCCATCATATGCAACTAAACAAATGAAGAAATTAAAAGTCATCAAACTTGAGTGATACACGAGAGTTGAAGTCCAAGTCTTCCTCAATCAACGTGTGGAAAAAAAAAAGGAAGACATTAAACGTGAGTAAATTTTCATATAGTCTGCTATTTCTGTTCAACCGCTTTTTGCAGAGTGTAGAAAGACTTTGTTATTACTACGTGTTTTGCAATTTATCACTTTAATGCTTTTCAAATTTCATAGACTGCGAAAGCAAAATAAATAAATAAATAAATAATAATAATAAAAAAATAATAAAAAAATAAAAAATAAAATTACTTCTCGCACTCTTGGGAATTCTTTTTTTCTCGTATCCTGCAGAAGCTCATTCTCATTCCTAAATTTTATTTAAAAGCTCTATTTTAGGATATTACACCAAAAACTAAACCATATAAAGATTTTTAAGGCTAGCAAACCACTCCATATAATGTTTAATTTTTTTTTTCTTTTGGCCTTTGTAAAATTTTTGGAAACAAGTGATGAAGTGTTAATTAAAATATTATACTAAAATCAGCTATTAATATATTTTTGTATAAATATATATAATTTAATTTATTTTTAATAAATATTTATATTTTAATATATATTTTATATTGGTGGTTGATTTATAGAGAATATAGTTGGTGTTAATTTATACAGACAATAAAAACTTGCGGAAAGCTTTTTTGAACTAAAAACTTTTCTTTAAAATTTTGTTTCTGTTCATTTCTATTATTGCAACTTAGGTAGCATGAAATTAAAGAATTTTATTTAAAATTCATTCATTTGTTTGATAATGTAGTGTAGGCAGTCGCCTTGTTTGTAATAAAGAGAATAATTTTCACATGCACGGCCGCATTGCACAACACGTAATTAGTGCTCAAAATCTGCATTATTATTACATACTTTTTTGACTTGGTCTATCAAATAGACGAAGCTAAGGACGACTTCAATATCTTTGAGCGTATAGAGCAATCTAGTTGAAAGACTTTTAAGTCAATTTAGGTTTATTTAGTAATTAATTTACTAGTTTATTCAAGTAATAGTGGTTTAAATTATGTCTTATATATATACAACAACTTATTAACTGATAAATCATTAAATAAAACTTAAATTTGTGTCAAATTAGTCATTAACTAAACTAAATAGAGAATACCGTATAAAAAAAAAAAATTAAAAGAGTTCTAGTAGCTATAATAAGAGTTTCCTTTTTTCTATTAGATATAATGTTAACATATAGGTTTAAATATTTTCTAAAATTGTTATGGCTCAAAAATTTATAATTTGATCTCTAGTATATCAAATAAAGAGTTATTAAAATCTTATTGGTAATTGTATTTTAAAAAAATAGGGTCAAGTATATATATATATATTTTTGAAATAAAAAGCTCAACACAGTAAGGTGGAACATTTAGAAAGTCCATAGTGACAATACAAATACTAAACAAAAAATCGTAGTTATCTTCGACATTGCCATCAGCAACTAGACGGAACAAAGCTAACTCACTCTTTGTAGCTCCTAATCGACTTGGTAATAACTTCCGCAACGCATGTTTCTTGATTCCTAAAAATCTTGGCATTTCTTTCCAACCACGTATTTCAAATGATAGCAAAAAAACCAATCAGCCACCTGTTACGTTCGACTTTTCTTACAGGAGCTCCTGTCCAACTCACAAAGTATTGCTTAATGGTTCCTGGAATAGACCAAAATTTATTATAGGCGTATAATCAAGCACACCACACCTGCCACGTGAACTCACAGCCAATGAATAAGTGGAAATCATTCTCAGTTTCTTTTTTACATAAAACACAAATCATATCCCTATGATCAATAATGCCCAATCTAATCAATCTTTTCTTAGTATTGACCCTACCAACTAACATAAACCAGGTGAATAGCTCAACTCTTGGTGGTACTAGTTCTCTCCATATAGATCTAGTGAAACTATAACTCGTAATGTCCTTCGGGAGAGTCTCAGCCTACAAAGCCTGCACAAATGAGTTAGTAGAGTAAACTCCTGATCTATCAAATTTTCATACTTTTCTGTCCTCCCTTTCACTTGTTTACCTGACAGATTGTAGAACTTCATGAAGTTGGTTAATTAATTCTAACTCCCATTGGAATAATACCCTTCTCCAATGAAAGTTCCATATCCACTCCATCCCATCCCAAAACCCATAGTCTCCTATTACAGATCCGACTTGATTTGAAACCGAGAAAAACCTTGAAAATACATCCTGCAACACACTACACGGTAGCCAATTATCTTCCCAAAAACGAATTCTTCTACCATCTCCTAACTCTAATGATAACCCTCTGACCATCTTATCTCTCGCTTGCTGTTCTCTTATCTGCAATTGACAAATGTCCCTCCACGGACCCTTTGTATTAGGAACCGGCTGACAAGAAAGAAGGATATTTGGATTCAAGTCATTGCAGGAGCACACAATTTTCTTCCATAATGGACAATCCTTCTTTGAAAACCGCCACCACCACTTGAACAACAATGCTGTATTCCGGAACACTGCATCGCCCACGCCCAAACCCCCGAAGTGTTTTGGAGCTTGCACAATATCCCACCTTACCAAAGGTACTCCATCACTTCTGTCCTCATTACTCCACAAGAACCTCTTCTGCAAAGATATCAACTTATCTGCTACTGCTCTGGGCATCTTATATAAGCTAAGATAGTAAACTAACAGACTATTAAGCACAGATTTGATGAGTACCAGCTTACCAGCTTTATTAACCGTTTTGACTTTCCACAGATTAAGTTTCTCTTCTACTTTGTCTATAATAGGTTTCCATGTCTTGACCAATTTCGAATTCGCTCCCAAAGAAATACCAAGATATTTGACTGGCAACGTTGCTTCCTTACACCCCAACAAGCTACACATCCTTTGTGACCACTCTCGCTCGCAATTAATCGGAATCAAACTAGATTTATCAAAGTTAATACTCAAGTCAGACATCATTTCAAAACACCGTAGAAGCCGCTTATAATTGCAAATAGTCTCCTCCTCCGGGGAGCAAAAAAATATCGTGTCATCCGCAAATTACAAGCGAGACAACTCAATATTGTCTTTTCCAACTAACAAAGGAGAGATCCTTCCATGTCTTACTGCCTCTCCTACCATCCTATGAAGGACCTCAACAACAAGAACAAAAAAAAACAGAGAAAGAGGATCCCCTTGTATATTTTTTGTTCCTAAAATTAAATTTGACAAAAGTTTCAAAAATACTACTAAGTTTTATTTTATTTCAGTTTTATCCCAAAATTTTTTCGATTTGCATCAAATATATTTCTGTCCGCTAATTTTTCAAAAAATTTAGAACCAATTCAACAACAATTTCATAAGAACAACCTTTAACACAAACAAATTAAACATAATTTTTATGTATTTTTGTTGAATTGGTCTTAAATTTTTTAAAAATTTAGCTACTGGGAGTATATTTGATGTTAATAAAAAATTTTTCGGACAAAATTAAAACAAAATAAAACTTAAGAGTATTTTTAAAACTTTTGCTAAACTTCAAAAACAAAAAATATACTTTACCAAAAAAATATAATAATTTTAGACTATTCACTTGTAAGATATTTCATAGTTTTTTGTATATCAAACTTAAAAATAAATATTTCATAAATACTTTGTATTTTTTAAAAATAATTAATAAGAATTTAATAGAAAAATTTTATCTAATAATATACAAATTTAGTTACAAATATAAAAATGAATATTTCATAAATACTTTGCATTTTTAATTCAGAAAATTATATTATATCTGATTAGAGAGTTATAGAAGACTCCAATATAAAGTTAATAATATTTAAACAATTCTTATTAAATAAATATTTTTTATTAGTTAAACAAATTTTACCCGTTATATTATTTTACATCGATTGTTCATAAATCATACTTAAAGAAATAACTGGCTAAGTGGTTTTTTTTTTTTTTTTTGGGTAAGATTATAAAAATAAAAATTAAAAACTTTTTAATTTATTTGTTACCTGTTAGGTCAATTTTTTTTAAAAGACATTATATATTTTTTTTTCAATATCCATTAACATTCACGTAATATAATAAATTTATCCTTAAACACTCCTTATTAGGTAAAGAATATTGTATTTTTTGTTAATTAAATAAATTTTAATTTTTTGTTTATTATATTTTGTATCATACCTCATATTTAGAGTGATTCAAAGTTTATAATTTATAATTTAAAATTTAAATTTAAAATTCTAAATTTATGATTTAGATTTTAGAATTCAAAAAGTGTTACATTCTCGATATTTTTCTGGAGCACATTAGCATTTGCAATATAATGTCATAAGTATTACAAAAAACATTTTTGTAAAAAGTTAAGTTGAAGTCGATTATAATGTGTAAGACTATTATTTCTATTTGTAAGATAATTTGTGCAATTTCCCCCTAAACTTGTCAATTTACTTATTTGAAAAATCTGAATGTAGTTAATAACTTAATATCGTTGCTTCCAATAGATTGTTCATTTGGAGGTCCAAAATATTGAGAGAAGGACATGCTACCGGCAAGTGGTTCTGAGACACAATCGCTGCATTGAGGGGCCTTGCATTAGATAGTGCTAAAAATATTTTTTTTTTTTTTTTTTATACTAACAAATACATACAAATTATTTTATGGAAAGTACTAGTTTCACAATAATTTAAAATTAACTTAGTCAATGAGAAGAATGGTTTTTTCACTGTAAAATTAGCTTACAAAGTAGGCCTAATTAAATATACAGATTGAAAGCAAGTGATGAATCCTTTCTGAACCTCAAGAACCAGAACATACTTTAGTCTATGTTATTGTGTGTAATAAGTAAAAACTCAAAAACTCCATAATTAATTGGACCAAGATAACTATATATATCTCAATAACAATATACAACATAATCTTAATATAATTTTTTTTCTCAATAATAGCATAATAATATACTAAGAAAAAGAACAACACGACAACAACAAGACATATCTCTATTTTTTATTAACTCTTCTAATAGAAAAGCGAAGACTCTCACTCAAAATCCATACTAATTTATAATTTTACTCAAGAACTAATGACTAATATCCTTCATGCTTAAGAATAGAATTGGTGGTGGACAACTTGCACTTAGTTTATTTGTTACTTTCTTTCTATTTCTTAAAAAGTTACATATTTTTTAATATTGGTCAAAATTTACAACTCACAACTAACTCTAATTCAAGTGATTTTTTCCTCTTAATTCTTCTTGCTTTTAGTATGCATAAGACGATGCTTCTCGATCAGTTGCAATAATAGGATTCAAATCGATTGAAATCTTGAATTGATGGCAATTGGATATACTTTAACTTGTCAAATATATCAACTTCTATAATCTTCTTCTTATCAATATTGATGAATTCACTTTGCACTTCTTTTAAATACTTGAATATTGATGATTGATAAGATTAGTATAGTTCCTAACATTGTGGGAGTTGAAAATTCAATCAAAAGTCAAGATTTTGACCGAGTATCTAAACAAACTGCATGAAGAGCAATGAAGTGCTACAAATGGTGTTGCATGAAAAAAAAAAAAAAAAAAAAAGACTAAACCAGGGGTTGGATCTATAAAAATGAAAACTGCAACTAAAACAAAAGCAACTGATCAGTGATGAGTAAGCTGAAATAATAAATCAGTCAAATATAGTTTGTTCATTAGCTAACAGAAATCATACACTTTATTCCACAAACAGAGAAGCTCACATCTTTTTAGGAAAATGAAAAAATAAAAGAGAAAAACACTTGAAGCTAACAGAGTCTTTTAAGATTTCATGGAACATTCTAAACACCACAAGGATGATGATGAGTACTATCACTCAAATCCTTCATTCCCTGCAAATTTTGGAAGAACGAGGTTGGCAAAGAGCCGCTAAATTTGTTGTTGGAAATATAAAAAAATCTCAACTTTGGAAATGAATGTTCGACACTGAAACTAGTGACGGAATCATAAAGCTTATTTTTGCTCGTAAACAGAGTACCATCAACTCCTGAAGCGTTTCTAGCCAACTGGGAAAGGCATCCTCTATATTATTATCTGCAAGATCCAAAACTTTCAACAATAATGTGCAATTACCCAAAGACTGAGTCACTGAGGTAATGGACCCTCAATATAAAGAAGTAAGGCTAAGTGAGAAATAGTCAACACTATTGTTATTAAAATTAATAGAGAAAAAATTATTGTGAGATATATCAAGGCTAGTTAAAGATTTTAACTTTAAAAATTGGTTGAACTCTAGCTTACCACTCAAGTGAGTTGATGATAAATATAAACCAGTAAGATTTTCAAATTCAAATAGTGAGTTTGGAAATCTACCTTGGAGTTTGTTATTACATAGAATAAGTAGAGAATTCACACCTATTGGTCATACAAGCTTGTTGTCACTAAGATCCATTCTTATCAATGAAGGCAAAGAATAGCAACAATCTGGAATTGTTTCATTAAATAAATTATTATTCAAATGCAGAAATTTTAATTTTGAGAGTTTAGTGACTTTACTTGGAGTTGGATCTTCCAAATTATTATAGATTGAGATGAGTGAATATCACAACAATCTGCATCGTTCTTCCATGATGTTTTCTTGAGAGATCGAAGAGAAACATGGGAAGGGAAATGGATCAAATCAGGGAAATCTAGCTTATGGCCGGGCAGTGTTTTTTTCGCTACACTTTGCCAATACTAACCAATAAAAGATTAAAATGATTAAAATTTATTTAGAATTAAAATTATCCACTAAAAGTATTTGAATGTTTAGAATATTACTCTATATACTAAGCACAAATAACACTTGCTTATTAGTTATTACGAAGACAACGGGGCTAGCATGCATGTATACAAAAAGTTGTTGTTATAGTGTTTAAAAATTTAGCGTTTAATTATAAAAAAATATTAAATAATTAAATATTTAATTTAAAAATATAAAAGTTTACAGATTTTAAATATTATAAAAAATAAGTTACACAAAAATTAAACACTAAGTAAAAAATACATTATTTCTTTTGAAACATTATTATTTCATGGTGGATACTACGAAGAAGACTTCATAATTATCTTTATGTGAAAATATTTTTTTTTTTTATCTTTGAATAATGGATTGTAGGGTTAGATTTTGATATTTATAAAAGTGTTGTCTTTGTTTAAAATGTGGCTAAATAAATAAGTCACATTTTTAAACAAAGCATTTTTATGAGAAGATATTTTTGCCATCTTCATTTGAGTAGTTGCCTTATTTTATAGTGTTGAGTTTGAAAAACTTATATTCAATTAAAATGATAAACATACATTATTAAAGTATTGTTAAAATATTTTATTAAAATATTTCTAATTGTTTGTTTGATGTATTTGATCAAGTGTGCAGGAAATAAAATGAAATAAGTTAGCCCAAAGAACAAATGTTTAAAGCCCATCTTAATCAATAAACAAATTCAGTCTTGTACAAAATTTGATTAAATTTTAATGGCTGAACCTTGATATTAAAAAAGAAAAGACAAGCCCAATTACAAACCCAAGAGACCAAGCTTTATACGCTTCTGTCATTCATTGGTAACTGAAACTTGAAATTCAATTCACTTTAATTAGATTGAAACTTCCACCGAAAGCTATTCTCTCTTCTCTCTCCTCTCGCTTGCTTCAGTCACATCATTCATTCATCTAAAAAGAAGAAAGAAGAAAATGGAATGCTCAGAGGTTAGATTGTGAATGATGACAGAAAGATTTTTGCCAAATCAAAACAAAGAAAAGAAGGCTACAACCCAGTAGCTAGTCTTTCTCGGTCAAGCATCACAAAAAAATTATTTTTCCATTTGTACTTCATGGAGGATCTAAGAAAAAACTTTCAAGGTCTCAAGTATGGAAGTAGTAACAATGGAGAATGTGAAGCCATCTTGAGTCAGAACCACATCAACGCTCAAAATCAAAACTTGGGGCCAAAGTCAAGTTCAATGGTCAAGATTGAAGAAAAAGGATGAGAGAGATCTGGTGATATGCATGCAACAGATTTTACTCTCTCTCTCTCTCTCTCTCTCTCTCTCTCTCTCTCTCTCTCTCTCTCTCTCTCTCTCTCTCTCTCTCTCTCTCTCTCTCTCTCTCTCTCTCTCTATTGAAGCCGCAGCTACTCTGATGTTGGAGAAGAAGACACTGTGAGGGTTGAACTCGTTTCAACCTTAGAAGCTTCACCCTTCTATATTAAGGGTGAACGGCCAAGGGTTGAAGGTAAGGAGAGTAAGTGAAAAGCACATAGTCACTCTCATAGCTACCCAAACTGTTTGAGTTCTTCTTCTTCAATGAAGTTCATTTAGTATTTTTTTTCTTAGTTTTGTCTGTCTGAGTCTCATGGTAAAAGATAAACATGGTGAAGTTTGTAAGAAAAAGCCAATGAGAGGTAAAAGGCAGCGGACAAAATTAGAGAAAAAGCCAAAAAATGTTTCAGATTTGCTTTGGGCCCGTTTGGGAAACTTTAGAAGTAACTTTTTTTAACTTTTGACTTATGAAAAGTAGTAGTATTAATGTCGGGTGCAATTTTCAAAACCAAATTGCAACTTTCTAAGAAGCTATCTAGGAGCTTATAGAGAAGTTAAAAAAAAATGACTTCTCTCATAATACTTCTACTTTTCATCACATTTCTATAAAATAAGCACTTTTAGAATTAAAAATCCAAACACAAAATAACTTATTTATAAGTTACTTTTAACAGAGTCATTTATTGTTTAAGTTATTTTATCAAAAGGAGCTTAATTAAGTTGGTTACCCAAACTGGGCCTTTGTACATCTTTTTGTTTTGTGTTATGAATTTGTAAGGATTCCATGCAAGTTGGGTTAGCACTTTGCTGTTGAATGTTAGGTTTGAGTCCTAGTCAAATTTGGATTGGGTTAGAATCTGAATTTGTCCTTGATAGGATTGGGTAGATCCTAGGGAAGCATTGGTATTTGTAATCTTGAAAAAGATAGTAAAATTCCATCATAGTTGTGATGGAGATTGGATGTAGGCTACAATGCACTAAGTAGATGAACCAGGACATATCTGATTTTATTTCTTCTTCTTTGCTTCGTTTCTCTTTCTGTTACTCAGACAAAATGAAAAATATCTCTCAACTTGTTACGAGACAAAAGTGAAAATATCTCTTGAAGTTTTCTTGAAAAAGCAACAGTGATATTCAGCAAAAAGAAAGTTAAGATTAACCCCTCATTCTCTTAGCCACTGATAACCATCAATTGGTATCAGAGTTCGGTCTCTAAGAGATCAAGTTTTGCAACTTGGAAGAAAGATCCTGATGGCGAACAACAATGGTTCAAATCTGGTAGCCTATAATCTGACTGAAGGGCAATCCAACAACAGATCTCCGTTCTTTAATGGAAAGAACTATAGTTATTGGAAGGAGAGAATGAAGATCTTTGCACAATCGGTGGACTATGAAATATGGAAGATAATCTTGAATGGTCCACAAGTTCCAACCACAATAGGGGCTGATGGTGTAGTTGTTCCTAAGGCTGAAGCCGATTGGAATGATGATGACAAGAAGAAGATACATCTCAATGCTAAAGCTATCAACATGCTCAACTGTGCAATCAGTTTCGAGGAATAACGAAGGGTATCAAAATGCAAAACAGTAAAGAAAATATGGGACAAGCTTCAAGTTACTCATAAAGGCACAACTCAAGTCAAGAGAATCATAATAGACATATTAAACAAAGAATACAAAATGTTCTCAATGAAGAAAGGAGAAACAATATATGAAATGTTTGAAAGATTCAACGTTATCATCACTGGCTTGGATGCTATGGGAACCACACACCCTGAATCTTTGCTAGTGAGAAAAATCTTGAGATGTCTCACTAAAGAGTGGGAAACCAAGACTATAGTGATAGCTGAGAGCAGGGGCATTAATGAAATGACTTATGATGATCTAAGAGGCAATTTACTTGCTTTTGAAACCACTTACTTAAAAAAGGATACAAAAAAGAAAGAAATTGCTCTCAAATCAGTCACTAAATCTCTGGATGATGAATCCAGTGATAATTTATCTGACGATGAGTTTGTTTTGTTTGCTAAAAAATTCAGAAAAATGATGAAGTTGAAGGAACGAAACAAAGGAGGCAGTTCAAGAAAACTAAAGAGGGACTTAAGCAAGATCATCTGCCACAACTACAGAGAAGCTAGACATTACAAGTTTGACTGTCCAAAACTGAACAAAGATGACAAGCCGAAAAAGAAAAAGAAGAAGGGATTCATGGCATCTTGGAAAGATCTGAAAAATTATTCTGATGAAGTAGACGAATCAGAGACTAAGTCTCAAACCTGTCTCATGGCCGATCAAACTGATGAGGTAATTTTCATTGAACCTTCTACTGAAGACCTTCATCTTATGATCGATCATCTCACTGAAAAACTCAGATGCTTTTTGAATGAAAATCTTGAACTTGAATCTCAAAATGACATTCTTAAGGCAGAAAATAGTTTTTTCAAAGATAAATTAAGGGAAGCTGAAACTGCTATTGATCTTGTTGAAGAAAACAAGCGGCTAAATGCTGAACTTAAAGGTTGTGAGAAACAGTACTATGTAATTGCATATTTAAACTGTTTTGAAGAAAATAAAAAGTTGCACAAGGAGGTAAAAAGTCTAAAAGAGGACCTAGCTAACTTTGCTCAATGTTCTACAAATTTGAATCAACTTTTGATTAGTCAAAAACTTCTCTATGATAAAGCTAGTTTGAGCTTTCATAAAAAATATAAAATGTTTATTGAAAAATCTCTTTTTTTTAATATGGCTTTCACTTTGGATGACATAATATTTCAAAATCCAACAAATTTTAAAAAAATAGCAACCTAAAAGATTTTGTAGATTATGCAATCGAAATGAGCATTTTCCTATTCAATGCTTCATAAGTGAGAAAATTAAAATAATATTTTTTAACATTATAGATTATAAGAATATTAATTTTAGATATATATTTAAAGTATAAAAATTGAACTATTCAATTTCTAAGAAATAAAAATCGAATCCTTTTGATTTTTAAAAACAAAAGTCGGATAACCTGATTTGTAAATTTAAAAAAAAAAATCACAAAAAATTATATCCTTCGATTTAATATTAAAATATTTTAAAAATTTCATTGCAAAATAATTGAACCAATCGATTATACATTTTGGTACCACAAAAGAAACACTAACATTGTCAACATAGTTGCACTGCACACAATCCTCATTTATTATTAAAAAAAAAATATTTCTTTCTAAAATTTTAGTTTTATCTAACAAATGATGTCTATATATAAACAAACCTGTAGGGATCAAACACGGTGAACTATTAGGATTTTATTCCTAAAAGATTTGCTAGTATATATAAGTTTTGATTGGCCTATAAGCTAGGTATTGATTTATTGTTTTTAGAAATAATTGATTTCTCCATGAATTCAAGCATCTACAATTTTGTAAGATATAAGTGAAGTGATTCATTGAGAAGGGAATAACAGATATCCAAACGAAGGAGACAACATAAATGAAGGAGTGTACAAGAAAAAAGATCCATCATTTTATGTGACCAAAGTTGGTCCTACGTTGTGTGAGAGACATATGTAACGAATAAAGATGAGGGGTATGATGTCAATATGTATTAATAATTTAATATTATATGCTTAGAAGTTATTATTACAAGACATTATTTGTTTTATAGGAGCCTCTCAATGCAAGGAAAGAAAAAATCACATGCACATATCTATAATTGCCTCGTTAATTTGTATCCACAAAAAAGGAAAAATAAGTTAAATTTGGTATAACAAACTATAAACGCACCAACATCCGGTGATGTCTGCTACGCAACTTTAATTTTTTTTTTTGGTATACTAATCTTTTTTTTTTTCATGTATATAGTGTAAACTGTATACATATATATTTCTGGACTTAAGTCAGCAAAAGAAAAAAGAAAAGTATATGGAATTAAAAGGTAATGAATTAAAAAGTAAATAATTTAACTAATTTATAATTATATTTAATTAATTTTATTTGTTTTTAATTTATAATATTTGATATTAGTTACTTTTCACTCCAAATTAAAATTTTGAATGATACGTTGGAGAAATAGGGGTGGAGATCACGGAACTTCCAACAATCCAAATTTTTAGTATATAAAAAAAGTTATAAAATATATAAAAGAACATCCATTTAATATGAAAAAGAAACATTCTAATACTTAATAGAAGAAATATCCTAATACCTAGTATAAGCACAATCCACATAGAAATTTTAGATTCATTCAGAGACATTTAGTTAATTTTTGGGTGATACCTTCTTGATTCTTTAGCATTGTTGAAAGAAAAAATATTTCTGGACGAATTCTTTGATCTTGGCTTGGGTGGTAACTAGCTCAGACTATAACGGATTGCTTAATAACTCACAGCCCAAATCATACGTGATCCAAAAATTTTAAATAAGAACCTTAAGCATATAAAAAATAAAAAATAAACTTAATGACATGTTAATTTGACTTTCACCATATTTAAATTTTATTTACTTATTACCAAAAATAAAATATTTATTTACCGAACATAAAAAAATAATTCATTTCAGGTTATTCAACTTTTCTAAAAACTTTAAAATGAGTAAGATCAAAAACTAAATTTTGGTAGTGATTTTGAAATTTACGACATGTATTAATTTGATCCCGATGTATCAAGTGTATTATCATCATCACCAAAATTAAGTTTTAGATATTATAATAGTCTCTCGATCTTATTCTGACAATGATTCAGTAAATAAAATGATAAACTAATACTCTTTTATCACGCTAGATAATTTAGTAAAAAGGCGATGTTTATTTTTGGCGTCCAATTAAAATATGTGTACAAATCGATTTGCATGCTCACAACTATGAAAACACGTCGCTTATGCTTTGATTAGTTTCTATAAAAACAATCATACACAATATCATATACTCATATGTAATTTTATTGTGTTTTCAATCAAAGTGTCACTCGATCCTATTAAAAATCTAAAATTATACATATAATATCAAATAAGAATTAGTTCTATTCCCAACCCAATTTCATTTCATATTTTTTTTTACCAACATATGATGCATTTTATTAAAAATTTGCACATAACACATAAGCAAATTTCAAAGATCCATTATGCGAGCCAACTTGGTCCTACATATGTTGTTCGTTTTATGTGCATAGATTTGTAGTATTATAATGAAGTAGTTAAAATTTTAAGTTAACTAAAATCTCTTTTTTTTTTTATATATTAGAATCTGAATACATTTGTATTAAATCAGGTGATCATTTTTATGATTTAAATTATATTATTATTTTATATTTCACTTATTTAATTTATTCTTTTAATTTTATAAAGAATCTCAATTTTCACTTATATTTGTCAAGAATAGGACACCAAATTGTTTTTGTATTCATCATATAAAATAAATTTAAGCCGTTGTTACTTTTTGTAAATCGAAAATAGTATTCTAAATCTAACCCATTTGACAAATTCAAAATTGGGAATGCTAGGGGAACAATGAAAATTTTGAACAACATAAATAACTACCAATCAAATGAAAATACATTATACTCTAATTTAATGCTACTAATTAAATTTACTCTTTTAACCCTATTAATTCACATTGTTTACACATTGTTCAAAAATCTTGTTGGTTACCTATACTTTTCCATTCAAAATTTATAGAATGATCCTATGCTATACATCCAATTAAGTTTAGCTTCGATTTTTTTTTTAATTTAAAAATTTTGATATGATTGAGATCTGAAAGAATGAGTAGTCAAATATATTTGTAAGCTATATATAACTGAAGAAAGCTATGACAAATCATTTTAAATAAAAACAAAAGCAAATTAAACAGATCAATGATTAGGTTTTCTTATCTCTAATTCACAAGAAGTTGAAATAATAGATGATGACTCATGTAGAATTTATTTATTAATAGAAATAGCATATTTTATTCAAAAAACAGAGTAGTTCACATCATTACAGGAAAAAAAAAAAAGAAGAAGAAAAACACAAGAAGCTAACACAGTCTCACACAATTTGCATGAACTCTGATCTGCTGTGCATGTTTTGTTAAGTATAGCCACAAATAAGTCTGGCAAGCCACAAGGGTTTCGCTGTCTTTATAAACAACCTTCCAAGGAACATCCCAAACACCACTCCACATCCATATCCCACTACTACTTGCTTCCACCCAAATAATGATTCTTTTGCCTCGGGAAACACTGAAGGTGGTTGTTCTTCATCATTGCTGCATGACTTTGACAAAGGGAATCCACAAAGCATTGGGTTTCCTCTGTAGGAATCATTTTGGAATGTATTGAACTGTTTTCCTGTTGGTATCACTCCCTCCAACTGGTTTTCCGAAAGGTTCAAGACAGATAGAAAATTCAAATTTGTCAAAGACATAGGTATTTCACCTTTCAGTTGGTTGCATGAGAGGTCTAACCATTCTAAACTCGTCAAATTACCTAAAGTTTTTGGAATGTTACCACTGATTTTATTGTGAGAAAGGTTAAGCCCTCTGAGAAAATTCAATTCTCCAAGAATTTGTGGAATTTTTCCTTCAAACAAGTTATTTGACAAATCTATGGTTGTGAAAATAGTTAATATCCTTTTCATTTCTCTCACTTGACCTTTCATAATGATCACAACAGAGTCATTATATCGTATATTATCATGGTTGCTCATATACTCCAACCCATCAGCTTGAGTATTATCATTCAGAGTCATCATTCCTTGAAACTCTTCAAAGTATTGCATTGGCAAAGGACCACTAAACTTGTTATTAGACACATCAAAAATTCTCAACTTTGGAAATGGGTGCTTCCTACTCAAACAAGTGATGGTACCATGAAATTTGTTATTTCGTAAACTGAGTACCTGTAATTCCTGAAGAGCTTCTAGCCTACTGGGAAATACATCTTCTATGTTATTGTCACTCAGGTCTAGAACTTCCAGTTTTGTGCAATTTGCCAACGATTGTGGTATTGGTCCCTCTAATTGGTTGCCATTCAACTTTATCGTCTCAAAAGCATTATTCTTGGAGAAGTTTCCAGGTATGCTTCCATGAAAGTTGTTGATTTGCAAATCCAAAACCTGAAGCAAAGGAAAGGATCCCAAACATTGTGGAATATTGCCAGTCAAATTGTTGTGAGACAGGATTAGCGCATTGAGGGAGCTTGCATTGCATATTGTTGAAGAAATGCCTCCTGTGAAGTTGTTGTTTGAAACTGCAAAGTAATTGATGCCATTTGGTGGAATTGGAAGATCTCCTTGCAGCTGGTTGAAACTGAGGTCAATAAAGAACATGCTTGTCCATGTGTGCAAGAGATTATCACTAAACCAATTGGGAATCTTTCCATGGATTTTATTGTTAGAAAGATCTAAACTTCCTAGATTTTGTAGTCTAAGTAGGAATGAAGGAAAAACAGTAACACTACAAGAAGAGAAAGTTAAATATTCAAGTTGCGGTAAGACGTAGTCCACCCTACTATTACTATCAACAGAGAGAAATTTATTGTTAGAAAGATCAAGAAAATTTAATTTTTCCAACTTTGAAAAATAAGAAAAGTCCAAAAGACCACTCAAGTAATTAGATGACACATCCAAACGAGTGAGGTTTTTTAGAAATTCAAAGATCGAATTTGGAAAATCACCTTGAAATTTGTTATTAGAGAGAACTAAATTTTCCAATGAATAAGTGGAGAATTTGCTAATTGGCCCTGTGAGCTGGTTCATGCTAAGATCTAGGTATTTCAATGAAGACAAAGAATAGCACCAGTCTGGAATTGTCCCATTTATAGAGTTATTACCCAAATCTAGTGTTTCTAGTTTTGGAAGTGTGGCATTTTTGCTTGGAATTGGGCCGATTAATTGATTAGAAGACAGACGTAAGTAAGAAAGTTGAGTTAGATCAAATAATGATGGTGGCAGCTGACCTCCTAGTTTATTATATGACAAATCTAAAACAGAAAGTTGGGTTAGACGAAACAATGATGGCGGTACTTGACCTCCTAGACTGTTAGAAGAAAGTTGCAAGGTATCTAATTTAGTGAAGTTGTCGAACACATCTGGGATGTGACATCTGAACGTATTACCACTAAGATCTAAGTCGGTGAGATGTTTGAGGTTTGAAAGCAAAGATGGAATCTCACCATGAAGTCTATTTCCTGAAAGACACAAAGACACAGGAATTAATCCATCAAATTGGCAATGCCATAGCCTTAGTTGGTTAAGAGACTTCAAATGGGAAATGGAATCAGGTATTTCTTCCGAGAAAGCTGTCCAAGAGAGGTCCAAGATCCTGAGAGGAGTGCTCCAATTGGACTTTGGAAGTTCACCTTTCAGCTCATGATTGCCATACAAACTTAGTTTTTCAAGATTAGTTAAACCAAATATACGAGTTGGAAATTTTCCATGCAATCCAGTGTCATCAAGACTCAGAATCAACAAAGAGGATGACAAATTCATCAGCAAAGACAATGAAGTTTCTCTGATAGAAGACATGTCTACCTCATCTAGAACTAGCTCTTTCAAGTTAGTGGTGTTACCAATGAGTCTGCTCCATGTGGATTCATCAAGTGTCAGTTCATGATCATACGACGAGAGATCAAGTGAGAGTAATTTAGACAAGTGTGAGATTGTGGACGGAATATGACCTACAAATGATGAGTATGATAGATTGAGATGGGTGAGACTCACAAGATTACCAATTCCAGGATATATTGGAGAGTTGGAGAAGTGATTGAAGGCAAGGTTGAGTTGTTGAAGATGGGTGAGATGGAAGAGTGTGCTGTTGGGATGAAACTCGCCTTCAAGCATGCTGCAACTCAGATCAAGCCCAATCACGTGACCTGATGTGGTGTCGCACGTGACACCATCCCACTCGCAACAATCCGTACCATTGCTCCATGACGCTGTCTTGTTGCGGTTGGAATAAGAAGAGGAGCACGCCCAATAATTGTACGATGAAGGTTTGATGGCAAATGAGTTCTTGAATTGGAGCAAGTTTGAGTTGTCATGGTGGTTGCATAGGGGCAACACCGATGAGCAAGCGGAAGATGGAGTATGAAGAAGAAGAAGAAGAAGCAACAAGAGAGTAAAACACCTCATCATTATGCTGTCACAATAATAATAATGTTTAGAATTTTAATGTATAATGTGTGTGGTGCATGGCATCCAAAGCAAGTGATGAATGCAAATATATATAGGTCATCCCGTGCGTGGAATATGCTCCAAACTCTGTTAATAGTGTGCTCTGTGCTACTATTTTTTCCACAACCTCATTGCATTATTGCATTATTGCATCTATTAATTAAAGGAAGTAATACGTCAACTTTATTGCTGTCATAATCGGCATTATTAGATACTTTTTTCCTATATATATGGGCAATGCTACGTAACCAAAATATTATAGATAATAAATAAAGGTATATGATTAATAGTATTTGCGTTGATAAGAGAGTGTGAATCACTCTCCTAATTTAATTGACGTAATTAATTTCTTTCTATCATTAATTATCTTTCCTTATTTAATTATACAAAAAGTTAATTCCAAATTTAATGTGAATCAAATTGCAAAAATTTCTCCTTCATTATTATTACATGTATTTATAATTGTATAATTTTTTTCTTCCAAATAAAAATTTCAAATTCTTATATTTTTAATTAAAAAAAACTCAAATCACCTCAATACATTTTATAAAAAATAAAATATTTTAAATTTAATCAATTTTTATTTATTGAAAATTAAAAATATCTAAAATTATTAGTTCATGACCTGCAAAATAAAATAATAAATAATAATAAATTAGCACCAATTTATTGATTATGGATATTATATATATAAAATTATAAATATTATACGTATAAAAATATGGATGTTAAATTAGAGAATTTAACAACTTCTGGTATACAACTCATATTTTACATATAGGTTATTATAAAATAAAAAAATTAAAATTAAAAAATAAAATTTAAAAAATAATTATTAATTCGTCGTATTAAAATCAATAAATAAGTATACATATGAATAGTAAACAAAAAATATTAAAATTATGATCCTTTGATGTACATGTAAGATAATTTGAAATATATAACAAGACACATAGTTTAAATTTGGTAATATTAATTGTAAAAATTTGTTAATTATAAATATTATATGTATGAAATTATGAATGTTATGAGTATGAAATTATGGATGTTATTAATATAAAATTTTGGATGTTATGTGTATCTTACTTAATTATGGATGTTATGTGTATGAACTTGTGGATGTTATGAATAAATTTGCCAATTGAATAAATTAATTTAGGTATTTGACATTTTTTTTTCAAATCTAATTATAGTAAAATTTAGAAATATATGTGAATTAAAATAAATCATTTTCACTTTGAAAAACATGAAATAAATTTTTAAATTATCAAAGACGGTGATTTAAAAAATTATACGTTGATTTAAATGTATAATGTCTTCAAAAATAAAATATTAAAATATTTTGAATCATGATTTATTAGTATATATGTAAAATAATTTGAACTACATAATAAAATATAATTATTATTAATCTTTATTATATTTTTATATATAAAAATCAAATTATAAAAAAGAATATTAAGTATTGATTACAATAGTGCCTAATAAAAAGGATATGATTTTCTAATTAATATCATTAATTAGCAGATTTGATAAGAACGGTGATAAGTAGAATAAACGGTGATAAGTAAAATGATAAGAGAGTGAAGTAAAAAATAAAACTGTTATTAAATGATATAAATGAAGTAAAATATAGAAAGTTTTGGCTGATTATGGCTGAAAAATTTTGGTTACCAAACTTTTTCCTATATATATATAGCACTCAATGCAAGTTGAATTTAATAAGATTGTTGTTAAATACTTATATAACTCCATAATAAAAATGGATTTCTAAACAAAATTTCCCTTCTTCCTCAATGTTCAATATAATATTTTCTATCTTAATTATATATGCCTCTGTATATAACTTAAGCTTCAATAAAAATAATAAGGTTAAACTATGTGTATTTATCTATGTATATACGATGATGTGTACAAATAAAAAAGTACGAGATAGATAAACAATCTATCATTGTCAGTCTGTCTTATTTTTAGGTATATGATTTTTATTAGTTATTATACATAAATTTGGCTCGACGAAAAATAAATTCCAACTGGTGACTTCTAAATAAATATGAAGACAATAAAAGATAATTAATTGAATTATTTGTTTGAGAGTATATAAATATCATCTAATATATTAAATTTAGTTATTAAAATTAACTATTATATTTTTATAGTATACTAAAATAATTTATATCAAAATTCAATCTTATAGTATAATTTAAAATTAACATATATTAAGTTTAAATATATTCTAAAATTATATTACAAACTTTATTTATAATCAAATATTTAAAATAATAATCAAATTTAAAAGTCTAAATTCAAATTTAAATTTCTATTATAATCAAACTATAATCAAGTTAAAAAGAGAATGAATTTTATACATGATTTTCATGAAGAACAAAACTAGAATCAACAATTCTGTTTACTCACACAAAATATAGTTTAAATTTAATCCAATTTTATTTGTTTATTTTTTCGATAACTTATAGTATGTGGAATTCAATATTCGGTGAGTTGGAGATTTGAGTTTTCATTTTCTAATGAAGTAACTAAGTTATCATATGATAATAAATTAGAAAAGAAAACTACGGTTCTAATAAAAAAAATTCAATTGCATATTTATATTGCAATATTTGAATTTACCGTCAAAGCTATTGAAAAAAGTAATAAAGTAAAAGGGAGTGAATAGAATTGAAATGCATATCTTTGAATGGGGAGTTATAGCTAAATAATAATTTTTTTTAACAAAATGAATAACCATCAATCAAATAAAAATATACTATACTTTTAAATTATCTATTTAAATCTTAATATTAAAATAACCATCCGTACATCTAGTGAAATGTACATCCAATATATCTATTGTTTAAATTGTTTAATATTTTCATTGTTTACCTATACTTTTTCTCTTTGAATTTGTTGAGTAAGCAGAAATAAAAGAATGCGCAGAAGAAAGAATGTGATGGTGATGAAAGAAAAAAAAATCTAGAGAACCAGCAATTTTATTAAATTTTGGTCAATATGTAACTAATAAAAGAAAAATGAATAATTCTATATTATTGAATAAAATTTTACACCATTAAAATTATTATTGATGACTATTTGATGATTATAAATCACAAAAATTACTGATTTATAACATTCCTAAAAAAAATTCAATAAGAATAGTGAGAACATTATATATATATATATATATATATATATATGTATATATATATATATATATGATGAGTAATTTTAATATACATTTAGTATTTTTATATAAGCATGTACTGTGATTTGTGGAAGCAGGCACAAAATGGATTTTCTACAAAGGGTTGCATAGCACTATATAAATCATAATATATCCATTAATTAGATACTATTTGCATAACTTATCACTCTTAAATCGAAATAGACACGTGGCAAGTTTATGTATGATACTGATAGACGAAGAATGAAGAAGCGACAAGAATAAACAATAATGGACCTTGTGATAAATAATACTAATTTATAGAGTCAATAAACTGGAACAAGCTTCAATTATATTTCTTGAATTTTATAAGGTTAGTTTTTTGTACCAGATTTATAAGCTTAATATTTAACTAAGCGCACAATATTAAGATTTTTTATTATTCGAACTTTGTAAGATTATATTTCGATATACATACCTTGTACCATACCAAACAAAATACTTAATTACCTTGTAAAGGAAAAAAAATTATAATTCTCAAATTAGGGAGGATTCCAACTTAGTGACATAATTAGGATTATTAGAAGTTGAAGTCGGTTGTGATTTTGTAAAGATTTCTATTGTTGTTGTCTTCCTCTCAAATTTCCTATCCCACCTATCTTAGAGTTATTTTGTACGTGTATAAGCATTTTTTTATACAAGTTATACAAATTATTTATATTTATATATTTTTAGATTTTTTCGGTGTCTTCACTTTTTTTTTCCTTTCGTGTCTCTTTTTTTTTGGTAATTTTTTTCTCTCGTTATCATCGTCGTTAACACCACCTCCTCTTCCTCTTCCTCTTTCTTTTTTCATTGAAATTTCTTCTTCTCTTTTCTTTTTTTCTTTCTCCTTCATCATTAGTTATCTCATTGTTGAAGATAATAAATAATTCAAGTTCAGATTGTCATTTGAATCAGAATGAAATTAATTATTGTTTTAAATCTAATCAAGTGGCTAAGGTGTGGTTCAATTTAGAAGAAAAAATATAGCATTAGAAGAAACATTTTTTTGCAGCAAATTTGAGTGTAGCATGAAGATATTTGGGTGTAACACAAAGATATTTGGGTGTATTTTAAGAATTTTTTAGTGTATTTTTATTCTGATAAGTTTTGTATAATTCAAAACTCTTCTTCCTCCTTCTCATCTTTTACTCTTTTTTTTTATCATCATCACCATCTTCTTCTTCTTTTTTTCTTATTCATCTTTTACTTTTTATTTTACCTTCTCAAGTTTCTTCTTGTTTTACTCTCTTAACAAGAATAAAAACAAAAAAATCAAACAAAGAAGAAAAATAAACACATAATGTTGCAAAATTACTTGGAAGATGATGAATTTACATTCATTTAACTAAAAGAAAGAAAGAAATAAAAGAAGAATAAGAAGAAAAAAACGCAACATTAGAAAAAATATTGTCCTGTATTTGCAGCAAATTTGGATGTAACACGAAGATATTTGGGTGTAATACGAAGATATTTGGGTGTATTTTAAGAATTTTTGGGTGTATTTTTATTCTGATAAGGTCTGCATAATTCAAAACTCTTCCTCTTCCTCCTCTTCATTTTCTACTGCTTCTTCTTCTTCATTTTTTTATTTCGTTTTCTTATAATTCTTCTTGTGAGAAAAAATCAAATAAAGAAAAAAAATACATAATGTTATAAAATTAATAGAAAGAGGAGGAGAAAAAAATGCAGCAACAACAGTAATAAAAAAATAACAATAAAGATAAAACACGCGAAGAAAAAGGAGAAGAAACACAAAGAAAAAGGAGAAGAAGAAGAAGGAAGAGGAGGAGGAGGAAAAGGAGGAACGTGAAGAAGAAAAAGTGTCTTCCATAATGATGAGTGAGAGCGCGCTTTGGAAATGGTTGAGTGACGCGTGTGTTATCACGTTCTAATAGGTGAATGTAGGTTTTGTTAGACTTTATCCAATTTGTAAGACTTGTAAGCTAAAAAGACTTGTATGTGTAACATAACTCTTTAATTAACATAAATACTCAAATAAGACTACTAATTAGTTAAAATTAGAGGTATATTTAATTTTAAAAAGATATTAAATTTATTTATAATTTTTAAATATATTTATTTTATTTTTTTAAATTATTATAATAAAAAACTAAATATTATACCATTTTTAATAAATACCTAATTGAATTATAGTAATAACATGCCAAATGAACAAAAGTCTTCATAAGTTGAGTGTTCAACAGAATGAAAATTAATAAATTATTATATGTAAATAATAAAATAACACGTAACTTTATCACGACGACGACCTGAAAAGCGTTTTGATTGCGCGTATACAGCACTCAATGCAATAAGTTGACGAAGACTTTTATAAGGTAAATATCTTTTTTATTTTATATTTATAATTTTGAAGAGTGCTAAAAGATTAGTATTTTTATTAAATTTTGACCAATACTTAATTATTAAAAGAAAATTAAATAATTTTACATCATTAAATATAATTTTATATTATTAAAAATATCATTAATAATTAATTAATAATTAAAAATCATAAAATTTATTGACCTTAGACTTTTTTCATAACTCTAACTAACTATGTTATATATATATATATATTATAATTAGTTACTAACATATAAAATATATGTTGTAACATAAAATATACACTAAAAATAAATTAAATATTATATATATTTATATATAATATATAATAAAAATTTAATAATTATTTTTTTTGTGCATATACATAATATTTTTGTTATAAATTTAATACTTAAATTTACCATACCACAACACTAAAATCTTATTCTTAAATTTGATATAATTATATTTAAATGAGATTTTAATTAGAAAGCTAAATATTTTTCAGTTAATGTTAATTACTTTTTTAAAATTATTTTTTATCATGGATTTTAAATTTTAAAAGTTATATTTTAAATTTTTAAATCTTAAAAATTTTAATCCTAAATTCTAAAAAAATGAGGATTATCATACGTAATTTTATAATAAAAATAATTATTTAATAATGACTAATTAAAAAATAATTTTTTATACTTATTGTTTGAAGTAATACATGACGAATAAACCATCAGAAATACCTTGGATTAACTATTATATGCTCATAAAAACATTTTCGATTTATGTTAACAACAAAAATATTTTTAAAATATTTTAAAATGTGATAAAAATATCTGACATAAAAAAAAGTTGTCTCCGTTAATAGATACAAGTTAGGTGATAACGATAATGCTTGTGCGAATTCTCTTATACTTTTGTTAGGTTTTAAAATAATATTTTAAAAGTATTTTTGTCTTTTAACATAAATTGAAGACAATTTTATCCGCGACTAGATAATTTTCTAAAAAGTTCAATTTTTTTTTTATCGTTATCGTATATATGAGGATGTTGTAAATTTGAAAACATATCATTGTCATTGTACGTTATTTTTGGGGATATATATGATTCTTACATGGTAGCTATGTGTAATTGAGCTGAAACTTGTCATATGCTTAAATCCTTGTAGAGTAAGAATCCAGATTAGGGGTTCGTGTTTAGTGGCATAAGTATTATTACAAATTGAAATCTATTTTAAGACTCTATACCATCATATGCAACTAAACAAATGAATTATTTTCATGGAAATAATTTAAGAGTAAAAGATAAATAGGTCTTTAACCGTTTTTTCGCAGATATTTTCATTCTCAACGAATGGAAAATACATTCAAGTCCATCACCTCCGAAAAACATAGATATTTCAATCCTTCCGTTGAGTTCAGGCGTTTGGACTGGACGGAAAAGTCTGACCTGACAGAGGTGGCGCTGACCTGGCCGTTACGGAGGCCACATGGTGGGGATTATTTCGAAACAGGACATATAAGTCCCCGCAACGAAAACGACGCCGTTTTTGTAACCTCCTCCAATCTTTCAAATTTCTCTGCCATTTCCTTCTTCCTTCGTCCTTTTTCCCTTCCATTCTTCTTCCTCAGCCTCTGCCTCCATCATCGTCGCACAGCCGCACCTCTGTCAGCCACCATCAACGCCGGCGATCTCCTCCTTCCTCACTTTTGAGTAGCTGTTGGCCCTGTGAGCGATCTTCAGGAGTATCCATCTCATCCAGCATGTCATCACATCCTCTGTCTTAGCCCTTGATGCTCCTGTAACGTTGATCCATACGACGCTCCAGCTGGAATCTTCATTTCCTGGCCAGGAATAGGAGGAACACTATCAGTTTCAGCCCATTCAACGTCTTCTTTCCTGGCCATTTCAACAATCAAATAGGGGAATGCCGCCTTTTTCCTCCCCACATAATGCGCTTTATACATATGGTTCCGGATGATACGTGGGAGGAAGACCAGCTTACCCTCCAAAACAACCTAAATCAAAATAGCCAAGTCAACTGGAATAGATGTCTCGTGAGAGCTTGGCATGACATAGGTGCCTAATATCTGTTGCCACATCCGGGCTTCACAGACCAACTGCTTAACTGGTTTCACCCACAGGTTTATGATCGGTGCCCCTGTTCCAAGCACTACCCGGATAGCAATCTTCTTCAAAATTCTGTCCCAATTTAGTATACCAGGTAGATTTTTGTCTTCCATTGCATTGGCATAGGCACATTTTTCCTTTCAGCTTCTGGGGGATCCGAAGGATCTCAGCAATGGCAACCTCAGTTACTGGAATCTGCTTGCCTCTCATATACAATATTTTCAGAATAGGTGTGTAGAAGTTGGAATAAAACTCTATTGCCCAATCTTGATTGTACTCCTTCAATTCCCATTCAATAAAATGCCATTCCCGACTTTCAATGTTCTCATTGACTATGGTGTGCAAGTCGGAAGGAATTTTATTCCATTTGATGACCCTTTCAAAGTGAAGGCTTTTCTATTGGAAGAAGGCCACAAATTGCTTCTCACAATATTGATTCAAAAAGTTAGATGTGTCCTCTGCCGGGACTCCCATGTCGGGATCAGAGAAGAGACCAGTGCTCTCTTTAGCTGGTTGTTTTCCTTTTTCAGTTGATTTCTTTCCTTTGGCAGGTTGTTTACCCTTGCCAGTGGTCCTCATCCTGGGAGTAAGGGAGTGAGAAAAGGAAAAAGACGCAAAAAGAGAGGAAGGCGAGGAGGTCGCCGGCGTTGATGGTGGCTGACGGAGACACGGCTATGTGGCGGTGATGGAGGCAGGAGCTGAGGAAGAAGAATGGAAGGGAAAAAGGACGAAGGAAGAAGAAAAGGGTAGAGAAATTTGAAAGATTGGGGGAGGTTATAAAAACGGCGTCGTTTTCGAAATAATTCCCGCCACGTGGCTTCCGTAACGGCCAGGTCAGCGTCACCTCTGCCAGGTCAGACTTTTCTGTCCAGTCCAAATGCCTGAACTCAACGGAAAGATTAAAATGTCTGCATTTTTCGGGGGTGAAAAATTTAAATGTATTTTTCATTCGTTGAAGATAAAAATATTCGCGAAAAAAAAAATTAAAGACCTATTTATCCTTTACTCATAATTTAATTTATTTGTTTCCAAATGAAGAAATTAAAAGTCATCAAACTTGAGTGATATGGAGAGTTGAAGTCAAAGTCTTCCTCAATCAAGGTGGAAAAAAAAAATGGAAGACATGAATTTGGTTTCATGATTTTTTTTAACATAATCAATGAAGGAATTATTTTTTCCGAAAGGTTCGTAAAGGGGTGGAACGGTAAATACGCTCTCAACACAATATAATTTATGATTGCTTAATAATCTACTGTATCTTCTAAAAAAATATGACTGACACTTCTGTAATTTAGAGAAATAAAAAATTAACACATATTGTACTAAAAATATTGTCATTACATATAATAATAATGGCCATAACATAGGGAATAGCAACAACCGAAATTAATTTTCATATGGAGCAAGTTTTGGTACATTTTAGAAGTTTATGGAGAAATTTTCATATAGTCTAAGTCTGCTATTTCTGTTCACCCGCTTCTTGCAGAGTGTAGCAAGACTTTGTTATTACTACGTGTTTTACAATTTATCACTTTAATGCTTTTCATAGACTGCAAAAGCAAAAAATAAAAATAAAAAATATTTTGAGAAGCAATAAAAATAAAATTACTTCTCGCACTCTTGGATAAGCTCATTCTCATTCCTGAATTTTACTTAAAAGCTCTGTTTTAGGATATTACACCAAAAACTAAACCATATAAAAAATTTTAGAGAAAATTTTACTATTTTCCCTGCCAAAATGATACTTCCTTCCCCTTTCTTTTATTTTATAAATGTATATTTTTTTTTCTTTTAACTTTTAAAAAATCTCCTCTTTAATCCATTTTAAATTTTTTGTATTAACTAATATTAACTTTATTCATTTTTTAAGAAAAAATAAATTATTTTTTAAAAAAATATCCATTAACAAAAATTTTATTTTTTATCATTAAATCTTGCTTATTAAAATACCCTTTTAATAAATTTTTTTATTGATTAAATTGTATTCTTATTAAAATACTTTTAAAAAAATAAATAATTAAATTATTTTTTCTAAGATACCTACCCTTCAATAATTTTTTAATTATTAAATTGTGATTTTACCAAAAATTTTTGTTAATAATTATTTTATATTTTACTATTAATTTTTTTATATCAATATATATTATTTTAACATTAAATAAAAAATTTTACCATTTTTAATATATATAAAAATTAATATATATTGATATTGAAAAATAATTTTACTAAAATTTTTTATTTAATGTTAAAATAATATATATAGATATCGAAAAATTAATAGTAAAATATAAAAAAATTGTTAACGAAAATTTTGGTAAAATTATAATTTAATAATTAAAAAATTATTGAAAGGTATTTTAAAAAAAAATTATATAATTATTAAATATTTTAAAAAATACAATTTAATCAATAAAAAAATAATTTATTAAAGGATATTTTGGTAAGCAAAATTTAATGATAAAAAATAAAATTTTTACTAATGGGTATTTTTTTTAAAAAATAATTTATTTTTTCTTAAAAATTGGATAAAGTTAACATTAGTTAATACAAAAAGTTTAAAATGGATTAAAGAAAAGGTTTTTTAAAAGTTAGAAGGGAGGAAAATGTACATTTATAAAATAAAAGAGAGGGAAGTATCATTTTAGTATCTCACAGGAGAGGGAAATGTAATTTTCTCAAAATTTTAAGGCTAGCAACCACTCCATATAATGTTTAATTTTTTTTTCTTTTCGCCTTTGTAAAATTTTTGGAAACAAGTGATGTATGTAGTGTTAATTTAAAAATACTATTTGTACACTAAAATTAGTCACTAATATATTTTTGTACAAATAAATCTGCAGTTTAATTTAATTTTAATGAATATTTATATTTCAATATATATTTTATATTATTGATAGTTGATTTTAATAATTAATTTTAATATACACTTAACATAGTTGGTGTTAATTTATACAGACAATAATAACTTGTCGAAAGCTTTCTTGAACTAAAAACTTTTCTTTAAAATTTTGTTTCTACTGTTCATTTCCTACTTATTATTACAACTTAGGTAGCATGAAATTAAAGAATTTGATTTGAAATTCATTCATCTGTTTGATAATGCAGTGTAAGCACTCGCCTTGTAATAAAGAGACAATAATTTTCCCATGCACGGCCGCATTGCACAACACGTAATTAGTGCTCAGAGAATCTGCATTATTATTAGATACATTTTTGACTTGGTCTATGAAATAGACTAAGCTAAGGAAGACTTTAATATCTTTAAGCGTATAGAGCAATCTAGTTGAAAGACTTTTAAGTCAATTTAGGTTTATTTAGTAATTAATTTATTAGTTTATTTAAATAATAGTGGTTTAAATTACGTCTTATACATATATGTAATAATTTATTGGTTGATAAAGCTTTAAATAAAATTTAAATTTGTGTCGAATTGATAATTAATTAAACTAAAAAATACCGTAAAAAAAAATTAAAAGAGTTCTAACTATAATAATAGTTTCCTTTTCTCTAGTAGATATAATGTTAACATATAGGTTTAAATATTTTTTACGTAAATTGTTACCGCTCAAAATTTATAATTTGATGTCTAGCTATATCAAATAAAAAGATTTATTAAAATCTTACTAGTAATTGTATTTTAAAAAAATGTAATAATTTTAGACTATTCACTTGTAAGATATTTCATAATTTATTGTATATCAAACTTAAAAATAAATATTTCATAAATACTTTGTATTTTTTAAAATAATTAGTAATAATTTAATAGAAAACATTTATCTAATATACAAATTTAGTTACAAATATAAAAATGAATATTTCATAAATACTTTGCATTTTTTACTTCAGAAAATTATATTATATCAGATTAGAGAGTTATAGAAGATTCCAATATAAAGTTAATAATCTTTAAACAATTCTTATTAAATAAATATTTTTTATTAGTTAAACAAATTTTACCTCTGTTATATTATTTTACATCGATTGTTCATACTTAAAGAAATAACTGGCTAAGCGGTTTTTTTTTGTTGGTAGGATTATAAAAATAAAAATTAAAACTTTTTAATTTATTTGTTACCTGTCAGGTCAAATTTTTTATTTTTTATTTTTTATAAAAGATACTATATTTCTTTTTTTTTTTCAAAACCCATTAACATTCATAGTAATATAATGGATTTATCCTTAAACGTTCTTTATTAAAAAAAAAAATATTTTACTAATTAAATAAATTTTAATTTTTGTTTATTAAATGTTGTATCAATAACTCATATTTAAAAATTTATAATTCAGGATTTAGAATTTATAATTCAAAATTTATAGTTTATAATTTATAATTTAGGTTTAAAATTTAAGATTCTAAATTTATCATTTAGATTTTAAAATTTAAAAAATGTTACACTTTTGATATTTTTCTGGAATGCATTAGTATTTATATAAGGTCATAAGTATTACAGAAGACATTTACTAAAAAGTTAAGTTGGAGTCGATTATAATGTGTAAGACTATTATTTTTATTTTAAATAAACTACTATTTGTATCCATAAAAGATACAAACGCTAATAAATGTATTTATATAAGAATAAAACAACAATTGTATTCACGGAAGATAGTTTAGAATACCCTAATAGACCAATTGTGTAACCAACGTAGGGGTACTCTTGGCACACAAAAACTATCTTCTATAGTTATAATTGTCGTTTTATTTTTATAAATACATTTATCAGCATCTATATCTTTTATAAATACAAAACTATAAATAATAATTTATTCTTTCTATTTTTAATTTTTTCCAATTCCTTTCAAATTTCTTATCCCAAATATCTTAATCATCAAAGTGAGAATTTTTTCATGGATGCTCACGTGGGAGAGGGACAACTAGTGACATGCCAAATGAAGAAAATTACAAAAAAATCTCCAGACTCGAGTGCTAGGCAGAATTGAAGTCCAACTCTTCCTCGCCGTTTAATTAAAAAATTTAGAGAAAAGGACAAATTGGTCCGTGATCTTTTTTCAGAAGACATTTTCGTCCTTAATAATTAAAAAATACAATGATATTTTTGACCCTTCAAAATTGTGGATAAATCTATCCCCCCGTTAATCCCAGCCCGTTAGTCCCGTCGAAAAATGCTGAGGTGGCTGCCGTGGCTCTCACGTGGACGTAACGAGATGCCACGTTGGCAAGACTTTCTGAAAATTGGACATATTAGTCCCCAGCGTCCAAAAACGACGCCGTTTCTCCCCCACTTCTCCAAACACAGCTTAATTCCCATATGCAATACCCATAACACCCATACTTTCTCCTCTGAATTACTGAAAACCTAAGAAGACCAACGATCAAAGTTTTCCCCTGTTTCTCCCTCAAAAAATTACACTACGTGGAAGAGCAATCGGTCCGTCGTGAAGTTGCTGTGGGAGGTCAAGAAGGAGAGTTTCGTTGAGGGCGTACTTGCTGTCTTCCTTAGAAGGTAAGATCGTGATGCTTTTCGTTTAAGTTTTGGTTATTGTGGTGGGAAGAAAGGGTGAATGCAGTGTGTGTGCATATTGAGAGTGTGGGAAACAGGGGTATAATGCAGTGGTTAAATTCTTTTGAAAACGTTGTGGGTAGGAGTAGTAGGAGGGATTGTGTTCGAGCAAAGGGGTTTCCTTCAAAATTTTGGTAATTGTTTATGGACTGACACGTTGTTGATCATTGGTTAATTTCAGATGGTTGACATTTTTGTGGTGCCGGTTTTTGACCATGGAGGGAAGTTTGTCAGAGGGATTGATGGAGCCCTGGTTTATGAAAATGGGAAGGAAGAGAGGTTCCCTGAGATGGACCTGGACTTTGTGAACTTCGGATACCTTGTTACGTTGTTCAAGGGTTTGGGATACCAGTCATACAGGGAAGTATACTGGTATGATCCTACAAGTAGCGACATTGAGTCGGGTTTGAACAAGTTGACTGAGGATGTTGGGATAAATGCAATTCGAGATAACATATCGAAGAACCAAAACACTGCTGAGTTCCATATATACTTTGATCACAGAGTAGATGTCCCTGAGGTTGTTGAAGACGCTGGAAGGGATGTTGATGGGGCAATGGATGTGGATGTGGATGTGGATGAGATATTAGAGGAACTGAAGACATCCTCTTCATCAGATGACGGGTACGAAAGCACGGAAGATGTGCTGTACAAACCTCCACCAGCTGGAGTGGAGACCTCTAGTACTGAGAGTGAAAAAGAAGCCAGTTGCAAGAGAAAAAGAGGTACACAGGGTAGAAAAAAGATAGTCACTCCGAAGAAGCCAGTTGCAAGGAGGCAAGGGTCAAAGGGAAAGTCTAAGGTTGAACAGAAGAGGGTTCAGAAAAGAGCAAGGGTGAATGTTAGGGGAGAAAGTAGTGCAAGGGGTAATACTGGTGGTCAGGGGGCTGATGGCCCGAATGATCAAGGAGGAGGTGGTGGTAATCCTGGTGTGGAGCCGGACAATGCAGGGGTAGAGGGTTTCTACGTTAGTGAATTGCCATTAGAAATGGAAGAAATCGTATTTGAGTATGAATCTGAGGAATTGCATACACCCATTTCATCTGATGATGAAGGTAGCAGCAGGAGATTTCCTGAGTTTGATGATGACTATGCTCACGGTGAGGGGAGATTTGAGTTGGGAACCAGATTTGCTACTGTTGAAAGGTTTAAGGAGGTGGTGAAGGATTCCTTCATTGCTGAAGGGAGGTAGCTGAAGTGAATAAAGAACGACAAGGAGAGGGTAAGGGTGGGTAAGGATGAGAAGTGTCCAAATAATGGTTCATTTGTCCTATAACAAGACCTTTCAGTGTTATCAAGTAAAGACATATGTGCAAGAACATACTTGTGCAAGGGATTCAGGGAGCAATGCAGCTGACCAGCATTGGCTTAGCAAGAAGATTGAAAAGAGGATGGCAACCCAACCCCACATGAACACGAAGGAGGCAACTGACTTCCTAAGAGAGGAGTTTTCATTATGTCCCCATCCTAAGATGGTGTACAGAGCAGTTGTGGAGGCTAGGGAGAAGATCATGGGCAATGAAAGGGACCAATACAAACGGAGCAGGGACTACTATGAGCAGATTCTGATAACCCAGGTTTGACAGTCAGGTTGGAGCTTATGCCAATTCTAGAATCACCTCCTGTGTTTGATAAATTATACATATGCTTGAATGCTTGTAAGAAAGGGTTCAAGGATGGGTGTAGACCTTTCTTGCACCTAGATGGCTATTTTTTGAAAACCTACTACATGGGTTGACTTCTAGCAGCAGTTGCCCAAGATGCCAACAATCAGTTCTACGTTGTTGCATATGGAGTTGTCAGGGCTGAGACCAAAGACGCTTGGAATGGTTCCTGACTAATCTTCAGGAAGACATTGGTGACAGTGCTAGCTATGGGTGGACCTTCATATCCGACCAATAGAAAGTAAGCTGTAATTATGATTAATCAATAAGTTTCATTTCACATATTACCAATTTAATTTGACATATCATTCCTTAATGTCCTCGTATGGTGCAGGGTTTACTGCCTGCGCTAAAGGAGGTTATGCCACATGCAAAGCTCCGCAATTGTGTGATGCACATGTGGAAGAATTTCATTAATCGCTTCAAAGACTTGTACATTAGAGAGGTTGTGTGGGAGTGTGCTAAATGCACAACTGTTGCAGAATTCAAGGAATGTATGGACAATCTGAAGCAAGTTAACCATGGGGCTTGGGAATATCTCAGCAGGTTTCCACCAGAGACTTGGGTTAAGGCATATTTCTCTCATGTGCCAAAGGTTGATAACCTCAAAAATAATATGTGTGAGGTTTTTAATGCAAAGATAGTTACTTACCGTACCAAGCCCATCCTCACCATGTGTGAAGAAATCAGGTGTTATCTGATGAGGAGGATGGTGAATCACAAACGAGTCCTGGATAACCACACTGGAAAGCTAGCACCAGTACAACAGAAGAGGATGGAGAGGTTAGTCAATCTTAGCACTAAGTGGATGGCTGAATGGGTTGGTGACAACGAGAGGAAAAGGTTTGAGGTGAGCCGCAAGGCAAGCAAGGTTGATGTGGATCTAATTAAATACACTTGCTCGTGCAACAAATGGCAACTTACTGGTAACCTCTGTCTCTCTGTAGTCAGAATGATTCATGGATTATTGTGTTATTTTGCACATTTTAAAACTCTTTCCCCTGTTACCTCAGGCATGCCTTGCATACATGCACTTGCTGCCATTAGAAAGAGACGCGACCAGCCACAAGATTACGTGCACCTTTGGCTGTGTATGGAGTCTATCAGGAGGACTTATGCACACTGCATTCAACCAGTGCCAAGCTCAGAGTTTTGGGCCAGAACTGAATTCACACAGCCAGACCCACCTATCATCAAAAGAGGGATTGGGCGGCCAAAAGTTCATAATCGGCAGAAAGACCCTGCAGAGCCACTGATGCAAGGGGTAAGCTGAAGAAGTCGTTCTCTGTGTCTTGCAGCAAGTGTGGTGAGAAGGGCCATAATTACAAAACTTACAAAGGAGCACCATCAAACCCGAATTGGAAGCCTAGGACCTAAGAAGAAGAAAGAGAGCACATCCCAAGCACTTGTCTGTCTCCCTTTGTCACAATCTGCTCCACCACCAGAGGTAAGATCACTTTCTTAATAACAGTATCTTTGCATATAAGATCCAGCAACTATTGTGTCCCTAGTGCAAGTAGTTCAAGTTTTAAAATGTCTTAGTACTATAAACCTCAGGAATTTTTATGTCTTAGTACCTGAATCTTCAAGGACTGATCTGTATTAGTATATTAATTCTGAGGGACTAATATGTCTTCAAATTAAATTGTCAACTAATTTACCAATCATGTCCAGGATGATTCAAATAGCCAATCAAGCAGCTCAACACCCCAACAGCAACACCCTTCTATAACTGTTCAATTTTTTGTCATTATAAGCTATTTAGTATATGATCTGAGTAATTATTGCCTGATTATATTGGCATCTTATATGGCAGGTTCCGAGCGGAGCAGGTCCAACTGCGATGAACGTTGCACCTGCTCCAACAAAAGTTACAAGATCAACAATTGTATTAGGACCACCTGCCCCAACGGTTTCCAGTGGCAGGCCACCGGTCCCAAGTTTAAACCAGCCCTTTAGGCCCCCAAGAAATGCTCCATCCATGGTCACCGGCACAGCTCGACCTAAATCGTCAAAGTTCAGATCAAAACAGAAGATTTTCAGGCCACCTGCTCCACTTGGTCAAGGGCCACCACCATGTAGCACACAGCACCAAGAACAAGTTCACCAAGCACCATCTAGCACGCAGGCAGCTGCACAGCCTCAGCAGGCTCCACAACCATCTAAACCAATTGTCTCGGCATCCAATGACTCCAAGGAATGAAGCCAGTCATGTCTTATCTTATTTTGTGACAAATGTGTCCTGCTGTAAACCTTTTTTCGTATTAGCCAGATATAACTATCTTTTTTTTGGGTATTAGCCAGTTTTTTGGTTACCTGTTTGTGGTTAAGCAAAAACCTGTTACTGGTAGCATGCCATACATGTTCAAACATTACTAGCCAACTAGTCGTCCTTTTTTTTTTGGGTTGTCATTTACAATGAACAATGTTTAGGTTCAAAGGTGATGGTTATCAGTGGCTAAGAGAAGGGAGGGTTGAATCTTAGCCCCCTTTTTGCTTGATAATACTTGCTGACCCTTGAAACCACTTCTGAAAACTTTGTCTTTTTATCTCGTGACTAGTCACGAGACTTTTTCTTTTGTCTCGTCCCCAGCCACGAGACTTTTCTTTTTGTCTCGTCACTTGGCACGAGATATTTTTCAGTTTTAGCTCCTGTGCAGTAAAAACAGAAATGGAGTAGAGAAGAGAGAAAATTACACCTAGATATATCCTGGTTCAGCTGCTAAGTGCAGTGCAGCCTACATCCAGTCTCCATCACAAACATGATGGAATTTCACTATAATATTCTTGATTACAGACTGTAAAGTGCTAACCTAACTTACAAGGGGATTCCCACAGAATCATGAAACACAACATAGATGAACAAAGGAACTCTAAGGACATCTATGGCTTTTTCTTTTAATTTTGCACTCTCTGCCTTTTTCGCTCTATGGCTTTTTCATACAAAGCTCACTGTTTGCCTTTTTCTATGAGACTCAAGACATGACAAAATTAAATAGAAAAATACAAAACATAATACATTGAAGGAGAAGAGAAATCTGTTAGCTCAGGTAGCTCTGAGAACTCTGTGCCTTGCACTCTCACACTTTCTCCTTGCTTCAAGCCGTGGCTGTTCTCCCTTTTTATAGAAGGGGGAAGCCTCCACAGTTAAAACCAAAAACCAAGCCAACTTCTTCTTCTCCATGAACAAAACCGATTCGGCCAGAGAGAGAGAGAGAAGAGATAACCCATGCAAAACCCAACATGCAATTACCTCTAGTCCTTCCTTGGTCATCACTCTTCATCAATCCGAGCGCTCCACTTTTGCTTCCTCCCTCACGTAGCCACCCTAGCTACCTTCTGTGATGAGTGAACCCAAAAGTAGTGACAAGCCATCCCTCCAAGGATCTTTTCCTTGCAGGCCGAATCTCCTTGTCCATTTTTGGTATGAAGAGGCTGAGATCTCATCACCGTATCTTTTCTTTCATGGTTGCAGATCTTAGCCACTACACTTTTTATGTTTTCTTGCCATCATTTCGATGGTCTTGATGTATGTAGCTTCTTCTTCCTTTTGGTAGCTCAACTTAGCTTCCATAGTTCCCTGTGACATGACCGAAGGAAAGAAAGAAGACATGAGAGGGAAGAAAGAAAAGTTTGAACATTAAATAAAGGATTTTGATAAAGCAAGATTAAATGTCCACTTCCCTTTCACTGAGCAACGTGTAGCTTAATGATATCCATCAAATCAATGACCAACTCTCTCTCATGTTTCCAATGCATGTATTAATTCTTCTCAATAAAATTTTGAGTTCCATCACATGCTTTAAACAAGAGATCCGTTGAAGGCATAAAGCAATAACAACATTTGCTTTCCTGGTTATTTATTTTCAGATCATGCATTCGGTGTATAGCAAAAAATTGATTAACTTGGGCTTGTAACAATAATGGATCAATTTGGCCCAAGTAACATAATAATCAATTCAGCCATATAATATAGGAAGCTTTCAACCAGGCTGAATGTAGATCTTGATTTTGGGCTTGCAACATTTCTTTTATTTTTCGGCCCAATAGTAAACCTGCATCACAAAATTATTAATTAATATAGTTTCATAAAAATCAGAATTAATAATTTTGCAATTAATTATTTCAATAATGTTTGTTCATCATCAAATTTAAATTAGAGTTTTCCAAACTCATCAATCTCCCCCTTGATGACAAACATTATTAAAATTAAAATGAAAAGAAATTAAAGAATTAGAGTATAGAGTACTCCCTTTGAAGATTTGTATTTCTCCCCCTTTCAAATTGTCACAAGGCTCCCCCTTAATATATGTTATTTTACCAAGGGAAGCTTTATACCTGTAACAATTTTATCAAGCCTAAGGCAACAATGTTATTCAACATATTCAATGTAAGATGTTGAATCGCTTGATTTATGAGCAGAATTGGATGATAATCAAAATTCATTTGTTATCAATAATTTGATTTTCTGCTCAAACATTACACATATCAATTGAGTACATAAAAATTTCTGTTCAAATGATTTTCAAATATTCTCCAGTTAAAATATCAGAACAATATAATTATGGTAAGGAAAATACTTTGAATCACACATGATCATCTCAAAACATGGCAGCTGTTAGATTTTATTTACATATCACAGCTTAAAGGAACTGCCAAAAATAAAGTATCAAGCATGTTTACCAAGATGAATCAGAATATTCCTTTTCCACTAGTAGCAAGCATATTCATCCAGATAAATCTATCACAAGAATACATGTTAACACCCAATTAACAGCCAGACAGTTATATACTCAAAACAAGTACTTCACAATTATTATCAACCAAGCATTATTAGTATGCATTATCAAGCATCAGGTGTATCCTTTTAACAAGGGTGATCATGAACTTTCAAAAAGAAAATTTCATCCCCTGTTTTCCAGATTCAATTTTCAGCACTTTCTCCTCCTTTTGTCATCAAAGGGGCACCTGCAAAAAGATTTGACATAGGAAATAGAGTATGCAAAATATAACTCAAAATATAACCCAAAAGTGTCCACAAAGTATCACAGAGTTATAGTACTAGCAGTATCCAACCCAACAAAACAAAGTATCAAATTGAGCCTAAGAATGCCAATATCAAATAAAGAAGACAGTAATTAATCATCAGAGATTAAGATCAGATTCTTCAGCGCCTTCTTCACTACCAACTCCCAGCTCTTCTTCAAAGTTTTCCAGCATCAGACTCACTCTATCCTTGCATCTCATCTAAGCCCTTTCATTTTCATAGGCTAGCTTGCGAGCCGCCCTATGAGATTGCACCATTAGTTCAGACATATTTGAGAATTCAGTGAGTATTTTCTTGATAGATTCGGTTACTTTGGAGGATTCAGGCTGGCTCTCAAAGTCGCTATCCAAAGGCATGGATTTCTTACCCTTGGTTCCTTTGACAACCCCACCTCCTTTGATCATAGAAACTTTATTTTCTACATCCTCATTTGTTAAATCTACCTTAAAGTACTCAAAAATACACGTGAAAAATATTCCATAAGGTAAATTACCCTTTTGGTACTTTTTACAGACTCCCACATATGTCTAATCATGAGATAACCAAATGAAATAGGAGATGAAGTAACGAGAGCAAATATTATGAGAGAATCAGATACTGTTACCCTGTTATGAGAGCCACTCTGCGGGGTAAGAATGTGAGTTATGATGCGATGCAGTAGTGAGTTGGTTGCTCCAAGAGCTTTGTGGGTAGGAACAGTGCCGTCTAGTCCAGACAAATTTTCACAAATATGTTGAAGAACTTGCTTGTATGTGACCCCAATGTGTGCATCCCATTTGTCAGTCATGTATACCATCGATCCTTCATCCGTGTAACCAAGGGCAAAGCCAATCGTCTCAGCATTCAGAGTGATATGCACACGCTTCACATAGGAGTGAAGACTACTATCAATCAATCTCAGATTAGCATAAAATTGTCTCACCAATCCTGGGTAAACCATTTTGTGAATGAGGAGCAATGGGGACCATTTGAGATTGTCAAACAGAGGATGTAAATTGATCCCTTTGGCAGCTAGAGAATCAAGATTCACCAAGTATGAGAGACACAGATGCCGCTTTTCCAATACTTCCTGGTGGAATTCATAGAATGCACATGTAGAAAACCTTGAAGGATCATAATGAGAATGTGGTTTATGAAATTTGTTCTTGAAATCCAATGATCCAAGGTTTGCGGGTTCCCTGGTCTCCTGAAACACAAAACCTTTGGTCTTCTGAGAGCTTTTTCCAGATGCATGTGGAGTGGACTTCTTCGGTGGTGATGGAGGGGGTAATGTGTGAGATTCCTCTTCCTCTTCTTCCATGCTTGGTTCCTTGTTCTTGTCACTTTTCCTCCTTCCAGAAGATTTCTGGGCTATTACTTTGCGCCTCATTGATTCGGGTTGCTTGGTGAGAGGTGAGGGAGAAGATGAAGAAGTGGAGTGAATATGTATGTGTGTGTGAGTTTGGGGAGAGGAAGGCTTTTGAGAGAGACGAATTCTTTCGCTCTTTCTAGGTGCAGTTTTCTTTTTCATGATGAAGAAGATGAATGGTGATGGAAGTTGAAGAGAAGGCCGAAGGGTGAGGTGAGTGGAGGGAGGTTGGAGGGACAATAAATGCTGATTGGAAAGAGATAGTGGAGGGAGTTAATGACCATCAAGGGCGCGGTTATTAACCAAGGAGGTTTCTAAAACTGAAAAAGGAGTTTCTTTGAATCAAGGGATTAGTTGGAAGGAAAGATTTGATTTGACACTATGCTTCTTCCAACAAGATTTGATGAGACAACCAAGAGATTGTGATTTTCAAGAAAAATGAGGAACTAACAAAACTGTCATAGTGGGGTCAAAGAGATTTGGTAGGGCCCATGAAAATTAAACTTTGCGCAGCCTCCCCCTTGATCATAGCCCTTTCAACACTTTTATTTTTATCTCGTCCATTCCTACGAGATAAAACTGAGCAGAATCAGTATTTCACAAGTTATCAATAGAGGTTAACTCAAACATTCCCAAACTTTTTCTTAAAGAGCAGAATCTGTCTTCACAGAGGAGTTTTGTAAAAATATCAGCAAGTTGGTCTTTAGATTTTACAAATTGAATATCAATAGTACCCTTTTTCACATGTTCTCTAATGAAATGATATTTTATCTCAATGTGCTTGGTTCTTGAGTGCAGAACAGGATTTTTTGAAATGTTTATAGCACTCATATTATCACAAAATAAGGGTATACTATTCATCTTTAATTTGTAATCTTCCAACTACATTTTTAACCAAATTAATTGTGAACAACATGCAGATGCAGAAATATATTCAGCTTCAGCCGTGGATAGAGCCACTGCGGCTTGCTTTTTGCTTGACCACATGTTGAGTGAGCTTCCAAGGAAGCAACACATGCCGGATGTACTCCGTCTATCCACCCTATCTCCCGCATAATCTGCATCACAAAATCCCACTGCACAAAAATCATCAGATTTAGGATACCATAAGCCATAATCACTAGTCCCTTTAATGTATCTAATGATGCGCTTAACGGCCGTAAGATGGGATTCTTTTGGGTGAGATTGAAACCTTGAACATACACCCACACTTTGAACAATATCCGGTCTAGAGGAGGTAAGGTACATAAGTGAACCTATCATTCCTCTATACCTTGTTTCATCCACATCTTGGCCATCATCATCCTTTTCAAGTTTTGTGTTAGGATGCATTGGTGTACTCATTGGTTTGGAATTTTCTAGGCCAAACTTTTTGATAAGTTCTTTTGCATACTTTCCTTGGTGAATAAAGGTACCACTAGGAGTTTGTTTAATTTGGAGGCTAAGAAAGAAAGTAAACTCTCCCATTAAACACATCTCAAACTCACTAGTCATGAGTTTTCCAAACTCTTCACACAAGGATTCATTGGCCGATCCAAACACAATGTCATCAACATAAACTTGAACTAGGAGTATATCATCATTAGATGCTTTAATAAATAAAGTAGTGTCGGTGGTACCCCTTTGAAATTGATTTTCCAACAAAAAAGCACTAAGCCTTTCATACCAAGCTCTTGGAGCTTGTCTAAGACTATAAAGAGCCTTAGATAGTTTAAAAACATGATTTGGAAAATCTTTATATTCGAAACCGGGGGGTTGTGCCACATACACTTCTCTATCAATAAAGCCATTAAGGAATGCACATTTAACATCCATTTGAAACATTTTGAAGCCCTTATGGGCAGCATAGACAAGAAGCAACCTAATTGCTTCCATTCTAGCTACCGGAGCAAAAGACTCATCAAAATCTATACCCTCTTCTTGATCGTAACCTTGGGCCACTAATCTAGTCTTGTTACGAACACCTTGTCCATTCTCACCAAGTTTATTTTTAAATACCCACTTAGTACCCGTCACTTTCTTACCATCCGGACGGAGTACTAGTGTCCAAACCTCATTCTTGTCAAATTGAGTAAGCTCTTCTTGCATTGCTTTAACCCATGATGGATCTTCAAGTGCTTGTTTGACATTGTTGGGCTCCATTTGTGACAAGAGTGCAAAATTACTTGGTTCGGATTGCCTTTTGGTTGAGGATCTTGTTGTTACACCTTGAGAGGGATCACCAATGATAAATTCATGAGGATAACCCCTCATAGACTTCCATTCTCTGGGCTTTCTAAGTGGTGTTGAGCTTTGATGAGCTTCGGGTGGTCTCACTGTCTCAATATTTCGTGTTTGCTCAGGAGACAAAATAGAAATGTCTCCTCCAATCTGACGAGACAAAACTGGACTGGCAAATTCTTCATTTTGAGCAGATTTGGTATTTTCTTTACTTGTTCTAGCCTCTTCACCATCTGAATCATTATCTATCACAACACTGTGAATTAAATTAGAATCACAAAAAGTAACATGTATGGATTCCTCTATGGTCCTATGCTCTTTGAGATAAACTCTATAGGCCTTGCTTGTGGTGGAATATCCAACAAATATTCCTTCATAGAATTTTGGATCAAAATTTCCAAGGTTTTCTCTATTGTTAAGTACAAAGCATTTGTATAAAAAAACATGAAAGTACTTAAGATTTGGAGGGGTTCCTTTCCATAGCTCATAAGGGATTTTCTTCAACTCTTTTCTAATGATTGTCCTATTCAAAATGTAACACGCTGTATTCACAGCTTCAGCCCATAAAAATTTAGAAATCTTATTCTCACAAAGCATGGCCCTAGTCATCTCTTGAAGGCTTCTATTCCTTCTCTCAACCACCCCCATTTTGTTGAGGTGTTCTAAGGCATGAAAAGTTATGAGAAATTCCTAAGTCATCACAGAATTTTTCAAAATCTTGGTTTTCAAATTCTCTTCCGTGATCACTTCTCAAATGGGCAATTTTTAAATCTTTTTCATTTTGGATTTTCTTGCAAAGAGTGGAGAAGGCATGAAAAGCATCATTTTTATGAGCAAGGAAAAGTACCCAACCAAATCTAGAGTAATCATCTACCACCACAAGACCATAGTGTTTACCTCCTAAACTTTGAGTTCTTGTTGGACCAAAAAGATCAATGTGTAACATCTCTAATGGCCTTTTGGTTGAGATTCCATCTTTAGGTTTAAAAGAGGATTTTATTTGTTTGCCCAATTGGCAAGCATCACAAGTGAGATCCTTATCAAATTTGATATTTGGAATTCCTCTAACCAAATTTTTCTTGACTAGCTTAGAAATTTAGTACATGCTTGCATGACCCAACTTTCTATGCCATAGCCATTTTTCAGATTCAAGAGATGTAAAACATGTCACATTTTGTTCTTTCAAGTCCTCAAGAGTTAATCCATACACATTATTGCATCTTTTAGCTTCAAATAAAATATCCCTAGTTTTCTCACAAACAACTAAACATACAAACTTCTTAAAAATAACTTCAAAGCCTAAATCACACAATTGACTAACACTAAGTAAATTATGTTTTAAACCATGTACAAGAAGGACATCATTTATACAAGATGAAAAATTTTTACCAACTTTTCCAACAGCCACTATTTTTCCTTTTGCATCATCACCAAAAGTGACAAGTCCTCCATCATATTCATCAAGCTTTATGAAGAAGGTTGTCTTTCCAGTCATATGCCTAGAGCATCTGCTGTCCATATACCACATATTCTCCTTCCGTTTGGATGTTAGGCACACCTACAAAACAAGCTCAAGTGACCTTAGGTATCCAAATTTTCTTGGATCCTTTCACGTTAAACCATCTCTTATGTCCTAAGCCATTGTAATAAAAAACAACCTTGTAAACTTTATCACCGATCATCCTTTCACCAAAAAAATATTGTATAGGAAAGTGTCCATTTCGGTTGCATAGCCTACAAAATCTTGGAGTTGCTGTTTTGTTAAAGCTTCTTGGGTTTTGAAATCTTGTATCATTGGAAGATGAGGCAATATTTTCAAAATGAGATTTTTTAACAGATTTATAAAACCCCAAGCTGCCTTTATCATAAAGAGGTTTTTGGCTAGCCAAGATTTGATTCAGATTTTTAGAACTTTGTGTGAACTTGGCTAAGTCTTTTTAAAGCCTTTTGACATCTTTAAGCAACTCTTCATTCTTTCTAAAACAATCAACATATGCAACAACCGAATGATCACTTTCACAGCTCCTAAGTTGGGCTTTTAACTGCTTACTTTATTCAACAAGATCACAATCAGTTTCGGCCTCCCTTACTTTTTCTTTAAGAAAACTGTCCTTCAGCTTTAAGAATGGTGATTTGTTGTTCAAGTTCTTGATTTTTCAGCAAAAAGCATCTTATTTTTTCAGAAAGGTGGTCTATCATAAGATGAAGATCTTCAGTATTAGGGTTATGAAAGACTACCTAATCTATGTGATCTGCCATGAGACATGGTTGTGACTTGGTCTCGGATTCCTTATCATCATCATCTGAGTCATTTTCCAAATCTTCCCATGAAGCCATCAGTCCCTTCTTCTTTCCTCTTTTTGGCTTCTCCTCCTTCTTTAACTTGGGACAATCAGATTTGAAATACCCCATTTTCTTGCAGTTGTAACAAGTTACTTTGCTAAGGTCTTTCTTCATTTTTCTTGAGCTGCTGCCTTTGCCTTTGAGCTTTACCATTTTCCTGAATTTTTTGGCAAACAAAACAAACTCATTTTTAGAGGAGTTATCACTGGACTCATCATCCAGAGGGTTAGTTACAGATGAAAAAGCAATTCCTTTCTTTTTTGAATCTTTTTTCAAATAAGTGTTTTCAAAAGCAAGAAGGTTTCCTCTCAAATCATCACATGTCATGGAATCTAAGCTACTGCTCTCAGAAATAATTAAAGCTTTTGTTTCCCACTCTTTTGTGAGACATCTCAACACTCTTCTCACAAGCACAGAATCAGGATACATAATTTCTAGAGCATCTAAGCCAACAATGATGATGTTGAATCGTTCAAACAGTTCATCAATGGACTCTCCTTCCTTCATTGCAAACATTTCATATTCTCTATTCAACATATCTGTCCGAGTCTTCTTTACAATGGTGGTTCCTTCATGAGTGATTTGCAATTTGTCCTAGATTTCCTTTGCCGTTGTGCATCGTGATACCCGTCGGTATTCCTCAAAGCTGATAGCACAGTTGAGCAAGTTGACAGCCTTGGCATTTAACTCCACCTTCTTCCTATCTTCCTCGGTCCAGCTTGCTTCTGGTTTAAGAGAGACTATTCCTTATGCGCTTGTGTTAGTTGGAAATTGAGGACCTTCCAAGATGATCTTCCAGAGTCTATAGTCTACTGCTTGCACAAAGATCTTCATTCTCTCTTTCCAATAGGTATAGTTTTTCCCATTGAAAAGAGGCGTTCTGTTGCTTGACTGCCCTTCTGTTAGGTTGTAGGACACCAGATTAGAGCCACTGCTTTCTGCCATCTGGATCTTTTCTCCAAGCTGCAAAGCTTGATCTCTTTGAGACCAAGCTCTGATACCAATTGATGGTTATCAGTGGCTAAGAGAAGGGGGTTAAATCTTAGCCCCCTTTTCGCTGGATAATACTTGCTGACCCTTGAAACCACTTCTGGAAACTTTGTCTTTTTATCTCGTGACTAGCCACGAGACTTTTTCTTTTGTCTCATCCCAGCCACGAGACTTTTCTTTTTGTCTCGTCACTTGGCACGAGATATTTTTCAGTTTTAGCTCCTGTGTAGTAGAAACAGAAATGGAGTAGAGAAGAGAGAAAATTACACCCAGATATATCCTGGTTTAGCTGCTAAGTGCAGTGCAGCCTACATCCAGTCTCCATCACAAACATGATGGAATTTCACTATAATCTTCTTGATTACAGACTGTAAAGTGCTAACCCAACTTACAAGGGGATTCCCACAGAATCATGAAACACAACATAGATGAACAAAGGAACTCTAAGGACATCTATGACTTTTTCTTTTAATTTTGCACTCTCTGCCTTTTTCGCTCTATGGCTTTTTCATACAAACCTCACTGTTTGTCTTTTTCTATGAGACTCAAGACATGACAAAATTAAATAGAAAAATACAAAACATAATACATTGAAGGAGAAGAGAAATCTGTTAGCTCAGGTAGCTCTGAGAACTCTGTGCCTTGCACTCTCACACTTTCTCCTTGCTTCAAGCCGTGGCTGTTCTCCCTTTTTATAGAAGGGGGAAGCCTCCACAGTTGAAACGAAAAATCAAGCCAACTTCTTCTTCTCTATGAACAAAACCGGTTCGGCCAGAGAGAGAAGAGATAACCCATGCAAAACCCAACATGCAATTACCTATAGTCCTTCCTTGGTTATCACTCTTCATCAATCCGAGCGCTCCATCCTTGGCTTGCTCTCCAAAATGGATTTCTGGCCCTTGATGCTTCATGATGATGATGGCTTCTTCTGCTCCACTTTTGCTTCCTCCCTCACGTAGCCACCCTAGCTACCTTCTGTGATGAGTGAACCCAAAAATAGTGACAAGCCATCCATCCAAGGATCTTCTCCTTGCTGGCCGAATCTCCTTGTCCATTTTTGGTATGGAGAGGCTGAGATCTCATCACCATATCTTTCCTTTCATGGTTGCAGATCTTAGCCACTATATTTTTTATATTTTCTTGCCATCATTTCGATGGTCTTGATGCATGTAGCTTCTTCTTCCTTTTGGTAGCTCAACTTAGCTTCCATAGTTCCCTGTGACATGATCGAAGGAAAGAAAGAAGACATGAGAGAGAAGAAAGAAAAGTTTGAACATTAACTAAAGGATTTTGATAAAGCAAGATTAAATGTCCACTTTCCTTTCACTGAGCAATGTGTAGCTTAATGATATCCATCAAATCAATGACCAACTCTCTCTCATGTTTCCAATGCATGTATTAATTCTTCTCAATAAAATTTTGAGTTCCATCACATGCTTTAAAGAAGAGATCCGTTGAAGGCATAAAGCAATAACAACATTTGCTTTCCTGGTTAATTATTTTCGTATCAATAATGGATCAATTTGGCTCGAGTAACATAATAATCAATTCAGCCATATAATATAGGAAGCTTTCAACCAGGCTGAATGTAGATCTTGATTTTGGGCTTGCAACATTTCTTTTATTTTTCGGCCCAATAGTAAACCTGCATCACAAATTTATTAATTAATATAGTTTCATAAAAATCAGAATTAATAATTTTGCAATTAATTATTTCAATAATGTTTGTTCATCATCAAATTTAAATTAGAGTTTTCCAAACTCATCAAAAGGTTTAATGTCAGTTACGCAATGTTTGATTACCTGTTATTTTGCCAGCTTTCACTTTCTGCTGTACATTGCAATATACAGGGTACAAAATTCATACATTTCTAGAAAGAACATGTTCAAATTTTTCCAAGCGACACGTAATAAAATTTATCATATTCAACCATCAATCAGTTCTTACAACTTAAAATACCAGCAACCAGGAAAATTAAAATGACATATATACACCATCTAATTGGATTTTTTTTGGACTCTAAAGCTACTATCCTCTTCTCTAAACAACTGATCTTCTTTTCCATGCCATGCTTCCATTGATGCTCTTCAACGTCACCTAATTTTTTCTCTGCCTGGAACTTTGAATCACTCAACCCAAGCCTTCCAATATGCTCATGCAACCACAAAAAAAACTTGCAATGGGGTTGTCTCACCTGCACAAAATCATTCCACATATATCACCATGAAAACCTGGGTTACCCTAAACCCTATCACTAACAGATTCCCACACAGTTATACATACCTTATAAAACGGACAGCCGAGAAATAATCTGTTAGGGTTGCTGCTCGTCTTCGACATGAATATGATGGCGTGTTCTCCATAGAAGCACTTTGGTGACACCCCATCTTTGCCATCCTTCCCCATAGGACCAGAACCTTTAGCGAATTGCTCTTCTCTTCCTACACCTCCACTTCTTCGCGAGCAAGATGATACCCCATCCGATGCCATGCTCCCTTTCTTCGTTCACCAGCTTCACCCTTTCTGTGCACTCGAGGGAATAGGGTTCAAGAATTTGAAAGATTGGGGGTGGGGGAGAAACGGCGTCGTTTTTGGACGCTGGGACTAATATGTTCAATTTTCAGAAAGTCTTGCCAACATGGCATCCCATTACGTCCACGTGAGAGCCACGGCAGCCACCTTAGCATTTTCCGACGGGGCTAACGGGCTGAGATTAACGGGAGGATAGATTTGTCCACAATTTTAAAGGATCAGGGACATTATTGTATTTTCCAATAATCATCAGGGACGAAAATGTCTTCTAAAAAAAAAGTCAAGGACCGATTTGTCCTTTTCTCTAAAATTTAAAACACATTTTCTCTCACTTCTTCCCACAAAGGAAATAATAATGATAACAACAATAATAAAAAACAATCAAAGATACTTTTCATCAAAACCAGAATTTTCTAAAACTTGTGTATGGTGGTGAATGTTCCCAGCAGGCCAGCACACTAGATTTATGAGTGCCTTAAACTGCTTTATTTGGTCTCAAACAAACTTCTGCATTGATAGTGTCTATTGTGGATTAAAATATGGTCACAAACAAACAACTCAAAGAAAATGATTAATAATCCGTAATGTTTGTTGTTCAACCTTAACCGTGCTTTGCTTCTTCATTTATCAACTGTAGCCTTATAATTAATTGCATATTGACGGTTTGTGCAATTTCCCCCTAAACTTGTCATTTACTTATTTGAAAAATATGAATGTAGTTAATATCGATTGCTTCCAATAGATTGTTCATTTGGAGGTCCAAAATATTGAGAGAAGGACATGCTACCGGCAAATGGTTCTGAGACAGAATCGCTGCATTGAGGGTCCTTGCATTAGATAGTGCTAAATATATATTTTTATTTTTTTATACTAATAAATACATACAAATTATTTTATGAAAAGTACTAATTACATCATAATTTAAAATTAATCAATGAGAAGAATGGTTTTTTCACTGTAAAATTAGCTTACAAAGTAGGCCTAATTAAATATACAGATTGAAGGCAAGTAATTAGCTAATGGAATTAACAGTTATGAATCCTTTCTGAACCTCAAGAACCAGAACATACTTTGGTCTATGTTGTTGTGTGTAATAAGTAAAAACTCCATAATTAATTGGACCATAATCTTAATATAATTTTTTTTCTCAATAATAAATAGCATAATAATATACTAAGAAAAAGAATAACACGACAACAACAAGACATATCTCTATTCTCTGTTAACTCTCTTAACAGAGAAGTGAAGACTCTTACTCAAAGTCCATATTAATTTATAAATTTCACTCAAAAACTATATCATATGCAAACTTTTATTTACGGACAAATAACCTAATGACTAATATCCTTTATGCTTAAGAATAGAATTGGCGATGGACAACTTGCACTTAGTTTGTACTTTCTTTCTGATTCTTAAAAGTTACATATTTTTTAATGTTGGTCAAAATTTACAACTCACATTTGACTTTAATTCAAGTGATTTTTTTTCATTTAATTCTTGCTTTTAGTATGCATAAGACGATACTTCTCAGTTGTAATAATAGGATTCAAATCGATTGAAATCTTGAGTTGGTGACAATTGAATATATTTTGACTTGTCAAACATATCAATTTCTATAATTTTCTTTTTATCAATATTGATGAATTTCTTTCGAATACTTGAATATGAATTGTCATATTAAACTTTTATAATCTTCTAAAAACTTGATTATTGATGATTGATAAGATTAGTTTAGTTCCTAACATTGTGGGAGTTGAAAATTCAATCAAAAGTGAAGATTTCCACCGAATATCTAAACAAACTGCATGAAGAGCAATGAAGTGCTACAAATGGTGTTGCATGAAAAAAAGGACTAAACCAGGGGTTGAATCTATAAAAATTAATACTGGTGCTAAATTTATTGTTGGAAATATAAAAAAAATCTCAACTTTGGAAATGAATGTTGGACACTGAAACTAGTGATGGTACCATAAAGCTTATTTTTGCTCGTAAACTGAGTACCTTCAACTCCTGAAGCGTTTCTAGCCAACTGGGAAACGCATTCTCTATATTATTATCTGCAAGATCCAAAACTTTCAACAATAATGTGCAATTACCCAAAGACTGAGTCACTGAGGTAATGGACCCTCAATATAAAGAAGTGAGGCTAAGTGAGAAATAGTCAACACTATTGTTATTAAAATTAATAGAGAAAAAATTATTGTGAGATATATCAAGGCTAGTTAAAGATTTTAACTTTAAAAATTGGTTGAACTCTAGCTGACCACTCAAGTGATGAGTTGATGATAAATATAAACCAGTACGATTTTCAAATTCAAATAGTGAGTTTGGAAAGAGTTTGTTATTAGAAAGAGACAAATATTACATAGAATAAGTAGAGAATTCAGTCAATTCACAACTATTTACAAGCTTGTTGTCACTAAGATCCATTGTTATCAATGAAGGCAAAGAATAGCAACAATCTGGAATTGTTTCATTAAATAAATTATTATTCAAATACGGAAATTTTAATTTTGAGAGTTTAGTGACTTTACTTGGAATTGGACCTTCCAAATTATTATAGATTGAGATGAGTGAATATCACAACAATCTGCATCGTTCTTCCATGATGCTTTCTTGAGAGATCGGAGAGAAACATGGGAAGGGAAATAGATCAAATCAGGGAAACATGATGTTAATTGAATGATGTTTTTTGGTCTCTGTGTTGTTTTGTCTCGTAGGTAGCAGAGAGACAAAACTGGGCAAGTGATGAACTCTTCAAAAGGAAGGCTTGTACAAAGCCCAGAAAAATCCTGAATTGAAAAATGAAACAATGTGCTCCAAAGCCCAAAAATAAATTACTTTATGAGTCTATGTAAGACAAATCTTGTTCACACGATATATGCTCATTATTTTAATTCATAATTTTTTATTTATTTTTTTTAATTTTAAAATTTTCATGTGCAATCACTTCTTTCCATTCCAAGTCATGTCATTTTTAATCTTTCATTGTTTCTCATGACTTGTCTTTTCAGTTATCATATTTTTTAAAATTTAAATTAATTTTTGAAAACCGTTTCATTGAATGATTTTGTTTTAAAAGAGAAAGCTTCCACTATGCATTAATGACGGTTATCCACTCCTAATCTCTCTTCATCACTTCCTCTCTTCGTCACTCTCAATCTTACCTTTCACCGTTTTTCTTCAAAATAATAAAGAAGATTGCTACAAGAAGAAGCACTGGAGCCTACATTTCCTCCAAAAATCTTCCTCTCTCCAAGCAACCTCAGTCATACACACACATACATATTCACTCCCATTCTTCCTCTCCTCACTCATCACATTCATCCAAATCCATGGCAAGGAAGGTCATTCACCAAAAAAGATCTTCGGCTCAAAAGGAGGCAGCATCTTCCCATGGTAAAGGAGCAAAGAGAAAGGGACCCATGCATGAAGAGGAAGCCCTACCATCACCTCCTCCTCGCCGTTCTACTCCTCACCCCACTGGCCATTCTACTCTTAGTCATTGTCTTTCTCGAAGTCCAAAACGCACTGTTCTTCAAGATACAAGGGAGTTTTCTAACTTTGATTCTCTGGATTTCAAACAAAAGTATGGTAAAACTTATTCTCACTATGATCCTTATCGTTTTGTGTCCTGTGCTGCCTATGAGTTTCATACACAAGTTCTTGCAAACCATATTCTCTGTGCATCTTTTGTTGTTGATCTTGATGCCTTATCTGAAAAAAGGGATCTACTTTAAATCTAATTTTTATGATCTAAAATGGTCTCCTATTTTCAAAATCCAAAAACCTATTTAGCCGAACTTGGTGCGTGAGTTTTATGCAAACGTAATTTTTCATGAAGAAGAGCTTCACTTTTTTGTTAAAAACACTCAGTTTATCTTGAATACTGAAACTATTGGTGCTGTCCTGGGGTATGAGGGACACAGGGGTAAGGGCATATATGTCTGGTAAGTGGGATAATCATGTTGGCATTTCTCATCAAGATGCTCTAGCTCGAATTTGTGAAAATTTTTCTTCTATGAATGGTGCTACTTCCACACACAAGGTCCTAGGACCTGTTAGGGCTCTGCTGCATCGTATCATCACTCACATTATCATGTCACAAAGCGGATCATACCAGAGGATAACTATTTGTGACACCCTCGTACTCTATGCTGTTTTAAATTCTACTAGTGTATGTTCCCGTACTCTATACGGGATAATATATAAAATTATATAAAAAATTTTATTAAAAAAATTAAAGAAAAATATATATAGTAATTATTATTATTATAAATATTTTACAAAGTTATAATTAAAATCAAATTCTAAGAATTTTTAATATTAAAAATAAATAGTATTTGTCTTAATCAATTTGAGTTTGTTGAGTGGTCATCTCACTCGAACTCATTTGCTTAAGTAAGTATTAAGAGTTCGAATTTCGTATTACGTGCGTAATAATTCAGTAGCTAACGGTTGGTCATTAATAAATGGAATATCAATATATGGTTAAACTTTATAGGAGTACCGAAACTTGCGAGTACTTGACCCGTCTCTGCCCAGTAAGGACGGGTAATAACCCGACTGCGAGGCATGACGGGGTCGGGTTTAGTGTGTACCTGCCCCAGGACATATACATAGTAACAATTTTTAGAGATTAGAATTTGTCTCACATCACATATTTAGTGATTCACAATCTCAGTCTATTCTCCATAGCCATGCCAGAGACCCAATCATCTTCACCCAGAGTCTTCTTCCTCTCGACTTTTTCCTAGAAAGCCTCACAACTCTCGTTGTTGTCACAGTTCCTATCGTCTCACCACTGAGCCCATCATCATCGCTACTGAGCCTGTTATCGTCTACCTTCACAACTCTCGTCGTCGTCGCTACTAAGCTCATCACCGTCGTTGCTGAGTCCGTTGCTACCTTCTTACTGAGCCCCTTTCCTCTAGGTAAATTCTTTACACTCATCGCCGCCTTCCTCCTGTTGAGCCTCTTTTTTCTAGGTAAATTCCTTTCCCTCTCTCCCTCTCTCCCTCTTTCTCCCCCTCAATTACATTGTAAGTCTGTTAAGTTCTTCGCTTCTTCTTCCATTGACTCATCACTTGATTGTCGCTGCAGTTTTATGTGATTCTGTCATCAGAGTCCCTTTCCCCTAAGCACGCCACTGTCTTCCTCCTCTATCTCTCTGTCTGCAGATAAGTTTCTCTTTCTCTCTCTTTCTCACATTATGAATGACTGAATCTGTATTTCATTGAATTTGTACTTAGTGAAGTTGTGAATTTGTGTTATAATTTTTCATGATTGATTTTAAGGTTATTTTATATAAAAATAAATATGTTTCATGATTGATTCTTCATTAAAGTGTGCATGTTCTCATTACATAAAGTTCATTTTGCATTTTTCATTTTAAATCGTTATCGATTTTGGTTTCTAATTACTAATGTTGGCATGTTGCAATAGTTTATATATGTTGATTGAGAATTAGGGCTTTTGTGATTTTTCTTGATTTATATATGTGCAATGAATCTAATTACTGATGTTGTAATAGTTTGTCAATTTTTTCAATAGATACTTTATATATGGTTTGCTCAGTTCTTTTAATTTTTTTTAATATAGGTGATTTAAGATTATTTCATGGCAACTAATGTTGGAGAAGACACACGAAACAACATTACTGCTCCTAATGATATTGAGATTGAAATTTAGAGTAATGCTAATCTACTTCATGTTAAATTTATAGTGATCAGACATTAATTTTTTTTTAATTTCATATTATTTGACATTATTATATGAATTTTATGTTTACATTTTAATTTATGTATGAATTTTAATTTTTTTTATCTTAATTTATATATGAACATGTAAATTTTAAAGTGTTATTTAACTGTTATAGGGTGGGTAAGTGTGGAGATAGTACCCGCAAGAGAGGGTTAGGGTACAACACTCTACTATCCGAAAGCATATGTGGGGTGGGTAATTGAGAAGTTTAAGGATGGCAAGACAGGGACAGGTAGGCAAAAACCTGCCCCACTGCCAACCCTATACGTGGTGGATTAGTTTTTCACCTATGCAGTTAGGAAATATCGTAGAAAAAAATAGTAGTTATTTTTAAAGTAGAATAATTTCTCATTGATAGTAATATTTAATTATGGAGATTTATTTTTGTTGAAATTTACATGCGATAATTTTATTTGTTAGTATTATATTCATTATTGAAGTAAAAATAATATGATCAATATTGTTATCTGTTAAAATTTCACATTTTATGATATGATTTTTAAATTTACAAATTTATAGACTTATGTCATTACAAAAGTTATTAAGTTGGTTAATATCCCTTAATAACATTACTGAAACACTATCGTTGAGTATTCGTTTGTGGGAAGAAAAACTAATAACAATTTTTATTATTCAATATATAATTTATTCTATTGTAAAATGAATTATTATTTGCTGAATTAGTAAATATATTTTCTTCTAATTTCTTATACTATTTTATTTGGTAATGTTTTCGTACAGTACACGGGATAATTAATAAAAATATATAAAGTTTTTATTAAAAAATTAAATAAAAAAATATATAATAATTATTACTATAAATATTTTATAAAGTTATAATTAAAATCATAAGTTAATGATTTTTAATGTTGAAAATATTAAAAATAATTAGTATTTGTTTTAACTAATTTGAGTTGGTTGAGTGGTCATCTCACTTGTCCACTTAAAGAAGTATTTGGGTTTTGAATCTCGCCTTGTGTATATGTAACAACTCATTGGCTAACGACAGACCCTTAATAAATGGAACTTCAATTCGTGGTGGATTAGTTCTTGGCTTGTCGAGTTGGAAAATATGATAAAAAAAAATAGTATTTATCTTGAAAGTAAAACAATTGATAGCAATACTTATGGAGATTTGTCTTTATTAAAATTTAAATGTGACAATTTTATTTATTGGTATCATATTCACTCATGAAGTCAAAACAATATAATCAATGTTATTATCGATTAATATTTCATAATTTTTATTATTTAATATATAATTTATTTTATTATAAAATAAATTATTATTTGTTAAATTAGTAAATCTCTTCTAATTTCTTATACTATTTTATTTGGTAATGCTCTCGTACAGTACATGAGATAATTAATAAAACTATATAAAGTTTTTATTAAAAAATTAAATAAAAAATATATAATAATTATTATTATAAATATTTTATAAAGTTATAATTAAAATCATACGTTAACGATTTTTAATATTGAAAATATTAAAAATAATTACTCCTGTTTTAAAAAAATATCATCCATTCCTTCTCTATTTTTGTCGCAAATTCCCATTTAATTATCTTCTTAGAGAATGCGGATATCCACAGTTATCTATAGATATTCTTTGAATTTTTTTTAAATTAATAAAAAAAATCATAATATAATAATCATAAAATAATTAATTTAATATAATTTAATATAATTCATAATATATTTATTATAAAAAATAACCTTTCAAAATTAAAAATACGAGAAGTGTTAATAGTAAATGAAAACTCAAAATTATATGTAAACAAATCAAAATAATGTATTTAATGTGATTTGCAAGAAAAAATTTTCGTTATTCAAGTATAATATACGTTTTATTATTCTGTACAGAATAATATTGGTTTCAATTTATATATTATTATTATTATTATTATTATTATTATTATTATTATTATTATTGGGTATTAAAAATAAACAATATTTGTATTATTAGTATTTTTTAATCTTTTTTAACTCTAACCGAGATTAGGTCTAAAAACTTGCTCATCTCATTAGAAATAAATATAGTCTAATAAATTTCTATTTGATAGTGTTATATATTGGGATAATTATAGGAGAATTAACTTTATCAAAGTTAATGGTACAGTGTTTAGTCACTACAGGAATATTTTTTCACAAAATTATCAATCAATTATGTATGACTTCTGATGAAAATAATATATTTAATATGAATATTATTTATTAGGTAAAATATAACAAATTGATAAAAAAAAATTATTACAGTAGGTATATTTATTTTAACCAATATTCTTCTATCCAATGCTATAAAAAATACACTGGTCACCATAATTACTACAATCTAACTTCCATAGGCAATAGTAGAATACTTAAATTGAGTCATTTTTAGGTTATGGTATTCGTCAAACAAACAATCAATTAAACATTCATCTGTACATTTTCATTTTGAGTATATTTATACATAAAAAAATTAAACATAAAAAAAAAAAAGAAGAGTTGAAATAGAAACTTAGTAAGAGCCATAAAAATAATGATTTTTAGAGCAACTCTAATAGGATCAATTTTAGGTATCAATTTTGATTTGTACAGTAAATAAACTAATTTAAAATTAAAACTTTCATGGGATAAAATTTTTAAAATGTTATTAGTATTAATAAGAAGATACCATATCACTTAAAAAAAAAATAAGAGTGAAATATTGCCATTTGTTTAAACACATCCATTAAATAAACACTAATAATGTTACTCTAACGTTGTGTTATTGTAACGTTGTAATAAAGACTAATTAAAATTTACTCAAATAAATTAAATGTACTTATTTATACTCTGTATTTTACTACTTTATTTTTTATTATCTTATCAATTTGGTAGAAAAATAGATCCAAATCAATTTAACGTAATTTTTTTAATTATTTATAAAATTTTAATTTTTCTCTCGATCTAAATATGATACATAATTATTAATTTTGTAATTTTATATTTTTATTTTTGTTAAATTTTTAGAATTTAATTAAATTTATTTAAAATAATAAAAATATTTTAAATTGAAATAAAACCAAGCATTGGAATGGCAAATTTTACATTAAATTTTAAATCAAGTCTTATAATATATAGTTTACAAATATTTATGTGACATCCTAGAATCTAAAATAAAATAAAATTAATATCAAATATTAGAGATACTCTTATAAATTTATTTGGCCATCTGTATATAAAAAGACCAGAAGATCATGATTATCTAATAAAATTAATTTGTATTATTACATTCAATTTGAATAAATAAGAAATCATATTATTTTAATTTGGTCTTTAATTCACATGATTCAAATTTGACTTAATACTTTAGTAGATATGATTTAATTTAATATAATTATTAATTAAAAATATCTCAGTTGGTTATTTTATTCATAGATTTATTATTTTAATGATTAATAAATTAATCAAATTAATTAATAAATATACAAAATTAATATAATTATTTTGGTTTAATAAATTAAAATAAATAAATTAAAAAATACTATCAGAATATTAAAAGAAATAAATTAAAAAATACTACCAAAATAAATTGATATAAATTATAATAAATTGTATGATATTTAAATATTTAGTTAAAATATCTAATTAAAATAATTAGTTGATATAATTATTTTTATTATAGTAAATTATATTTAATGAGTTAAAAAAATAAATTAAAAAATATTCACAACAGTATGCCACATCAGCTCCATTATTAAGTGCAGAAATTCGATTTTTATATAATATAATAGATAATAGATTAGTAAAAGCAAATAGAAGGATGACTTTAATTAGTATTCGATAAAATATTTATTTAAAATAAAAAAAGTAAAAGTATGATATATTAAAAATAATAAATTTTTATGTTTGAAAAATTATATTTAAATAAAATATTTGTAAAATATAAAACTTAGAGTATCATATCTTCATGAACATTAATCGTGAATCAATTCTGAACTAACATAAAATTATAATACAATTTATTTACAAAAAAAATCAATAATTAATATTAATAAATAAAAAAATCATCCAAATACTTTGATTAAAAATATGAGTAGTTAATTATTATTTATTATTAATAATATTTTGGTAATAATAAAAAGTAAAAATATGATTATATATAGATTTATATTTTAGAAGAATTAACGTTATAAGTAACAAATTATCTATTTTATTATGCATATTATAAATTAATGAATTAAACTAACTGATATAATGAATTATAATTAATTGGTATAAATTTTGTATGATATTTAAAAAAAAAAGAATAAAATGAATAAAAAGAAAAAAATAAAAGAGATAGAAGACTACAATAAAAAAATTGAGTGTGAGAGCTTTTTTTTTATAAATTTCATATCACATCCGTTTCAATAATAATAAATAAAAATACATCAACTTGATATCTAAGAGAAAATAATGAGATAAAATCATAACAAGTTCTTGATTCGGGTGAGTTTTGTGAAAAATAGATTAAGTGAAAAAAATAGTTAAGATGAGAGATTAAGGGTAAGTAAACTTGTGAGGAAAAACACTTTTATTAATGGCAGATAATAAATACAAGAACTAATAATGAGGAAGAGAGGTGGAGAACAAGTGTTGAGACCTCCACTAATGTCACAAGAGGATGAATGAGCTTTGTTTAAAGTGGACAGGGGTGGGTTAAGGGTCATCGAGTGTTCTGGTGAAACACCCGATTACCAGTTTTTACTCGTGAAGGTGATGGATGAAATGAAGAACGATGAGAGGAATTTTGGGAGAGGAAAATATGGGTTCTTTAGCTTCTCAGGTTCAGAAGTAAAAAAGAAGATAAAAGGTTTTTCAGAAAAGAAGCTCTCAGAAGAGGATGAAGGTGAAGATGAAAGTAAAGGATGAAAAAGGATTCAAGGTCTGTGAAGAAGAAGATGATCAAGGTGAAAGTGAAAAGTGAGAGTGCTTTACAGAGGTGGCTTGAGGTCCTTTTTATAGTGTAAAACCATGATGAAGAGGAAATCTATTGTCCAATGGTTTTAGTCTGATATTTGGTTTACTGCTTTTTCCAAAATATCTTTAGGTATTTGTATCACCTCAAGTCTTGTCAACTGAAAAGGTAGGAAGTTGATTCCCACACGTTAAACTAAAGCTCATGACATGTGACATTAGTGAAGGGACATCTAGTTTGTTTTTCTTTCAACTAGATGACATCTTTACACTCCAAATCCAACCAATCCACTTCCACCAATATAGTTCCCACTGAAGAGAAATTCAACTCCTCAAAGTGTTCTTTTGGGTTCCATCTTTTTAGCCCAATACCTTTAGGAGGAACTTAACTCTTTTTTGATCATGTTTGTAGGTCATTATAAAAATTAATTATGTACAAAAAATGTTTATATTTTTAGTACACAATCATAAGCCTCCATGTAGTTTTTGAGGGTACAAAGTATTTCCTCAAGCTGCATTAAACTTTTTTGTACTCAACAGAACAAAAATAATTAAAATTTTTTTTCGGTTAAAATATCATAACTCTAAAGAATCAAATCTCCCCTCTTTTATTTATTTTTTTGTCATAATGAGATATGTATTTATAAATATTATGATATTCAAATATAAATATTTCTGTATAATATGAATATAATTATGTACTCATAAAAAATGAATAAAAGAATGTTATTGTGTAAATATTTTAAATATTAATAAAATAAATAATTAAATAAATAAGATTAGTAAATAAAAATATTCATAATTTATTTGTATGTACGTATGTATTTATTTTTAAAAGTAGTGTATGTGTGTACATAATATCATTATTATATATATTATGAAAAAAGAGGGATGATTTGATTTAATATAATAATTTAATATATAAGGGAATAAGAAGGGGAGAAACTCTTACCCTTCTAATTGGACGCGTTTTAAATTTGAGTACCTGAATTTGGAGAGACACATAAGGAGAGAGAACACCTGGAAGGGTAGGGGAGAGGTGTTCCTCATCATCTCTGCTAGGACATTTTTTACACAGCGCAGTATCATCACTGTTATCATCACCACCATCCAAATCCTCTGTCTTCTTCAATAATTGGGAGTTTTTCTTAGGGCAAAGAACACTCCTACATTCAACCTTGTTCTGTCTTTTTACTCTGTCTTCTTACTTGGTAAGACCCTTTTTCTTCTTTCCTTGTTTTTGTCTTAACCCCTCTCAGCTCCCATGTATATTGGGTTGCTAATTTCGAAATTAGCTATAGAGATTATTTGATAAAGATCTTTCACCTTACAACTTTGGATGTTATATCCTCATTTGTATACGTTTCCAATGAAATCACAAATAAAAAAAAAGAAATTGAATTAAAATTATGAGCAATGTTCGTTTGTGGATATTTAAAAATAAAATAATTTATTTTAATTAATTTTTTTTGCAGGGGGAGTGTATGATTTTAAGAAAAGTAGTAGCCATTTTTTTCTGCTTTTTTTTAGGCAAAAAAAAAAGGAAGGTACCCATAACTTTCTTGCCCTATTTATGCTCGACTCTTTTTAGGAGCTTGGAGGGTGGGACACTTCATTTTTTTGAAACAGTTCCAAAAGAAAAAAAAGGAAGGTACCCATAACTTTCTTGCCCTATTTATGCTCGACTCTTTTTAGGAGCTTGGAGGGTGGGGCACTTCACTTTTTTGGAATTATTTTGTACTGCAAATTTCTTAAGATGCATCACTCACATTTTTTGAGTGTATAATTGTTAAAGTAGTTTTCTCATGTATTGCAGGATGCTTGCAGAATAATATAACATAAACATTGGCTCTTGATAAAGAAACCTTTTGGAATTAAAATTCTAACTTCTAAAACTGAAATTAGGCATAGTACTGTTTAACGTACTTGAAATTGATGGGGCCGATGGTTGTTCCATGATCAGGGTCCAGCAAGATGCGGTGTCCGTTGGGGGTGTACCTCAGAAACAATGTAAGGACCCTCCATTTGGGAGTCCATTTTGGCAAAGGCATCTTCCTTATTACTGCGTCTACTGATTTTTAGTACCAGATATCCCTCTAGAAACACCCTGGGCCGAATGTGCTTGTCATAAGCTAATGCCAATCTCCAGTTATATTCTTCCATCTTGCTTCCCACAACTTCTCTTTTTCCTTCCAACTCTTGCAACTCAGCTTCACGATCCCTTGACTTTTAGAATACGTGTCAACTCCCTACAAGTAACTGGGGTATTCTCGTCTTCCTCCATATTCTTCAGATTCACGAACAGAGGTGGTGAGGGGGTTCTATACCTCGTTTGATCTCTAGCCATCACGTCGAAGTGTTCCTCCCCAGTGGAGTCGCCAAGTGATTCGGGTGAGTTTTGTGAAAAATAGATTAAGTGAAAAATAATAGTTAAGATGAGAGATTAGGGGTAAGTAAACTTGTGAGGAAAAATACTTCTATTAATGGCAGATAATCAATACAAGAACTAATAATGAGGAAGAGAGGTGGGAACAAGTGTTGAGACCTCCACTAATATCACAAGAGGATGAATGAGCTTTGTTTAAAGTGGACAGGGGTGGGCTAAGGGTCGTCGAGTGTTCTGGTGAAACACCCGATTACCAGTTTTTACTCGTGAAGGTGATGGATGAAATGAAGAACGATGAGAGGAATTTTGGGAGAGGAAAATATGGGTTCTTTAGCTTCTCAGGTTCAGAAGTAAAAAAGAAGATAAAAGGTTTTTCAAAAAAGAAGCTCTCAGAAGAGGATGAAGGTGAAGGTGAAAGTAAATGATGAAAAAGGGTTCAAGGTCTCTCAAGAAGAAGATGATCAAGGTGAAAGTGAAAAGTGAGAGTGCTTTACAGAGGTGGCTTGAGGTCCTTTTTTATAGTGTAAAACCATGATGAAGAGGAAATCTATTGTCCAATGGTTTTAGTCTGATATTTGGTTTACTGCTTTTTCCAAAATATCTTTAGGTATTTGTATCACCTCAAGTCTTGTCAACTGAAAAGGTAGGAAGTTGATTCTCACACGATAAACTAAAGCTCCTGACATGTGACATTAGTGAAGGGACATCTAGTTTGGTTTTCTTTCAACTAGATGACACCTTTACACTCCAAATCCAACCAATCCACTTCCACCAATATAGTTCTCACTGAAGAGAAATTCAACTCCTCAAGGTGTTCTTTTGGGTTCCATCCTTTTAGCCCAATACCTTTAGGAGGAACTTAACTCTTTTTTTACCGTGTTTGTAGGTCATTATAAAAATTAATTATGTACAAAAAAAGTTTATATTTTTAGTACACAATCAGTTCTAAAGTAAAAGTTTAAATTAGACCATAATATCATTGTACAACACAAACTGAAAGTAATTTTACTCTTCAATATACCATACAAATAGGTAAATGACTTAAGTAAGTTCAAATTCGAAACTTTTTTTTATTTATGCATACATGATAACACCATGGTCCATGAATGCTTCATGACTAACATATCATATATAACTTCGAATAATGAGTACTAAGTTAACGGGAATTAAAGGGTGTGGTGGTTTGTGTTCACGATGGTTGTCTTCTTGCGACAACGCCTCATAGGAAGTAAAAGAATTGTTGTAAAAACTACCAAATGAAACAGTAATTAGTAAACAAATGAAATTTTCTTCTCATATATTAGTCTTTTATAGTGATAAAATAAAAATAAAAGGAATAAAAGTTTGTATTTTTATATTAGGAATATAATTTGATATATTTATCCTAAAAAAAAAGTAAATAATTAATTAGTTATAATTCATGTATTTGAATAAATAAAATAAATTAAATAAAAGTACTTTTAAGAATTAATCAAATCAATCAGTTGATACAAATAATTAATATAATTGATTTTTTTTATTTATTGAATTAAAAAAATATATTAAAAAATAGTTGATTGAATTTAATAAATTAAAAAAATAAATAAAAAAATATAAGGGACAATAATTTTTTTAACTAAATTAATCTGTATTATTGTATTTAATCAAAATAAGTAACAAATTCTTTATGTTAGTATGTATCTTATAAATTAATAAATTAAAATAATTGATATAATAACTTACAATTTATTGATTGATATAAATTATAATAAATTGTATGATACTTAAATATCTAATCAAATTAATTAGTTAACATAATTAAGTTATCGTAATGAATTATATTTAATGAGTTAAAAGAAATAAATTAAGAAACACTCTCAAAAGTATGCCACGTCAACTTTATCATTAAGAGCAAAAATTCAATTTTTATACAATAGAATAGATTTCCGTCTCTTTTGCTTACCTTATGATTCTTCACATGTGGGATTGTGTGAAAAGTGCTAAAAAGAGTTTCTTGTTCTATGGTATATTTTTAACTTACTTGTTTGAGTATTTTAATATTGATTTGAGTAATGAGTCTGTTGAGAACGGAATGTCCACTATCAAAGGTGGTGGTGTACCGCAACATGCTAAGGGTAAAAATGTCAAATGTACTAAGGCTCCGGCCGTGTCTGAAAGTGAGGATGAAAGCCTCTCATCTCCCTCAATTGCTTGTACATCTGATTTATACAAGTATCTTTTCTTTGAAATGGTTAAAGATATCTTTTTGGAATTTGCTACCATGACCAAGCAAATGGTCAAATCTAGTAAGAAAGCTCGAAAGCTGGCAATGCAAAATGAAAAAATCTAGCTAAAATCTCATGACATGGTAAATTTGCTCCTAAAGCACTTGGATTCAGTTGATGAGGACATGACACCCTCTGAGAAAAAAGATGACTTCCTGGAATCCGAAGAAGAGCTTTCTAATGCCTAGTTCTGCTCCTTGCTGTCTAGGACAGATCTTTACTTTTGATAACTCTGAATTTAGAGCTCTAAAACTGTTTTTATTTGTCTTGCACTTTATTTTCAGTTGGATAACTGTAATAACTTTATCATTAGTACTATTTTTCTGTTTTGCATGATTTAATATTGTGATTGCATCACTTGTTATTATGTACCTGCAGGTATCCCTCCTTGATGACAAAAGAGGGAGAAATTGAATTGAAATAGTTTTCTGGTGCATGAAATTGTGATCTCTGGTAATGGCTCCAAAGAATTGGTGCTCTAATCTCAATTCATAAATTGTCACAACTTCGATACAACTGACCAACAAGTGCACTGGGTCGTCCAAGTAATACCTTACGTGAGTAAGGGTCGAATCCCACGGAGATAGTTGGTATGAAGCAAGCTATGGTCACCTTGTAAATCTCAGTCAGGCGGATATAAAATAGTTATGAAGTTTTCGAAATTAAATAATAAAAGAAGGATAGAAACACTTATGTAATTCATTGGTGAGAATTTCAGACGAGCGTATGGAGATACTTTCGTCCCTCTGAACCTCTGCTTTCCCGCTGTCTTCATCCAATCAGTCTTACTCCTTTTCATGGCAAGCTTTATGCAAGGGCATCACCGTTGTCAGTGGCTACAATCCCCTCCTCTTGTAAAAATGGTCCAAATGCTCTGTCACGGCACGACTAATCATCTGAGGTTTCCGATCATACTGGAATAGGATTTACTATCCTTTTGCGTCTGTCACTACGCCCAGCACTCGCGAGTTTGAAGTACGTCACAGCCATCCCTTCCCGGATCCTACTCGGAATACCACAGATAAGGTTTAGACTTTCCGGACCTCAGGAATGGCCATCCATGGGTTCTAACTTATACCACGAAGATCCTGATTAAGAGATCCAAGAGATATTCATTCTAGCCTGTTTGCATGTAGAACGGAAGTGTTTGTCAGGCACGCGTTCATAAGGGAGAATGATGATGAGCGTCACATAATCATCACATTCATCATGTTCTTGGGTGCGAATGGATATCTTAGAAGCAGAATAAGTTGAATTGAATAGAAAGACAGTAGTACTTTGCATTAATCTTTGAGGAACAGCAGAGCTCCACACCTTAATCTATGGAGTGTAGAAACTCTACCGTTGAAAATACATAAGTGAAAGGTTCAGGCATGGCCGAGAGGCCAGCCCTCAAACGTGATCTAAGATAGCATACAACTGATCAAAAGATACCTTATACAATAGTAAAAGGTCCTATTTATAATAAACTAGCTACTAGGGTTTACATAAGTAAGTAATTGATGCATAAATCCACTTCCGGGGCCCACTTGGTGTGTGCTTGGGCTGAGCTTCAATGTTACACGTGCAGAGGCTCTTTCTGGAGTTGAACGCCAGGTTGTAACGTATTTCTGGCGTTCAACTCTGGTTTGTGACTTGTTTCTGGCGTTTAACTCCAGACAGCAGCGTAGAACTGGCGTTCAACGCCCTTTTACGTCATCTAAACTCGGCCAAAGCATGGACTATTATATATTGCTGGAAAGCCCTGGATGTCTGCTTTCCAACACAATTGGAAGCGCGCCATTTTGAGTTCTGTAGCTCCAGAAAATCTACTTTGAGTGCAGGGATGTCAGAATCCAACAGCATCAGCAGTCCTTCTTCAACCTCTGAATCTGATTTTTGCTCAAGTCCCTCAATTTCAGCCAGAAAATACCTGAAATTACAGAAAAACATAAAAACTCATAATAAAGTCCAGAAATGTGAATTTAACATAAAAACTAATGAAAACATCCCTAAAAGTAACTAGATCCTACTAAAAACATACTAAAAATAATGCCAAAAAGCGTATAAATTATCCGCTCATCATTTTCTATTTTAATGCTCTGTTTTGAGCGCTCTATTTAAAATATCATGAGCCCTGTTGTGATCTGTTTCGGTCTTGAGCTTTGAATTGTTTTGATAAAATTATTTGCTCAAACTTATCTGGGTTGTTTGGCTTATAGAGCTTTATTAACCCTTGTCCTTAATTGGCTTTATGTGCATTCACTTGTGAAATTTTGGCTCTAGTTTAAAGGTTCTATTTTTAAAAATTTTTAGTCGCCTTTTAGGAACTTTTTAGAGCTTGTATATAGGCATTATTTCTATGAATATTTTTTTACAAACAGGGTAATCAAAGCACACATTGAGAGGGAGCCTATTGAACAAAAGAAAAGGAGAGATATCGGTGAATCATCAAAAGGAAAGTTTTCTATCATAAATTTTTTTAATTTATTTTAATAATTTTTGTCATCAAAAGGGAGATTGTTGAGTTTGGAAAACTTATATTCAATTAAAATAGTGAACAAATATCATTAAAGTATTGTTAAAATATTTTATTAAAATATTTTCAATTATTTGTTTGATGTATTTGATTAAGTGTGCAAAAAATAAAAGAAAACAAGTTGGCCCAAGGAACAAATATTTAAAGCCCATCTTGAACAATAAACAAATTCAACCTTGTACAAAATTTGATTAAATTTTAGTGGCTGAACCTTGATATTAAAAAAAAAAAAAAACAAGTCCAATCACAAACCTAAGAGACCAAGCTTTATTATGTTCTCTCATTCTTTGGTAACTGAAACTTGAAATTCAATTCACTTTAATTTTCGTTAAGTTTTATTCCCTATGTATTTGAACTTCAAGCATATGTATATAAATAATGTTTAATAAAATATTTATGTTTATGTTTATTGTCACGGCCCAAAATGAGCCATGATCGGCACTCAGGGAAACAATCCCCTAGCAAGCCTATCAGACTCAAATATAAATTAAATAAGAAAGTTACAAAGATTTTGAATAATTTACAAGTTCTAAAATAAATAATTATACATTTTCAACAAAAGTTAAAATAATTAAGAATGGTTGGATCCTGCCTATGACATATAGAGCATACAACGTCTAGAAACTCAACAAGGAACAGAAATCCATTGCAGATCATAATTCTTGAATAGAGAGCTCACATATTCAAGTATTTATTCCTAAAAAATATTTTTAGAAAAACGGAATGAGTTTTGCAACTCAGTGATTAGACAATACATTTATAATTCATATGAGACCATATAAACATTATTATTAAAGTAATTTATTAATTAGAAAATAGTAATTGATCATAATAAGTGAATCAATAAGGGAGTTCTCATACAAAAATCAAATAAAAAGTCCACACTTGGGCGGCTCCACCTCTATGGGTAGCCCTTTCCTCTAGTGTGTCCGTACAGAATAACAGATCCAACGTATAGCCTACACGTTAGACTAGCAGCACCCCTGCTAGCTGAGATCTGAGCCAGATGCATCTAGGTTAACGTCATAACCGCCGTTAATTACGGTTTTCTAATACGAGCCTCCCAAACCAATTCAAAACATATAGCTTCAAATACAATAAATTTCTAATCTTACAAATATATAAGGTATCGAATCAAATCGAATTAGATAATACTTTCTCATTAGAAATCTTTTCCAATCATACTTTTTTTAATCATAAGAACATATTTCACAATTTCAAAATATATGAATGTTAACAAATACTTCAATACTTCAAAAAAATATATTCAAATAAAATCAATGTTCTAAAATAATATAAAGTTCTATCTAACATATATATATAGTCTTATGTAAAATTTCTAAAATATGAACTTCATAAAAATAATTATCCAACTATAATAAATCAATTATTCTAATCAAATCAAAGTTCTTTAATAATAATTTTATAAATATAATTAAAAACTCAGTATAGCATAAACCAAAATCTTAACGATTATAAATGTAAAGTCTACTCACAACTTGGTCCTAAGAGATCGAAGAGACCGAGTTTGGAGTGCCAAATTAAATGGTGAGAAAGGTTGGAATAGAATGGAACGAAAGAGCATAGAATTTGGACCGAGACGGTGGCAGCAACTTCCATGGCTACATTGCAGATGTAATCATAACATCAACAGCTCTAACAATTCCATGACAGCACCAATACCAGTACTCAAGATAATTTTCAGTAGAAACACAACAAAAGTAGAGCGATAGTGCTAAAATAGAGACATATATTATCGCGATTAAAACAAGAGCATGTAAGAAAAGAACAAAATGCAGTAGAGTAAAGGTGGAAGCATTACAGTTTCAAAAATGGAGGCAGAACAGGAAAAAATGGTGCTGATTTAGAGACAAGAATGAAGGGGGTGTGGGGCTGAGCGAGACCAAAACAGGGATTGAGACGGTTCATTAGCAGTGATGTCGGCGATGCTCCCTTGACAACGAGCTCCGTTGATGGCAACAGCAGACGCGATGATGGTGAACGGCTCCTCCTCGTGACTCTCTCTTCCTCCCTTCTCTGGCCAGCTCAAACTCTCCCTCTTCATTCAGTAATGACGGCGACCCCTAACAGAGACGACGGCGGCCTCAACGGCGACGGCTTGTCCACAACGGAGGCGGCTCCCCCTTCTTCCCTCATCGCGGTTCTACCTCCTCCGCAAACCCCCTTCACTCTCTAAGAAGCTCCCTCATTCGCTCTCTCAAGCTTAGCAACGGCTCCCTTCGATGATGACCCAGGCAACCGCAACAACGATGGATGCTTCGACAACGGCAACAGGGCACGGCAGCGCGGGACGGTGCCTCCTTCTCTTTCTCTCTCTTGCGTCTTGGTTCTCTTCTGTCTCTCTCTTTCTTTTTTTCATTCTCAGGTATGAGTGTGTTAGAAAATGGTTATACGGATAAAATTAGGGTTAAGGTTGGGGAGGGAGAATAAGGGTAATATAGGAATTTTAGTAAAATTGGATGGTTGGGTAGTAATAAAAGAAATTATATGTAAATTGTTTGAAGGGAAAAAAATATATTCAAGATGTTACATCTATGAATTTCAAAATCACTAAATGTATCAAGTTCTAAAATAATAATAATATAGTAATAATAATAAAATTTTAGCATATGGAACTATTTTATGAACCGTATTTCTTAGAAAAATAATTATTAATCAGGAATACAATTTTACTGTGCATATACTGCTACTCATTTTATTATTATTATTTGTCTTTGAAAAAAATGACAAGGATATATAATGAAGATGTTTGCCTTGCAGATAGTGCAAGTTCGCATATCATTCTCAAAAGTAATATATATTTTATTCATCTTGTACCAAAAGAAGAATATGTTAATACTATTATTGGCTCAGGAAATGTGATAGAAGACTCTGGAAGAGCTATAATTTTATTTTTCGGAGGAACAAAATTCATAATAAATATAATAATGTACTATTGTCCACCAAGTCTCTAAGGAACTTGTTGAGTTTTAAGGATATTCGCTAAAATAGATATTATATTGAAATAATGAATAAGAAAAATCATAAGTACTTATATATCACAACTTATTATTCAAATAAAAAAAGTTATGTTAGAAAAGTTATCCTTACTTTCATCTGGATTATATTATGCTAAAATTAGTGCAATTGAATCACATGCCATTGTAAACCAGAAATTTACTAACCCAAATGAATTTATAATTTGGCATGATCAATTGGGTCCTCCTGGAACAACAATAATGCAAAAAAATTTTGAAAACTTCCATAGATATTCACTAAAGAACCAGAAAATTCTTAAATATATTGAATTTTATTGTGCTGCATGGTCTTAGGGAAAACTAATTTTAAGGCCATCACCAATAAAGATTGAATTTGAGTCTCCTAAATTCCTTGAAAGGATTCAAGGTGATATATGTGGACCTATTCATCCACCATGTGGATCTTTTGGATATTTTATGGTCCTAATAGACGTATTTTCGAGATGGTCACATGTGTGCTTATTGTCTTCTTGCAACTTGGCGTTTGTGAGATTACAAATTATTCGATTAAAAGCACAGTTTCCAGAAAATCCAATCAAAGCAATTCGTCTTGATAATGCTAGTGAATTTCCTCCCAAGCTTTTGATGCTTATTGTATGGCTAACAGAATAAGCGTTGAACATCCAATAGGTCATGTTTACACACAAAATGAGTTAGCATAATCACTTATTAAACGCCTCCAATTAATTGCTAGACCCTTACATATGAGAACAAATTTTTCAACCTCTGTTAGTTTGAGAGCATACAGTTTTATATGCTGCAGCATTTATTCGTTGGAGGTTAACAAGTTACCATCAATTTTTTTCTTTACAATTAACTTTTGACCAGCAACCAAATGTTTCCAATTGCCCCCACCTTCTCGCGTGCATTAAAATGGAACTCCAAAGAAAATTGATAATTTAGGTGGGATATGATTCTCCTTCTATAGTGAGGTATCTTGATTTACAAACAGGAAATGTGTTTAAAGCTTGATTTGAAGATTGTAATTTTGATGAATTAAAATTTCTAACATTAGAGGAAGAAAATAAGCTTCTTGAAAAAGAACTTAATTGAAATGCATTATTTTTATGCATTTAATTAGATCATCGATCAATGCGAAATAAAAGTTTAAAATATTATACATTTGCAAAAAATAACAAATAAATTGCCTGATACATTTTCTGATATGAAAAGGATTACTAAATCCTATATACCAATTGAAAACGTCCCAATTCAAATTGATGTTACAATTGGATAAATAACTACCGAAACAAATTCATGTTAAAAGTATAGGAGGCCTGTCGATTCTAAAAACAAAAATTAAAAAAAAAAAAGAGATAAATCCTATTCTTATTAAAAAAATAATAATAAGTCGTTGATATTTAGCAGAATTTCTCATTCATTCTTGCTTTTTTTTTATTCTATTCTATTTTCTGGATTATAACTTGTATAAGAAAAATATCTTCTATATATGTGTTTTAGATAGTACTTTAAAAAAAAATCATTATTTAGAAGGATACTTTATAACAATGACAAAAAGACACGTTTTATTGACATTTTAGAATTTGAATTTTTTAAAGTTTGAATTTTTATTTTAAAAGGTAAATTGTGATTTTTCACTTTTGAATAAATTTTTTTTTATATTTTTTTTTGTCGTCCTACCTATGAAATAAATGGTAAGAAATCACATTTTATTTTTTAAAATAAAATTTAAAATTTAGAAGATCCAAATCTAACATTTTAAAGCGTATCGAATTCAAAATCTTCAAAATGTTGAATTTTACCGTCACTAATTTTAATTTTCCTGATTTGAAATAAATGATAGTTTAAATATATATGATTTTAACATGAACGTATTTATTTGAATATTATGTGAATATGTGATGTCAATGGGAAAAGGTTATTAATTAGTTGTAAGAAATTTGGGTTAGTTTACGTTATAATGTTATATTCTAAGTTTAATCATCATTACCATGATGATGTTAAAATACACAAATAAATATCAAAGTCAACTACTACTTTTTTTACTTGAATTTAATTGGTAAATATATCACTATTTCAAATGTGAGTTTTATTTTTTTACTCATCTTGTTAAACTTTTATATTAACAGTTAAGTATACTGAGAAATTAACATCACGTGTTGATTTGTCAATGTACCAAAAATGAAAGCCATATTTAAAATAGAGTAAGTAAAAGCATAATTTTAATATAGTTTCATAAAAAATACTTTATGCACAGAAGATATTGTTCATTACCTGAAGATCTCGGGTATCCGACGGATCGGGTGAAGACGTAAGGGTGAACGGGAGAGACGCTAAGCTGGCGTGGAGTAGAGACAAGGGTGTGAACTGGAGGCGTCGGAGGTGACGTGACGGAGGAACTATAAAAAAAGAGTTTAAAATGGCATTGATATTACAGCGGTTTTAAAGAACCGCCGTAATACCCGGTTATTATGGCATTATTAGTTGCTGCTATAATTAACTTTGTGTTTTGGTGGCGGTTCAGGTGATTATGGCGGTTTTGAATCGCCATTTTCACACGTATATAAAACAAAAGAAATGCAACCCTAGCTTCATTAAACGAAACACAGTAACGGCGCTCTCGATCTCCCTTTTCTCTCCTTCGTCTCCTCCGTGTAAAGAAGCTCTCCGACAACGCCGTTCTTCCCTCTCTGGCTTTTTCTCTCTCCGCCAGTTACCATTTCTCTAGGTACCTCTCCCTCTCAAGTTATTGATTTGTTTCTCTGCAGCTCCCTCTCAAGTTCTTTAGAGAAGGCGAAATCAAAACTGAAATTTTTGGTTTCTTCGATCAAGGCGTGAGCCAGTCATAGATCTCTACACTGCACACCCAGTTTCCTTTCTCCATTTCTCTCATCCTTCACCACCATGCAACCTAACTCAATCCAGATCCACTAGTGCAACTTTTCTTCTTCTTCTTCTTTTCGTTTGAATTTTCACTGTGTTGCGCAGTTTTTGCAATCGTCGTCGTTTTCACCGATATCTTGTGTCGGTTAATCATTGTTATTTTTTAAAATCCCTAATTATTTAAAATTGTAATTTAAAATCCCTAATTATTTGAAGTTTCGTCAAATCCCAATTTCCCAATTTCCATGCTCGTTATTTATTCACAACAATTAATAATTATTAATTAATTAATTAATTATTGTCACTGTTTGACCTCTCTTTTTTGTTTGTTTGTAGAAAATCAAAAACATGGTACCAGAGAGGCCGTGAAAGCTAGATAGTCAGATCGCTCATGTCACTGTTTGACCTCTCTTTTTTGGGGATTTTCGTTTCTCTGCAGCTCCGCAATCAGGTCTTGTGTTGAAGCATTCTATTGACGTTTGATAGGTATTAAAAGTAAACTACATTTAAAAGTATAATTTCTTCACATACTCTTCTTTTGTTTCTGCTGTTTGATAATGGTATTAATAATAATTATATCTCTTCCTTGTTTCTTTTGTTTCTGCGTTTGATAATGTTATATAATTTTCTGCTTCTGAATATTTTAATTCAATTTTCAAGTTATATACTGTTTGAATGGGATTGGATTTAATTTTGCATGCAATTTCGGTTGAAGTATAAAAAATGCAAACATGTTATCGGATGGTAGTGTAAAATTCACAGTCCCTGCATAGTAATTAAGCTCATATTATCTTTTCTGAGAAGGAATTAGAAAATGACTAATTTTATTTGTTTGTTTGTCTTTTCTTTAGTATTTAAGTAACTACTGCATTTTTTGTTCTGTATCTAAATGCATCTGTTAGGATAAGAGAGATTATCGTTTTTTTTACTTTGAGTTGATTTGAAATGAATTTCACTATGCCCCATAATCTTTTATTTTTTTAATCCTTTTTGAATTTTATAGCATTTGTGGCAAGTGTAAATTGATCCACCTGTATATATATATAGTGATTGATTGAACTGTTCACAATATGTATACTCTAGGCTCTGTTGTTTACTAGGATTTTGATATGACTAATTATATGACTAATTTTGTATTGATATCAGGTGCAAGCATTTGAAATTGAATTAAAAGGGGTATGGAAGAATTTCTTAATCACATTTATCTTCAATTTTATAAAACTAATTATAGCTTTATCTCTCTGTAATCTTCTTTCTTCCTGTTCCATGGGTTTTCTTCTTCATAGGTCGTTAGTCTCGAAGACTGGAGGGGGGCTTCAGTGATTCCCAGATCTGGAAACTTATTCTCTTTTGAATTCTGGTCGCTTAGGGTAATATTTTCAATCTGATTCTACTTTCATCGATATATTTCCGTTAATTCCATATTCAACTTTGTTTTTACAATTCATTTGCTATGTGATAAATTAAATTGCTGGTTTTCTGTGCTGTTAACGCTTTCTTATTATTTCTCGTGTGAAGGTTTCTTCTTTTAGTGTAAAATAGAAGATAAGAGAGAGAGAGAGAGAGAGAGAGAGAGAGAGAGATTTTTAATGAATAGATTTTTTAATATTCTTCTTTCTAGTCCCTCTTAGTCATGTCAATAGATAAGTCATGGATTGGAAAACCACGAAACACGCACGAGTATAAAGATGGTTTAAACAAGTTTTTGGATTTTGCTTTTGAGCATCGATCTCTCAGGGGTTGTCAGATTAAATGCCCTTGTCCGGTGTGTGGTTTTGGCAAGTGGCAAACAAGAGAGAAAGTTTTTGAACATTTAATAGTCAAGCCATTTCCAGAAAACTACAAAGTTTGGTATTGGCATGGTGAAGAAGCAGTTGGAGTTGGGTCACAAGCTCATCAAACTAGTCAAATTGTACAAGATGATTCGACATCTCAACATCCAATGGTAATAATGCTCAATGACGCGTTTGGAGTTGCTGGACCTGACTTGATTGAAGATGGAGATGGAGATGAAGACAACATAGAAGATGGAGATGGAGATGAAGACAACATAGAAGATGCAGAAAATGAAGAGCACAATGGAGAAAATGTAGAATTTTACAAGTTGTTGGAAGATGGTAGTGAACAATTGTATGAAGGGTGCACAAAGTATTCAAAACTGTCTTTCTTGATTAGTCTGTATCACATAAAGTGCTTATACAAAATAAGCGACAAAGCCATGACCGAAATTCTCAAGTTAATAAAAGATGCTTTTGGAAATGCGAAGATTTCAAATACATTCTATGAGGCCAAGAAAATCATAAACAAACTAGGGCTTAATTATACCAAGATACCTGCTTGCCCTAATGACTGCATGTTATATTGGGGGGAGGATGAAGATTTGCAAGAATGCAAAAGATGCAAGACATCTAAATGGAGCGATGCTAAAAAGAAGAAATCGGCAAAGATCTTGCGATACTTTCCACTAAAACCGAGACTTCAACGATTATTCATGTGTTCTAAGACTGCTCAATCAATGCGATGGCATGCTTTGGCAGAAAAGAAAGATTCGAAGATGAGGCATCCGCGGGATTCTGAAGCTTGGAAGACATTCGATTTACTTCATGATAGGTTTGCCGAAGATCCTCGAAATGTACGTCTTGGTCTTGCAGCTGATGGATTCAATCCCTTTGGAGCTATGCGTACAAACTATAGCGTTTGGCCAGTGGTGCTTATTCCATACAATTGACCTCCATGGGAGTGCATGAAGCCAACATCACTAATCTTGTCAATGATTATTCCCGGAGAGAAAATGCCAGGGAACAACATAGACATATACTTACAACCTCTTATCAAAGAGTTAAAAGAGTTGTGGCATGATGGTGTTCAAACATTAGATAGGTTCAAGAATGAAATGTTTACATTGCGAGCAGCATTAATGTGGACAATTAGTGATTTTCCAGGCCTTGGTAACTTATCTGGGTGGAACGTACACAGTAAATATGCTTGTCCCACATGTAATTTCAACACTGATTCATATAGATTAAAGCATGGTGGAAAATTGTGTTTTTTGAGGCATCGCCGTTTCTTAGAAAGGGGTCATAAGTTTAGGCTAAGTCGTGCAAAATTTAATGGAAATATCGAGTTGAGGGATCCCCCAGCAGTACTAACAGGGTCAGAAATATTGGAACAACTTGAAGGCATCAATGTTTCATTTGGGAAGGAACTACAGGCAAGTAAAGGTAAGAGGACTCGACGAAAAGTTGTTGAAGAAGATGATGAATCGGGGATATGGAGGAAGAAAAGCATATTTTTTGATCTTCCTTATTGGAAGTCTAACTTATTGCGCCACAATCTAGATGTCATGCACATTGAAAAGAATGTTTGCGACAATGTGTTATACACTTTGCTCAATGAGACTGGAAGGTCAAAGGATAATCTCAAAGCTCGTAAGGATCTCAAAGAAATGGATATAAGGAAAGATTTATGGCCAGATGAAAATGGGAGATATCATCCTCTTTGTTCACAATGTCAAATTCCATGAAAGATGTATTCTTACGTACTATAAAGAATATTAGAGTACCAGATGGTCTCTCGAGTAATATTTTACGGTGTGTTGACCTGAAGCAAAGAAAGCTTTCTGGATTGAAGAGCCATGATTGCCACGTCCTTATGCAGCAACTATTATCCATTGCCATACGTAATGTGCTACCAGATAAAGTTATTGCAGTGCTAATAGAGTTGTCTTCATTCTTTCAACAGTTGTGCTCTAAAAGCTTAAGTCTTACAGAACTTGAGAAGCTCCAACCTCGAATAATTCTTACCCTTTGTCATTTAGAAATGTTGTTCCCTCCTTCTTTCTTTACAATCATGGTTCATTTAACCTGTCATCTAGTTGATGAAGTAAAACTTGGAGGACCAATACACTATAGGTGGATGTATCCTATTGAGAGGTAAATATCTCTTTTCAATCATTGTTCATTTAACCTGTCACTTAGTTATATCTTGCTTACTAAAGCCAATTATACAAACTATGTATTTAGGACATTTGAAGTCCTATGTACGAAACAAAGCTAAATCAGAAGGTTCTATAGCTGAAGGATATGTGGTTGAAGAAGCTCTTACATTTTGTAGTGGGGGTGGCCACCTGCAAGGACACTCCGACGATCAAGTCAGTGTCCGTACGAGGCGATAGCCGGATTAGGTAAAGTGTTACGTACCTTGGGGGAGAGCTGATCTCTCTCCTTATATACTGTGCTGGGTTGGCCCATGAGTGACCTAGCCCACTGGCCAGAAAGCTTCTATGAGCTGTCCTGGTCCACGTGGGAGGAGCAGGTCATTCCGGACTTCGAGTCGGGACTTCGGGTGCTGCCCGAGGATTCTGACCCGATCGGTGGCCTAGGTCGTACGGATGGTAAGTCGGACGGTGCAACGGGTCGGGTATTAGGAGCCGACCTGTCGGATTCATCCTGTCGTGTAGGATAGCTTGGGCCTGGGTCAGGAGTGATGCTCCGACCCGACGACTAGCTGGGCTCGACCTTTTACGATCCATAACAGATATCACTATCATATATTTATATATACATGTGATATTTAACACATTTTTAATATATATTTATATATCATCATAAATTTTATACTAATAATTAATTTAATGATTAATTTTTAGTTTATACATAATATGATTGAATATTAATATATAGAGTTAAATACAGTGTAAGTGTATACTCTCTTATTTTAAAGTCACCAAAAAAACACTTATTTTAAAATACAATTCCGTTACTCATACATTTATTATGGTGGACATTATTTTAGCAATAATATTTTTTAACAATCAATACACATTTCTTTTATTTTGTTAATTAAAGAATAATATAAAAAAGCAACATATTTTTATATGAATATTAGAAATGTTTGGTATATGAATATTATCATTCTTCAAAATAGGTGTTACGTTTTTTATATTTTAAATACATTAATTTTTCAATAAATATAAAAATTAAAAGAGATTTTTATTTTAAAGTAGAGGGACTAACATATAATAATACATAACCATAATTAAACTATTTGAAAAAATATGCTGGATAGATCCAAAGAGAGCAATTAGAAATAAAAGATGTTATGTTGTTAACGCAACTCCTACCCCACTTCTCCAACACACACACACAAGAAAAATAACTAAAGATGTTTTTCCTCTGATTTCTTAATTCTGAAAAACAAGAAAACTTATAATGATGAGAATATATGTATGTATGTATATAGAATACTTTCATAAGGAAAATAATTTGGAGGAGTGTTAGGGTCAGCAGATTTTGTAATTTGTAGTAATTATCAATATGATTAAATGTTGGCTAAATTTTAATAAAAATGTCGACTCCTAAACTTTATCTTTAGCAAAACCCAATACTTTTATATGAAAAAATGCATAAAAAATAAAATCCATCATTGACCCAAATAAAGAAACTAAATCTATCCTTTAATTGAATCAAGTATATTATTATTATTATTATTATTATTATTATTATTATTATTATTATTATTATTATTATGTAACTTTACTAAATTAATATAAGTGTTTTTTTTAAAAGAAACACTTTTTTATGGGTACAAGATTTTTTTATGGAATATATAATATATACTTAAATAATACTAGTTGATATAACCATATATAAAATCTGGAGTCAAAGAGTAATTAGAAGTTAAAGATATTGACTGTTTTAATTTTGAAGACAAGGAAACTTATCATGAGCATAGATTTTGATGATAGCATTGTGAAAGTGAAATCCATTTATATATGATCTGTTATGTCTATCCTCTAAAATGCTTTTATTTTGAAACTCTATCAAAAATATTTCCATCAGGAGACCTGACGAGGAAGTAAAACATCGCAAATTATTTTTTATATTGGAATGAAAATAGTGTTTTTTAAGATTATAGATTATAAGGATATTAATCTTAGATGTGAATTTAGAGTGTAAAAATTAGAATATTCAAATTCTAAGGAATAAAAATTGGACTCTTCCGATTTTTAAAAACAAAAATTAGACCATTCAATTTATGGATTTAAAAAAAATCACAAAAAAACAGATCCTTCGATTTAATATTAAAATATTTTAAAATTTCATTGCCAAATACTTGAACCAATCGATTACACATTTTCGTACCACAAAAGATATACTAACATTGTCAACATAATTGAATTGCACACAATCCTCATTTATTATATATAAAAAAAAAAAATGTTTCTTTATAAAATTTTAGTTTCATCCAACAAATGATGTCCATATATAAACAAACCTGTAGGGATCAAACACGGTGAACTATTAGGATTTTATTCCTAAAAGATTTGCTAGTATAAGCTTTGATTGGCCTATAAGCTAGGCATTGATTTATTGTTTTTAGAAATAATTGATTTCTCCTTGAATTCAAGCATCTAGAGTTTTGTAAGATACAAGTGAAGTGATTCATTGAGAAGGGAATAACAGATATCCAAACCAAGGAGACAACATAAATGAAGGAGTGTACAAGAAAAAAAGATCCATCATTTTATGTGACCAAAGTTGGTCCTACGTTGTTGTGAGAGACATATGTAACGAATCAAGAAGAGGGGTATGGTATCAATATGTATTAATAATTTAATATTATATGCTAAGAAGTTATTACAAGACTTTATTTGTTTTATAGGAGCCTCTCAATGCAAGGAAAGAAAAATCACATGCACCTATCTATAATTGCCTCATTAATTTGTATCCACAAAAAAGGAAAAATAAGAGTGAAATTTGGTATAACAAACTGAATGTATAATCTTTTTTTTTTTCGTGTGTATACTGTATAGTGTATATATTATATTACTATACTGTAGACATATATATTTCTGGACGCAAGTCACCCAAAACATATTTCTAGACGTATTTTTTGGGCTTGGTTTGGGCTGGTAACTAACTCGTACTATAACAGATTAACAGCTTGCTTAATAACTCAGCCTAAATCATGTGATCCAAAAATTTAAATAAGAACCTTAAGCATGTAAAAAAAAAAAAAAACTTAACGACATGTTAATTTGACTTTCACCATATTTAAATTTTATTTACCGAACATAAAAAAATTTCATTTCAAGTTATTCAACTTTTCTAAAAACTTTAAAATGAGTAATATCAAAAACTAAATCCTGGTAGTAGTTTTGAGATTCACGACATGCATTAATTTGATCCTGATGTTCTAAGTGTATTATTGTTGTCATTGAAATTAAGTTTCGGATATTATAGTCTCTCGATCTTATTTTGATAATGACTCACGATCTTATTTTGATAATGACTCAGCAAATGAAATGATAAACTAATATTCTCTTATTACGCTAGATAATTTGGTGAAACGGCGTTGTTTGTTATGGCATCCAATCAAAATGTGTACAAATCGTTTTGCATGCTCACAACTATTAAAACATGTCGTTTATGCTTTGATTAGTTTATATGTGAAACATTCTGCCTATCATACATGATCTTACAAATGGGTATTTATTTGAAGTAATAAATTTGGTTCACAAGATTCAAAAATTTTTATCTTATTCACTTTGAATGGGTATTCCAGAAAGCAAATAGAGTTGCAAATTGGATGACTAAATATAGTACCAAGAGTAACTCTAATAATGTTATTTGTTCTGAGCACACAGTGTTGATCTTCAGCAAATTATCCGTTCGAATATAGGATAGAATTTACTTTATTTTTTTTCATGTTTAGACACAAAAAAAAAATCATACGTAATGTCATATACTCATAATCTCATATATAATTTATTGTGTTTACAATCAAAGTGTCACTCGATCTTATTAAAAATTTAAAATTATACATATAATATCAATTGAGAATTAGTTCTATTCGCAATCCAATTTCATTTCATTTTTTTTTTACCAAAATGCGATAAGGTGTAGACTAATATCTCTCTTGACAATTCGTAAATTATTTTAAATTCATTTAAATATAAAAATATATTAAATAAAAGCATATATATAAATTTATTAATCATGATATAAGTTGACAATATATGATGCATTTTATTAAAAATTTGCACATAAACACATAAGCAAACTTCAAAGATCCATTATTTTATGCGAGCCAAGATGGTCCTACATATGTTGTTCGTTTTATGTGCATAAATTTGTAGTATTATAATAAAGTAGTTAAAATTTTAAGTTAACTAAAATCTCTCTTTTTTTTTTAATATTAGAATCCGAATACATTTGTATTAAATCAGGTGATCATTTTTATGATTTAAATTATATTATTATTTTATATTTCACTTATTTAATTTATTCTTTTAATTTTATAAAGATTCTCAATTTTCACTTACATAGTTACATTGGTCAAGAATAGGACACCAAATTGTTTTTGTATTGATCATATAAAATGAATTTATGCCGTGGTTGCTTTTTGTAAATCGAAAATAGGATTCTAAATCTAACCCATTTGACAAATTCAAAATTTATAGAATGATTCTATGTTGTACATTAAGTTTAGCTTCGATTCTTTTTAATTTGAAAATTTTGATATGATTAATGATTGAGATCTGAATGTATGAGTAGTCTAATACATTTGTAAGATATATATAACGAGGAATGCTAAGGGGCAGTAATTTTGGTGTTTTGTAATCATCAATTGGCCATCAATAGTATTTTTAATGGTGTGAGATTACATCTAATGGTGAGAAATCACTCACTTTTATTTTGATGATTAAGTGCTAGCCAGAAAACACCAAAGTTGTTGGTCCCTAAACTTTTTCATATATAACTGAAGAAAGCTATGACAAATCATTTTAAAACAAAACAAAAGCAAATTAAACAGATCAATGATTAGGTTTTCTTATCTCCAATTCACAAGAAGTTGAAATAATAGATGCTGACTCATGTAGAATTTATTTATGGTGGGTACTCCATGAAGATATTATAATTGTCTTCATGTGATGATTTTTCTTTTTGATTCTTAGATGATGAATTGTAGGGTTAGATTTTGATATGTTATAAAAGTGTTGTTTTTATTTGAAGTGTGGCCAAATTAATAAATCACACTTTTATACAAAGCATCTTCATAAAAAGATATTTTTTGCATCTTCATTTGAGTAGTTCCCTTTATTTATTAATAGAAATAGCATATTTTATTCAAAAAACAGAGTAGTTAACATCATTACAGAAAAAAAAAAAGAAAAAAAAAAAAAGTAGAAAAACACAAGAAGCTAACACAGTCTCCCTACAATTTGCATGGCCTCTGATCTGCTGTGCATGTTTTGTTAAGTATAGCCACAAATAAGTCTGGCAAGCCACAAGGGTTTCGCAGTCTTTATAAACAACCTTCCAAGGAACATCCCAAACACCATTCCACATCCATATCCCACTGCAACTGACTTCCACCCAAATAATGATTCTTTTGCCTCAGGAACTGAAGGTGGTTGTTCTTCATCATTGCGGCATGACTTTGACAAAGGGAATCCACATAGCATTGGATTTCCTCTATAAGAATCATTTTGGAATGTATTGAACTGTTTTCCTGTTGGTATCACTCCCTTCAACTGGTTTTCAGAAAGGTTCAAGACAGATAGAAAATTCAAATTTGTCAAGGACATAGGTATTTCACCTTTCAGTTGGTTCCATGAGAGGTCTAACCATTCCAAACTTGTCAAATTACCCAGAGTTTGTGGAATGTTACCACTGATTTTATTGTGAGAAAGATTAAGCCCTTTGAGAGAACTTAATTCTCCAATGACATGTGGAATTTCTCCTTCAAACATGTTATTTGATAAGTCTATGGTTGTGAAAATAGTTAATATTCTTGACATTTCTCTCTTTTGACCTTTCATAATGATCACAACAGAGTCATTATATGAGCCGGAGAGTCTACCATTGGTAATCATATACTCTGGGGTACTATCATTCAGAGTCATCATTCCTTGAAACTCTTGAAAGTATTGCATTGGCAAAGGGCCACTAAACTTGTTATTAGACACATCAAAAATTCTCAACTTTGGAAATGGGTGCTTCCTACTCAAACGAATGATGGTACCATGAAATTTGTTATTTCGTAAACTGAGTACCTGTAATTCCTGAAGAGCTTCTAGCCTACTGGGAAATACATCTTCTATGTTATTGTCATCAAGGTCTAGAACTTCTAGTTTTGAGCAATTTGCCAAAGACTGTGGTACTCGTCCTTCTAAATGGTTGCCACTCAACTTAATAGTCTCAAAAGCATTACTCTTGCAGAAGTTTTCAGGTATGCTTCCATAAAAGTTGTTGATTTGAAAATCCAAAACCTGAAGCCAAGGAAAGGATCCCAAACATTGTGGAATATTGCCAGTCAAATTGTTGTGAGACAGGATTAGCATATTGAGGGAGCTTGCATTGCATATTGTTGAAGAAATGCCTCCTGTGAAGTTGTTGTTTGAAACTGAAAAGTAATTGATGCCATTTGGTAGAATCGGAAGATCTCCTTGCAGCTGGTTGAAACTGAGGTCAATAAAATACATTATCTTCCATGTGTGCAAGAGATTATCACCAAACCAATTGGGAATCTTTCCATGGATTTTGTTGTTAGAAATATCTAACGATCTTAGATTTTGTAGTCTAGGTAGGAATGAAGGAAAAACAGTAACACCACAAAAAGATAAATCTAAATTTTCAAGTTTGGGTAAGGTATATTCAACACTATTATTACTATCAACAGAGAGAAGTATATTGTTAGAAAGATCAAGGTAAGTTAAACTTTCCAACTTTGAAAAATAAGAAAAGTCCACAAGACCACTCAAGTCATTTGATGACATATCCAATTCAGCGAGATTTTTGAGAAACTCAAAGATCAAATTTGGAAAATCACCTTGAAATTTGTTATCAGAGAGAAATAAAAATTCCAATGAATAAGTGGAGAATTTGCTAATTGGCCCTGTGAGCTGATTCATGCTAAGATCTAGCATTATCAATGAAGAAGTGGAGAATTTGCTAATTGGCCCAGTGAGCTGATTCATGCTAAGATCTAGGTATGTCAATGAAGACAAAGAATAGTACCAGTCTGGAATTGTCCCATTTATATGGTTATTAGACAAATCGAGTGTTTCTAGTTTTGAAAGTGTGGCATTTTTGCTTGAAATTGGGCCGATTAATTGATTAGAAGACAGACTTAAGTAAGAAAGTTGAGTTAGATCAAATAATGATGATGGCAATTGGCCTCCTAGACTGTTAGAAGAAATTTTCAAGGTATGTAATTTAGTGAAGTTGTCGAACACATCTGGGATGTGACCACTGAATGTATTATAACTAAGATCTAAGTAGGTGAGATGTTTGAGGTTTGAAAGCAAAGATGGAATCTCACCATGAAGTCTATTTCCTGAAAGATTCAACTCTGTTAGTTGAGTGAGGTTCCACAAAGACACAGGAATTAATCCATCAAATTGGCATTTCCATAGTCTTAGTTGGTTAAGAGACTTCAAATGGGAAATGGAATCAGGTATTTCTTCCGAGAAAGGTGTCCAAGAGAGGTCCAAGATCCTTAGAGGAGTGCTCCAATTGGACTTTGGAAGTTCACCTTTCAGCTCTAGATTGCCAGACAAACTTAGTTCTTCAAGATTAGTTAAACCAAGTATACGAGTTGGAAATTTTCCATGCAATCTAGTGTCATCAAGACTCAGGATCAACAAAGAGGATGACAAATTCATTAGCAAAGACAATGATGTATCTCTGATAGAAGACATGTCTACGCCATGTAGAACCAGCTGTTCCAAGTTAGTGGTGTTACCAATGAGTTTGCTCCATGTGGATTCATCAAGTCTCAGTTCGTAAGTACACGAGAGATCAAGTGAGAGTAATTTAGACAAGTGTGAGATTGTGGATGGAATATGTCTTTCAAATGATGAGTAAGATAGATTGAGATGGGTGAGACTCACAAGATTACCAATTCCAGGATATATTGGAGAGTGGGAGAAGTCATTGAAGGCAAGGTTGAGTTGTTGAAGATGCGTCAGATGGAACAGTGTGCTGTTCGGATGAAACTCGCCTTCAAGCATGCTGCAACTTAGGTCAAGCCCAATCACGTGCCCTGATGTGGTGTCGCACGTGACACCATCCCACTCGCAACAGTCAGTATTGTTGTTCCAGGATGCTGTCTTGGGATAAGAGGAGCACGAATCTGCGCTCAATGAGGTGTCAATGGCAAATGAGTTCTTGAATTGGAGCAAGTTTGAGTAGTCATGGTGGTTGCATAGGGGCAACAGCGATGAGCAAGTGGAAGATGAAGTATAAAGAAGAAGCAACAAGAGAGTAAAACACCTCATCATTATGATGTCACAATAATAATCTTTAGATTTTTAATGTATATGTGTGTGGTGCATGGCATCCAATGCAACTCATCAATGCAAATTTATATAGGTCATCCCGTGGGTGGAATATGCTCCAAACTCTGTTAATAGTATGGTGTGTGCTACTATTTTTTTTCGGTAGAAGTATATGGAATCAACTCTTAATCAGCAAAAAATGGAACAACTTAATTAATTATAATTATATTAATAATTAATTTTAAATTTAAAAAATTTAAAATTAATTAAATAAATTTAATTAAAATCTATAAAAACTTTTTTCTTTTCTCTTACGTTAACCTATCCACCTTCAACAATCACACAAATTCCTCTTTCTCACCATCAGCCTTCCCACCGTGACCCTCTCTCTTCTGCAATGTAGGGATCACAATCTTGAATGAGTTTGGAGCACTAATCTCTGACTGGGTTGTTATATAAATCTAAGGAAGGGTCTCAAGAGGACATGAAAAAGCAGTTATTCCTTCAATCTGCAACAGTTTGCAACTTGTATCTATCATTCTATGTGCAACTTATCTTTCTTTTTCATGTTTGTTTGTTGTACTTGTACCCTCAGCTTATGGCGTATACATGCAGGTAGGAAAGTGAGAAAAGGAAAAAAAAAAAAAAGAAATTACAGAGATCTATCAATGTCTCTTTGGAATTGTTCTCAAATTTTATCGTCATTTTTGAGACTACAAATTATACACTTGATCTTAGTCAAGAAGAGTGGTGGAACACGAATTGTCCTTGAAGAATTACATAAATATTAAAAAAATATTTATTTAATATAAAAAAAACATCCTAATACTTAACAAAAGAAATATCCAGTTATATTTTAACAAAAATAATTAAATATTTATAAAATTTAAAAAAATTATAAAATTCTTAAAAAAATATAAACATTTACATTTACAATACAAAAAAATTCGAAAAATATATAAAAAAACATCCATTTAATATAAAAAAGAAACATTCTAATACTTAGCAGAAGAAACATCTATATTATTAACTTATTTTTATTAAGATGGATTTCAAAATCCAGCCCATTAAAAAGTTTGCCGGAGTTGGCTGAACCCCCTCTTAGTTCCCTAGCAGAATTGTTTTTTCCACAACCTCATTGCATTATTGCATGTACTAAAAGTAACACGTCAACTATTACCGTCATAATCGACATTATTAGATACTTTTTTTAGGGAGTAGATCCTTTTCAATGAAAAAAAATTGGATGGTGTCAATTATGATTTTTTACCCTTTATTGTTTTCTCTTTCATATTTAATTTTGTCCCCACTTAAAAAGTTAAGTGTGAAAAATTACACTGCATTTTCTCAAGTGCTGAAAAAACAGGAGAGGATCATTTTTTTTTATGATTTCCTTATTTCTTTCAGCTACTATACATATATATATAGCATTCAGTGCAAGTTGAGTTTTATAAGATTGTAGTTAAATAATTATATGACTCCATAATAAAAATGGAATTATAAACAAAATTTCCCTTCTTCCTCAAAGTTCAATATAATATTTTCTATCTTAATTATATATGCCTCTGTATATAACTTAAGCTTAAATAAAAATAATAAGGTTAAACTATGTGTATTTATCTATGTATATACGATCATGTATATAAATATAAAAGGAAATTATATGGTACAGATCTAAATCTGTATAGATTTAAAGATTTGTTTCCTTAAACCACACTTTCTAAAGCCACACTTTTCACTTAAAATCGTAGCTCTTCACAAAGAAAAAACGTCACCTAATGGAAAAAAGTAAATTAAAAGATTTAAGAGAAGAAATAATTAAGTTATCGAAATTAATAGATCAAAAATTAATGATTCTAACTAATGTTAACTGTAATGACACCGAATTCTTAAAATCAATACAAAATGATTTTTCTCAAAATCTTTATTTTACTATAAGTTTTATTGAAGGACTTCAAAAACCTGAAAAAACTTATTTTTCACACGGAATTTCTAAGAAATGTTACCATGGAAATGATTCCCCACATCTTTATCATACTTTTAACCCACAATTAAATTCTATAGTAGATATGCTTGAAGAAATACTAGTATCTATAAAATTTCAAAGAAATAAGGAAAAAGAAAATCCCAAAGAAGAAAAATTTCAAAATATAATCAACATAACAGATTTAAAAGTAAAACCACCACTAAAATTATGAATATTGAAGAAAAATTAGAAGAAGTTACAATGCTTTTTAAACAATTAAAAATGGCTCAAGAAAATAATATTATGGAACAGGGATTTCAGATAGAAGAAGAATTAGTAAATTCTGAAAATATAGAAGATGAAGAACACATCCTAGATTATTCAAGTGACGAAGAACCAACAATTCCAATACAAGTAAAAAATGAAGCTGGAACATCTAGGGATAATCAATCTCAATTTAAATGGGAAACAGGTTTTGATAATTATGCTTTTAAAAAAGGATTTATAAATAAAGATTCAAAATATACAAAAACACCATCAAAATACGTTCCTAAAATTCAGGAAATGGAAGGAGAAAGAATGCTCGATTTAGACTGTAAAAAGAATGAAAAAGAAATTTTCGAAAACTGGTTGAATTCCTTCTTATTAGAAGCCTTTACTAATCCAAAACTTAACGAATTATCTGGAAGAGATATTTGGAATTACATAGGGTTTCATACTAAAGGAGCTATAAGAGATTATATGACATCAATAGAAAACCAAATAATAGAAGAATTAGCAACAAAAACAACAGCTTATGATAAGATATTATATATAATGATGATTCTATATAAAGAATTTTTTGGAAAAAATATTATAGATCATAAACAAGAAGTCTATAATAAAGAATATCAAGAAGCAAAAAATCATTTAGCTAACATTCAGATATATGATCTATGTAATGTGGAGTCTTATATATGTGAATATAGAATACATTATTACAAATTAAAAGAAGAAGATAAAAATCATTATCTTAGTATGTATATAACAAAACTTCCATATCCTGCTAATGAATTTATTATGGGAAGATTTATAAGAGAAATAAATAGAGGAACAATTGAAAATAATTTTGGCGGAGCAACCTCTGCAATAAGAGAGGAAATAAAAGAACGTTGTATGCAAGAAGCAACTCAAAAAAGATTTGCAAATATAATTAGAATTTGCTGTCAGGATAATGAAGAGATACCTCAAAAATATGGTCTTAATAAAAATTTTCAAAGAAAAAGAAAATATCAATTTAGAAAAAGAAAATATTATCCAAACTGGAGAAAAAAGAGGTATTTTAGAAAAAGAAATAATAATAAAAACAAAAGACAAAAAAGTGATTATTGCCCAAATAAAAAAGAAAATTGTAAGTGTTGGTATTGCCAAGAAGAAGGTCACTATGCAAATGAATGTCCGAAAAAGAAGGATAAAAAGGATCTTACTAAACAAATAGAAATTGCTAAGTCCTGTTTTATGGAACCATTAGAAGAATCTGATGATAACTTAGACTATATTTTTGAATATGTCTCGGAAACAGACTCAGAGACTGAGTAATAATGCTACATTTATTACTATAAAAATAACAGAAAAGTTTATAAATGCTTTCATAGATTCTGGAGCAACGCAATGCTTTGCTAGTTCAAACATAAAACTTGATTGGAAAAAATTAAAGAAACCATTAAGAGTTAGAATAGCTGACAAATCAATACATAAAATTAACCAAAAAGCAGAGATGGTTGAAATTTTTATTCAAAATTATAGGTTCATTGTTCCATCTATATATATGTTAGACTCTGGAATGGATTTTATCATAGGAAATAATTTTTTAAAACTATATCATCCATTCATTCAAGAATTAACATATATAGTTTTAAAAGCACCACACGATTCTTCAATAAATCAAAAATCAAAACGTATAAAAATACCAACTACCACTATAGATAAGATCTTAAAATTTAAAATATTTTCTATATTAGAGACATGTTATTTAAATCTATACTTTCAGATAAATATCCCAAAAAATAGTCTTGAAATAAAGATAGAAGAACTTTTGGATGAAATTTGTGCTGAAAATCCTTTAGATGTTAAAAATACAAATAACGAATTAGTAAGTATTAAATTAAAAGATCCTACAAAAGAGATAAATGTTCCAAATAAAATTCCTTATTCCGCAAGAGATAGAGAAGAGTTTTCATTAAAATGTAGAGATCTTTTGGAAAAAGGAATTATAAGATTAAGTAAAAGTCCTCATGCGGCTCCAGCCTTTTATGTCGAAAATAATAATGAAATTAAAAGGGGAAAACGAAGAATGGTTATTAACTATAAGAAGATGAATGAAGCAACTATTGGTGATGCTCATAAACTTCCAAGAAAAGATTCTATTTTAGAAAAAATCAAAGGAGCAACTTGGTTTTCATCTCTTGATGCAAAATCAGGATATTGGCAGCTTCGTTTAGACGAAGAAACAAAGAAATTAACTGCTTTTACTTGCCCAACAAAAGAATCAACAAGTGTGTTACTCTATGAATGGAATGTATTACCATTCGGATTAAAACAAGCCCCAGGTATTTACCAAAGATTTATGGAAGAAAATCTAAAAGAGTTAAATGAATTTGTTTTAGTGTATATTGATGATATACTAATTTTTACAAAACAGGATAGAGAAGATCATCTTCAAAAATTACTAATAGTTTTAGAAAGATGTAAAGAAAAAGGATTAGTTCTTAGCAAAAAGAAAGCAAGAATAGCAAAACAAGAAATAGAGTTTCTTGGATTAATTCTATCTACTCAAAGAAAGCTAAAACTTCAACCAAATGTCCTAGAAAAGGTAAATTTATTTTCTAATAAAATAGAAGATAGAAAACAATTACAAAAATTTTTAGGATGTATAAATTATATTTCAGATCAAGAATTTTTAAAGAATATAACAGAATACACTAAAAGCTTATTTCCAAAAATAAGTACTAAAAAAGAATAGAAATGGGATGAAAAAGATAGTATGCAAATTCAAAGGATTAAAGAATTATGTGAAAAACTTCCAGAACTTTATATTCCAGAAGAAAATGACTACTTAATAGTAGAAACAGATGCTTCAGACATAACCTGGTCAGGATGTCTAAAAGCTAAGAAAGCTATAAAAAGTTTGGAACAAGGAAAAGAATCACTAGATTCTAAAGATTCCCTAAAGGAATTACTTTGCAGGTATATTTCAGGGACTTTTACTCCAACAGAACAGAGATATACCACTCATGAAAAGGAAACTCTAGCAACAATTAAATCTCTTAAGAAATGGAAAATTGATTTACTACCAAGAGAATTTACATTAAGGACAGATTCAAGCTACCTAACAGGTTTCATACGATATAATTTAAAAGTTGATTATAATCATGGACGATTGGTAAGATGGCAATTATTTTTGTTACAATATCCAATAAAAATTGAATATATTAAGGGTGACAAAAATGTTATTGCAGATACATTAACAAGAGAATGGAGTTCGTCTACAACGCATTAGATCAAGAAATTCAGAAATACGAACAAGAACTCGAAAAATGCAAGCATTGTCAGCAAATAAGGACACAGATCCAATCCCTCAAGAAGGCCATCGAAGCAATGAAATCAACACAACAACCAAAACCATCAGAGCTCAGCCAGCTAAGCGTGGTGGACAAATCAGGTGAAGAAAAAATTCCAGAAAATAAAACAATTGCTGAAATTATCAAAAAATCCACCCAAGATAAAAAATATTATGTAATTTATAATGGCCCCATGAAAGGAGTTTATGATGCCTGGGAAAAAGCAGCACCATTTACACATCAATCAAGGATAATTCATAAAGAAGGGTTTTTAACACTGGAAGAAGCAAAGGAATCTTTCAGGGAATATGAAGCTCTTCATCCAGAGCAAACCCTAAAAAGAGCAGATAAAGCTCCAATTCAAACCCAGAGAACAGGGATAATAAGAAACATTCCTACAAGGGCTGAAATCAAAGAAAAGAAAAGGGTCTGTAGATCAAATCTCAGGGAAACCCTTAATATAGTCCTAAACTGGACTGAAGAAAAAAGAGCAATTTTGGGATATTATCCTATTGCCAAAGAACAGCTAACAAAGCTGGTTATATTTCCAGATGCATCCCCATCGGACACCTATCAGTTTTTCCAGTATGGATTAATTGATACAATTTTAATTTTTAATGATCTAAAAATTATTAGTGAGTTTCCTGCAGGATTCGTTGATGCAGTGAAGAGATTTAAAAATATGATTGACAACGTAAATCCAAGGGATATATCCCTAAAATTTACGAACAGTCAACCTATTTTTAATGAAGAAGAAGAATGCTTGGTTCCAGCACATCAAGTAATATTCATGTCCGTCTTCCCAGGAAATTTTCAACTAATTGATCAAGTTCAAGATTTAACAATCTACAGTCATGAAGGAAGGCTAGCCAGCACACTAGCAAGGGTCTTCGAAAGAACTCAAAAGATAACAAGGGAATCTCACACAAGAATTAATTATAAAAGCAGAAATACTTTGCTTGTGTCTAGTAAAAGGAATGAAATTGAAGAAAGAGAGATGAGACTCTTAGTGGAATTTGAATCAGCATTCTACAACTTATCTGGACTCTTAGAAAAGCTCCCTGAAGGGATAAAAAGGAATCTCTGCTATTTGATAAAAGACAGAGAATACCACAAGTGCCAGCTATGCGTCTCAGAGTTATCTGAAGAAAGCAATAATAAAACGGAATCAACCCACATGATAAAGGAAGAAGACAACGCATCTGAAGGTCACATAATGAAAGAGGAAGACAGCACATCTGAAGCATCTCTCAACATTATTGCATAATGACGTAAGCGCTTAGGTCATAGAGCACCAACAATGTAGCTGGTGCAAGATAATAAACAATGACGTAAGCAATGACGTCATAAGAAGGGTAAGGATGGGAATTGTCCATCAGACCCAACCATTATAAATAGGTTGCTTAGGCAATTGTAGAAATCATCAGAAAATAGAAAGCAGGAGGCAAAGAGTACTCAAATGCTAGGAGAGCAAGGAGGAAGCTGCCGAGGCGATTCTATGATCTGAAGAAAGATTCCCATTAGCGAAAAATAGTTCTAAACTCCCCTCTGGAGTTAGTATTTACAATCTCCCCTCTGGAGATAAAAACACCTTATGTAAAATATATTAAATAAAGGAAGTTTTTCTCCAGAAAGGTATGTATTCATTCTAGTCTTTCAATTATGAATTATTTAGAAAGTTTAGAATTAACAGAAGAATCTGATTATTATAGATTAACTGCTTTATTAGATAATGAAAAACAGGCTGTTTTAAAAACAGAATTAAATCTCAACTCAAACGAAAATTTTAATAAACAAAACCTTTTAAAAGAAGTTTTTAATAGAAAAAATATAATATACTATGGAAAAATTCAACTTGAAGCCCCTATAAAGATAAAATCCGCCAATGGAGAACTTGAAATAGCTTTGATAAATGATGAAGAATTAAGTAAACAGATTGAGAAAATTAAGGATCAACAAAAAAGATCTAAAATTGGATGGATTCATATTAGTACTATACAAGTCTTAATCAAATCTACATATATGAAATGAATTAATTCACCAATAAACTTAGCAATCTGTGACAAAAGAATTACTGATGACCCAATAGATCAAATAATTGGAATTATTCATGGAAACTTGGCAAATGTAAATGTTAAATTTAATGCCCATCTGGGATATGCTATACCTTTATCAACTGAAAATCTTGGAAGATCTATAAGTCTGGCTTATAAATTTCACAGAAAGAATCTAATGGAACAAGATGATGAACCATTTTCAATTACATATGCAATAAATTATGCTTTAACAAATAGCCATCATAGTATAATATTTAAAAACAGAGAAAGAATTTATGTCGATGAATTATTTCAGAAAATTGTAAAAACAGAAATACCAAAATATAAAGCTATTGAAAACCCAGTTCTATTAATAAAAGAACCGTCAGGAAAATTAGTTTCATCGAATTTTCAAATTAGAGAATCTAAAATTAATAGCCCTTTAAGTCTATCTAAGTTGAAGATTAAAGAAGAAAATTCTGAAATAAAAGAATTAACAAAAAAGGTCGAAAAATTAAATGAAACCCTAAACACTAAATTATGACAATAAATAAAGAAGAAATATATGTAACCTATCAAGACAAGAAACAAGAGCTTTTTGAAAGAGAAAATCGTTTGAATTATTTACAGTTTTCTGAAATAAATCAAAGAGCATTTGAAGCTCTAAAAATAATCTATGACAAGTTAAAAAGAGAAGTTGAAGAGCTAGAAAAATTAATAGAATCTCTAGAAAATAGTGATGAATCAATGATAGAGTTTGCAGAAATTTTAAAATAAATAATGAAGCATAAAAAGATTGAAAAACCAGAAAATAAAATAAAAAGAAAAAGGGCAGAAAAATTAAAAAGTAAAATAAAAGAGTATAAAAGGGAATTAAATAACCTTCAGATCAAAATTGATGACCTTATAATAAAAAGGATAGAAATAAGAATAAATATAAACAAGTTGGAATTAAACTTAAAAAATTTATAAATGCCTGGAAAACCATATTATGACTTAAAAGAATTAAAGCTGTTGAAAGAAAAAATGGAAAATGAAGTTGAAAAATTAAGAAGGTATTTAGAAACAACAGAAAGTGTAGAAATAAAAGAAGTTTTTGAGGATTTAAGAAATTATATTAAAGAAAAAGACAAACAGATAAAAGATTTTATATACAATAATTCATGCAAAAAAGAATATTATAAACTAAAACAAGATTGAAAACTATAAAAATGAAATTACAATATACAAGGACTAGTAAAAGATTGCAAAATTGCAAAATTGGTATCAGAGCCAAGTTAACGATTAAGGGTAACACTTTCTCCTTAAGCAACACTTTTAGTGATACACTTTTAAACCAAATAAAAACAAAAATCTGTAAATCTGTACCAAAGTGCATCTGTACACTAGATGAACCCAAATATAAAAGGTACCAGATAGATAAACAATCTATTATTGTCAGTCTGTCTTATTTTTGGGTATATGATTCTTTTTAGTTATTATATACAAATTTGGCCCGCTGAGAATGAAAGATTTTGATTTGAAATATTTGTTTGAGAGTATATAAGTATCATCCAATATATTAGAGTGAGCCACTAAAATTAATTATTATACTTTTATTGTATACTAAAATATTTATATCAAAATTCAATCTTATAGTGTAATTTAAAATTATACATATATTAAGTTTAAACACATTCCAAAATTATATTACAAACTCCGCTCTATTTATAATCAAACTATAATCAAGTTAGAAATCCATGTGAAAGAGAATTTTATACATGATTTTCATGAACAACAAAACTAGAATCAACAATTCTGTTTCCTCACACAAAATATAGTTTAAATGTAATCCAATTTTTATTTCTTGAATTTCATAATAAGGTTAGTTTTTTTGGGAAGATTTATAAGCTTAATATTTAACTAAGCGCACAATATTAAGATTTTTTATTATTCGAACTTTGTAAGATTATATTTCGATATACATACCTTGTACCAGACCAAACAAAATACTTAATTACCTTGTACAGGGAAAAATTTATAATTCTCAGATTAGGGAGGATTCCAACTTATTAGTGGCATAATTAGGATTATTAGAAGTTGAAGTCGGTTGTAAATTTGTAAAGATTTCTATTGTTCTTGTGTTCCTCTCAAATTTCGTATCCCACTTATCTTAATCAACATGGATGCTCAAGTGGGACCACTAATTAGTAATATACTAATAACATGCCAAATGAACAAGTCTTCATAAGTTGAGTTTGCAAAGGAATGAAAATTAATAAATAAATTATTGTATGCAAATAGCACGTCTTTATCACGACGACGACCTCAAAAGCGTTTTGATTGCGCGTATACAGCACTCAATGCAATAATTGACGAAGACTTTTATAAGGTAAAAAAATCTCTTTTTTATTTTAGATTTATAAGTCCAACTAACGATATTAGGTATATAATTATTATATATATAAAATTAGTTTCTAACGTATAAAATATATACTACAACATAAAATATATATTAAAAATAAATTAAATATTATACATAAATATATAATAATTAATTTAATAATTATTTTTTTGTGTATATACATAATATTTTTGTTATAAACCTAATACTTAAATTTACCATACCACAATATTAAAATTTTATTCTTAAATTTGATAAAATTATATTCAAATGAGATTTTATTAAAAAATAAATATTTTTCAGTTAATATTAATTAATTTTTTTAAATTATTTTTATTATAAATTTTAAATTCTAAAAATTATATTTTAAATTTTTAAATCCTAAAAATGAGGATTATCATGCGTAATTTTATAATAAAAAATAATTATTTAATAATAATTAATTAAAATTAATTTTCTATACTTATTCTTTGAAGTATAAACCATTAGAAATACATTGGATTATCTAATATACTCATAAAAATATTTTCAATTTATATTAACAACAAAAATACTTTTAAAATATGATAAAAATATCAGCACATGAAAAAAATTGTCTCCGTTTTAATAGAAACAATTTAGGGTGTGTTTGAATTTGTGTTGGAGAAGAGAGAAATTCGTTTGAGTTTCTTGAATGCTTCATCTTTATATTTGACAACATTTTTATGCTGTAAATGCAGAAGTGATTTCTATTTTCAACCTACGTTTACCAAAAACTAAAAATTTTAACTTTTTCGTTCACCTTTTTACGTTGGATTAAACTTTATGTTCTATGTACCAATTATGTCCTTCATTATCGTATGTTTATTTTTTTTATAATACTTTTTTCTAATACTCTCTTATGTATATTATTATTTGTTATAAAACTTCTGATTTTTTTATGAGTTCCTTTACTGTTATTGTTATTTCTTTTTTATATGGAATATTTTTTTTACTTTGTATTATGATTTTATTAATCCTATTAGAATACTAAAGAATATTAAGAGTACTAAAAAATATTAAAATTTATTTAAATATTTAAAATAAAATTATAAGATAACATAAAATAATTATTTAAATTCATGTCCTTTTCTGTAATTTTTTATCTAAAAGTGATTTTGAATAATATAATCCAAACAATATTTAGTTTATTATAATCCATTTTGAATAAGAATTACCAAACATAAACTATGTTAATACTAACTCACTTTTGATCAAAATCAATTCTACAAAATCAATTTTATACAAACTTCCATTTACAAACTGTAATCTAAACTCATACTTAGATGATAACGATAATGTTTATGCAAATTCTGGTACTTTTGTTACGTTTTAAAATAACATTTTAAAAGTATTTTTGTCTTTTAATATAAATTGAAGACAATTTTATCGACGATTAGATAATTTTCTAAACAGGTAAATTTTTTTTATATCGTCATCGTATATATGAGAATGTTGTAAATTTAAAAACATATCATTGTCATTCTACGTTATTTTTTAGGATATATATGATTCTTACATAGTAGCTATGTGCCTATGTATAATTGAGCTGAAACTTGTCATATGCTTAAATACTTGTAAAGTAAGAATATCCATATTAGGGGTTCGTGTTTAGTGGCATAAGTGTTATTACAAATTGAAATCTATTTTTTTTTTGTGACTAAATTGAAATCTATTTTAAGACTATATGCCATCATATGCAACTAAACAAATTAATTATTTTCAAGGAAATAATTTATTTGTTTCCAGATGAAAAATTAAAAGTCATCAAACTTGAGTGATACGGAGAGTTGAAGTCAAACTCTTCCACAATCAACGTTGGAAAAAAAATGGAAGACATGAATTTGGTTTCATGAATTTTTTTTAGAGAAAATACCATTTTCTTCTCCTGTGAGATATTAAAATGACACTCTCCTCCCCACTATTTATAAAATGTATATTCTTTTTCTTTATAATTTTTGGAAAAGAAAAGTGTAGGGGCCAGCAATTTTATTGAATTTTGGCTAGCATGTAACCAACAGAAAAAGGTGAGTCATTAGATGAGATCTCACACCAATCTCACACCATTAAATTATTATTGATGGCTATTTGATAGCTACCAATCACAAAAGTTACTGGTCCCCTAGCATTACTCATTTAGAAAACCTCATCTTTAATCCATTTTAAATTTTTTTGTATTAACTAATGAATACCCTTTAAGTACTTTAAGTACTTTATCTATTTTCAAGAAAAAATGAATTATTTTTCACAAAAATACCCTTTAGCAAAAAATTTATTTATTTTTATTAAATTTTGTTTAGTAAAATATTCTTTAATAAATTATTTTTTTATTAATTAAATTGTATTTTTACCAAAATATTTTTTTAAAAATTAATAATTAAATTATAATTTTACTAAAATTTTTATTAACAATTATTTTTATATTTTACTCTTAATTTTTTGATATCAATATATATTATTTTAACATTAAATAAAAAAACCTTACTATTGTTAATATGTATAACAATTAATATATATTTATATTGAAAAATAATCTTACTAAGATTTTTTATTTAATGATAAAATAATATATATTGATATCAAAAAATTAATAATAAAATATAAAAAAAATTGTTAACGAAAATTTTGATAAAATTATAATTTAATAATTAAAAAATTATTAAAGGGTATCTTAGAAAAAAAATAATTTTTTAAAAATATTTTGATAAAAATATAATTTAATCAATAAAAAATAATTTACATCTTTTTTTAAAAAAATCTTTTTTTCTTAAAAAAAGATATTTTTATGTAATAAATAAATAAAAAAATACTTTTATATTGTTATATCCAAACATAATTGATAGATAAAAGAATCTTTTTGCATGAGATATCCAAATATAAAATTACTTTTACTTTTCCATAAGATCTTTTTAAAAAAAATAATTCAAAAAAAAATCTTTCCTTATAAACTCACCCAAACAAGCGCTCATTCTCATTGCTGAATTTTACTTAAAAGCTCTATTTTAGGATATTACACCAAAAACTAAACCATATAAAGATTTTTAAGGCTAGCAAACCACTCCATATGATGTTTAATTTTTTTTTCTTTTGGTCTTTGTAAAATTTTTGGAAACAAGTGATGAAGTGATAATTAAAAAATTATAATAAAATCAGCCACTAATATATTTTTGTATAAATATATGTATAGTTAAATTTATTTTCAATGAGTATTTATATTCTAATAAATATTTTACATTGGTGGTTGATTTTGGTAACTAATTTTAGTTTATAAGTAATATAGTTGGTGTTAATTTATACAGACAATAACAACTTGTGGAAAGCTTTCTTGAACTAAAAACTTTTCTTTAAAATTTTGTTTCTGTTCATTTCTAATTGCAACTTAGGTAGCATGAAATTAAAGAATTTGATTTAAAATTCATTCATTTGTTTGATAATGTAGTGTAGGCAGTCGCCTTGTTTGTAATAAAGAGAATAATTTTCACATGCACGGCCGCATTGCACAACACGTAATTAGTGCTCAAAATCTGCATTATTATTAGATACTCTTTTGACTTGGTCTATCAAATAGACGAAGCTAAGCAAGACTTTAATATCTTTGAGCACGTATAGAGCAATCTAGTTGAAAGACTTTTAAGTCAATTTAGGTTTATCTAGTAATTAATTTACTAGTTTATTTAAGTAATAGTAGTTTAAATTATGTTTTATACATATACAATAATTTATTAACTGATAAATTTTTAAATAAAATTCAAATTCGTGTCGAATTAGTCAATAACTAAACTAAATAGAAAATACTGTAAAAAAGAAAATTAAAAGAGTTCTAGTAGCTATAATAAGAGTTTCCTTTTCTCTGGTAGATATAATGTTAACATATAGGTTTAAATATTTTCTACGTAAATTGTTACAACTAAAAAATTTATAATTTGATCTCTAGCTATATCAAATAAAAAGTGTTATTAAAATCTTACTAGTAATTGTATTTTAAGTATATTTTTTTTCTGAAATTTAGTAAAAATTTTAAAAATATTACTAAATTTTATTTTATTTTTATTTTATCCCAAAAACTTTTCAATTTGCATCAAATATATTGTAACGTCCCAAATTTTTTTTTGAAACATTTTACATTTGATTTATTTTATTACTATCCTACTCTCTAACTATATCAATGCAAAATTTTTACATTACCCTTTATTCCCTTTTTCCAAAACTAATCCTAATTTTACCCATACAAACCCTTTCATGACAAACACATACATCTGCCATCTCCTAACACACACATGACTGAGAATGAAAGAAAGAAAAAGAGAGAAAAACGGAGAGGGAGAAGAAAGGAAGAAGAGGGGGAAGGAGGATGACGCCGGTGAGGGCCACGCCGCCATCGCAGCTGGAAGTCGCAGAGAGGCACGGAGAGAGAGAGAGAGGGGGAGGGAGGGAGGGAGGGAGACCACAACGGAAAAGAGGGAGGAGGAGCTGCCTCTGCCGCCATCAAGTCGTCGCCGTCGTCACTGCCACCAAGGAGCCCAAAGAGAGGGACTTCGAGAAAGGGGTAGGAGAATGCAATGGATCTCGTCGCCGGGAAGGGAGGTGAACAGGGCAGAGAAGGAGGGCGAACGGGAGAGAGAAAGGAGAGCTCTACTGGAGCTCGTCACAGAAATGCTACTGCCTTCCACCGCCGCGACACAGAGCCGGCCTTCTGTTCTTCCACTTTCATTGCGGTTGCCTCCGTTGTAGGTGGAAGAGGTCACCAAAGAAGGGATTGTCCTGCTTTGCTTCTGCTTTTAGTCTTCTATTGGTTATCAGAGTCTCTAGGGCTATGAATATTGCCACCGGAGTCGTCGGAATTGTTGCCGTCAAGAGCCACCACTGCTATACCTTTACATTGGTAAAACAAACCCCATTCTTCTTGTACTTGACATCTCTTTCTATTCCTGTTCCACTTTTATCTACTTTACTGTCTCGCTCCATTTTTGTGCCATTTTTCTTAATTAATTTGCTTTTGCTGTTGTTCGTTACGGGCTAGAAGTAGTAGCGATACTGCTGGTGTTGTCGAGATTACATCCGCGACATAGTCGTTGCTGCTGTTTGAATTGAAGTTGCTGCCACTGGCTCGGTCTAAATTCTGTGTCATTTTGTTCCATTCTATTCCAACATTTTTCTCACATTTTAATTCGACACTCCGGGTTTGGTCTCTTCGGTCCCTTAGGACCAAGTTGTGAGTAGATTTTACATTTATAATTGTTTGATTGTGCACCTATAACTAGTATGATCTTTGGACTATACTCACTATATTTGCCTTGAATAGTTTTAAATTGATTAGTATAATTGATTTATTTAAATAATTCGTTTTTATGAAATTTATACTTTTGGAACTATACATGAGACTATATATATTTTTGAGGAAGTTTTGTATTATTCTAAAATGTTCGATTTTACTTGAAAATTTGTTTTTGAAGGATTGAAGTATTTGTTAGTACTCACTTTAAAGATTGTGAAATATATTTGAAATTTCTTATGATTGAAAAAGTATGATTGAAAAGATTTCTGATGAAAAAGTATAATATGATTTGATTTGATTCGATATCTTATATATTTGAAAGATTAAGGATTTATTGTATTTGAAATTATATGTTTTGAATTGGTTTAGGAGGCTTGTATTAGAAAACCGTAGTTAACGACAGTTATGACGCTAACTTAGATGTATCTAACTCAGACCCCAGTTAGCAGGGAGTGTTGCTAGCCTAACGTGTAGGCCACACGTTAGATCTGTTATTTTGTTAGGACATACGAGAGGAAAGGGCTACCCTTAGAGGTGGAGCCGCCCAAGTGTAGACTTTTGATTTGATTTCTCTATGAGAACTCCCTTATTGATTCACTTATTATTATTATTATTATCAACTACTATTTTCTAATTAATTTTTTTGATAATAATGTTTATATGGTCTCATGTAGATTATAGATGTATTGTCTAGTCACTGAGTTGAAAAACTCATCCATTTTTGAAAAAAATATTTTTCAGGAATAAATTCTTGACTATGTGAGATTTTCTAATCAAGAGTTACGATCTGCGTGAGTATCTATTTTTTTTTTCGAATTCCTAGAGGTATATACTCCATATGTCACAGGCAGGATCCAACCATTCTCAATTATTTTAATTTTTGTTAAATATGTATAACTATTTATTTTAGAACTTGTAAAATATTTGTAATTTTCTAACTCAACTTATATTTGAGTTTGTTAGGCTTGTTAGGGGATTATTTTTCTAAGCGCCGGTTATGGCTCGTTTTGGGCCGTGACATATATATTCCTGGCCACTAATTTTTCAAAAAATTTATAACCAATTCAATAACAATTTCGTTCATTAGAACAACCTTCAACACAAGCAAATCAAGCATAACTTTTATGTATTTTTGTTGAATTGGTTTTAAATTTTTTGAAAATTTAGCTATTGGAGGTATATTTGATGTAAATCGAAAATTTTTGGGACAAAATTAAAACAAACAATATACTTTACCCAAAAAAATATAATAATTTTAAACTATTCACTTGTAAGATATTTCATAGTTTTTTGTATATCAAACTAAAAAATAAATATTTCATAAATACTTTGTATTTTTTAAAAATAATTAGTAAGAATTTAATAGAAAAATTTTATCTAATATACAAATTTAGTTACAAATATAAAAATGAATATTTCATAAATACTTTGCATTTTTAATTCAGAAAATTATATTATATCTGATTAGAGAGTTATAGAAGACTCCAATATAAAGTTAATAATATTTAAACAATTTTTATTAAATAAATATTTTTTATTAGTTAAACAAATTTTACCCGTTATATTATTTTACATCGATTGTTAATAAATCATACTTAAAGAAATAACTGGCTAAGTGTTTTTTTTTTTTTTTGGGTAAGATTATAAAAATAAAAATTAAAAACTTTTTAATTTATTTGTTACCTGTTAGGTCAATTTTTTTAAAAGACATTATATTTCTTTTTTTTTTTCAATATCCATTAACATTCACGGTAATATAATAAATTTATCCTTAAACACTCCTTATTGTGAAAATTAGTAAAGCTAATTTTAGAAAATATATAAATAAATAATAACTAAATAAAATGAGAGGTAATAAACAATCTTAATTTATAACCTTAGAATTTTAGTGGTTGAAAAAGAGAAGAATTATATACCTCTAATTGACGGATGGTTCATATTGAAGAGACTCACCTATAAATTGAGTTTTTCTTTAATTCATTTCAATCAAGTCATCCAAAGAGAATAACATAATATTTCTTTGAGTAGTTTTCTTCTATATATAGAGAGAGAAGTGTGTTCTTCTTTTTTCAAGAGAGAGTGTTTTGTAGTCTCCTTGTGATAGAGAGAAGTTGTAATTCTCAAAGAAAGTTATTCAATTGTTTCCATATTTATATTTTGCTGTGTCATTTGTCTGGTACCTAACAGTGGTATCAGAGTCAAAGGTTGCTGATTAATATATTTTTTTTTCGCTGCGAGTTACCGTCTAAAAAAAATGGCAACAAAGTATGAAATTCCAAAATTCAGTGGGAGTAATTTTTCCATATGGAAATTGAAGATAAAAGCCATTATGAGAAAAGACAATTGCGTGACAGCAATTGAAGGTAGACCCACTGGAATTACAGATGAAAAATGGAAGGAGATGGACAACAATGCTGTTGCAAACTTACACTTGGCACGTCACCAAAAAAAACTTACACTTGCCACTATCTGATTCAGTTTTATCAAGTGTAGCAGAGAAAAAGACAGCAAAGGAAATTTGGGATGCTCTCACCAAATTATATGAAGTCAAGTCACTTCACAACAAGATATTCTTGAAGAGAAGACTTTATACTCTTCGAATGAGTGAATCCACATCGGCAACGGATCACATCAACAATCTAAATACGCTATTTTCCCAACTCTCATCGTTGGAATATACCATAGCGAAAAACGAACGTGCAGAGCTCTTACTTCAAATTCTACCAGATTCATATGATCAGCTTATCATTAACTTAACTAATAATGTTTTGACTGATTATCTTTCTTTTGATGACATGGCTGCTGCGGTTCTTGAAGAAGAATCTAGGCGCAAGAATAAGGAAGATAGATTAGAAAGCTCAAAACAAGCAGAGGCTTTGTTGATGACAAGAGGGAGATCAATGGAGCGTGGTTTCAGTGGGAGTCAAAGTAGACCGAAGTCACAAAGTAAGAAGCACGTCAAATGCTACAATTATGGTAAGAGAGGGCACTTCAAGAAAGATTGTTGGAATAAGAAGAGTATAGAGAAGGTTCCAGAAGGATCAAGTTCTCAAGGATGTGTTGCAAGTACCTCTGATGATGGAGAAATCCTGTATGGCGAAGCAACAATTGGTTCTAAAGGCAGTAAACAGCTCACTGATGTTTGGATTGTTGATTCAGGAGCAACATGGCACATGACTCCTCATCGTGATTGGTTTTGTACATATGAACCTGTCTTGGAAGGATCTGTGTTTATGGGAAACGATCATGCCTTAGAAATTGTTGGAATGGGTACTGTCAAAATAAAAATGTTTGATGGTTCTATTCGTTCACTTCAAGGGGTAAGACACGTGAAAGGCTTGAAGAAGAATTTGTTGTCGATTGGGCAATTGGATGAACTTGGTTGTAAGACCCATATTGAAGGTGGGATCTTAAAAGTTGTTAAAGGAGCTCTTGTGGTAATAAAAACAGAAAAGATTGCAGCAAATTTATACATGCTTGTGGGAGATACTTTGCAAGAGGCAGAGGCATCAGTTGCTTCAACAAGCCAAGAAGAAATGACGATGATATGGCATTGCAAACTAAGCCACATGTCAGAACGAGGCTTGAAGATTCTTGTAGAACGTAATCTCATTCCCGGGCTCAAATCGGTAAACTTACCGTTTTGTAAGCACTGCGTTACAAGCAAACAACATAGATTGACGTTTGGTAGATCAACTGCTCGGAGCAAGCACATATTGGAGTTGATTCATTCTGATGTGTGGGAATCGCCGGAGATGTCCCTAGGAGGAGCAAAATATCTTGTATCATTTATTGATGATTACTCTAGGAGGCTATGGGTGTACCCGATCAAGAAAAAGTCAGACGTGTTTGCGATGTTCAAAGAGTTCAAAGCAAAGTTAGAACTTGAATCTGGAAAGAAGATCAAGTGTTTAAGGACAGATAATGGAGGAGAATATGTTGATGGTAATTTTCTAACATTTTGCAAGCAAGCAGGTATTCAACGACAATTCACAGTTGCATATACGCCTCAGCAAAATGGTGTAGCAGAGTGAATGAATAGGACTCTCCTAGAAAGAGCACGAGCTATGTTGCAGACTGCAGGTTTAGCCAAGTCTTTTTAGGCAGAAGCTGTTAAAACCGCCTGTTATGTGATAAATCGGTCACCATCAACTGCAATTGGGTTAAAGACACCAATGAAGATGTGGCAAGGTAAGCCACCTAATTATTCTTCTTTACATATATTTGGTTGTCCTGTATATGTGATGTACAATTCCCAAGAAAGAACAAAGCTAGACTCAAAGTCTAGAAAATGTATATTCTTGGGTTATGCTGACGGTGTTAAGGGGTATCGCCTGTGGGATCCCACTGCCCGCAAGGTAGTTGTCAGTAGAGATGTGATATTTGCAGAAGATGAATTGCAAAAAGAACAAGAAAATGACAGCACTATTAAAGAGATAACCACTGTTCAAATAGATGAAAAATGCAGAGAAGGTGATCTTTCTGAAGCACAACCACAGCACGAAGAACAAGAAGCAGAGGCTAATGACATAGAAGTTCGTCGATCCACTCGACAAAGAAGAACACCATCATGGCACTCAAATTATGTTTTGACAAACCATAATGCATATTGTCTTTTGACAGAAGATGGAGAGCCAACAACTTTTATGGAGACTATGCGCAATCCAGACGCTTCTATGTGGATGACAGCAATGCAAGAAGAAATTGAGGCATTACATAGGAACCATACCTGGAAACTTGTTGAACTTCCAGCAGGTCGGAAAGCCATTGGTAACAAATGGGTTTACAAGATCAAACGAGATAGTAATGATCAGGTGGAACGATATCGTGCAAGATTGGTTGTCAAGGGATATGCTCAGAAAGAAGGTATTGACTTTAATGAAATATTTTTTCCGGTGGTGAGACTAACTACTATTAGAGTAGTTTTGGCTATGTGTGCTGCATTTGATTTACATCTAGAGCAAGTAGATGTAAAGACTGCTTTTCTTCATGGAGAACTTGAAGAAGAGATATATATGCTCCAACCAGAAGGTTTTGAAGAACAAGGAAAAGAAAACTTGGTTTGCAGGTTAACTAAATCTCTGTACGGTCTAAAGCAGGCGCCAAGGTGTTGGTACAAGAGATTTGATTCTTTCATTATTAGCCTTGGATACAACAGACTTAGTTCAGATCATTGTACTTATTACAAGAGGTCTGGTGATAATAATTTCATCATTCTACTGTTGTATGTGGATGACATATTGGTGGTAGGTCCCAACAAAGATCAAATCCAAGAATTGAAGGCACAGTTGGCTAGGGAGTTTGATATGAAAGACTTGGGATCAGCAAACAAGATTTTAGGAATGCAAATTCACCGAGACAAAAAGGATAGGAAGATTTGGCTATCGCAAAAGAATTATTTGAAGAAAATCTTGCAACGCTTCAATATGCAAGAATGTAAGCCAATTTCAACCCCACTTCCTATGAATTTCAAATTATCCTCAAGTATGTGCCCTAGTAGTGAAGCAGAGAGGATGGAAATGTCTCGAGTACCGTATGCATCAGCGGTAGGAAGCCTTATGTATGCCATGATCTGTATAAGGCCAGATATTGCTCAAGCAGTTGCGGTGGTAAGTTGATTTATGGCAGATCCGGGTAAAGAGCATTGGAATGTTGTTAAGAGGATCTTGAGATACATCAAAGGAACCTCAAATGTTGCATTATGTTTTGGAGGATCAGAATTCATTGTCAATGGATATGTCGACTCAGACTTTGCAGGTGATCTTGATAAACGAAAATCTACTACAGGCTATGTGTTTACACTTGCAGGAGGAGCTGTGAGCTGGCTATCTAAATTACAGACTGTTGTAGCTTTATCTACTACAGAACTGAATATATGGCAGCTACACAAGCATGCAAGGAAGCTATTTAGATCCAAAGATTGATAGAAGAATTCGGGCACAAACAACAGAAGATTTCTGTGTATTGTGATAGTCAGAGTGCCTTGCACATTGCAAGGAATCCTGCCTTTCATTCAAGAACAAAACACATTGGAGTACAATATCACTTTGTTCGGGAAGTAGTAGAAGAAGGAAGTGTTGATATGCAGAAGATTCACACTAAAGATAACCTAGCAGATGCCATGACAAAACCAATCAACACAGAAAAGTTTGAATGGTGTAGATCCTCATACGGCCTATGGAATACATGAGCAACATGAATTTTGAAAATTTATCAAAATTAGCTTTAAGTGGGAGATTGTGAAAATTAGTAAAGCTAATTTTAGAAAATATATAAATAAATAATAACTAAATAAAATGAGAGGTAATAAACAATCTTAGTTTATAACCTTAGAATTTTAATTAGTGGTTGAAAAAGAGAAGAATTATATACCTCTAATTGACGGATGGTTCATATTGAAGAGACTCACCTATAAATTGAGTTTTTCTTTAATTCATTTCAATCAAGTCATCCAAAGAGAATAACATAATATTTCTTTGAGTAGTTTTCTTCTATATATATAGAGAGAAGTGTGTTCTCCTTTTTTCAAGAGAGAGTGTTTTGTAGTCTCCTTGTGATAGAGAGAAGTTGTAATTCTCAAATAAAGTTATTCAATTGTTTCCATATTTTATACAAATTTCTAATTTTTCATCTCTATATTTTGCTGTGTCATTTGTCTGGTACCTAACACTTATTAGGTAAAGAATATTGTATTTTTTGTTAATTAAATAAATATTAATTTTTTGTTTATTATATTTTGTATCATAGCTCATATTTAGAGTGATTCAAAGTTTATAATTTAAAGTTTAAATTTAAAATTTAAAATTCTAAATTTATGATTTAAATTTTAGAATTCAGAGAATGTTACACTTTCGAATATTTTTCTGAAGCACATTAGCATTTGTAATATAATGTCATAAGTATTATAGAAAATATTTTTGTAAAAAGTTAAGTTGAAGTCTATTATAATGTGTAAGACTATTATTTCTATTTGTAAGACGATTTGTGCAATTTCCCCCCTAAACTTGTCATTTACTTATTTGAAAAATCTGAATGTAGCTAATATCGATTGCTTCCAATAGATTGTTCATTTGGAGGTCCAAATTTTTGAGAGAAGGAAATGCTACCGCCTACCGGCAAGTGGTTCTGAGACACAATCACTACATTGAGGGGCCTTGCATTAAATAGTGCTAAAAATATATTTTTATTTTTTTATACTAACAAATACATACAAATTATTTTATGGAAAGTACTAGTTTCACAATAATTTAAAATTAACTTAGTCAATGAGAAGAATGGTTTTTTCGATGCAAAATTAGCTTATAAAATAGGCCTAATTAAATATACAGCTTGAAGGCAAGTAATTAGCTAATGGAATTAACAGATATGCATCCTTTCTGAACCTCAAGAACCAGAACATACTTTGGTCTATGTTGTTGTGTGTAATAAGTAAAAACTCCATAATTAATTGGACCAAGATAGCTATATATATCTCAATAACAATATACAACTAACATAGTCTTAATATAATTTTTTTCTCAATAATAGCATAATAATATACTAAAAAAAAGAACAACACCACAAGACAAATCTCTATTCTTATTAACTCTTCTAATAGAAAAGTGAAGACTCTCACTCAAAATCCATATTATTTATAATTTTACTCAAAAGCTATATCATATGCAAACTTTTATTTACAGACAAATAACCTAACGACTAATATCCTTCATGCTTAAGAATAGAATTGGTGGTGGACAACTTGCGTTTAGTTTGTTAATTACTTTCTTTCTAATTTTTAAAAGTTGCATATTTTTTAATGTTGGTCAAAATTTACAACTCACAACTAACTTTAATTCAAGTGATTTTTTCCACTTAATTCTTCTTGCTTTTAGTATGCATAAGACGGTGCTTCTCAGTTGCAATAATAGGATTCAAATCGATTGAAATCTTGAATTGGTGGCAATTGGATATACTTTAACTTGTCAAATATATCAACTTCTATAATCTTCTTCTTATCAACATTGATGAATTCAGTTTGCACTTCTTTTAAATACTTGAATATGAGTTGTCATGTTAAACTTTTATAATCTTCCAAAAACTTGATTATTGATGATTGATAAGATTAGTTTAGTTCCTAACATTGTGGGAGTTGAAAATTCAATCAAAAGTCAAGATTTCCACCGAGTATCTAAACAAACTGCATGAAGAGCAATGAAGTGCTACAAATGGTGTTGCATGAAAAAAAGGACTAAACCAGGGGTTGGATCTATAAAAATTAATACTGGTGCTAAATTTATTGTTGGAAATATAAAAAATTCTCAACTTTGGAAATGGATGTTGGACACTGAAACTAGTGATGGTACCATAAAGCTTATTTTTGCTCGTAAACTGAGTACCTTCAACTCCTGAAGCGTTTCTAGCCAACTGGGAAACACATCCTCTATATTTTATTATCTGCAAGATCCAAAACTTTCAACAATAATGTGCAATTAGCCAAAGACTGTGTAAAAATTGGTGGAACTCTAGCTGACCACTCAAGTGATGAGTTGATGATAAATATAAACCAGTAAGATTTTGGAAAGAGTTTGTTGTTAGAAAGAGACAAATATTACACAGAATAAGTAGAGAATTCACACCTATTGGTCCTACAAGCTTGTTGTCACTAAGATCCATTCTTATCAATGAAGGCAAAGAATTGTCCCATTGAATCAATTATTATTCAAATACAGAAATTTTAATTTTGAGAGTTTTGTGACTTTACTTGGAATTGGACATTCCAAATTATTATAGATTGAGATGAGTGAATATCACAACAACCTGCATCGTTCTTCCATGATGCTTTCTTGAGAGAGAGAAGAGAAACATGGGAAGGGAAATAGATCAAATCAGGGAAATCTAGCTTATGGCTGGGCAATGTTTTTTGCTACACTTTGCCAATACTAACCAATAAAAGATTAAAATGATTAAAATTTATTTACAATCAAAATTATCCACTAAAAGTATTTGAATGTTTAGAATATTACTATATATACTAAGCACAAATAACACTTGCTTATTAGTTATTACGAAGACAACGGGGCTAGCATGCATGTATACAAAAAGTTGTTGCTATAGTGTTTAAAAATTTAGCGTTTAATTATAAAAAATATTAAATAATTAAATATTTAATTTAAAAATATAAAAGTTTACCGATTTTAAATATTTTAAATTTATTACAAAAAATAAGTTCAACAAAAATTAAACATTAAGTAAAAAGCACTATAGAATTTGTCGGATTTTAAATTATTTCTTTTGAAACATTATTATTTTATGGTAGATACTACAATGAAGACTTTATAATTATCTTTATGTGAAAATATTTTCTTTTGATTTTTGGATGATGGACTGTATAGTTAGATTTTGATATTTATAAAAGTGTTGTCTTTGTTTAAAGTGTGGCTAAATAAATAAGTCACATTTTTAAACAAAGCATCTTTATGAGAAGATATTTTTGCCATCTTCATTTGAGTAGTTGCCTTATTTTATAGTGTTGAGTTTGAAAAACTTATATTCAATTAAAATGATAAACAAACATTATTAAAGTATTGTTAAAATATTTTATTAAAATATTTCTAATTGTTTGTTTGATGTATTTGATCAAGTGTGCAGGAAATAAAATGAAACAAGTTAGCCAAAGAACAAATGTTTAAAGCCCATCTTAATCAATAAACAAATTCAATCTTGTACAAAATTTTATTAAATTTTAATGGCTGAACCTTGATATTAAAAAAGAAAAAACAAGCCCAATCACAAACCTAAGAGACCAAACTTTATACGCTTCTGTCATTCATTGTAACTGAAACTTGAAATTGAATTCACTTTAATTTGATTAATACTTCCACCGAAAGCTATTCTCTCTTCTCTCTCCTCTCGCTTGCTTCAGTCGCATCATTCATTCATCCAAGAAGAAGAAAGAAGAAAATGGAATGCTCAGAGGTTAGATTGTGAATGATGACAAAAAGATTTTTGTCAAATCAAAGCAAAGAAAAGAAGGCTACAACCTAGGAGCTAGTCTTTCTCGGTCAAGCATCACAAAAAAATTATTTCTCCATTTGTGCTTCATGGAGGATCCAAGAAGAAAGTTTCAAGGTCTCAAGTATGGAAGTAGTAACAATGGAGAACGTGAAGCCATCTTGAGTCAGAACTACATCAACGCTCAAAATCAAAACTTGGGGCTAAAGTCAAGTTCAATGGACAAGATTGAAGAAAAAGGATGAGAGAGATCTAGTGATATGCATGCAACAAATTTTACTCTCTCTCTCTCTCTCTCTCTCTCTCTCTCTCTCTCTCTCTCTCTCTCTCTCTCTCTCTCTCTCTCTCTCTCTCTCTCTCTCTCTCTCTCTCTCTCTCTCTCTCTCTCTCTCTCTCTCTCTCTCTCTCTCTCTCTCTCTCTGCCGCTGCTACTCTGATGTTGGAGAAGAACACACTGTGAGGGTTGAACTCGTTTCAACCTTGGAAGCTTCACCCTTCTATATTAAGGGTGAACGGACAAGGGTTGAAGGTAAGGAGAGTAAGTGAAAAGCACATAGTCACTCTCATAGCTACCCAAATTGTTTGAGTTCTTCTTCTTCAATGAAGTTCATTTAGTATTTTTTTTCTTAGTTTTGTCTATTTGAGTCTCATGGTAAAAGATAAACATGGTGAAGTTTGTAAGAAAAAGTCAATGAGAGGTAAAAGGCAGCAAGCAAAATTAGAGGAAAAGCCAAAAGATGTTTCAGATTTGCTTTGTACATCTTTTTGTTTTGTGTTATGAATTTGTAAGGATTCCCATGCAAGTTGGGTTAGCACTTTGATGTTGAAAGTTAGGTTTGAGTCCTAGTCAAATTTGGATTGGGTTAGAATCTGAATTTGCCTTGATAGGATTGGGTAGATCCTAGGGAAGCATTGGTATTTGTAATCTTGAAAAAGATAGTAAAATTTCATCATAGTTGTGATGGAGACTGGATGTAGGCTACAATGCACTAAGTAGATGAACCAGGATATATCTGATTTTATTTCTTCTTCTCTGCTTCGTTTCTCTTTCTGTTACTCAAACAAAATGAAAAATATCTCTCAACTTGTTACGAGACAAAAGTGAAGATATCTCCTGAAGTTTTCTTGAAAAATCAACAGTGATATTCAGCAAAAAGAAAGCTAAGATTAACCCCTCATTCTCTTAGCCAATGATAACCATCAATTGGTATCAGAGTTTGGTCTCTAAGAGATCAAGTTTTGCAGCTTGGAAGAAAGATCCTGATGGCGAACAACAATGGTTCAAATCTGGTAGCCTATAATCTGACTGAAGGGCAATCCAACAACAGATCTCCGTTCTTTAATGGAACGAACTATAGTTATTGGAAGGAGAGAATGAAGATCTTTGCACAATCGGTGGACTACAAAATATGGAAGATAATCTTGAATGGTCCACAAGTTCCAACAACAACAAAGGCTGATGGTGTAGTTGTTCCTAAGGCTGAGGCCGATTGGAATGATGATGACAGGAAGAAGATACATCTCAATGCTAAAGCTATCAACATGCTCAACTGTGCAATCAGTTTCGAGGAATAACGAAGGGTATCAAAATGCAAAACAGTAAAGAAAATATGGGACAAGCTTCAAGTTACTCATGAAGGCACAACTCAAGTCAAGAGAATCATAATAGACATGTTAAACAAAGAATACAAAATGTTCTCAATGAAGAAAGGAGAAACAATATATGAAATGTTTGAAAGATTCAACGTTATCATCACTGGCTTGGATGCTATGGGAACCACACACCCCGAATCTTTGCTAGTGAGGAAAATCTGAGATGTCTCACTAAAGAGTGGAAAACCAAGACTATAGTGATAGCTGAGAGCAGGGGTATTAATGAAATGACTTATGATGATCTGAGAGGCAATTTACTTGCTTTTGAAACCACTTATTTAAAAAAGGATACAAATAAAAAAGGAATTGCTTTCAAATCAGTCACTAAATCTCTGGATGATGAATCCAGTGATAATTTATTTGACGATGAGTTTGTTTTGTTTGCTAAGAAATTCAGGAAAATGATGAAGTTGAAGGAACGAAACAAAGGAGGCAGTTCAAGAAAACTGAAGAGGGACTCAAGCAAGATCATCTGCCACAATTGCAGAGAAGCTAGACATTACAAGTTTGACTGTCCAAAACTGAAGAAAGATGACAAGCCGAAAAAGGAAAAGAAGAAGGGATTTATGGCATCTTGGAAAGATCTGAAAAATTATTCTGATGAAGTAGACGAATCAGAGACTAAGTCCTAAACCTGTCTCATGGCCGATCAAACTGATGAGGTAATTTTCATTGAACCTTCTACTGAAGACCTTCATCTTATGATCGATCATTTCACTGAAAAATTCAGATGCTTTTTGAACGAAAATCATGAACTTGAATCTCAAAATGACATTCTTAAGGCAGAAAATGGTTTTCTCAAAGATAAATTAAGGGAAGCTGAAACTGCTATTGATCTTGTTGAAGAAAACAAGCGGTTAAATGCTGAACTTAAAGGTTGTGAGAAACAGTACTCTGTAATTGCATATTTAAACTGTTTTGAAGAAAATGAAAAGTTGCACAAGGAGGTAAAAAGTCTAAAGAGGACCTAACTAACTTTGCTCAATGTTCTACAAATTTGAATAAACTTTTGACTAGTCAAAAACTTATCTATGATAAAACTAATTTGGGCTTTCATAAAAAATATAAAATGTGTATTGAAAAATCTCTTTTTTTTTTAATATGGCTTTCACCTTAAATGACATAATATTTCAAAACCCAACAAATTTTTAAAAAATAGCAATCTAAAAGATTTTGTAGATTATACAATCCAAATGAGCATTTTCCTATTCAATACTTCATAAGTGAGAAAATTAAAATAGTATTTTTTAAGATTATAAATTATAAGAATATTAATTTTAGATATATATTTAAAATATAAAAATTGAACTATTCGATTTCTAAAAAATAAAAATCGAATCCTTTTGATTTTTAGAAACAAAAGTCGGATCACCTGATTTGTAAATTTAAAAAAAAAAATCACAAAAAAACATATCCTTCGATTTAATATTAAAATATTTTAAAAATTTCATTGAAAAATAATTGAACCAATCGATTATACATTTTGGTACCACAAAAGAAACACTAACATTGTCAACATAGTTGGATTGCACACAATCCTCATTTATTATTAAAAAAAATATATTTCTTTATAAAATTTTAGTTTTATCTAACAAATGATGTCTATATATAAACAAACCTGTAGGGATCAAACACGGTGAACTATTAGGATTTTATTCCTAAAAGATTTGCTAGTATATATAAGTTTTGATTGGCCTATAAGCTAGGTATTGATTTATTGTTTTAGAAATAATTGATTTCTCCTTGAATTCAAGCACCTAGAGTTTTGTAAGATATAAGTGAAGTGATTCATTGAGAAGGGAATAACAAAAACCCAAACCAAGGAGACAACATCAATGAGTGTACAAGAAAAAAGATCCATCATTTTATGTGACCAAAGTTGGTCCTACGTTGTGTGAGAGACATATGTAACGAATCAAGATGAGGGGTATGTATGGTATCAACATGTATTAATAATTTAATATTATATGCTTAGAAGTTATTACAAGACATTATTTGTTTTATAGGAGCCTCTCAATGCAAGGAAAGAAAAAATCACATGCACCTATCTATAATTGCCTCATTAATTTGTATCCACAAAAAAGGAAAAATAAGAGTTAAATTTGGTATAACGAAACTATAAACGACCAACAACCGGTGATGTCTGTTACGCAACTTTAATTTTATTTTTTTTGGGGTATACTAATCTTTTTTTTTTTTCATGTGTATAGTGTAAACTGTATACATATATATTTCTGGACGTAAGTCACCAAAATAAAAAATATTTCTGGACGGATTTTTTGGGCTTGACTTGGGCTGGTAACTAGCTCAGACTATAACAGATTGTTTAATAACTCACAACCCAAATCATACGTGATCCAAAAACTTTAAATAAGAACCTTAAGCATATAAAAAATAAAAAAAAAATTAATGACATGTTAATTTGACTTTCACCATATTTAAATTTTATTTACTTATTACCAAAAATAAAATATTTATTTACTGAACATAAAAAAATAATTCATTTCAAGTTATTCGACTTTTCTAAAAACTTTAAAATGAGTAGGATCAAAAACTAAATTCTGGTAGTAATTTTGAGATTTACGACATGCATCAATTTGATTCCGATGTATCAAGTGTATTATTATCATTACTAAAATTAAGTTTTAGATATTATAATAGTCTCTCGATCTTATTCTGACAATGACTCAGTAAATAAAATGATAAATTAATACTCTTTTATCACGTTAGATAATTTAGTGAAAAAGCGATGTTTATTTTTGGCGTCCAATTAAAATATGTGTACAAATCGATTTGCATGCTCACAACTATGAAAACACGTCGCTTATGCTTTGATTAGTTTCTATAAAAACAATCATACACAATATCATATACTCATATGTAATTTTGTTGTGTTTTCAATCAAAGTGTCACTCGATCCTACTAAAAATCTAAAATTATACATATAATATCAAATGAGAATTAGTTCTATTCCCAACCCAATTTCATTTCATTTTTTTTTTTTACCAATATATGATGCATTTTATTAAAAATTTGCACATAACACATAAGCAAATTTCAAAGATCCATTATTTTATGCGAGTCAAGTTGGTCCTACATATGTTGTTCGTTTTATGGGCATAGATTTGTAGTATTATAATGAAGTAGTTAAAATTTTAAGTTAACTAAAATCTTTTTTTTTTATATTAGAATCTGAATACATTTGTATTAAATCAGGTGATCATTTTTATGATTTAAATTATATTATTATTTTATATTTCACTTATTTAATTTATTCTTTTAATTTTATAAAGAATCTCAATTTTCACTTATATTTGTCAAGAATAGGACATCAAATTATTTTTGTATATAAATTAAATTTAAGCCGTGGTTGCTTTTTGTAAATCGAAAATAACATTCTAAATCTAACCCCATTTGAGATTTGACAAATTCAAAATTTATAGAATGATCCTATGTTGTACATTCAATTAAGTTTAGCTTCGATTATTTTTAATTTGAAAATTTTGATATGATTGAGATCTGAATGTATGAGTAGTCTAATACATTTGTAAGCTATGTATAACTGAAGAAAGCTATGACAAATCATTTTAAATCAAAACAAAAGCAAACAGATCAATAATGAAGTTTTCTTATCTCTAATTCACAAGAAGTTGAAATAATAGATGACTCATGCATAATACAATCTATTCATTCATGGAAATAGAATATTTTATTCAGAAAACAGAGTAACTCACATCATTACAGAAAAATAATAATAAAAAACAAAGAAGAACACATGAAGCTAACACAGTCTCATGCAATTTGCATGGCCTCTGATCTGCTGTGCATGTTTTGTTAAGTATAGCCACAAATAAGTCTAGCAAGCCACAAGGGTTTCGCAGTCTTTATAAACAACCTTCCAAGGAAGGTCCCAAACACCACTCCACATGCATATCCCACTGCAACTGACTTCCACCCAAATAATGATTCTTTTGCCTCAGCAAATACTGAAGGTGGTTGTTCTTCATCATTGACGCATGACTTTGACAAAGGGAATCCACATAGCATTGGATTTCCTATGTAAGAATCATTTTGGAATGTATTGAACTGTTTTCCTGTTGGTATCAATCCCTTCAACTGGTTTTCAGAAAGGTTCAAGACAGATAGAAAATTCAAATTTGTCAAAGACAGAGGTATTTCACCTTTCAGTTGGTTCCATGAGAGGTCTAACCATTCCAAACTTGTCAAATTACCCAGAGTTTGTGGAATGTTACCACTGATTTTATTGTGAGAAAGATTAAGCCCTTTGAGAGAACTTAATTCTCCAATGACATGTGGAATTTCTCCTTCAAACATGTTATTTGACAAGTCTATGGTTGTGAAAATAGTTAATATCCTTGACATTTCTATCACTTGACCTTTCATGGTGATCACCACAGAATCATTATATGGTACACTGGTTGTATTAACATAGAAGCTCATATACTCCAAACCATCAGCTTGAGTATTATCATTCATAGTCATCATTCCCTGAAACTCTTCAAAGTATTGCATTGGCAAAGACCCACTAAACTTGTTATTAGACACATCAAAAATTCTCAACTTTGGAAATGGGTGCTTCCTACTCAAACTAGTGATGGTACCATGAAATTTGTTATTTCGTAAACTGAGTACCTGTAATTCCTGAAGAGCTTCTAGCCTACTGGGAAATACATCTTGTATGTTATTGTCACTCAGGTCTAGAACTTCCAGATTTGTGCAATGAGCCAACGATTGTGGTATTGGTCCCTCTAATTGGTTGCCATTCAACTTTATAGTCTCAAAATCATTATTCTTGGAGAAGTTTTCAGGTATGCTTCCATAAAAGTTGTTGATTTGCAAATCCAAAACCTGGAGCGAAGGAAAGGATCCCAAACATTGTGGAATCTTGCCAGTCAAATTGTTGTGAGACAAGATTAGCGCATTGAGGGAGCTTGCATTGCATATTGTTGAAGAAATGCCTCCTGTGAAGTTGTTGTTCGAAACTGAAAAGTAATAGGTGCCATTTGGTGGGATTGGAAGATCTCCTTGCAGCTGGTTGAAACTGAGGTCAATAAAGTCCATCCATGTGAGCAAGAGATTATGACTGAACCAAGTGGGAATCTTTCCATGGATTTTATTGTTAGAAAGATCTAAAATTCTTAGATTTTGTAGTCTACGTAGGAATGAAGGAAAAACAGTAACACTACAAGAAGAGAAAGTTAAAGATTCAAGTTGCGGTAAGATATATTCAACACTACAATTACTATCAAAAGAGAGAAATTTATTGTTAGAAAGATCAAGAGAATTTAAATTTTCCAACTTTGAAAAATGAGAAAAGTTCACAAGACCACTGAAATCATTTGACGACATATCCAAATCAGTGAGATTTTTTAGAAATTTAAAGATCGAATTTGGAAAATCACCTTGAAATTTGTTATCAGAGAGAAATAAAGATTTCAATGAATAAGTGGAGAATTTGCTAATTGGCCCTGTGAGTTGATTCATGCTAAGATCTAGGTATTTCAATGAAGACAAAGAATAGCACCAGTCTGGAATTGTCCCATTTATAAAGTTATTATCCAAATTTAGTGTTTCTAGTTTTGAAAGTGTGGCATTTTTGCTTGGAATTGGGCCGATTAATTGATTAAAAGACAGACTTAAGTAAGAAAGTTGAGTTAGATCAAGTAATGATGATGGCAGCTGACCTCCTAATTTATTATATGACAAATCTAAAACAGAGAGTTGGGTTGGACGAAACAATGATGGCGGTACTTGACCTCCTAGACTGTTAAAAGAAAGTTGCAAGGTATGTAATTTAGTGAAGTTGTGGAACACATCTGGGATGTGACCACTGAACGTATTACGACTAAGATCTAAGTAGGTGAGATGTTTGAGGTTTGAAAGCAAAGATGGAATCTCACCATGAAGTCTATTTCCTAAAAGGTTCAACTCAGTTAGTTGAGTGAGGTTCCACAAAGACACAGGAATTAATCCATCAAATTGGCAATTCCATAGCCATAGTTTGTTAAGAGACTTCAAATGGGAAATGGAATCAGGTATTATTTCTTCCGAGAAAGGTATCAAAGAGAGGTCCAAGATCCTTAGAGGAGTGCTCCAATTGGACTTTGGAAGTTCAACCTTCAGCTCTTCATTGCCATACAAACTTAGTTCTTCAAGATTACTTAAACCAAGTACCTCAGTTGGGAATTTTCCATGCAATCCAGTGTCAGAAAGTCTCAAGGACAACAAAGAGGATGACAAATTCATGAGCAAAGACAATGAAGTTTCTCTGACAGAAGACATGCCTACCTCATCTAGAAGTAGCTCATTCAAGTTAGTGGTGTTACCAATGAGTTTGCTCCATGTGGATTCATCAAGTGCCAGGTCATTATTATACGAGAGATCAAGTGAGAGTAATTTAGACAAGTGTGAGATTGAGGACGGAATATTACTGCCAAATGATGAGCCTGATAGATTGAGATGGGTGAGACTCACAAGATTACCGATTCCGGGATATATTGGGGAGTCGGAGAAGTAATTGAAGGCAAGGTTGAGTTGTTGAAGATGCGTGAGTTGGAAGAGTGTGCTGTTGGGATGAAACTCGCCTTCAAGCATGCTGCAACTCAGGTCAAGCCCAATCACGTGCCCTGATGTGGTGTCGCACGTGACCCCATCCCACTCGCAACAGTCAGTACCGTTTTTCCATGATGCTGTCTTGGAATCTCCGATCAATGAGATGTCAATGGCAAATGAGTTCTTGAATTGGAGCAAGTTTGAGTTGTCATGGTGGTTGCATAGTGGCAACACCGATGAGCAAGTGGAAGACGGAGTATAAAGAATAAGAAGCAACAAGAGAGTAAAACACCTCATCATTATGATGTCACAATAATAATATATAGATTTTTAATGTATATGAGTGTGGTGCAGGGCATCCAATGCAACTCGTGAATGCAAATATATATAGGTCATCCCGTGCGTGGAATATGCTCCAAACTCTGTTAATAGTGTGCTCTGTGCTACTATTTTTTCCACAACCTCATTGCATTTTTGCATTATTGCATCTATTCAAAGTTTAAACACATTCCAACATATTACAAACTCAGCTCTATTTGTAATCAAACTTTAATCAAGTTAGAAATCCATGTGAAAGAGATTTTTATACATGATTTTCATGAACAACAAAACTAGAATCAACAATTCTGTTTCCTCACACAAAATATAGTTTAAATTTAATCCAATTTTCATTTGTTTATTTTTTCGATAACTTCTATATATAGTATGTGGAATTCAATATTCGGTGAGTTGGAGACTTGAGTTTTCATTTTCTAATGAAGTGACTAATTTATCATTTGACAATAAATTGGAAAAGAAAACTACGGTTCTAATGAAAAAAGTTCAATTGTATATTTCTATTACAATGTTTGAACTTACAGTCAAAGCTATTGAAAAAAGTAATAAAATAAAAGGGAGTGAGTAGAATTGAAATGCATATCTTTAAATTTGTTGTGTAACCATAAATAAAAGAATGTGCAGAAGAAATTAAAGAATGTGATGGTAATGAAAGAAAAAGAAAACAATAAAAAAAAAATTCAATAAAAGTAGTGAGAAAATTATTAATATATATCTATAAAAATACGGTGATTGATTTTAATAATTAATTTTAATATATATTTAGCATTTTTATATAAGCATGTACTGTAATTTGTGGAACCAGGCAGAAAGTGGATTTCTAGAAAGCACATTGCAAAAAGTTGACCAAGACTTTTATAAGTGGATTTCTGCCTGCTTTATCACGACGACGACCTGAAAAGGTAGGGTTTTGATTGAGCGTATACACCACTCAATGCAATAAGTTACGAACTTTTATAAGGTAAATATCTTTTTTATTTTAGATTTATATAAGTCCAACTAACCATATTAAGTACATATATAAAATGAGTTTATACCATATAAAATATATATTAAAATATAAAATATACATTAAAATAAATTAAATATTAATATATATTTATACATAAATATATAATAATTAATTTAATAATTATTTTTTTATATACATATAATATTTTTGTTATAAACTTAATACTTACATTTACCATACCACAATATTAAAATTTTATTCTTAAAATTGATATGATTATATTTAAATGAGATTTTAATTAGAAAGCTAAATATTTTCCAGTTAATGTTAATTAAATTTTTTAAATTATTTTTTATTATAAATTTTAAATTTTAAATTTTAATTTAAATCCAAAAATTTTAATCCTAAATCCTAAAAAAATACGATTACCATACGTAATTTTTTATATTTATTCTCTGAAGTAACTACATGACGAATAAACCATCAGAAATACCTTGAATTATCTAATATGCTTATAAAAATATTTTCGATTTATGTTAACAACAAAAATATTTTTAAAATATTTTGAAATGTGATAAAAAATATTCGCACATAAAAAATTTGTCTCCGTTAATAGATACAATTTAGATGACAATGATAATGCTTATGCGAATTATGATACTTATGTTACGTTTTAAAATAATATTTTAAAAGTATTTTTGTCTTTTAACATAAATTGAAGACAATTTTATCCGCGATTAGATAATTTTCTAAAAAGTTTAATCTTTTTTATCGTCATCGTATATATGAGGATGTTGTAAATTTAAAAACATATCATTGTCATTCTACATTATTTTTGGGGATATATATGATTCTTACACGCTAGCTATCTATAATTGAGCTGAAACTTGTCATACTTAAATACTTGTAGAGTAAGAACAAAAATTGAAATCTATTTTAAGACTATATGCCATCATATCATTCATATGCAATTAAACAAATGATGAACTATTTTCATGGAAATTAAATAATTTATTTGTTTCCAAATGAAGAAATTAAAAGTCATCAAACTTGAGTGATACGGAGAGTTGAAGTCCAAGTCTTCCGCAATCAACGTGGAAAAAAAAAGACATGAATTTAGTTTCATGATTTTTTTTTTTAACATAATCAATGAAGGAATTATTCGTTTGGTGACAAAAAAAAAAGTTGGCTACAAAACAACTATAACTTATTTTATTTAATATTTATTATTATTATAACAATTAATAAATATTAAATAAAATAAATTTTGACTATTTTTTTTATTTCTCTAGTATTACTATTTTTTTAAAAAGTTCGTAAGTGGTGATAAATAAGCTCTCAACACAATATAATTTATGATTGCTTAATAATCTATTATATCTTCTAAAAAAAGATGGCTGACACTTTTGTAATTTAGCAAAATAAAAAATTAACACATATTGTACTAAAAATATTGTCATTACATAATAATAATAATAATAATAATAATAATAATAATAATAATAATAATAATAATAATACACCGAGGAAAAAATTGAATATTAAAGGTTGAATATATATTATCCAGATTATTTACTAGAGATGTTTAGTATAACACAGAGTATTATGCATAAGGATAAATTTTGATGGCAAAAATCTAAGTTTAATTGTTATGTTATTTTAGAGGATTATATTTTATAGTAATATTTTTAATATAAAAAATTATAGTAATAATTTTTTAGATGTTAATGAATTATTTTAAAATTGTAATAAACTAAAATTTTTAGATACTAATAGAAATAATATGATAAAGTGGTGAAATTATAATTTTTCATAATATATAGAAAAGTCTATAATATTTTTTTAAGTATTATAAAAATTTTTATAAAGAGATTACACATATGAGAGATCTTATTATTTTTTTTTTTAAGTTTCACTCACTAATTCTATGCAAAACATGACATACATTAGCAAATGCCTTAACCTCTTATATATAGTATTTTTGTGGAGGTGTATTTGGTTTACAAATTGATTAAGCTGTGCACAAATTACACAAGTGTGTGTATTAGAGTCTTCTTTCACATTCATCTTTATCAAGTTGTATGACAAGTTCATAAGTATCAACTTATGTAACAACTCATTCTTTGACTAAGTCAAAGATTGCAACTAAGCTAACTTATTTTCAAGTTGTAAATTTTGACTAGAATTTTGACTATGCAAGTTGGACAACTATGCAAGTTGGACAACTTGCAAGTAGTTTCATGAGTCTTCTAATAACTTGATAAGAACCATTTACATCTTACTTGATTCTAGACCAAGTTTAAGTTATATAATGTTCTTTAACTTTCTTGAAACTTCATCATACTCGACTTGTATCACTTATAACTTAGCCATTTTTATTGGCTTCAAACCAAAAGAAAAATTTTACTTCTTCTTTTCAAAATCTCCCACTCAAAATTATTATTTTGGTGTATTCAAGCTGCTTATATTTTCAATAGGCCAAGAGAAGATCTGCACCAATCAAATTTATCTGTATTGATTGATTTTGTCATGATATCTGCAAGATTGTCGTTGGTGTGGATTTTCTGCATATCTACTTTTTCTTCTTCCACTACTTGACGAACAAAATGATATTGAACGCCTATATGCTTTGTTCTTGAATGAAAGGTTGGATTCCTTGCGATGTGCAAGGCACTCTGACTGTCACAAAATATTGGAATCATATCCTGTTGTACTCGAGTTCCTCCATTAACCTTTTGCATCTAAATTGCTTCCTTACAAGATTGCGCAACTGTCATATATTCAGCTTCTGTAGTTGATAATGCTACAACTGCTTGTAATTTTGATAACCAACTTATTGTACCCCCTGCAAGTGTGAGCATAGTCAGTAGTGGATTTTCTTTTGTCAAGGTCTCCTGCGAAATTAGAGTCAACATAACCTTTGATAGTAAATTCAGATCCTCCAAAATATAAAGCAACATTAAAAGTTCCTTTGATATATCTCAATATCCTCTTCACATCACTCCAGTGCTCTTTTCCTGGATTTGTCATGAATCTGCTGATCATCCCCGCAGATTGAGCGATATCTGATTTGTGCAAATCATAGCGTACATAAGGCTTCCCACTAAATACCCTCGTGCTTGCAAAATGTAATGAAATCATTATCAGTGTATTCTCCTCCGTTGTCTGTCCTCAAGCACTTTATTTTTTTTCTAGTTTCAAGCTCTATTCATGCTTTAAACTCCTTGAATACTAAAAATACATCTGACTTCTTCTTGATGGAAAATACCCACACTCTTTGTGAGTAATCATCTATGAAGGAGACAAAATATTTTACTCCTCCTAGTGATAATTCTGATGATTCCCATACATTAGATGAATCAAGTCTAGTATGTGCTTGCTTCTAGCGGTTGATCTTTTAAACTTCAATCTATGCTGCTTGCTTGTCACACAGTGCTCACAGAAAGGTAGATTCACCGTTTTGAGTCCTGGAAGGAGATTACATTCTGCAAGAATCTGTAGACCACATTCTGACATATGGCCTAATTTGCAATGCCACAACATCTTTGTATCTTCTTGGTCAACAGGCGTAACTGATGCTTCTGCGTCTCGAACTGTATCTCTAAAAAGTAAGTAGAGATTGATTGTTAGCCTTGCCTTCATGATCACACGAGCACCATTAGTCGCCTTCAACGATCCATTTTCAATATTAATCTTATATCCTTGAGAATCCAACAACCTAACGGATAATTTTTTTTCTTAGGTCATTCACACGTCTTACACCTTGAACTATATGGATGGAACCATCAAACATCTTAATTTTGATGGTATTGATTTCCACAATTTCTTAGGCATGATCATCTCCTATGAGTGCAGACCCTTTTGAAACAGGTTCATAAGTGCTAAACCACTCGTGATGTGGAGTCATGTGATATGTTGCTGCACAATTCAATAGCTAGACATCAACTAGTGGTTTATTGTTTTCATGACCAATAGCAACTTCAATGCACAAGACATCTCCATCATTAGAGGTGTTTGTAACACAACCATATGAGGTAGTTAAATTAGCAGTTTTCTTGGTGTTCTTCTTGTTAAACCAATAATCTTTCTTCAAGTGTCCTTTTGAAACAGGTTCATAAGTACTAAACAACTCGTGATGTGGCGTCATGTGATATGTTGCTGCATAATCCAATAGCCAGATATCAACTAGTGGTTTATTGTTTTCATGACCAATAGCAGCTTCGATGCACAAGACATCTCCATCATCAGAGGTGTTTGCAACACAACTATCATGTGAGGTAGTTGAATTAGCAGTTTTTTCTGTGCTCTTCTTGTTAAACCAACAATCTTTCTTCAAGTGTCCTTTCTTGCCACAATTGTAACAAGTAAGGTTCTTCTTTCGAGATCTCGATTTCCCACGACTTTGACTCCCACTAGAGCCACATTCCATTGATCTGCCTCTCATCACCAACAAAACTTCAGCTTGTTTTGAACTTTTCGTTCGATCATCTTTATTTTTGCTTCTGCTTTCTTCTTCAAGAATAACAGCAGCAACATCATCAAATCGAAGTTGATAAGCAATATTGTTATTTGTGATGTTGATGATAAGTTGATCATACGAGTCTGGTAAACCTTGGAGAAGAATTTCAGAACATTCATTTTCTACAATTTGACACTCCATGGCTATCAGTTATGAAAATACAGTATTAAGATTGTTGTTGTGATCCATCACTGATGTAGATTCACTCATACGAAGAGTATAGAGCCTCCTTGTCATGAATATCCTATTGTGAAATGACTTTACCTCATACAACTTAGTGAGTGCTTCCCAAATCTCTTTTGCTGTCTATTTCTCCGAGATGCTTGACAATACAGAATTTGCCATAGCCATGTGTAAATTGGCAACGACGTTTTTCTCCATCTCTTTCCACTTGGCATCAGGAGTGTCGACAGGCTTGCCTTCTGTTGCTTTTAAGTAATTCTCCTTTCTCAAAATTGCCTTGATATTCAGTTTTCAAAGAAAAAAGTTATTCCAATTGAATTTCTCCATCTTAAATTTTGTTGCCATGGTTCTGGCACCAACTTGTCTTTTGCAGCGGAAGATTAAGAACCTAAAGTTCTGATAGCACTGTTAGGTGCCAGAGTTAATAGGGACAGAATAACACAACTAAAATTTGTAAACGAGAAAAACTTAACAAGAATTTAGACACTAGTGAAAATAATATGATAAAGTGGTGAAATTATAATCTCTCACAATACATAGAGAAGTCTATAATACTCTCTTAAGTATTATGAAAATTCTTACAAAGGGATTACACATATGAGAGACCTTACTACTTTTTTCTCTAAGTTTCACTCACTAATTCTATATAAAATATGACATACATTAGCAAATGCCTTAACCCCCTATATATAGTATTTTATGGAGGTGCATTTGGTTTACAAGTTGATCAAGTTGTGCACAAATTACATCAGTGTGTGTACTAGAATCTTCTTTCACATTCATCTTTATCAAGTTGTATGATAATATCAACTTATCTAACAATTCATTCTTTGACTAAGTCAAAGATTGCAACTAAGCAAACTTATTTTCAAGTTGTAACTTTTGACTAAAACTTTGACTATGCAAATTGAACAATTTACAAATAGTTTCATAAGTTTTCTAACTTGATAAAAACCATTTTGCATCATACTTGATTCTAAACCAAGTTTAAGTTTTATAATGTCTTTAATTTTCTTAAAATTTTATCATGCTCCACTAAGAATTTTGCTTCTTCTTTTCACAAGAATGAGGTTGGCAAAGGGCCGCTAAATTTATTGTTGGAAATATAAAAAATTCTCAACTTTGGAAATGGATGTTCCACACTAAAACTAGTGATGGTACCATAAAGCTTATTTTTGCTCGTAAACTGAGTACCTTCAACTCCTGAAGCGTTTCTAGCCAACCGGAAAAAGCATCCTCTATATTATTATCTCAAGATCCAAAACTTTCAACAATGTGCAATTAGCCAAAGACTGAGGTAATGGACCCTCAAGTTGGTTGTCGTTTAACTTTATAGTTTGAAACTCATTGCCCTGAGAAAAATTTATAAGTATGCTTCTATAAAAGTTGTTCACTTGTAGATCCAAAATAATAAGAAAATGAAATATTCTCAGACATTGTGAAATCACCCTAGACAAGTGGTTGTGAGACAAGATGAGTGCATTGAGTAAGGCTGCATTGCAAAATGTCGGAGAAATGTGTCCAATGAAGTTGTTGTTGGAGACTGAAAATATTTGAATGCCATCTGGTGGAATTGGAGGATCTCCTTGTAATTGGTTGAAACTAAAACCTATATAATTTATGCCCTTCCATGTGTGCAAGAGATTATCATTAAACCATTTGGGAATCATCCCATTAATTTTGTTGTAAGAAAGATCTAGTTCTTCTAGGTTTTGAAGTGTTGCTAGGAATCTTGGAAATTTTGTAATCTTACAAGAAGATAATATAAAGAAGTCAGGCTAAATGAGAAATAGTCAACACTATTGTTATTAAAATTAATAGAGAGAAAAATATTGTGAGATATATCAAGTCTAGTTAAAGATTTTAACTTTGAAAATTGGTCGAACTTAGCTGATCACTCAAGTGAGTTGATGATAAATATAAACCAGTAAGATTTTCAAATTCAAATAGTGAGTTTGGAAATCTACCTTGGAGTTTGTTATTACATAGAATAAGTAGAGAATTCACACCTATTGGTCCTACAAGCTTGTTGTCACTAAGATCCATTGTTATCAACGAAAGCAAAGAATAACACCAATATGGAATTGTTTCATTAAATAAATTATTATTGAAATACGGAAATTTTAATTTTGAGAGTTTAGTGACTTGACTTGGAATTGGACCTTCTAAATTATTATAGATTGAGATGAGTGAATATCACAACAATCTGCATCGTTCTTCCATGATGCTTTCTTGAGAGATCGGAGAGAAACATGGGAAGGGAAATAGATCAAATTAGGGAAATCTAGCTTATGGCTGGGCAGTGTTTTTTGCTACACTTGCCAATACTAATAACCGATAAAAGATTAAAATGATTAAAATTTATTTAGAATTAAAATTATCCACTAAAAGTATTTGAAATTTTGAATGTTTATAATATTACTCTATATACTAAGCACAAATAACACTTGCTTATTACGAAGACAGCGGGGCTAGCATGCATGTATACAATAAACATTGTTGTTATAGTGTTTAAAAAGTTAGTGTTTAATTATAAAAAAATATTAAATAATTAATATTTAATTTAAAAATATAAAAGTTAATAGATTTTAAATATTTTAAATTTGTTATAAAAAATAAGTTAAAAAAAAAATAAAGACTAAGTAAAAAGCTCTATAGAATTTGTCATATACAAAAGGATTTCAAATTATTTCTTTTGAAACATTATTATTTCATAGTGTAGTGTATAGTGTGTAGTATTATGATGCACGGACACGACACGATATGAACACGTCGACACGCGAATTTTAAAATCTTATAAAACACAGGGACACGCATACATATAAAATATATAATATTTTTTAGATAAATCGTAATGATATTTTGATATTTTATTGATATTAAAATATAAATTAATTTTTTAATTATTTTTAATGTCTTATGTTAATTATATCAAGTATTTAAAATATTTTTTGTTTTAATAAATAATAATATATACTATATCTAAATTTATTTCAAGAATATATATTAAGAATAAGCTTGGACACGCTGACACGTGATGGTATTTAGGTGTGTCCAAATATGTCAAGAGAAGAATTTTTTATTTTTTATTAAGACACGGTTGGACACAGCAGACACGCGTGTCGGACGAGTATCGATGAGTGTCGTGTCCGAAATGTGTCCGTGTTTCATAGGTGTAGTGTGACGAGCCAAGATAGAAATTTTCACAACCTCTTTTAATTGAAAAATATCTAAAATTAATTTATCGCGATGGAAAGAGTTATTGATTACGTATTTGTCATACTGCAAGATACTTAATTGATCTTTATCAAGTATTTTTTTTAAAAAATGACAAAAGAAAGAAGACAAATTTTGTTTTAAAAAATGTTGCAAAAAATTACACCGCTCATTATGAAATATCTTATTTCTTTGAGGATTCTGAAGGAAATATTAGCCATTTGATCAATGATAAAAAAATTTAATATTTAGGTTCGTTAAGCATTTATATAAATAAATAATGTGAAAAAATTTTTGCTAAATTTTATTTTCTATATATTTAAATTTCAAGTATGATGTATATAAATAATGTTTAATAAAATATTTATGTGTATGTTTATGAATTTTAAAATCACTAAATATGTAGTTCTAAAATAATAATAATAATAGTCATAATAATAATAAAATTTTAGCATTTGACATTATTTTATGAACAGTATTTTTTAGAAAAATAATTTCAATCAGTAATACAGTTTTACTACGTATATACTGCTATTTATTTTATTATTATTATTATTTGTCTTTAAAAAATGACAAAGATATATAATGAAGATGTTTGTCTTGCGGATAGTACAAGTTCGCATATCATTCTCAAAAGTATTATATATTTTACTCATCTTATACCAAAAGAAGAATACGTTAATACCATTATTGACTCAGACAATGTGATAGAAGGCTCCGGAAGAGCTATAATCTTATTTTTCGGAGGAACAAAATTTATAATAAAGAATGCACTATTATCTACCAAGTCTTTAAGGAACTTGTTGAGTTTTAAAGATATTCGCCGAAATGGATATCATATTGAAACATTGAATGAGAAAAATCATGAGTACTTATATATTACAACTCATGATTCAAATAAAAATGTTATATTAAAAAAGTTACCCACACTTTTATCTGGATTATATTATACTAAAATTACTACAATTGAATCACATGTCATTGTAAACCAGAACTTTACTAACCCAAATGAATTTATAATTTGGCATGATCGATTGGGTCATCCTAAAACAACAATGATGCAGAGAATTATTGAAAACTTCCATGGACATTCACTAAAGAATAAGTAAACCTATTCATCCACCATGTGGATCTTTTAGATATTTTATGATCCTAATAGACGCATCTTTGAGATGGTCACATGTGTGCTTATTGTCTTCTCTCAACCTGGCGTTTGCGAGATTACTTGCTTAAATTATTCGATTAAAAACACAATTTTCAGAAAATTCAATCAAAGTAATTCATCTTGATAATGCTGGTGAATTCACTTACCAAACTTTTGATGCTTATTGTATGGCTAACGGAATAAGTGTTAAACATCCAGTAGCTCATGTTCACATACAAAATAAATTAGCATAATCACTTATTAAACACCTGAATTAATTGCTAGATCCTTATTTATGAGAATAAATCTCCCAACCTCTGTTTGAGGACATACAATTTTATATGCTAGAGCATTTATTATTTTGAAACCAATAAGTTACCATCAATTTTTTCTCTGTAATTAGCTTTTGGCCAGCAGTCAAATATTTTTCATTTGAAAATATTTGGGTGTGTGATATATGCCTCCATCTTCTCGCACCAAAATGGGATCCCAAAAAAAATTGAAAATTTATGTGGGATATGATTCTTCCTATATAGTGAAATATCTTGATATACAAACAGAAGATGTGTTTAAAGCTCGATTTGCAAATTGTCATTTTGATGAATCAAAATTTCTAACATTAGGGAGAGAGAATAAGCTTCTTGAAAAAGAACTTAATTAGAATGCATCATCCTTGATGCATTTAGATCCTCGATCAGGGCAATGTGAACTAGAAGTTCAAAAGATTATATATTTGCAAAGAATAGCAAATGAGTTGCCTGATAGATTTTCCAATACAAAAATAATTACTAATTCCTACATACCAGCTGAAAATGCCCCGATTCAAATTGATATCGCAGTTGGACAAATGAACACCGAAACAAATTCATGTTAGAAGCGTGGTAGGCCTGTCGGTTCCAAAGACAAAAATTCTTGAAAAAAAAAGAGGTAAATACTATTTCTGTTAAAAATGATAGAGATATAGTAAAGACACTTATAGTTGTCCAAAATTCTGATATAGTTTTGACACTAAAAGACATTCAGGTACCTGAAAATACTGAAAATTATAAAAATGATGAGATCTTGATAAATTATGTCTTTATAGGAGAAAAATAGAACTGAAATAAAACAATTGTCAATGAAATATTTTGTATATAATATGACATTACATATCATGCATGAAAGTAAGGATCTTGAGCCAAGGAAGAATGTCGACAAAGGAATGATTGGCCGAAATAGGAAGAAGCTATGAAGGCTGAGTTAGACTCACTTACAAAACGTGAAGTTTTTGGACCTGTAGTCCGTACACCATAAAATGTAAAATTTATTGGATACAGATGAGTATTTGTTAGAAAACGAAATGAAAAAAATGAAGTTGTACGCTACAAAACTCGGCTTGTGGTGCAAGATTTTCACAAAAGCCCGGTATAGATTATGAAGAAACATATTCTCCTATAGTAAATGCAATAATATTGCGTTATTTGTCAGTTTATCCGCATACTATAAACTATATGTGCATCTAATGGATGTAGTAACAACCTATTTATATGGATCATTAGATCGTGATATCTATTTGAAAGTCCCTGAAAGACTAAAGATATCTTCTAAATCATCCCATGAATATTCGGAGGGGTTATATTCAGTAAAATTGCAAAGATCTTTATATGGTCTAAAGCAATTTGGGCGAATGTGGTATAATCGTCTTACTGAGTATCTGGCTAAAAACGAATTTAAGAATGATGATATCTATCCATGTATTTTCATAAAGAAATATGCATCTGGATTCATTATAATTGATGTATATGTTGATGATTTAAATATCACTAAAACTCTTGAAGAGATTCTAACAACTATAAAAGCTCTAAAATAAAAGTTTGAGATGAAAGATTTTGGAAAAACTAAATTTTGTCTCAGCCTACAGATCGAGTATACAAAAAATGGGATCTTTATTCATCAAACAACATACACAGGAAAGATCTTGAATAGATTTTATATGGATAAGTCACATCCATTAAGTACCCCAATGATCATAAGGTTCCTAGATGTGGAAAAGGATCAATTCCATCCTAAATAAAAAAATGAAGATATTCTGAGTCCTAAAGTACCATATCTTAGTGCTATTGGAGCACTAATATATCTTGATAATAATACACGACCTGACATATAATTTGTGGTGAATTTACTAGTAAAGCATAGTTCCTCTCCAATCAGAAGACATTAGAATGGAAATAAACAAAATTTTTGATATCTTCATGAAACAGTTGATATGGGTTTGTTTTATCCATATGAATCTAAGTCATAATTAGTTGGCTATACAGATACTGGATACTTGTTTGATCCACAAAAGATCTCAAATAGGATATCTATTCACATATGGTGATACAGTTATATCATGTAGGTCCACGAAACAGACGATAATAGTAACATCTTCTAGTCATGTTGAAATACTAGTGATACATAAAGCAAGTCGCGAATGTTTTTGGCTCACAAGTTTGATCCAATATATACTGTCATCATGTAGACTGATTGATCATAAAATAGCTCCAACTATTCTATTTGAAAATAATATAGCATGCCCTGCTCAATTTAAGTGTGGATACATCAAAGGTGATAGAACAAAGTATATTTCTCCCAAATTCTTCTTCGCACATGACCTTTAAAATCAAAGAACAATTGATGTCCAACAGATGCGCTCAAGCGATAATCTGGCAAATTTATTTACAAAGTCACTGCCAAAATCCTCCTTTAAAATATTGGTACATCAGATTGGAATGCGCCGATTTTGAGATATTAAATAATATCGACAAGAGGGGAAGACTATACTCTTTTTCCGTTTGTTAGGTTTTTATTCCTATTGGGTTTTTTCTAACAAGGTTTTTAACGAGACAATCATCATCACAAAAGATTTTATACTCTTTTTTCTTTATTAAAAATTTTTTTCATTGAATTTTTCTTTAATAAGGTTTTAACGAGATATATTCCTAAATAGTCATCCAAGAGGGAGTGTTGTGATAAGGATATATAAAGTAGATGCCCATTAATAATATAGGCGGTTAAAATTTTTAAGAAAGACTTAAAATTCTCACAGAAGACCAACTTTTAATAAAATTTGAAAATAATAAACTCATACATATATAAATAAAATTTCATAGCCTGATAAAATATAACACATAAAATAAAAAATCACTCCTGCATAAAATACTTCTCTCTTTCACTTCATATATTGAAATACATATATTCTATCTCAGTTCTATTAAAATACTAATATTAAAAAATATTAATATTAATATTATTTATATATTTTATATTTATTTTTTTTTTATTTCTTGTCCGCATCACGCTAGAACTATAAATGGCGTCTCAAAGACAACCCAAACTCAAATACGTGGCAGTTTTATGATACGCCACCTGTTAAAAGCATAATATGTTAATTTTTGGTATAACCATCATAAAATTTTCATAATTTATCTCACAATAAAAACAATTCTTGTCCTCATCACGCTAGAACTATAAATGGCATCTCCACCTGTTAAAAGCATAATATGTTAATTTTTGGGTTAACCATCATAAAATTTTCATATATATATTAGGTCTATTTTGCAGGTGCTGGTTCTAAATGATAGGTAAGTGAGAAATGGAATAAAATGACAGGCCCTTTAAATAAAATAGATTTGGCAAATTTTGGACTTGTTTTAAAAACATATGTATTTTAAAAATTAATCATTTTTTTTATATTTAAATAAAAAAAAACTATATTTCATATCAAGTTATGATGGCTCATGTATGTACTAGTCCGTTTGTATAGGAGTAAATTCTAACGTATAACTTTATTTTTTTGTAATATATATATATATATATATATATATATATATATATATATATATATATATATATATATATATATATATTAGACTAAAATTGATCAATTTTGAAGGTTTTAATTTTTTATTTTAAGGAAGAAATTAAAAAAAAAGAAATATATAGTATGCTTTTCAAATTTTAGTGTTTGGTTCCAATTTGACATGCATATTATGCATTATAAATTTAAAATACAGTTCTTTTGTCCACAATTTAATGAATTTATTGTGGTAGATATATAAAATATTTTGGTAGCAATCATTAATATTTATTAGTACAATTTTCATCACGATTAAATTCATATTGAAAATATTGAATTCTCACTCCAATGCATTTTATTATGATTAATTATGAATGGGTTTTTTACTAAAAATTAATAAAGAAATTAAACAATGACCACGATTAAATATAAGGAAAAAAAATAACAAATAAATTAACTCTTATCAACCTAATCACTAAGTGAAACACTTTACCTCCTATATAAAGTGCCCTATTATCAAGTTTTCAATATCAATATCATAAAAATTCAAGCACTATACTATCGTTTTAATTTTCTTGTGAAAAATGAATTTCAAAAATGGCTTGCTCGTCCTAACCTTCTTTGTTGGAGTTGTTCTTATCTCTGCTAGAAATTTTTCCGGCAAAACATCTTCGGAATCAAAGTTATCAGGTTATTATAAGTTTATCCGTTTATCCTTTTTAATTAATTTCTACCCGCTTTTTTTTAAACATTCAATTATTAAAAAAAATTATAAAAGTGCTAATGGACTTCCTCAATTGAGTTACGATTTTTTCATGTGTTAAATAAAAAAGTTACATGTAATTTTCATATGTTTTAACTTTTAACTAATATGATAACACACATGATTTAACAATTTTTCATGATTCAAATGTCAGGCACTAACACCTTCCAATTCCCATTCCCGCCACTCGGCCAATTCCCCCCACTCCAACTCCCTCCACTCGGCCAATTCCCCCCACTCCAATTCTTCCCTCCACTCACATTCCCCCCATTGCCGTTATCACCCTCCTTGCCGTTACCGTCGCCATCGACACCCAGCTTGCTAGATACGCCACCAGTTGGACCTCCAGGAGGAAAAGCATCAGTAGTGAAGCCAACTAGTATCAGTTAATATGGTGGAGATGTATAAGAATAAAGATATTGATATTGCTAGTTAATGATAACATATTGTAATATAAATATAAATATATAATATATATCGTACCATTATAAATAAATATGGTGAATTTTTATTCATATTATATTGTTACAGAATTTTATTTGGTTATAAACAAATAAATAAATAGATAAATAAATAATATTTTTATGTAAGAAATTGTCTCCCACAACTAGTAATTATAATAACTTAATACTAAATTCCTCCTTGCTTCTCTCATATTACAATTCTCTTGTCGCTCGTTTTATATTTTTTTTATTTGTTTATTACTAATAAATAGATAGAAATTTTATATCATATTGGTAATACATCTGCTTATCAAGTTGATTATTTTTTAGTTATTAATTTATATTATAAAAAGTAAATATTCAAAATCTAATAAAAAAAATTTTAAAATCCTTAAAAAAAATCTAAAATCTAATAAAACAAAACATTCAAAATTACAAAAAAAAAATATTTAAAACTTCTAAAATTTAAACATCTTAAAATTTTCAAATATTGTTTGTTTAGTGTCATAAGTGTGTTTCGAGAATCACCTGAAACTAGTTGCTTTTGAGCGTGAACGTGAGGTTCAAACTCCTTTTGGAGCAGTGTCCGACTTCTGTCGGTGTCGAGGTGCCACCGTCCGAGTTTTTCGTGAGGAGATGGGGGTGGTATCTGAAAGAGACTCCAATACTTAAGTTAGCAAGGGTTTTAGGCATGTTTTTTAGTAGATTGAATTCTGAATATACCTAAAGGTGTCAGTGTATTTATAGTAGAGTAGATAAACCACATTTTAATATAGTTCTACCTTTGATGGTGGATAACCGTTCCCTTTTACCAGGGAATGAAGTTGTTGAGATCTCCCTTCTAGATAAATAAGAGATATTTTAGGAGTTAGTTACTTATTTAGATAAGTAGAATTGTACTGTTGTCACTGCATCCGATCTCTATGAGGTCGGGTAGGTGTAGTAGATGAGGTCAAATCTTTTAATTAGGTTTCATTCATTTTGGGTCTGACTATAATTTCTGGGCCAGGGTATGAACAGTGCCCTTACTTGAGTCTGAACTTTTATAAGGTCGAACTCAAGCATTCATAGATCATGTCGTTTCCTTGTGCACTTAGTACATCACGTCGGGTACACCGTCTTTTGGTTATCAAGTCGTGTACTCGACGCGACGTACTTTTTGTAAAAATTTTGAAGCGTCACATCTTTTCGTAGTCTTCGAGGTAACCGTATACGTCATAAACGAGGGATATGAAATTACTTTTTTGCTCCTACTGCGTTATAAATACCCAAATTCTTTCTCTTTCCTCTTTTTTTGTTTCTTCTTCTTCCCTCATTTTATCTATTGAATATGGTGCCATTTTCATATTTGATAACGTGGTATGTTTGTTTTGCATACGAGAGGTTGTAAGAACTTTAAAATTTTTTTGTGTTTATTGAAGACGACCCGACCTTTTGCGATTTTGTCTAAATGTTTATGTTGTTTTGCATGGCTTGCCGACTTGTAGTGATGATTTTTTGTTTGTTATATTGCAGGTATATATTTTATGTCTCGTTCAGTAATTCTCAACATGTCATCTAAAGTCTCATCCGATCTGACCTGGGTAGATATTTCTGTTCTTTCTGTTGTTCCTATTATTGATAACGAGTACGCCGAAACCTTTCGTAGGCATCATAGGTTGTATATAAGTCGGGAGGATGAGAGAAAATATAAAACTGTAGTTACTGATCCTGAAGAGAGGGTTTGTTTTTTCCGACTTGACAAGTTAGAGTGCCATTTTATATACATGTATGAGTGCTTTTTCATGAGGTTTGGAGTTATCCTTCCTTTTACCGACTTTGAATTTGAGGTCCTTAGACTCTGTAAAGTTGCCCCTTCCCAACTTCGCCCAAACTATTGGGGTTTTCTGAAAAGTTATCAACTCCTCTATCGTGAACTCGACGTCCCTCATTCTCTTAAAGTTTTCTTTTATCTTTTTGTACTTACCAAACCTTTTATCTCTAAGAAGCAAGGTTGGGTTCCCTTCCGAGCTGTTCAAGGGAGGAAAGTCTTTGTCATTTTCGATGATTCTTTTTACGACTTCTAAAATAACTTCTTTAAAATTTGATCTATTGAGGGTGTTCGGCCTTTCTTTCTGGATGAGAGAGATGAGTCCTTTTTTAGCTTGTATTGGGAGGAGAACATTGTAGTTATTGCTAAATATAGCTTGGATAACTTAGATGAGGTTGAAGAGTGTGTAGTCGCCTTATTCCAGGAGTGTTAAGGTCGAGCTCCTAATCTGGACACCAAGAAATATTTAGAAAATTTAAGCCAAACCCAATCCGAGCTAGGTAGCATTTCTTTCCATTTTGTAGATAATTTTATTGATTGTTTTGTTGGCTAATATGATCCGACTTTAATGTCGTGCAGAAAAAAAGGCTGGGAAGTCGGCTGCCATGAAAACTATTCATACGGTCAAGAAGAACGTTATTGCTCGAAATATACAACTAAAAGAGGTCGGTAAAATGGGCGACCTTTCTCCTACCCCCTTCTAGTTCTGGTAATCAAACAGTTCCCCTCTCGCCTCCTATTCTCGAGCCGAAACTTAAAAAACGTAAGACTTCTGACTCAGGGGATATCTACGAACAAGGCTTTGATACGGTGGCATTTTGTGAGAAACACATCTTTTCAAATAGTTTTATAAGTACAAATAATATTTTCGTAAAACACCATCTTCAAGTCTTAGCTCGGGGTGGGATAAGAACGACGAGAGTGTGCTCTGCTTTGCTGAAGCAGCTTGAAGAGACTCTCCTGGATGCTACTCAGTGATCTTTGTTCAATTTGAAGGCTGAGGTAGCATCTTTGCGGGAGGCTAAGTTGGAGTTGGAGAAGGAGAAGAAGGTCCTTACATCCAACCTTACCAAGGCTCGGGAGAGGGTGAAGCAATCCGAAGCTGCCTGTGCCAAAAGAAGGCTGAAGAGAGCTATACCAGAGTCTTCAAAGAGAAGCTGGATTTGGTGGATGAGGGTACCAAGACTAGGAAAAAATATACGAATTTAGAGGAGACTATAGATCATGGGATGGATAAGTTAGTGGAGAATTTAAAAGAGCAACTCCGAGTTATAGCTCCCGAGGTAGACCTCTCCTTCATTAATCCAGACATGGTCGTGGTTGATGGGAAGATTGTCCTTGCTCCCAAAGATGAGGAAGACACTCCCATATCCAATCTAAAGGCTTCAGAGGTCCAAATTGAAGGAGCCTTTCAGAGCTTCCCGACTCAAATGGAGGACAAGCCTATTCCTTCTTAGCCTGAAACTCTCCCGATTCCTCCGTGCAACCCAAAAACACTTCCAACATGACTTCCAGTGAGTAGATCTCTCCTTCTTAATTTCAATTTCAATATATTGGATGGCCGGCTTATGGATCTTTATGAACAATTGATTTGTAATAGCTGTAGTTTAAACAATCTTTTATTTTGCTACTTTAAAAACTTTTCCCCACTATTTTGATATGTGGTGGTTTTATGAATGAATGTTTTCTTAATCATTCTTTCCTGGATTGCCTTTAGTTGGCATAGCTATTTAGTTTTTTGTGACTTAAAAAATTTTTGTTAAGTCACTTGATAAATTTTGACGCTAATTCCGTTAAGTCGTTAAAGATGTCGGTCAAAGTAGGTCGGACATTCTCTCTAACCTTTCTTTCGTAAGATCGGGTTTATGTATTTTCCTTAGTAGGGTAGGTAAATATGCGCTGATTACAAGTAATCAGTTTTATTAAGTTACTTTTGTAATTTGTTTTGGGACTATCTCTTTTACCGACTTTTGATAAGTGATTTTTCGAGTTGTGACCACGATCTACATATGTAACTTCTTTACATTAATTTAAACCTCGTCGCTTCATTTTATCGACTATCTAGGTTGGACAATGATTTTCGTATTTTTTCGAGTTTAAGTTAGTGCGTGTCGTAGATTAAACAATGGAATAAGAAATAAGTTATCATTAAAGAATATTGAAATAATTTACAAGTGCTTTGGATACTAAGTTTTTTTTGGAAATCTAACTCCTATCTCTTAATATGGTGCCTTGTTAAAACCTCCTTAGAAAAATCCTTCTCGAAAAAAAAAAATCATAAGGTCAGGAAAAAGAGTATACTAGGGAGTAAAGTACGCCTTCTAGTTGTAGAACTTCTTTAAGTTGCATGCATGCCACGACCTTAGAAGTTCATTTTCTTGCAAGTCAAACACTTTAAAGTAATCCTTTCCCAAGACTTCAAGGATCTTGTAAGGTCCTTTCCAGTTTGTAGCCAGCTTCCCTTCACCTGACCTTGGTGCTTTGATGTCATTCCGGATTAGTATGAGGTCTTTTGTGGTAAAGTTATTTTTTTACGACTTTCTTTTTGTATCTTATGGATACCCTTTGCTTTAGTGCTTCCTCTCTTATCCGAACTTGTTCTCGAACTTCTGGAAGGAGATCAAGTTCTTTTTTTTAGCACAGATGTTTCCTACTTCGTTATAGAATCTAACCCTTGGAGATTTTTCATTGACTTTTATAGGAATCATGGCTTCTATGCCATAAGAAGTCGAAAAGAAGATTCTCCAGCTGTTGAGTAGGAGGGGGGATTATCCGATATGTCCATAAGACTTGAGGGAGCTCATTGGCCCATGCTCCCTTTGCGTCTTGTAGTCGGTGCTTCAGCCTGGCTAGTATGACTTTATTTGCAGCTTCAACTTGTCCATTGACTCTAGGGTGCTCTACCGACATGAACTGGTGCTTAATCTTGAGGCTTGCCACCAAACTTCTGAATATTGATTCGGTAAATTGGGTTTCATTGTCCGTGGTAATAGAGTGTGAAACCCCAAACCGAGTGACTATGTTCTTGTAGAGGAACTTTTGATTTCTTTGAGTTGTAATGATTGCCAGAGGTTCTGCCTCAATCCATTTAGTGAAATAATCAATCCCCACTATGAGGTACTTCACCTGCCCAGGATCTTATGGGAATGGATCGAGGAGACTTGGGTCCAATTTTACAAATGGCCAAGGTGAGGTGATGCTGATGAGTTCTTCCGAAGGTGCTACATGGTAGTTAGCATGCTTTTAGCAATGCGGACATTTCTTGACAAAGTCGTCTGCTTCCCTTTGCAAAGTCGGCCAATAGAAACCAGCTCGAATCAATTTCTTGGCTAGTGACCGAGTTCCTAAATGATTTTCACATATGCCGCTATGGACTACCTCTAGACTTTCATTAGTCTTGGATGTCGGGGCCAGGCACGGATCCAGTAAGGGCAATGAGGGGGCACTTGCCCCCACTGCTTTTTCATTTTTTTCTAAAATAGTTATATATAATAATGTATCTCTACTTTAAATTTTAAATGATCACACTACAAATAAATTACACTCAATTGGTTAAAGTTTAAAATTAACCTTTTTATTTTCTATTATTTTTACTATTATTTAACCTAATTAAATTTTTTTTGTACCGTTACTTTTTTATTCTCTTAAACTCTTTTTTTATTTTTATATTTTTAACATTTTTTTCTATTCCTTGTCTAGTAGACATCTTCTGTTCATCAAAAGGTAAATTTCAAATTCTCCATATTTTTTTTATTTAACTTTCTATGACTCTATGTATCTTCCAATTTTATTGTTTTTCTTTTTGATATTTTCAATAATAAATTTTAATTCAAATAATTATATTTTAGGTATTAATCTAATATTTCTCTTTATGACTTTATATATTTTATTTTATTCTCAATTTATTCATCTTTATTACTTATTTTCTATCTTTTGTTCTATTATATGTACCTGTGTTGCATATAAAATTTTAAAATAAATTAATTAATTTACTAATTTAGAATATATTTTTTATTTTTAAAAATAATAAAAATAAAATATTTTAATTATAATACATAATTAAATAGATAAATAAAATCTTTCATCTAACATTATATCAAAATTAAATTAAAAAATATATAACAAACTTAATTATTTTAAAAAGAACGAAAGAAAAAAAATTGTAAATTAAGGTTATATTATTTTACATAAACATACTTTTATATACAGATTTAATTTTTTTAATATTTATATATAATTCTAGTTTTAAATTATAAATACTAGTGTATCATTAATTGCTAATGTGGCAATTGAGTCAGTTTTTTATTATTAAATGTGTGTATAAAAAAATTAGTTAAGATAACAAATTATCTATAATTTAATTTAAATATTTTAAGTTCAAGTTTTAGAAATAAAAAAATATTTTTTATAAAAATAAAAGTATATTAACTTTTTTTAATTTTTATATCTTTATATAATTAATAATGTTCAACAAAATTTATTTTAGTGTATATATTTTTGTCCACACTCCTAAAATTTTCTGGGTCCGTCACTGGTGGGGACACACTTTAGTAAATGTATAGATATCCCTCTTCTATAGAGAACGTTGTGGACCAATGTGTAATTTTGTGTCTCCCTACTTATGAGTTTTCTTGCTTCACTTTCTTCTTTAAGGATGATATCGAATTTAAGATATTCAATAAAAGGGTTCATCCAACCCAAGTTTAGTTTAGATTGGAGATAGTTAATGTGTTTGACTTATCGACCTCCTTGACCATTGATAGTGTGTAGAGAGTTTCCTGGATCAAGCTCCTGTTGTTGTCCCTTGGTTTAGTGCTAGCCAATTTCAAATGGACATCGGTTCGGGTATTGGATTCCCGAGTTATATGTCGGACCTCTGCTTCCTAAAATTGAGCTAAGTGTTCCAGTGTTTTTTTTAAGTACTTCTTCATATTGGAGTCCTTAACTTGATAAGTTCCATTAACTTGAGAGGTTATTACTTGAGAGTCACTAAAAACGACTAACTTTGTGGTCTCGATTTTTTTGGTTAGCCTCAAGTCAGCAAGTATGGTTTCATATTCTATTTGATTATTGGAAGGTGAAAATTCAAATTTTAATAAAAATTCTGTAATATCTTACTACACAAAATCTTATACTGTAATTATAAGTTAGAAGTAGTGAGTTATTAAGATTTCAAAAACTTAAAAATATGTACATAATATTTAAAGAATAATAATATATTTAAGAGCCTGTAAAAAAATATTGACAGAACAAAAATTATATCGCACTTAAAACATCAACGATATAAAACTTCAATATACAAAAATAATATATATATATATATATATATATATATATATATATATATTTTAAAAAATACACAGCAAATACTAATTTCTATTTACGAAAATAAGGCCGGCTAGGATAATATATTGTTTTGGACACTGATTTTCCACAAAGCGCGTTGAATAACAAGTTACTGTAATAACCAGGAAAGTTGCATGATATGGACTACAGAAAATGAAGAAGTAATAAGTCAATAAACATATTAAGAGTGATGACCAATACACAAAATATTTTTATTTTTAATTTTCTTCGATTCCTTTCAAATTTCCTATCACACTTAATCAAAGTGACAAATCTTTTTCATCAATGCTCAAGTCGTTTGATTGGAAACTTCAAAAGTTTTTTTTTTTTTTATTTATAAAAAATTATATTAATAGTGTTTGATATATATTTTAGATAAATTTTTAATTTTTTAAAAAAATATTTAAGAACTTTTGAAAAAGTAAAAAAATGTGATTTCTCTAATTTTTAAAAACTATTTTATTATTCTTATTTAATATACAACTTTAAAATAAGAACTTTTATAATAATTTTTCAAACACAAAATAACTTATTTAAAAGTTGTTATTAATAAAAGTTCTTATATTTTAAATTATTTTTTAAAAAAATTTATTTAAAAAATTTAGAGAAACTGATATTTAGTGTGCTAAGAGTTGAAGAAGTCCAACTCTTTCTCACCATCTATTTAAAATTTAGAAACATATTTTCTCTAATTAAAATTCTTACCACAAAGAATTGACGGTTTCTATAAAAAAAATCATATATAATGTCATGTACAATAATCTTACTGTGTTTTTAAAACGTCATTCCTGCTAAATTAAAAGTCTAAAATTATATATATCATATCAATTGAGAATTAGTTTTATATATTCACACTCTAATTTAATTTCACGCGTATATATATATATATATATATAGGTGAAGTCTCTGGTGGCTAGAATATTAATGGCTAAAAATGGCTAAGAGTTGACCTTCAAATAAAATAATGACACTGGTAGATTTAGTTTCACAACTTTTCAATAGTATGAAGGGTGGTTAAGAGTGTGCAATAATTACTAGGAAGTTATCATGTGGATAGAATTGTCATTTGAGGTTACTTTATGTGTTGTTGGATCTTGGACAAAAATATTATTGGGCCATTATACAAAATAAAATCAAAACTGCACAAGCATGAGGTCTAATAATTTTTTTGGCACAATTATAAAATAAAGTTTATTTCTTCAATAATTTATTCCTTAGTTTGTTTGTATTTCTCTAAAAAATAACCGTAAAAAATATTATAATGCCCTAAAAATTTTATTAAGGGAACAAAATTAATATTTTTTTACGAGATATATTTGTAAGATTTATTTTTTATATTTGCTTAAAAAATTGTTGGATTGTAGAGTGTTCGGTTTTTTTTAATAATTATAGAAAAAATAATAATGAATTAATATAAATATATTAATATTTGTAAAATACATATTATAAACATTAAAGTCAGTCACCAGTATAAAATATATGTTAGAATATAAATACATATTTATTATCTATTATATACTACTGATTTTACAACTAAATATGCCACATGTTACTTTTTCATTGCAATTAAAATCAATTTTTTCTCTCGAAAATTAAAGAGTTCTCTCTTCCTCTCTCTCTCTCCCTTTCTTTATCTCTCTCATTCCTTCACTCACTCTATCTCTCTTATATATCATTATCAATTACTAATTATAAATTTGACAATCAAAATATACAACATGACATTCTCTAATTACATTCAAACAAAATTAAAATTTTGAAATTGAATATAGCTATATTATATATTATATTTATATATTACTAACTAATTTAATAACTAAAAAGTGTCACATGACACTCTCTTATTAAAATTTAAAAAAAAATATTTTCTTCCAAAATTACTAAATCTCCTTCTTACATTCTCTTATCTACCTCTTTTTTTTTCTATTTCTCTCTATCATTCGCACTCTATATATAATTTATATTTTATATTAGAAATTTGACAAATAAAAAATGTGTCACCAAATATTCTTTTATTGTAATTAAAATAAAAAAATTTTAACTTCCAAAATTAACAAATTCTTACTCCCATTCTTCTTTTTTATCTTTCTCTCTCTTTTCTCTCATTGTCTATCTTTCTCTACCATTTTGTTCTACAAAAAATAAAATTAACAACATAATATAATTTAAATAAAAATTTTTATTATATACATATTTTTTATTTAGCTTTAAATTTTTTCTACTTATTATCTTTCTAATTTATGTTTTCACTTTTTTTTTCAAATATTTATTGTATATAATTTAAAAAAATACTAATACTGTGATTAAAAGTTAGAATTGATATAAATTTTTTTATGCTAATATCTAATTATATTTTTATATATATAGAGTAACAAATATTATTTTTAAATAACAAGTATAAAATTAATTATTTTTATTTGTACAACAAATTTAACACCTAATTAAATTTAAGAGTATACAAGTTATAAATTCTTTTAAATTTTAGATAAGAAATGTTAAAATTAATTATTATTAAAAAGTTAAACTCTTTCATATGAAATACTAAAAAACTTATTGTTAATTTTGGAAGCTAAAGAAAAATTTTATTTGATTACAATAAAAGAATATTGGGCGGCATATTTTGATTTGTCAAATTACTAATATAAAATAGAAATTATATATAGAATGCGAATGATATAGAGAAACAAAAAAAAAAGAGAGATAGATAAGAGAATGTAAGAAGAAGGTTTAGTAATTTTGGAAGAAAATATTTTTGTCTAAATTTTAATAAGAGAGTGTCATATGACACATTTTAGTTATTAAATTAGTTAGTAATATATAAATACAATATATAATATAACTATATTCAATTTTAAAATTTTAATTTTATTTGAATGTAATTAGAGAATGTCATGTTGTATATTTTGATTGTCAAATTTATAATTAATAATTAATAATGATATATAAGAGAGATAGAGTGAGTGAAAGAATGAGAGAGATAGAGAAAGGGTGAGAGATGAGGGAAGAATTCGTTAATTTTGAAAAGAAAAATTTTATTTTAATTGCAATAAGAAATTGACATGTGACACATTTTGGTTGTAAAATTAATAGTATATAATAGATATATTACATGTGTATTTATATTTTAATATATATTTTATATTGGTGGCTGACTTTAGTGACTAATTTTAATGTACATATAGCATAACCCTTTATTTAGTGAAGTTTTAGTCTTGTATGGAATGGTTAATTTCATTAAAAAAAATTTACTGTAAATTTTATACAGAATCAATTATGCAATCAAATCACAAAAATTTATTGAATAATTAATTTACAAAGAAAAAGAGATTTCATTATTTGAACCTAGATTTAAAAAAAAAAATTTGTGATTGTTTAGTTTGAATTTTAGTCTTTTTTTAAATTTATGTTTTTTTATCTCTCTTACACAATTATATATTAACATATACTTTTTTTTATATTATACAAAAGATAACCAATAAAATATAATGACACAAAATATTTACGAAGACACTATTATTAAACATATTATAAACAATATTGTCAACATATTAAAATAGCAAGAAGATACTTTTTAATTATTAAATTTTTTGATATGTTAATTAAGTTATTAAAATTTTATTAATATACTTAATTTTACAAATGTTTATATATTTATATTAATTTATTATTATTTTTTTTATCATTATTAAAAAAAAACGAACACTCCCACAATCCAACAATTTTTTAAACAAATATAAAAAATAAAGCTTATAAATATATCTCGTAAAAAAAAATACTAATTTTGTTCTCTTAATAAAATTTTTAGGGTATCATAATGTTTTTTACGGTTATTTTTTTTAGAGAAATACAAATAAATTAAGGAACAAATTATTAAAGAAATAAACTTGATTTTACAATCTAACCAAAAAAATTATTGGACCTTATATTTGAGGAGTTTTGATTTTATTTTGTATAATGACCCAATAATATTTTTGTCTAAAATCCAACAACACATGAGATAATCTCAAATGACAATTCTATCCACAAGGTAACTTTTTAGTAATTATTGCACACTCATTTAACCTTTTAGAATATTAAAAAGTTATAAAACCAAACCCACCAAGTGTCACTATTTTATTTGAAAGTCAACTCTTAGCCATCTTTAGCCATTAGTATTTTGGCCACCAGAGACTTCACCATATATATATATATATATATATATATATAGAGGTCAATTTTATTTAATTTTTTTAAAATAATATATAAATTATTTTTTATGATGTGTCACATTTTAATTAGATATTTATTTTTAATTTAAATTTTTTTATTTTTTATTTTATTTTATTTTTTTTTAACCAAAGATAGGAGACTCGAACCCGCAACCTCTTAATTGAGTATGAGGAGACTATGCCATTTGAATATTACTCATTGACTATTTTTAATTTAAGTTACTATTTTAACCATAGTTAAATTATATTGTAATTAAATTTTTAAAAGAGATAAATATATAATTTATTAAAATATTAGAAATTGATTTTTTTTTTAATTTTTCAAATCACTTTAACGGTGGCCCTAATCCTAAATTCTTCTTTCTCGTTCTCTCTCAATGTCAGTAACTCTTTCTCCCCAGTCGGCCTCTCCTAAAGTCTCAAACGGCCAAACTCCACAGTTCCGGTGCGTCTCCAACACTGTGTCATGCTCTCTTGTTCTGTGTCATCGCGTCTTCGTCCGTCGTTGCTATCACCCTTAGCTAAATTTTTTCTCTTCTCTATTTATCAATTTTTTCTTATTAAAAGATTAGAAATTGATTTTTTCTCTTCACTACTTATCAATTTTTTTAATTATTTAGTTAACTTATAATTTAATTACAATCAATGAGGTGCTGCTCTTTAGAAGGCATGACGAGAACGAAAGAATAGGAGAGGAGTGAAAAGCCAAAAACCAAAAGCCAAAAGCCATTATAGAGATAAATTAATAATACTTTAAAAAATACTTTAAAAAATTACATAATTATCTATTTTAAAAATTAATTTAATTATAAAATAGTCTAATCATGACTAACCTAATAACTAATTAAAAAATGATACCTCATATAAAATAAATTAAATATTACTTTACAAAAAATATAGTAAAATTCACCATTTATTTTACCGATAAAATATAGATGAACATCTTTTTTAAAAGTGCTTTGATTATTTTAGATTGATTTAAAATTCAAAATATATTAAATAAAAGCATAAAATTAGTCAACAATAACAGTTGAGAATATGATGCTTTATATTAAAAATTTTCACATGAAACATAATATAATATGCGAGCAAAGAAAGTTCAAAGATCCGTAATTTTGTATGAGCAAAATTAGTCTTAATTAATTATCTCTATTTTACGTAAATTTGTAGTCTTATAATCAACATAATTAAATTTTAATTTAACTATTAATTTTTTTTTATATTACAAATATATATAGATAAGTTTAATTTAAAAATGAAAAAATTACACTTCTCTTCTCCATGAGATACTAAAATGACACTCTCCTCCTCTCTATTTATAAAATATACATTTTCCTCCCTTATAACTTTTAAAAAACCTCCTCTTTAATCCATTTTAAATTTTTTATGTTAACTAATGTTAACTTTATCGATTTTTCAAAAAAAAAATTATTTTTTACAAAAATATTCTTTAACAAAAAGTTTATTTTTTTATCATTAAACTTTATTTACCAAAATACCATTTAATAAATTATTTTTTATTGATTAAATTCTATTTTTATCAAAATAATTTTAAAAAATTTAATAATTAAATTATTTTTTCTAAAATATCCTTCAATAATTTTTTAATTATTAAATTATAATTTTATCAAAATTTTTGTTAATAGTTTTTTTATATTTTATTATTAATTTTTTGATATTAATATATATTATTTTAACATTAAATAAAAAAATTACCATTATTAATATGTCTAACAATTAATATATATTGATATTGAAAAATAATCTTACTAAGAGTTTTTTTACTATTAAAATAATATATATTGATATCAAAAAATTAATAATAAAATATAAAAAAATTGTTAACAAAAATTTTGGTAAAATTATAATTTAATAATTAAAAAATTATTGAAGAAAATCTTAAAAAAATAATTTAATTATTAAATTTTTTAAAAAATATTTTGATAAAAATACAATTTAATCAATTAAAAAATAATTTATCAAACTGTATTTTGGTAAGCAAATTTTAATGACAAAAAATAAAATTTTTACTAAAGGATATTTTCATAAAAAATAATTTATTTTTTTTTTAAAAATGGATAAAATTAACATTAGTTAACACAAAAAATTTAAAATGAATTAAAAATAAAATTTTTTAAAAGTTATAAGCGAGAGGAATGTACATTTTATAAATAGAGGGAAGGAGAGTGTCATTTTAGCATCTCGCAGGAGAGGGGAGTAAAATTCTCTCTTTAAAAATTTATATTAATTCATGTGATTTTATTATTTCATATTTTACATATTTAATTAATTTTTTAGATTTGATGTCAAATATGAATTCTTATCGCATTTGTCTAGAAAAGGACACCGCGTTATTTTTTGTACCATTTACATAAAATGACCCTAATCGTAAACACTCTCATGATAAATTATTTTGATTTAAAACAAAAGCAACAGATCAATAGTTAGGTTTTCTTATTGATCTTTAATTCACAAGTAGTTGAAATAATAGATGACTCATCTATAATCTATTCATTAATAGAAATAGCATGCATGCTTTATTCAAAAAAAAAAAAAAAGAGTAACTCACATCATTACAGAAAAATAATTTAAAAAAATAAAAGGAAAATACATGAAGCTAACACAGTCTCTTACAATCTGCATGGCCTCTCCTGCGCTTGTTTTGTCAATTATATCCACAAAGAAGTCTGGCAAGCCACAGGGGTTTAGCAGTCTTTATAAACAACCTTCCAAGAAATATCCCAAATACCACTCCGCATCCATATCCCACTGCAACTGATTTCCACCCAAATAATGATTCTTTTGCCTCAGGAAACACTGAAGGTGGTTGTTCTTCATCATTGCTGCATGATTTTGACAAAGGGAATCCACAAAGCATTGGGTTTCCTCTGTAGGAATCATTTTGGAATGTATTGAACTGTTCTCCTGTTGGTATCATTCCCTTCAACTGGTTTTCGGAAAGGTTCAAGACAGATAGGAAATTTAAATTTGTCAAAGCCATAGGAATCTCACCTTTCAATTGGTTCCACGAGAGGTCTAACCATTCCAAACTTGTCAAATTTCCCAGAGTTTGTGGAATCATACCACTGATTTTATTGTGAGAAAGGTTAAGTCCTTTGAGAGAACTTAATTCTCCAATGACATGTGGGATTCCTCCTTCTAACATGTTATTTGACAAGTCTATGGTTGTGAAAATAGTTAATATCCTTGACATTTCTATCACTTGACCTTTCATGGTGATCACCACAGAATCATTATATGGTACATCGGTCGTATTAACATGGGTGCTCATATATAAACCATCAGCTTGAGTATTATTTCAGAGTCATCATTCCATGAAACTCTTGAAAGTATTGCATTGGCAAAGACCCACTAAACTTGTTATTAGACACATCAAAAATTCTCAACTTTGGAAATGGGTGCTTCCTACTCAAACAAGTGATGGTACCATGAAATTTGTTATTTCGTAAACTGAGTACCTGTAATTCCTGAAGAGCTTCTAGCCTACTGGGAAATACATCTTGTATGTTATTGTCACTCAGGTCTAGAACTTCCAGATTTGTGCAATGAGCCAACGATTGTGGTATTGGTCCCTCTAATTGGTTGCCATTCAACTTTATAGTCTTAAAAGCATTCTTCTTGGAGAAGTTTCCAGGTATGCTTCCATAAAAATGGTTGATTTGCAAATCCAAAACCTGGAGTGAAGGAAAGGTTCCCAAACATTGGGGAATATCGCCACTCAAATTGTTGTGGGACAGGATTAGCAAATTGAGGGACCTTCCATTGCAAATTGTTGGAGAAATTCCGCCAGTGAAGTTGTTGTTTGAAGCTGAAAAGTAATTGATGCCATCTGGTGGATTTGGAAGATCTCCTTGCAACTTGTTGAAACTAAGATCAATGAAGCTTATGTTCCATTGGTATAACAACTCATTAAACCATTTGGGAATCACCCCTTCAATTTGGTTATTAGAAAGGTCTAGTGCTTTTAGATATTGAATTCTTTCTAAGAATCTAGGAAATTTTGTAATGTTACAAGAAGATAAATATAAATAAGCTAGGTTAGGTAAGAAATAGTCAATACTACTATTATCATAATTAAAAGAGAGAAAATTATTGTGAGATATATCAAACACAGCTAAAGATTTTAACTTTGAAAATTGGTGGAAGTCTACAAAACCAATCAAATCATTTGATGAGAAATCTAACTGTAAAAGATTTTCATATCGAAATATTGAATTTGGAAAACCACCTTGGAGTTTGTTATTAGAGAAAAGCAAATGTGTGATGGAATGAGTTGAAAATTCATTAATCGGTCCTACCAGCTTGTTGTTACTAAGACCGATCTCTTTCAAGAGGGGCAACGAGTAACACCAATGAGGGATTGTTCCATTTAACAAATTATTATCCAAATGTAGAGCTACTAGTTTTGAGAGTTTGGTAGTTTGACTTGGAATTGGGCCTTCTAAATGATTAGCTGACAAATCTAAATGAAAAACTTGGGTTAGTTGAAACAATGATGGTGGCAGTTGGCCTCCTAAATTGTTTGAAGAAAGTGCCAAGAACTCTAATTTAGTGAAGTTGGCGGCGAATACATCTGGGATGTGGCCACTGAAATTATTTTCTTGAAGATCTAAATTGATGAGATGTTTGAGGTTTGAAAGCAAAGATGGGATCTCACCATGAAAGTTATTTGCCGCAAAGGCCAAAGTTGTCAGTTGAGTGAGGTTCCACAGAGAAGGAGGAACCAATCCATCAAAGTCGCATTCGGTAAGCCATATTTGATTAAGAGACTTCAGCTGGCCTATGGAGTCTGGTATTTCTCCTGAGAAAGATGTGTAGTAGAGATCCAAGACCCTTAGAGGAGCACTCCAGTTGGACTTTGGAAGTTTACCTCTGAGCATTGAATTCTCTGACAAAATTAGTTCTTGCAGATTAGGTAACCCAAGTACGGCAGTTGGAAAATTCTCTTGTAACCCGGTGTAATCAAGTCTCAAGGAGACAAGAGAAGATGACAAATTCATCAGCAAAGACAGGGAGTCCTCTCTAACAGAAGACATGTTCACATCAGTTAGAACAAGCTCTTTCAAGTTTGTGGCGTTAAGAATGAGTCTGTTCCATGTGGATGGATCAAGTCTTAGTATATTTTGTCTGAAAATATTAGTGGACAGATCGAGTGAGACTAATTTAGACAGGTGAGAGATTGTGGACGGAATCACACCACTCAAAGCTGAAGAGGATAGATTGAGATGGGTGAGACTCACAAGATCACCAATCCCGGGATATATTGAAGAATCAGACAAGTCATTGAAGGCAAGGTTGAGTTGTTGAAGATGCGTGAGATGGAAGAGCGTGCTGTTGGGATGCAACTCACCCTGAAGCATGCTGCAACTGAGGTCGAGGCCAATCACGTGCCCTGACGTGGTGTCGCACGTGACACCATCCCACTCGCAACAATCAGTATCGTTTTTCCATGATGCTGTCTTGGGATAAGACGAACAATAAAGCTCCGCCAACCACGAGTCTTTGTATAACGAAGTGTTGACGACAAACGAGTTCTTGAATTGGAGCAAGTTTGAGGTGTCATCATGATTGCACAATGGCAACACCGATGATGAGCAAGTGTAAGATGGAGTATGAATGAAGAGTAACAAGAGTGTGAAACATGGCAACACAAACGACTTCATATCGCAAAATTTAGATTTCATGAGGTTTGAGTTGAAGGAAAGGATTTGTGTTTTGTTTTTGGTGACTGAAGGAAAGGATTTGTGTGTATGTTATGCGCTAACAATGCAAATTTATAAAGTGCTTCTATTTTTCTAGACAAGTACTTTTATTCCACAACCGCGTTGAATAAAATGTTAACTAGTGTCATAGTCTGCGTTGATTTATAATAATTTCCTAATATTTTACATACACATACATAGTTTATATATATATAATTATGATAGAGAACTCATAGTTAGGCAATATATCTAATTTATAGTTTTTTACTGTTTTATATGTATAAGTTTTAATTTATTTATATAAAATTATAGATTATGTTAATATTATTTACGTTAAATAATCAGTTCGAAAACATTTATTAGTTTTTAAAATTTTTGTTTTAATAAAAGGTTCGGCTTTAATGAATTGAGCTATGAGTTAAACTCAATTTTAAAACCATATACCTAACCATTTATCCAACCATTTATCTAATATCTATGAATATCATAAATTCTAACTTAAATTTTATTATTGTTAAGACTATATCATCGAATAGACTGATGATGGAACTAATCAAATAAATCATTTTCAAGGAAGCTGGAATGATGGAATGGAAACTAAGAGTAACTATAATTGAGTGTTTTAGTCTTTATTTTGTATTAAAAATAATTGATAAAAAATGAGGTATAAAAAAACATTTTATTTTGATAGAAAATATATTAACTTTTGTTTTATTATATAAAATTTAAATTGAATTAAAATTAAATATTAAAATAATAAATTTTACATTAGCCTCAAATAATTATATATTACATAAGATCTCACAAATATTATTATGATATTTTATAAAATCCAAAATGAAATTAAGCTAAGATAGAGATGCTCTTAATATTTCCAAATGAAGAAAAGTCATTAAACTTGAGTGATACGGAGAATTGAAGAAGTCCCTAGTCTTCCTCAATCATCGGGAAAAAAAAAACGAACTTATTTTCCTGAAATTTTTTTGACATAAACAATAAAATAATTATTTCTCCTGAAAGGCATATATAGTTTTCTAAAAAGACAATTTTCTTTTTGTGACGAATAAAATCAATAATTTTTTTCAAAAACATGTGGTAGTAAATACGCCCAACACAATATAGTTAGATTAATTCTATAATATGGTTATATAAGTTTGACAATATTTAAAATAGTATTGTTAAAGTTAAAATTATATTTTTCATATTTTTGTAATATTTTTTTAATTAAAAAGTATTTTTAAATATTAAAGATATTATTTTGATTTTAACAATACCTGTTTGAATATTATCAAAGTTATATAATCATGGTAGTAACTATAACAATAGCTATAATAGCATATATCTTAAAAAATAGGATCCCGTTAGGATGGGTTATTGAGTTACAAAATGAACATCCCTTATACTATCTAGAATAACCATCCGAGTACTAGCGCATGATACCACTCATCCCAAAAAAAACTTCAGTTGATGGAAAAGGGTAACACTAATGATTATATCTCTAATATTCTCCAAACCTCCATTGTACACATTGTATAAATATTCCATTGGCTCCTCATACTTTCCCTAAAAAATATTGTCACTGCATGTAATAACAGTGAAAACTGAAAAGTGAATATTAAAGATGGAATACATATAGTATCCAGATTTATTAGGTATGTTTTATATATAATAAAAAATACTATGCATAATGATAAGTTTTGATAGATGTCAGAAAATATAAAAATGTAATTGTATTAAGTGACCAAATATGTTTACTTTCTTTTTCCTTTTGAGCAAGGCAAAAAGACTTCATGCTAGTGAAACTTTAATTTTATTAAAATTTTAATAATTCCATTTCTTTTTAAGTTTAAAGACTAAAAAAGTAGCACAATATCATTTCTTTATATCTCACGAGTGAACCAAAATTTTCCAAAATGCTCCCAACATGCTAGATTTATCTGTGCCTACTCACACTGCTTTAATTTGTCTCAGAAACTCTCAACCTTAACCTTGTTTTGCTTCTTTATTTATCAGCTGTAGCCTTATAATTAATTATTGCTTATAGATTGTTCATCAGTTGCAGATTCAAAATATTCAGAGAAGGAAATGTTACCAGACAGACAAGTTGTGTGAGACAGAACAATGCATTGAAGGATATTGCATTAGATAGTGCATGCTAAGTTGCTAACAACACATTGTTACAAAAAGTACTAGTTTCAGTACAATAATTGATATTAACTTGGTCAATGCAACATGAAACTAAAGAACCCTGAAAGAATATTATAATGTCATATATAATCTCATTGTGTCTTCAATCAAAGTACATCCCTTTTTTAAACATAGCCCAATTTCATTTCACAATATTCTTTTATCAAATGCGATAAGATGTAGACCAATATTTTTTTGAAGTGCTTAGATTATATTAGATTGATTTAAATTTCAATATAATATTAAATAAAACCACACAAAATGAGTTACAAAAATTAAGCTGACAATATACATGATCCATTTTATAAAGAATAATATACACATGAAAGAAAATACATGACCCATGCATGGTCTATTAATTAATAGAAATTACATATTTTATTCCACAAACAGAGAAACTAACATCATTACAGAAAAATATTAAAAGAAAAAAGGAAAACACATGAAGCTAACAACAGTAGTCTCCTACAGTTTACATGGCCTCTCCTGAGCTTGCTTTGTTAAGTATAACCACAAAGAAGTCTGGCAAGCCATAAGGGCTTCGCAGTTTTGATAAACAACCTTCCAAGGAACATCCCAAATACCACTCCGCATCCATATCCCACTGCAACTGACTTCCACCCAAATAATGATTCTTTTGCCTCAGCAAACACTGAAGGTGGTTGTTCTTTGTCATTGTCGCATGACTTTGACAAAGGGAATCCACAAAGCATTGGGTTTCCTCTATAGGAATCATTTTGAAATGTATTGAACTGTTTTCCTGTTGGTATCATTCCCTTCAACTGGTTTTCAGAAAGGTTCAAGACAGCCAGAAAATTCAAATTGGTCAAAGCCATAGGAATCTCACCTTTTAATTGGTTCCATGAGAAGTCTAACCATTCCAAACTTGTCAAATTTCCCAAAGTTTGTGGAATCGTACCACTGATTTTATTGTGAGAAAGATTAAGCCCTTTGAGAGAACTTAATTCTCCAATGACATGTGGGATTTCTCCTTCAAACATGTTATTTGATAAGTCTATAGTTGTAAAAGTGGTTAATATTCTCACTAGCTCTGTGGACTGACCTTTGATAATAACCACTACAGAATCATTGTACGCAGCACCGGAGCTGCTATGCATGTATAACAAACCACGAGGATGATGAGTACCATTACTCAGATCCTTCATTCCTTGAAAATTCTCAAAGAACGAGGTTGGCAAAGGGCCGCTGAATTTGTTGTTGGAAACATCAAATATTCTCAACTTTGGAAATGGATCTTTGGCACCGAAACTAGTGATGGTACCATGAAACTTATTTGCTCTTAAACTGAGTACTTGTAACTCCTGAAGACCTTCTAGCCAACTAGGAAACACATCCTCTAAGTTATTTTCTGCAAGATCCAAAACTTCCAACATGATGCAGTTAGACAAAGACCTTGGTAACGAACCGTCCAGTTGGTTGTTGTTTAACTTTATTGTTTGAAAGTTGTAGTCTTGAGAAAAATTTGTAGGTATGTTTCCATGAAGGTTGTTCACTTGAAGATCCAAAATTGTGAGATCAGGAAGTGCTCCCAAGCATTGTGGAATCACGCCAGACAAGTGGTTGTGAGACAAGATGAGTGCATCGAGGAAGGTTGCATTGCAAAACATTGAAGGAATGGTGCCAGACAAGTGATTGTGAGAAAAGATGAGTTGTGTACTGAGGGACAATGTTGAAGGAATGCCTCCTGTGAAGTTGTTGTTTGAAACTGCAAAGTAATCGGTGCCATTTGCTGGAATTGGAAGATCTCCTTGCAGCTGGTTGAAACTGAGGTCAATAAAGTTCATGCTCTTCCATGTGTGCAAGAGATTATCACTAAACCAATTGGGAATCTTTCCATGGATTTTATTGTTAGAAAGATCTAAATTTCTTAGATTTTGTAGTTTAGCTAGGAATGGAGGAAAAACAGTAACACTACAAGAAGAGAAATATAAAATGTCAAGTTTGGGTAAGACATAGTCAACTCTACTATTAATATCAACAGAAAGAAATTTATTGTTAGAAAAATCAAGAAAATATAAATTTTTCAATTTTGAAAAATGAAAAAAGTCCACAAGACCACTCAAGTCATTTGATGACATATCCAAATGAGTGAGATTTTTTAGAAATTCAAAGATCGAATTTGGAAAATCACCTTGAAATTTGTTATGAGAGAGAACTAAATATTCCAATGAATAAGTGGAGAATTTGCTAATTGGCCCTGTGAGTTGGTTCATGCTAAGATCTAGATCTCTCAATGAAGACAAAGAATAGCACCAATCTGGAATTGTCCCATTTATAAAGTTATTAGCCAAATCTAGTATTTCTAGTTTTGAAAGTGTGGCATTTTTGCTTGGAATTGGGCCGATTAATTGATTAAAAGACAGACTTAAGTAAGAAAGTTGAGTTAGATCAAATAATGATGATGGCAGTTGGCCTCCTAGACTGTTAGAAGAAAGTTGCAAGGTATGTAATTTAGTGAAGTTGTCGAACACATCTGGGATGTGACCACTGAATGTATTATGACTAAGATCTAAGTAGGTGAGATGTTTGAGGTTTGAAAGCAAAGATGGAATCTCACCATGAAATCTATTTCCTGAAAGGTCCAACTGTGTTAGTTGAGTGAGGTTCCACAAAGACACAGGAATTAACCCATCAAATCGGCAAAACTGTAGCCGTAGTTGGTTAAGAGACTTCAAATGGGAAATGGAATCAGGTATTTCTCCTGAGAATACTGTGTAAGAGAGATCCAAGTACCTTAGAGGAGTGCTCCAATTAGACTTTGGAAGTTCAACTTTCAGATCTTCATTGACATACAAACTTAGTTCTTCAAGATTAGGTAAACCAAGTATGCCAGTTGGAAATCTTCCATGCAATTCAGTATAAGCAAGATTTAGGAACAACAAAGAGGATGTGAAATTCATTAGCAAAGACAATGAAGTTTCTCTGATAGAAGACATGTCTATGACATTTAGAACCAGCTCTTCCATGTTAGTGGTGTTACCAATGAGTCTGCTCCATGTGGATTCATCAAGTGTCAGTTCATAATTATACGAGAGATCAAGTGAGAGTAATTTAGACAAGTGTGAGATTGTGGACGGAATATCACCAGCCAATGCTGAAGTGGATAGATTGAGATGGGTGAGACTCACAAGATTACCAATTCCAGGATATATTGGAGAGTTGGAGAAGTTATTGAAGGCAAGGTTGAGTTGTTGAAGATGCGTCAGATGGAAGAGTGTGCTGTTGGGATGAAACTCGCCTTCAAGCATGCTGCAACTCAGGTCAAGCCCAATCACGTGCCCTGACTTGGTGTCGCACGTGACACCATCCCACTCGCAACAATCAGTATTGTTGTTCCAGGATACTGTCTTGGGATAAGATGAACAATAAATCCCCATCTCCTCACTCCACCACCCGTCTTTGTACAATGAAGGGTTGATGGAAAATGAGTTCTTGAATTGGAGCAGGTTTGAGTTGTCATGGTGGTTGCATAGTGGCAACACCGATGAACAAGTGGAAGATGGAGTATCAACAAGAAGAAGAAGAAGAAGAAGCAACGAGAGAGTAAAACACCCCATCATTATGATGTCACAATAATAATGTTTAGATTTTTAATGTATTGAGTGTAGTGCATGGCATCGAATGCAACTCATGAATGCAAATTTATAGAGATAAGCCCCTGCGTATGGAATATGATTCAAACTTAGTTTGATAGTGTAGTGTGTGGTACTGGCTATTCGCATTTTTCCACAACATTTTTCTACAACCTCATCGCATTAATCCATGCATAAATTAAAAATAATACGTTTAACTAATTGGTGTCATCATTATTAGATACTATTTCAATGACTTTTTTATTTCTTTCAGCATGTATACTATACGCTTATAGCACACAATGCAAGTTGAATTATATAAAATTGTGTAGTTAAATAATTATACTTGCAACACTGCATAAAATTAAAAGAGTTGTAAGCAAAATTTCCGTCCTTCCTCAAAGTTCAGTATTTTCTATCTTAATTATGCCTCTGTATATAAGTTAATTCTTACATAAAAATAATAAGGCTATACATATGTGATATGCATACATGATGATGTATAATGATACAAGATTAAAATCTATCATTGTCTCTCTGTCTCTTATATTCTTGTTTAGTGACATTAGTATTATTAAAAATTGAAGTCCATTCATTATAAGACTATTATATATAGAGAAAGTGAAACCCAGCCATTGTCGAATGGACAGTTGGAAAGAATTAATAACAAATAAATCTTTTTCTGGAATAAGCTTGACTAATGATGGCTTTAAAAATTAATTTAATTTATATTGGGTTTCTATTAATTGTAAGGAATCAAGTGATGTAACTTGGATCTTTGATGTATAGAACTAGGTTACTATATATTTCAAGATCATGTGTACGCTCCCGTTGATAACTTCACATGGCCGAAATTGTAAATTTTGTTATGCATGATCTATGATGTATTTGTAAGCTAAAACACAGGGTAATAATTATGAAGCTAAAACACAAATTATATCATACACTTTAGTCCATAAACAAAGAAGTTCACATTGCAGAACATGAAGCTAAGTCATCATATTCTTCTATGATTTAAGTCCACAAGGGTTTCTTTCCCAGTCAAGATAAGCCAAATAAAATGCCAAATAGTAATTGGAGCTAGCATGAAAGAGCTCTCATACTTTGATTTGAAATATTTGTTTGATTCGATAGTATATTATTCTGGACACTGATTTTCCACAAAGCGCGTTGAATAACAAGAAGGTATGTCATAATCTGGGAAATAAAGTTGCATGGTATGGACTACGGAGAATGAAGAAGCAACAAGCTAATTAAGAGGGATAACCAATGCAAAATAATATTTTTATTTTTAATCTTCTTCAATTCATTTCAAATTTTCTATCACACTTATCTTAATCAAAGGTAAATTATTTTTTTTGCCATAAGATTTACGATTCTTTTTAAAATACCATAACGTTTAGTTTTATGAGGAGTGCTAGGGGACCAGTAACTTTTGTGGTTTGTAACCATTAATAGTGTTTTTAATGGTGTGAGATTAAATCCAATAGTGTGAAATTATTGTTGGCCAACTTTTTAAAAAATTGCTGACCCCGAGACTTTTCCTGGTTAATATTCTCATCAGCTCTATGAATTGACCTTTCATAGTGACAACTACAGAATCATTGTATGTTATTTTGTTGCTGTTATTTATATATGACAAATCAGGATTACTATCACTCAAATCCTCCATCCCTTGAAAATTCTCAAAGAATGAGATTGGCAAAGGGTCGCTAAATTTGTTGTTATAAACATCAAATATTCTCAACTTTGGAAATGGATGTTTGGCAATTAAACTAGTGATGGTACCATGAAACTTAAAAAATAAAAACTACCAAATAAGGACTTAAGAAGAGTTGCAAACATTGGACACGGTTTGACCCTCCGTCAATTCCTAACATAAAAAAATTAACGAAATTGCTTATGTGTAGTGTGTTAACTTTGGTTGACATGTCTGTCTATTCCCCAATTAAATGATCTCAAATGTTAGAAACAATTTAGTCTTCCAATTTGGTTGAGTTATATCAGCACACAAACCCTAATTGTCTAAATTCCCCAATTGAGCATCTTTAAGGTCAGTGCATGCCTTCTAAATGCTATCGCAACAAATGATGGAATAGCACAGAAAACTCATTCATTACGAGACGGCAAAAGGAAAGAAGCAAAAGGAGTGATTGGAGTGGTAGAGGTGATTCAACACATACGAGAGCATTCAGCGACAAAATTGCTTCCACGAGTAATTGTCAATTATATGCAACAATATACAAATTTAGAATAGTGAAGAATCCAAATAAGTTATTCTTTGGGTGTCAACTATAGGGTAATTGATTTGTTTGTGCTTTATTGCTTGAAAAGAAGAAAAATGTTTGGAATTTTTTTTTTTTCATTTTTGTGCAGAACAATTTGTCATATTGCAAATTCTTCAAATGACTGGATGAAACTATTGGTTATAAACTTATAATCCTCTCGTGCGCACATCTTTTTAGCTACGGTTTATTGTAAATAAAGGGATTTGTGATAGATTTATGAAGAAATACACAATATAAGAGAGGCTCCAACAGTTTTCAATGATTTAGTGTCAATATTAAGTTGGCTAAACAGCATACGTCAGTCTATATAATAGAATAGCTAAATATATCCGTTCTATTTCACAAGGTCAATTAACAAAAAAATGTAAAGTATCTGAGATTTACAATTTTTGAGGACTTATATAGTAAGTTATTTTGGTGACTATTTATATAATAGTTTTTAATTCTTAAGGACTAATTTATCTAAAGTTAAAATTCTGATAAATTTAATTTGTCATTCTATTCTAATATTTAAGATGCACAAACTAATTACAAGTATGAAAAAGGCTTTTATATTAGAGAAAATCACTATAAATGATCATTAATAAAATTAAATTATTAAAAAGAACTGTTTATATCAATTATTTAAAAAAAGTAGTTTATATATTATTTAAAACCAAAAATAAAAATTAAAAAGATAATATTAGTTTTTAGTTCCCTTCTCTCCTTTCTTATTTTTGTCTCTCAATTTTCTTTTTCCAAAAAAACTCATGATTTTCAGTCCCTCTTAATTAGCCCAAACTTAAGCCCATATTTATGACACTGCAACCATCATGTAGTTGCAGTCCAATGACTCCAATTTCTGTCTCTTCCATGCATGTGTACCTGTTCAACAATCAAAAAATCTATTAATTTTATTGTTTTTTTATGTTCATCGTTACTGTGTTCTTAATATTATGCTTCGCTTAATTTCTTTTAATTATTTTCCATAAGTTTAATGTCATTCGGTTTTCTTTCAATTATAGTAATAAAATTTTAGTTGAATGGTGTTAACTATGAATGTTCTTAATATTATGCTTCACTTAATTTCTTTTAATTGTTTCCCATAAGTTTAATAAGTTTAATGTGATTCGGCTTTCTTTCAAGTTTCAATTATAGTAATAAAATTTTAGTTGAATGGTGTTAAGTGTTAACTATGAAGACCGAGTGACAATGCATGGCTTGAAAATTCACCATGCTGTTTAGGGAGTAATAATGGTATTATTTGTGTGACTAAAGAGAAATATATTTAACAAGGTGTGACGGGAAAATGGATCCTTTTTAATTTTTTTAACATTTAAAAAAATGCAGTATAATCTTTTATTATTAACTTTATAAGTGGGACTAAAATTAAATATAAAAAAAAAACAATAAATGATGAAAGATCACAATTGACATCCCATGCTTATGCATTTTTCTCAATTGTTGTTTTAGTCTATTTTGTTGACCTTAGCTATTAAAGAGATAAAAAAGAAATTTGCAGTTCTCGCGTACTATAAAATATCCTTATTTTTTATTGCCAATTTTCCAAAATGTCGGAGATGTTAAAAAATAATAGGGTGAAAAATAAGAAAAAGTTAGAGGATTACTCATGATGAATTTTTAATTTGCAGCAACAAATTTTTATTATAGATGAAAAAATTTGAGTATGATATAGACCATTATAAAAAATATATTTACAAGAAAGTAATAAATAAAAAAGTAATTTAAAAATATATTTATCTCTACAAAAAAAATTGGTCTTTTTCTTTAAATATTACACAAATTAACCCTTCTTAATAATTTTAATATTAAAAATTTTTTTAACAATTAAATCTCTCTAACAATTTTTTATAATATTTTTCTTTTTATATTAAGTTTTTTGGATATTAAAATTATTTAATATTTTTATGTAATAATTAGTTATTTAATTATTTAACACAAATTTCATTTCATTGGGTAGCTAAAGTTAGTTGGATAATGCAATTTTTATTTCTAACCTATAATGCATGTTAGTTGGGCAATGCAATTTTTATTTCTAACCTAAAATGTATGTTAGTTGGGTAATGTAATTTTCATTTCTAACCTAGAAACATATAAATAAATAATATATATACTTGACACCATTCAAAATATATTGTTATCATTTCTAAACATTCTTTTAGTAGGATAAGATAACACTAAAAATGTTTAGAATTATCAGAACAGAACAAAAATTGAAAATAACAACTATCTCATATGATATACAGCCCGTAGAATTTATATTTTTGTATCAACCCATCCAATCTTATTATCAAAATGGTGAATATTACAATGATCAACCCGAAAATGGAGAGGGAGAGGAGGAAGACTCGGACTCCGAATCAGAAGTCGGAGAGGAGGAAGCCCGGGAAGAGGATTCGGACTCAAAAGATGGAGATGAGGAAGACCCGGACTCGGAGGATGGAGATGGAGAGGAGGAAGACCCGGACTCGGAAGATGGAGAGGAAGAGAAGGAAGACACAGAAGACGGAGAAGAAGAGGGCCCGGAAGATGGAGAGGGAGAGGAGGAAGACTCAGAAGATGGAGAAGAAGAGGAGGAAGACTCAGAAGATAGAGAAGAAGAGGAGGCAGACTTAGATGAAGATTTAATGTCAACTTACTAATTAGAAATTACAGTAAAATAAAAATTATACCAAAATTTAATTCAGCATTCAAAATCCAGGATCTGAAATTATATCAAAATTAGGAGGATTATTAGAAGAATACATTACAGAATATAGAATTTCACAATGTGATCACTAATTTTCAGCCAATAACAAAAAATAAATTCAAAAGAAAAATTCAAGTTCCTTCATAAACCAAAGAACGAAACAGAAAATAATGTTAGAATTACTTTCAATAACAAGGGTATGTGCCAAATATTGGGCAAATCATGGAGATTAACAATGTTTGACATCTGCTGAGTTGGCTTTGTTTTCTGTAAATTAAAACCATCAGTTTAAGTCTATATCATAGTTAAAAACAATAAACTGAAATTTAAAATTTCAATTGGATACTTCCTATTTTTTTATTTCTCACTTATATCTAGTAAGTGAACATAGAAGTTGCATTGATGTCATTTTATTTGTAGTATACTGTTCGCCAACAACATTGAGAACAGAAACCAAGTTGACATGAATGAGTTAGCATTACTTCTGAAAAACGGTTTTAAAATTCTATTCAGCATTCAGTATTACAGCAATTCTGTAGCAGAATTAACAGAATAAAAAAATTAATTGAAAAACTAAAGAACTCTGCAGCAACTCCAGCAAGCCAGTGATTCATATAATTAACAGAATAAAAAATATTAATTGAAAAACTGAAGAACTCCGCAGCAACTCCAGCAAGCCAGCAATTCATATCATTACGAGTTTATCAAAAAAATTAATTAAAACACTAAGGAACTCACTGAGGCAGAGAAAGCACCTAAAGTGGCATAGAGATGCTCGGCAGGATAGAGGCGGCCGACGACAGAAGCTATGACCCGACCTTCCGACAACGAGGGCGACAGAAGCTTTAAATGGACCACCCGACGATGACGATGGCAACAGAAGCTTCGAGTGGTGATGGTGGCAACAACTGGTGGCCACTGCCGGTGCCGATAGTGGTAAGGACGGTGGAGTGGAGGCGTTCCTGCTGGCTTCAACCTTCAGCTCATTGAGGAAATTAGGGTGGAAGGGGAGAGAGAGGCGTTAGGCTCAAAGGGATTGGGTGGGTTATGGCCTTTTGAACGTTTTTGTTTTTAGCGTAAAAAAACGACGCCGTTTTTTATAAGGATGGCAAAATTGGACTTCTAAAAAACCCGTTCGGTTCGTCCGGTTAACCACTGATTTGACCGATTTTTTACTGGTTTTTGTAGAACGGTTTTAGGAGTCAATCGAACTGGCCAGATGACCGGTTTCCAATTAATTCGGTTGAACTGGTCAGTCCGGTCCGATTTTTAGAACATTATTAAAATTTCCATTCCTCAAATCATTTTCAGGCTCATAAACCACTTTTCCTCAAACGTAAATTTCCCTTTTTAAAACATGGTTACTGAGCACGTGGTGGCCAGCCACTTCTCCTCAAATGTAAATTTCTCTTTTTAAAACAAAGTCACATTCCTCAACATCTTTCCATAACATTTCAAAAACCACATCAAATTAAAAGTCTTTTCTGAGAGATTCAAAATCATTCATCCTAACACAAGATTTGGTGACAAAAGTTCTTCAGCAGAGTCTCAAGTCTTTAGGGGAGAATAACATAACTCATTTCCTCAAATTCGCTTAAGATCTTTAAAACCTTGGCTTCCTGATTTGAGTAATAAAAATAGAATCCAAGCCAAACCGAGTCGTGTAATCAATTACTCCTTTCAAAACCATTCTTTTACTTAAACAAAACCAGCTTCAATTCCATGATTAAATCTAAAGCGTTTCAAACTGCTCAAAAATTGTTTTAGTCTTGCAAAAATTCAGAATTCAAAAAGTACTTAAAACTTTTCCTAAAACATTGTAAAATGAGACTTGTCAATAGACATTCAAGTTCTTTCAAAGTCACTGAAACTCCTCCAATTGAAACCCTCAAGTCATATTCAAAGACATAAACCCTTTTCACATTTAAAACAGCCTTAAAACATAAGTTTCATCTAAATAACTTCTCCCAAAAGAGATACAATACTTTTCTTAAGAAACAAGACTAAATCATAATTTCCTTTTTAATAATTCATTTCAAAAGCATAAGTCATCCCTTTCTTAAATAATCCAAATAAAATAGTAGAAGTCTTTAACTCATAATTTTTCAAAGAGGTAATGACCAAATCAGTACCCGAAAGATTAAAACGCTGACATTGCGGTACCTGACTATTGTAAACGACAAAATGGTACCTGGTTGAATTTAAAAACTGACAAACGTATCCATAACTTGGCTGGACCTAAGCTCTGGTGAGGACAATGCTTACGTAGTCACCGGATTATGCTGACAAATCATGTTTTAATTGAGTTGTCATTTCTAATTAATTAATTTGCTAGCCTAGGTGGAAATTAGGTTAATTGGAATTCAATTTGCCCCCAAATCATTACTCTTTGCCCTAATCCCAAATCAACAAGTGTTGTTACTGTTGGGTGACTTACTGTGACTTAGTGTTTCACTAAGAGTAAAACTGAAAGGTCACGTAAAGAGGGAGAGACGTTGTCCTGGTTACTTGGCGCGAAGAAGAACGAAGAGGATTTGAGAGACATTGTCGAAGTCGTAGCGTCAACAGGGAGGGGTTGGTAGTGGCATCATCGCAACCCCAGTCTTCGCTAGGAAGAACGCTACGTAGAGGTAAGTTCACCTTTACTCTATCCTCTCATTTACGTGCCTTCTGTCGACAGCATTATTATCATGTTGATTGTTTTATCCATTGTATCTTCCCTCTACGATTTTTTAGATGGATCGTCTAGTTACTTTTGTTTATCATCACATGGGTGCCTTGAAAAGGGGTGTTGACGGTAATGTGATATACGACGGGGGTTTAGTAACTGAGATACACAGGGTGAATGTGGAGACATGTAATTTGTTCTTTGTTGAGGGTTTATTTCTAGACTTGGGTTACCCTGGATACAATGAGGTGTACTGGCTAGAACCTGGTTTAGAGTTAGGTAAGGGTCTTAGAGTGCTTAGGACAGATGCTGAAGTCATGAGAATGTGTGAGAGTGTGATGAAGAATGACAATACTGTACACCTATATTTTGATCACCCCATTGACGCAAACCCTGAAATCATTGATGAAGAATTCGTGTCTGATGGTAGTAGTGATAGTGTGGTTGAAGTCAATCCAGATGGTGATAGTGTCAAGGAGGATGAAGTTACAAATAAGGTTGACGGTCATGCTAATGAGAAGGAGAATGAAGGTGTGAATGAGACCAGTGGTGAGGTTAATGAATTGGAGATGGTGTTGAGTGTGGCTGTGAAGGAGAATATGAATGAGGGTGTAAATGAGGCCACTGTTGAAGTTAACGAGTCGAACAAAGGTGAGAGTGGTGCAGGGTCTGAAGCTGCAAATGACGGAAATGCGGAGAAAGACACTGAAGGAGCATCAGGTCCGGAGAAACCTGCTAAGAAGGTTAGAAAGAGACATCTAAGACCAGCCCCTAGTGGTTTACCCCGAGAAAGAAGAGCTGCCGAGAATGAGGGTGTAAATGAGAGTAACCATGGAGAAGCTGAAGCTGGGAATGAACCCACAGAGGAGACCAATGCTGATGATGTTGCTGGTCTCAATGGAGGTTCTGAATTTCGAGAACCTTTCATGGATGAGGAAAGGGCAGAGGAACCTGTTACAGAAAACCCAACAGGTAAATTAGTTTTTTTTTTTTAGTTAGAGGATATGTGAATAGAAATTGCTTTAATTCTCATGTATCTCAACTGACTTTGCAGCAGATAATGTAACACAAACTAGTGGGAGGGACAATGCAAGGAGAAATCATCCAAGGCCTCAACCGTCTGGGCAAAGAATTGTACCTGGAAAGGAGGATAAAGCACCAAGGGTAGAGGTGCCAAACCCGAATAGAGAAGATGGTGATAGTGAACCTGAGATGTACCAATATGAATCCGAAGAACTCTGTAGCCCCCATGCAACTGATGACGAAGATGAACCTGTATTTTCTCAACATAATCCCAACACGCCTTATGGAAAAATAACTCTGGAGTTGAATATGGAGTTTGAGACCATGGAGCAGTTCAAAGCAGCAGTGCAGAAGTACAACATACAAATTGGGAGACAGGTGTTCTACCTTAGGAATGAGAAGAAGAGGTGTAGGGTGATCTGCTATGATCCAGACTGCCCTTGGTTGTGCTACTGTGCCAGGACCAACTACCCAGCATCCTTTCAGATAAAGACATTTGTGGACGAGCATACGTGCCCCAGGAGTAACAAGAGTAAATCTGTTTCATGTGCTTGGGTTGCTGAGGAATTGATCCCAAAGCTGAGGATCCATCCCAACATGCTGCAGAGAGAGGCACAGGAATGGTTTAAAGTGGAGTATGACATCTCAGTCAACGAGAGGATGATGTATAGGGCTATGGACAAAGCCAAGGAAGTTATCGAGGGAACAGAGAAAGATCAATACCTAAGGCTCAGAGACTACCTTAACGAAATCATGAAGGCTAATCTTGGTTCAAGAGCCAACATGGGCACTACTCCACAGCCAGAGGGGTTGCCTAAGTTTAGAAACTTGTACATCTGTTTGGCTGCTTGCAAAAATGGCTTTAGAGCAGGTTGTAGACCATTTATTGTTTTGGATGGGACGTTTCTGAAAGGGTATTTTGGAGGGCAATTACTAACAGCAGTTGGTTAGGATGCGAACAATCAGCTATTTCCAATAGCGTATGGGGTTGTTGATGCAGAAACTAGGAAAAATTGGAGATTCTTTCTGGAGGAGTTGCACACAGACATTGGGGACTTCAATGAGAATGGCTGGGTTTTTATGTCAGACCAGCAAAAGGTGATGTGGACTATCTTAATGTTTTTTGAGTTACTGTAAGTATATATAAATTAGTTTTCAAATGTCCTCTAATTCATTGTGGTTACCATTCAATGCAGGGTTTAATCCCAGCATTACAGGACGTCATGCCAGGGGTGAAGCATAGATTCTGTTGTATGCATATGTAGAGAAATCTGAAGAAGAGATAGAAGGATAAAGAACTTAAGGCAACATTTTGGCAATGTGCAAAGGCAACTACTGATCAGGAATTTAATGATGCAATGGGAGCTGTGAAACGAATCAACAAACAGGCCTGGGAGTATTTGTCAAAATTTGAACAAGAACAGTGGTCGAGATCAAGGTTTTCAAACTGGCCAAAGGTAGACAGTTTGACAAGCAACAACTGTGAGTCATTTAACTCAACAATCGTGGGACTTCGGGGGAAGAGCATCTTGACAATGCTTGAGGAGCTTAGGTTCTACATCATGAAGACAATGGCAACTCACAAAGACTCACTGATAGCTTATAATGGACAAATAGCCCCTGTACAAGTCAGTAGGTTAGAGAAAGAAAAAAGACAAGCCAATTACTGGGAAGCACAATGGTGTAGTGATGATGAGCACAATCAGTTTGAAGTAACAAAATGGCAGCATAGAGTGAGAGTCAATACATGAGAGAGGACATGCTCATGTAGAAAATGGCAGCTCACTAGACTACCATGCTGTCATGGGATTGCAGCAATTCAAAGAAAGAATGAGAAACCTGAAGACTATGTCCATCACAAGTTCACTATCGAGGCTTATAATAGGACTTATATGTTTCACATTAATAGCATACCGAGTCAGGAGTACTGGGAGCATCACGAAGGGCTGCCATGTCTGCCCCCTCCATACAAGAGGCCTATTGGCAGACCTACAAAGAAGAGAAGAAAGGATAGTACTGAGCAAAGTTCTGGCAGCCAATACAAGGCCAAGAGAAAATATGGACAGATAACATGCCAAACCTGCAAAAGGGTGAGCAACACAAAAACCATTACTTATATGTATTTACTTTACCTTTTATGTCCTATCTGCAACTTTATTAATGCTGCTTTACCTTACTCATGTGTTTTTTGCAAGGCTGGACATAATAGCAGAACTTGTCCTGACAAAGGAAGTGGAACAGCAGCTGAAGAACCAGATCTTGATGAGGATGAAGCTAGGGAGCAAGAAGCTAACTGGGAGGAGACCATGGAGGCTGCACACGCTGCACATGTTGCAGATGAGGAAGAGCTCACTCAAAACCATCCACAAACTCAGCTTGATCAGGTAAATGTTAATGATTTATTTTACCTTCTTGTACTAAACTGTTGGATCTGTCTCCATAGAAGATTTGATTTCATGAATGCACAAACTGATGCAGAATAACATCAATGATGACAACACTACAACAACTGCTTCAGCCCCTAATGTAGCCACTATACCAGCAGCAACCAACCCATGTGCTCCACCAGCTAGTTCAGAACCATCACCAGCACCAAAGAGGAGAGGCAGACCATCTTTTGTTAGGGGCAATACAGTTCCACCAAGAGGAAGAGGCAGCACCACTCGAAGAGGAATGGCATCCACTACAACAACTCCAACTCCAGCACAAAATGCAGCAGCTGCACCACCACCCCCTGCTCAACCTAGTCTTGTCAGTCCTGATGTTGGGTCTAGATCCCAAATTTCTGCATCTCCATCCAATGTTGGGCCTCAGCCTCAAGGTCCATTACTTAGGCCCACTCTTCAGGCCCAACCTACAGCACCATTTAGGCCCCCAACTGTGACTAGGGAGACCATGGCAGCAGCAAGCCCAGCCACCCAGAGCAGGTTCACAGGCTTCATGCCCACCCCATCCTTGAAGAAGAAAAAGCCATCCGGACCACCACCATCAAAGCCATCAACAAATGACAAGAAATGAGCTTAGATTCTTGGGTTTTTTAATTTGTTGTTATTTGCATTTTGGACATGATTTACTTAAAATGCACCCAACTGCCATTATGGCATGTAAGTGCTAACCTAGTGTTTCTGTGTTTTGTTACTGTCATCTTGGGTCTGTAGCAGTTACTATGAACATGTGTCATTTTGGTTGTCTTATTTGGAGCCTGAACTTTGTTACTCTAAATAGTTAATGGTTATAACTTGATGTTATTTTGGTGTTTTATTCAGTTTATGTTTATAAAACTAATTGACATGGCTTACATAGACTCCATGTATCTTGGTCAAATCACAACAACAACAACTCAATCAAAGCACAACAAGAACACATCATACATTAATTTATCTCAATTACATTGAGGACAAGATTACAAAATTCCAATCTCTCACTGTTATACTATTATAATCTACAATGTCTACCTACTTAGCCACCCTAAACATAATCAAAGCCACATTTAACCCAATCAAAATACACATAAAAATTAGGCACAACTCAACCCTCTTCAGATTCTCCTTCATGTCATTCACCACAGATAGTACCATCATCATCCTTTGAATTTTCTGGCCATCCCCACAGTCAACATTGATTCTGCCTTTCTTTTTGGGTTCTGATTTGCCCATCATATTACTGTTCTCTGAAGAAACCTCTCCTTCCACACATTCCGCTTGTATTTCATCCAACCATTGGAAATACCCGCAACGCATTTCTGTGTTCTGGCACAACACGAAGAGTTCAAACATCAGACAACAATCGAAATCTAAAAATGAATAAGAACAGACGATAAACCAAGAAGGGATATTATTCTACTTCCTCACATATTCATCACAATTCCAATCTTACCTTCCACAGAGGGCAGCGTAGAAACCACCTATCAGGGTTGCTACTTGTCTTCGACTTCAACGGAACCACTGGAAGGGGACAAAAGCAACAGCCATCGTAACTTTTACTCACAATGCCCGAAGCACCATCCACGTCGCAGGCTTGCATCGGGGGCTGCCTTCTCAGCGTTGCAGATTTTCCACGAGCCCTTGCAGAATGCATCTTCCAATCTTGGATCCCCTACTGCGAATGAACGAACAGAGAGCGTTGTTGATTTGGGATTAGGGCAAAGAGTAATGATTTGGGGGCAAATTGAATTCCAATTAACCTAATTTCCACCTAGGCTAGCAAATTAATTAATTAGAAATGACAACTCAATTAAAACATGATTTGTCAGCATAATCCGGTGTCCAGGTAAGCATTGTCCTCACCGGAGCTTAGGTCCGGCCAGGTTATGGATACGTTTGTCAGTGTTTAAAATTAACTAGGTACCATTTTGTCGTTTATAATAGTCAGGTACCGCAATGTCAGCGTTTTAATCTTTCGGGTACTGATTTGGTCATTACCTCTTTTCCAAATAACATTTCAATAAAGTGTCGGATTCTATCGGAATTTCGGCAGCACCTCCCCTAAAACTTGGACCTTGCCACCCTTTTTGGGTCCCAACTACACCATTCCGCAACCCTCTTCAATGGGTTCAAAACCAAATTAGTTCAAAAATCAAGTTGGTTCTAAAGATACATCATTTTCAAATTTCAAGAACACTAATTCAAACTCAGATCAATTTTCAACAGGATAAACTCGATTTCAAAGATTTTACAAAATAACTTTTAAAAAGCATTTCAAAAACAGTTCGTTTCACAAAACCGGATAATAACCCAGCCAAACAAGCATTCATACTCATCCAACACAACCAACAATACATAAGACTTATATAATCACTCAAAGACACATTTTCTCACATCAATATCAGATAATGAAAACAAAATAAACTATAAACAACAATTGAAAAAAAAAAGTGAACAACATAAATATTCTTATGAGAAAGTCTAGGGGCCAGCAACTTTTGTGTTTTGTGGCCAGCACTTAACCATCAAAAGAAGAGTGAGTGATCTCCCATCATTGGATATAATCTTACACCATTATATTAAAAACACTATATTGATGGCCAATTGATGGTTACAAAACACAAAAGTTGCTGGGTCCTAGCACTCCTCTATTCTTATTATAACAATAATAGAATGGTATAAATGATAATTGGAACTTTTTTCTCCTTATCCTTTTAATCATAGACTAGGCTAACTATTTTCTTTATCACCTTATGCAATGTATGTAGTATTTGATTTATGTGATCTGTTGTATTCTGCCATGTCCATATCTAACTACTTATGAAGTTTGTATCCTCACGTTCTAATTATGTCAACAAGTATTAAAATCTTAATCCTTAAATTACTGCAGAAAGGATTCCTTCATATTTATTTATTTATTTATTTATTTATTAAGCCCACACCTTCTATTGGTTATCATCCTTCACTTTTCACATAAAACACTGATGGCAAGGTTGTCAAGATCAAGATCCTATTTAGGATCAAGTAGGAGGATAGACACAAAATGTGAGATGGTGAATTTGCATTCACAGCATGATAATCTCACATTCTCACTAACCCACGCATGCATGGAATTATTTTTATTTTTATGTTATAACAATAAAGAGAAAGAATATCAAGTATTTGGAATCATTCTCTAAAAGAAAATGAAAATAAAAAGGAACAACAGATTCTCCTAATTAGATGAAACAATTAAAGAAGATTAAGAGACTTTGAGTTGAAATTAAAACATTTGTATTATTTTGATTCAAAGCACCATCAATCATGTAGTTAATCTTATGGCTAAAAATACTGACTTAAATGCAGAGAAATATACTCATTACTCGTCATAAGCACTTTCAACAATCATGTAAACAAAGTTGTTCGGACACTAGAAATAATTTAACACATCACCACCTTATTTATTTTGCTTTCCAAATTTGCTATAATTCATCAATATGTGATTATTGTATACGTGTGGATGGTTCATTCATACATGTTGGACCATAATGTTTGACTGTGATACCATTTTCAAATTTATAATTTTGATTATGTTATAGAGCAAGATGAAGATTTAACTTTGTTAATAAAAGACAAACATTGAGCATAATAAAGATTCTTTAACTCTGACTATGGAGGAGTAGCATATTTTAGAAGTATTTATATTTTTTAATTTATTTATATTCTTAGAAATTAGAATTGAAGTTGAAGCACTTTCTTTTTCATTTCTACTTATGCATATTATTATTATTATAGACTTTTGATATGTAATGGTCATTGGAGAATTTTGTTCTGCTGATTTAGAACTTGAAGTTATCAATATATAATTACTAATTGTTATTGAATTTTTTATTCGAATTTTTTTCTCTCAGATTTACTAATTTACTAATTTAGAGTGTGAAGTTCTTTTCTTAATGTCATTATCATAATTTTTTTTAGTCATAATTTATGAATTTGATAATAACAATGCAAAAAAAAAAAAAAGGAAAGAGTAGATATATCTATCTCACCCCACCAACACTGTTCCATCACCAAACAGGACCTTCCATCTCTGGTCTCCAAGGTTACTGGGTACTTGAAAGAGTTTTATGAATTCAAGCTCCTCAATTAATCTGTAACTTGTAATGAGTTACATTACATATGTATAGTTTAAACAAGCAACCGCTGACAACATAGCAGTAGTACATTGCAATATTGATTATTAGGCATCCCAATGCCGATAAAAATCAGAAAATAAGTAGTCAAATGGTTTGAAGTGGCTTATACTATATTATTTTAATTTATGTCATTAATAATGCAACTCAAAATTCACATAATTTGAATACAAAAATTACTAGTGTTTTACTCAAATTTTGTTAAATGTAACTATCTCAATGTCTCGATTGCTGTTTATAGGTCAAATATTCTTGTGATACCGCGTGTTAGATATTACGGATCTAATACTAAGAGGAAAATACTATTTGTACAATAAAATTCAGTTTTTATTCATTTTTTAAATCTAATATTTTTTTATTTTAATTTTTTAATTAATCATATTTTTTATTTTTAAGGAACTACTTTTATTTTAAATACTTATCACCGTAAAATTTGTAACCACTTGCAATACATTAATTTTTTTGTAAACCAAACCATAAAATTCGTAACAACTTTTCGTGTACTAATTTTTAAAAAAATCAGTGAAGTTTTCAAAATCAATTAAACTCACTTCAATTTTTTTTTTATTCAAAACATTCAAAACTCATGTCAAAAACACATCTAAAATTAAATAAACAACATAAACACATTCAAAATTATGTATTAACACATCTAAATTATTGTCATTGTAGTTCTGAATTACATATTGTACACAGAAAAAATTAAACTCAAATACACATCCAAAATTATAAGAATGCATTCTAAATATTTTATCAACACATCCAAAACTCATGTAAAAAAACTTATATATGTACATAAGAACATAATGAACAATATAAATACATCCAAAATTAAGTGTTGACACATCCAAATTAGGTTAACATTACAACTCCCAAATCAAACATATGAGTACAAAAAAAATTATAATCACAAATACATTTAAAAAAAACAGAAAAAAAAAACACAGACACTTCCAATATTATACATAAATTAAAAAAATAGAACTTTTTATTAAGCGGAAAAAAAAAGATAACATATATTCATGAATGAACTCAACCAATTTTTTTTTTAGAATTTTACAAGTAAAACTACCAGAGACAGAAGGAGTGCGACATGGGGGAGGAAACAGGGGAAGACGCGGGAGAAGGGGGCGGTTGTGCGTGGCGCGAGGGAGGAGACCAGAGACGGGGAAGAGCCCATCGATGGAGGAGGAGCAGGGGTGTGCGCGTCGCCGAAGAAGGAGATCGTCGCAGAGGAGTGTGCAACGCGGGAGAAGACGAAAGCGGCCACAAATGAGGAGGGGGAGGCGCTGGATCTTTACGGAGCGAAGATTTTACTAGTGATTTAAGATGGTTTAAGATTTATTTTAGAATTTTAAATTCAAAATTTTGAATTCTAACTAATTTGATTTTGGATGTATATTTAAATTGTAATATATTAATAATTAAATATATCTACTTAATCTACTTATCTACTTAATATACTAAAACTGGATTTTCTCCCAACTAATGGAGGTGAGATGTCGATCTCTCGTGACTTCGTTTTTCCTCCAAAATGAACTTTTCTATTCTCTATTCTAAATTATTTTATAAAAAATATCTTTATTATAATTATATTATAATTAATATTTAATGAATAATACATAATTATACTAATTTAGAAACATATCTTTATTATAATTATATCAAATCAATATTTAATACATTATTAAACTATTTATCAATTATCAATTAAATATATTTTTAATTATTTTAATAATAATAATAATAATAATAATAATAATAATAATAATAATAATAATAATAATAATAATAAGTGATAATGATAATTACCCGTGATATCATTTATTGTATATAATTCATAAAAAAATATATTTCACTTTTATTATTGATTAGAAGATAACTTATTTAGATTTTGATTAATTTTATTTATTATTATTATTATTATTATTATTATTATTATTATATTTAATTTACAGAAAGATAAATTAATAATCATATTATTATTTATCAATATATTAATATTGATAATGATTACATAAAAATTATTTAATATTTAGTATTTTTATATTATTTATTTTTTATATTTTTTGATATATTTATAAATATTTTGTATTATTTTTATATGCTATATGTTTACCCTCATTATTTAAAATTTTTGAATCCGTCACTACTTTTGAGCGTGTTTTTTAATTTATTTTTTATAATTCATTGAATACAATTTATTACAGTAAATTAATTATATCAACTAATTGATTTGATTAGATATTTAAATATCACACGATTTATTATAATTCATATCAATCAAATAATTGTAATTTATTATATCAATTATTTTAATTCATTAATTTATAAGGTACATAATAGCATAGATGATTTGTTACTTATAATTATTAAATACAATAAATACAGATTAATTTAGTTAAAAAATCATTGTCTCATATGTTTTCTTATTATTTTTTTAATTTATTAAATCCAATCAATTATAATAAATTAATTATATCAACTAATTAATTCAATCAATTATTTCCTAATTTATTTTTTTGAATTCAATAAATCAAATAAAATCAATTATACTAATTATTTGTATCAACTAACTGATTTGATTAATTCTTAAAATTATTTTTATTTTATTTATTTTATTTATTTAAATACATGAATTATAACTAATTAGTTATTTAATTTTATTACGATAAATATCAAATTCTATTCCGAATATAAAAATATAAATTTTTATTCCTTCCTTTTTTTATTTTACCACTATAAAAGACCATATATGCTAGAAGAAAATATCATTCATTTACCAATTACTCTTTCATTAGGTAGCTTTTACAACAATTATTTTTCTTCCTATGAGGCGTCGTCGCAAGAAGTCAACTATCGTGGACACAAACCACCACACACTCTTCAACTCCCGTGCTCATCATTCAGAGCAATATATGATATGTTATCCATGAAGCATTTATAGACCATGGTGTTATCATGTATGCATAAATAAAAAAAATTTCGTAATTAAGTTTAAGTCATTTACCTGTTTGTGTGGTATATTATAGTGTGAAATTACTTTCAATTTGTGTTGTGCAATGATATTATGGTTTAATTTAAGCTTTTGTTTTAGAACTGTGTTATGATTTTATCGCATCATTTTCTCTTAGATATCAAGTTGATGTATTTTTATTTATTATTATTGAAACGGTTGTGATATAAAATTGGTAAAAAAAATAAAACTTTCACATTTAATTTATTTTATTGTAGTTTTTTATCTCTTCTATTTCTTTTTATTTTCTTCTTATTCATTTTATTTTTTTTAAATATCATATAATTTATTATAATTTATACCAATTAATTAATTATAATTCATTATATCAGTTAGTTTAATTCATTAATTTATAATATGCATCATAAAATAGATTATTTGTTACTTATACGTTTATTCTTCTAAAATCTAAATCTAAATAATTATATTTTTAGTTTTAGTTATGAACAAAATATTATTAATAATAAATGATAATTAACCACTCATACTTTTAATCAAAGCGTTTGAATAATTTTTATATTTATTAATATTAATTGTTGATTATTTTTCATCAATAAATTATATTATACTTTTATGTTAGTTCATAATTGATTAATGATTAATATTCATAAAACTATGTTATTCTAAATTTTATATTTTACAAATATTTTATTTAAATTTATTTTTAACATAAAAATGTATTATTTTTAATAATATCATACTTTTACTTTTTTTAATTATTCTAAATGAATATTTTATCAAATACTAATTAAAGCCATCCTTCCATTTGATTTTACTAATTATTCTATATATATATATATTAAAGATGTAGACGAATATCTTTTTTCGAAGTATTTCGATTATTTTAGGTTAATTTTAAATTCAAAATATATTAAATAAAAACTTAAATTAATTAACCATAATAACAGTTGAGAATATAATGTTTTTTATTAAGAATTTTCACATAAAACATAATATAATATGCGAGTAAAGTTCAAAGATCTATAATTTTGTGCAAGCAAAATTAGTCTTAAATTATATCTATTTTACATAAATTTATAGTCGTATAATCAACATAGTTAAAATTTTAATTTAACTATTACATTTTTTTTGATATTATAAATAGGGATAAATCGGTTGATTTTGAAAATTGATATTAGATCATGTACGAGATGTCTCCGGTACAGATTTGAAGGGTGGATCGGGAACCCGCGGGCAAGGCTGGAGCCGGATTGCTTGACTGGAGCGATTGGGGGTGGTACCTGCAAAGACACTCCGACGCTCAAGTCAGAATGGATCTGAGAGGTATGAGGTATGTGGAATGGATGATACCTGAGGGGACTTGGGTCCTCCTTATATAGGTGGTGGCCTGTTATCTTATCTTATCTTGTTTGATTAGGATAAGAGAGATATTTGAATTCGGAAGTTGGTTAGGAACCGTGAAGGGCCGGTTCAGGGCCTTCGGGTCGAAACGGGTTGTCCCCGGATAACCGGGTATGCGGGATCCGTGGGTCGGATCCGTAACAGTTGCCCCCGCAGCGGGAGAGCGAGCGAGGTCGGTCTGTCGCTGGGAGACGTTTGTTATGGGCTCGATTTTTTCTCGATTGCCCGTGTGATTTCTTTGAGGTGAGGTCGGTTCCTCGGTTTTCGTATCGTGGAAGATTCGTCTGACCGTTTAGGTCTGACGTGACTCTTCCGTATCGGTCGCGTCTGTTGCGTTCTTCGAGGCGTTACCTTTTTTCGAGGGGGTATTTATTGCAAGCTGCGTTTTTTCTTTTTTGCCCTCGCGTTTGCTTTGCTTTCTGAGGGTATTTTCGTCATTTTGTTTTTTCAAAACCGTTTTGGTTTTCCTCCTTCAGTTCCCTCGTTTTTCTTTTACTTCTCTATTGCTTCTTTTTCCAACCAAAGCATTTCCTTACTCTCCATTTTTGCTTTCTGTGGTTTCGGTTGGTCTTCTCCTGCGGCACCTTTCCTTCGGGTTTTCTTCCTTTGATTTATCAGGTTAGCATTTCTCTTGTTTCTTTTTGCTTCTTCTGCTTTGTTTTCTGCAGTGTTTTGTTTTTGTTTTTGCTAAGTGTAGTTTTAGAGTAGTTTTGTGGTGTTTGGATAGTTTTGTTGGGTTTTTAGAAAGGGGTTGGGGAGAGTGCCACCGTATAATTGGTGGTGTGCGGTGGCGGTGTTTGTTTTTGGTTTTTTACCCGCCGTCGTTTTCTGCCATGAGGTTTGGCTGACGGTGGTGCTCGGCGACATTTTAGGTATGGCTCGCCGACGGACGGAGGGTGTGAGGGCTCCGGTGGCCCCGGCGGGGGGTGTCCCTGACCTTTTTTCTTGGGTCACCAGTGATGTTTGGGGGACACCGTCGCGGATGACAGAGGCGGACCTCCAACGGCTCCGTGATGAAGGGGCTGTTTGTGGGGGTGGCGATGCCGAACGCCACTACGAGCTTGCCCTCCCTGGGATTGACGAGAGGGTTTGCTATACCAATCTCGACTCCCCGACAGTGCCGGATTGGATGTGGGTGTATGAGGCTATGTTTACCCGGCTTGGAGTTCGGCTTCCGTTTTCTCCGTTTGTTCAGCAATTGTTGAACCGGTGCTCCGTGGCGCCGTCCCAGCTACATCCGAACAGCTGGGCGGCGATACGGTCTTTTGAACTTGTTTGTGATTATTTAGAGCTACCTGCCTCAGTAAATGTTTTTCTTTTCCTTTTCTTGTGTACTCTTCCGACCAAGGAGGGGAAACATAAGAAGGGGTATGTATCTTTCCGAGCTCAGCCTCATCGTCGGGTTTTCGGTTTGTATGAAGACTCCTTTCATGGTTTTAAGAGTGGTTACTTTAAAGTTCGTCCCGCGAGGGGGCATCACCCTTTTTGGTTGACACTGGAGGGTGAACGTCGGTTCCCCACTTACTGGAACTTTAAGGCTGGTCCATCCGTGTTTACTCGGGTTTCGAAAGAGTTCTTGTCCTCGGAGGAGCGGGATATTGCTCTTGTTCTGTGGCAGTTGTTTTGGGAGCGTCCTCTTAATCCTCGGTACGTGATGGGTGATCCGGTTGCTTGCCGGTCGTATGTTGGTGTGTGTCGTGTGTGTCCGTTCTTTACTTGTTTTTATGTTTTGTCCCCGTTTTCGTAACTTGGGATTTTTGTTTCTTGTTTCCTTGCAGTTGAGATGGCTGGTGGCTTGACATCCTTGGCGCGGCTGAAGGCGGCGATGGCCCAGGAGGAGGGGTCGTCGTCCCCGGCTACTCCTGTTTCTAATCCTGCCGTGGAGTCTCAGTCGGTTTCTCAGGAGGTGATTTCCTCGGGTGCTCGGGCCGACGCTCAAGTTTCTCCTGGCCCCGCGAACTCTCCTGAAGTCATCGTGGTGACGGCTGCTGAGGCTTCTCGGAAGAGAAAGAGGCCTGAAGACCCGAGCAGTGAGACTTTTGAGGATGAGGGTCTTGTGCCAAGCGTGATGGATCGGCGCTTCGATGCCCCGGGGTTTATTGATCAACACTTGATGCCTGGAACGGAGCCGTTTTTTTATGGCTGCGATGTTTCGTTCCAGGCCAAGTCGGTGTATCGTGCCCTCTTCCGGTCTGCCGTTGTTGTTCGGAAGGCTGAGCCTGTGATGGCTCAGGTCGGTTTGCTGGATAAAAAGCTTCGCCTTTCTCATGCTGAGGTAGCCAAGTTGAAGGGGGAACTTGAGGCTGCCGAAGCTGCGAGGGAGAGGGCTGTGAAGTCTTTTGAGGAGGCTGGGTCAGAGATTCTCCGACTTGCCGAGGTTGAAACTTCGCTTCTCTCTCAGTTGGCAAAGGAGCGGCAGTGGGCTTCCGATGTGGGTTCTCAGGCTGCCATGCTTCTCGCCGAGTCGGAGGCTCTAAAGGCCGAGGTTGCTGCCTTGAAGAGGGAGAAGACGGAGCTACTAGCTGATGTGAAGGATGCAATTGCGGCTACCGAGGAAACGATGAGGGCTCAAGCTTCAGTGTTGGCTCCTGGTGTGGATATGTCCGCGATGGGGGCCTTCAAGACTGTTCGCGATGGTCAGATCGTTGATCTTTGAGTAGCTTTTATTTTTATCTCTTTGAATTTTTCTTTCAACTGTGTTTTTGGATATTTTCGGATGGCCAAGGGCCGTGTATTTTTATTTTGGAACGCTTTATTTTCGTTTTAATAGTACTTATTGGCCGTTCGGGCCTTTTGTATGTTCCGTTGTTGTTTTTGGGCCGTCCGGGCCTATCATGTATTCCGTTTTAAGCTATTTCGTTTGTTTCCTCGGACCGTCGTTTGGTCGGGTTCTTTTGTGGATATCCGCGTGTTTGGGCCTGGGGGTGATCAGTCCCCCAGTTGCGGCCGTGTTTTTGTTCCGTATTCGGGATACTAAGGAAAATAGAAATAGCTATTTTAATGGAATTTTTATTGATGGTTGGGCCTCGTTAAAACCCTCCGTTGGTGGCGGGAAAGAGTACCCGAGTTTGAAACTTAGATGAGAAATAAAACCTTAGAATTTGTAAACTGGTAGGAGAAGTACAAAAACAGAAATGAGGGCAAGGGTGCGACCTTTGTAGGTTGGTCTAGGTGTAGTACCGTCGCAAGTTGGCGGCGTTCCATGTTCTCGGGACTTCGTCGCCGTTGAGCCGTTCGAGTTTGTACGCTCCTTTTCCGATTACAGCCTTGATTTTGTATGGTCCTTCCCAGTTGGGGGTGAGCTTCCCTTCTCCCGGAGTCGGGGGACCGATGTCGTTTCGTCGTAAGACGAGGTCGTCGGCCGCGAATGCTCGCCGGATGACTCCGTGATTGTATCTCAGGCTGATTCTTTGCTTTAGGGCTAGCTCCCTGAGATGGGTTATGCTTCTTGTTTCGTCAATGAGGTCTCGTTCTGCTTCTTCGTCGTTTTCTCCGACCGTTTTCCTGGGGCTTGGGTGTCCGATCTCTACCGGGATGACCGCCTCGACCCCGTATGTTAGTCGGAAAGGTGTTTCTCCCGTTGTCGTTTGAGGTGTGGTTCGGTATGACCATAGGACCGACCCGAGTTCGTCGGCCCAAAGCCCTTTGGCTTCGTCGAGCCGCTTTTTAAGTCCTTTGACGATTATTTTGTTTGCGGATTCCACCTGTCCGTTTGTCTGGGGGTGTTCTACCGAGCTGAAACGGTGGGATACACGTAGCCCCTCTAAAAATTCTCTGAATTTTTTGTCGGTGAATTGGGTTCCGTTGTCCGAGATAACGATCTCGGGGATCCCGTATCGGGTGATGATCTGACGCCAGAGGAATTTTCGGCATTGGGTTGCTGTTATGGAGGACAGGGGTTCGGCTTCGATCCATTTAGTGTAGTAGTCTATGGCGACGATGAGGTATCTAAGTTGGCCGGGTGCCGGAGGGAAGGGTCCGACGAGGTCGATGCCCCAAGTGCTGAACGGCCGCTCTGCCGATATGGTGCTGAGCTGGTGCGGTGCGGCTTGGTGGATATTGGCGTGTCTTTGGCATTTGTCGCAGTTTTTAACTATTTGTATGGAATCCCGGATCACCGTGGGCCAGAAGTAGCCTGCTCTGATGACTTTTTGGGCTAAAGTCTTGCCTCCGACGTGGTGACCGCAGCAGCCTTCGTGGATTTCACGAAGTATGTACTCCGTGTTCTCGGGTTCGATGCATTTGAGCAGGGGTTGCGAGAATCCGCGTTTGTATAGCTGTCCTGCGACAATGGTATAGTTGGCGGCTTCCCTTTTTATTCGTTTTTCCTCTTTGGGGTCTGGTGGCAGTGTTCCATCGAGGAGGTATTGCAGGATCGGGTAGGTCCAAGATCCCTGGTTTAAGATTGTCAGGTGAGCGTTGGTCGTTGTTGACACGGAGGGTGTCTTAACGACTTCCTGGATTAACGATTTGTTACTGTGTCCGGGTTTGGTACTGGCTAGCTTGGAGAGTAGGTCAGCTCTGGCATTTCGTTCCCTAGGGACGTGCTGTATGGTGACGTGTTCGAATCCTTCTTTTAGTTTGTTAACCTTGGCGAGGTATTGTTGGAGTAGGGGATCTCGTGTCTGGTAGTCTCCGTTAATTTGGGAACTGACTACCTGTGAATCGGTATTTACTTCTAGGACTTTTGCTCCGACTTCTCGTGCTAAGGATAGGCCCGCCAAGAGGGCCTCATATTCTGCTTGGTTGTTTGATACTGGAAATTCATATCGTACCGACTGTTCGATCGTGATTCCGTCTTGATTTTCGAGTATGACTCCGGCGCCTCCGTAGGTGGAGTTTGATGAGCCGTCGACATGTAGTTTCCATGATTCGGGGGTGAGCTTTCCCGGGGTCATCTCGGCGATGAAGTCGGCCATAGCTTGTGCTTTGATCGCATTTTGGGGTTTGAATTTGATCTGGAATTGAGATAGTTCGATGGACAACGCTAGCATTCTTCCCGCTAGGTCGGGTTTCTGTAACACCTGTTTGACCGCCTGGTCGGTTCGAACTGTCACGGGATGAGCTTGGAAGTATTGTCGTAGGCGTCGGGAGGCTGTAAGGAGTGTGAAAGCTAGCTTTTCTAAGCGTGAGTAGCGAGCTTCCGTATCTTGTAGGACTTTGCTTATGAAGTATATGGGTTTTTGTTCCTTTTTATCGTTTTCGCGGACGAGTGCTGCTGCGAGTGCTTCTTCCGATATGGAGAGGTATAAGTAAAGTGTTTCCCCTGTTTGGGGTTTGGTGAGGATTGGTGGTTCCGCTAGGACACTCTTGAAGTGTTGGAATGCTTCTTCACATTCCGTCTCCCATTTGAAAGGGGCTCCTTTTTTCATTAGTTTGAAGAAAGGGGTCGCTTTTTGGGCCGAAGCCCCGAGAAAGCGCGATAAAGCCGTCAGTCGGCCGGTAAGCTTTTGGATGTCTTTAAGGTTTTTGGGGCTCGTCATCTCGAGGACGGCGCGACATTTCTCTGGGTTTGCTTCAACTCCGCGTTGCGTGATCATGAAGCCGAGGAACTTCCCTGCCTCCATCCCGAAGGCACATTTTGCCGGGTTGAGTCGCATTTGGTGCTTTCGTAGGGTATTCATTATGACCTTGAGGTCGTCGGTTAGTTGTTCGCCGGATTCGGTCTTGGCGAGCATGTCGTCTATGTAGACTTCTAATTTGTTACCGGACAGGTCTCGAAATATCTTGTTGACCAGTCTTTGATAGGTTGCTCCAGCATTTTTCAAACCGAAGGGCATTACTGTGTAGCAGTACGTCCCGTCTGGGGTGATGAAAGCTGTTTTCTCTTCGTCTGGTCGGTGCATCGGAATCTGGTTGTATCCGGAATATGCGTCCATGAAGCTGAGGTATCGGTGACCGGATGCAGCGTCTACCAGTCCGTCGATGTTTTGTAGGGGGAAGGCATCCTTCGGGCAAGCTTTGTTGAGGTCCGTGTAGTCGACGCACATTCGCCATTTCCCGTTAGATTTTTTCACTAGTACGACGTTGGCTAGCCAGGTCGTGTAGGGGAGTTCCCGGATGAAGTTGGCCTCAAGTAGGGCTTTAACTTGTTTTTTGACTTCCGTGGCTCGGTCTGGCGACATTTTTCTTCTCCTTTGTGCTACTGGTTTAGCTTTGGGGTCCACGGCTAGACGGTGAGACATTAGGTCGGGTTTTATTCCCGGCATGTCGGCTGGTGTGAATGCAAACAGGTCTCTATTTTGTTTCAGGAGTTGAGAGAGCTCCTCTTTGAGGTCGTATGGGAGGTTCCTGTTAATGAAGGTGTATTCATCCTTGGTTGGCCCTATTTGTAGTTTTTTCATATCCCCTTCCGGCTCTGGCCTGGGTTGGCCGTCTTGTCGGGCATCCAGATCGGCTAGGAATACTCCAGCCGCATCTCGGGATTTCTTTCTTAGGGCTAGGCTGGTGTTGTCGCATTCGGCTGCGACTTCTCGGTCCCCGTGGATTGTGCCGACGGAGCCGTCGTCGGTTCTGAATTTCATAAGGAGGTATTTGGTAAAGATGACTGCGGAGAAGTCATTGATTGTTTTCCTTCCGAGGATCACGTTATAGGCTGTGGAGTCTTTTAGGACTACGAATTCAGATAGGATTGTCTTCTTCTGGCTGCTCGTTCCTATGGTGATGGGAAGTGTGATTGAGCCATCTGGTTTGAGGAAGTTGTCTCCGAGTCCCGTGACGCCGTGGCGGTGTGTTTGGAGGTTGTCGTTGTGGAGTCCGAGTTTATCGAAGGCTCCTCGAAAAAGGATGTTTGAGTCTGCTCCGGTGTCTACTAGTATCTTTCGTACAAGTCCTGTTCCGATTCTAGCCGAGATGACGAAGGGGGCATCCTCGGCTGAGGTGCCGTGCTGGCAGTCCTCTGGTAAGAACGTTATCGTATTGTCGGTTGCGGAGATTGGGGCTTGGTTCCTTACAGCCATTACCTTGAGGTCCTTTTTCATTGTTAGCTTTGACTTGCTTGATACGTCCTTGCCTGTGATGATGTTTACTATGATGGTCGGGTCTTCCTCTGGGCTTTCCCTGGGGGGTTGCTTTTGGGTTCTCGGGTTACGTCCTTCTCTCTCCGATGACCTGTCTCTCTCCGCGCGTCTCGGTTCTCTGATGATTTTGGCAAATTCTGGGAGTTTGCCGTCTCGTATGGCTTGTTCAAGGGCGTCTTTAAGGTCGAAACAATCTTGTGTTTTGTGACCGTAACCTCGGTGGTATTCGCAGTAGAGGGTTTTGTTGCCTCCTGTCCTTTCTTTGAGTTGTCGGGCTTTCGGAATGATGCCTCGATCTGCTATTTGGTGGTATATCTCGGTAATTGGTGCTGTCAGGGGCGTGTAATTAGAGAATTTGCCTATTCTCGGTGGTTGGCTAGTCGGCTTGGGGTGGTCCCGTTGATTCTCTTTGGGTGTTGGGTTTTGGTGAGAAGCCGAATTGCCGCGCTGGGTGTTGCCGTGCTGCCGCTTGTTGGCGGCGACGACCTGGCTGACTTCTTCGTCGTTGATGTAGTCTTTGGTGATGTTCTGGATCTCGTGCATGGTCCATACCGGTCTGGTGGTGAGGTGTTTGCGAAAATCTTCGTTCATTAGCCCATTGGTCAGGCAAAGGCTTGCGACGGAATCCGTGAGTCCGTCAACCGTTAGGCATTCGTCGTTGAAGCGGTCGAGGTATTTTCTTGTGGATTCTTCTTGTTTTTGCGTGACCCCTAGTAAGCTGATGGGGTGTTTGGTTTTAGTGATCCTAGTAGTGAACTGGGCCATGAACTTTCGTGTAATATCGTGGAAGCTGGCTATGGACCCGTTTGGGAGGGCGTTGAACCATTTGATCGCTGGCCCGGCGAGGGTTACCGGGAAGGCCCTGCATCGGACCGCATCGGCCGCTCCTTCTAGGTTCATTTTGGCCTCAAAAGCCGTTAGGTGTTCTTGGGGATCCTTAGTTCCATCGTATTTTATATCGGTAGGTTTGTCGAAGCCTTTGGGGAGTTTTGCTCTTAGGATTGTTTCTGTGAAGGGTGTAGCTCCCATTATTATATGGTCGTTTCTCGTGCGTTTGGTGTTTCGGTCCCTCCGATCTTCGTCTGAGTAGTGTTGGTAACTCAGATCTCGAGAAGCGCTGCGGTTATGTTTCTTGTTGTATCGCCGTTCTGGCGATTTCTCGTGTCTGTGGTCGCGTGAGGAGCTGCGACCGTCTTTTCTGTCGTGCCGTCGGGTTGGCGACCTACCGCGGCGAGATCTTGATCTGGAGGTTGCATGGCTTCCGTGTTCGTTGTTGTGTTTTCCTTTATTGGTTATCTTGCCTTCGAGTTCCTGAACCCGGAGGCAGAGATCCTGGATGATCTGCGCTGCTTTGTCGCTGGCTTTCTCAGGATGTCGTTGGTCCGTGACGTTGTGATCGTTCGCGTTTTGGATAGTACTCGCTATTCTCGCTTGGTTTGTGACTTCACGGTGCTCGGGGGTTGGATTAATCGGTTGAGAGTCATCCTGACTTGAGGGGATTTCCTCTAGGACGTCCCCCATTGGGCGCAGTTGGCGCAGGGTCCCCACAGACGGCGCCAATGTACGAGATGTCTCCGGTACGGATTTGAAGGGTGGATTGGGAACCCGCGGGCAAGGCTGGAGCCGGATTGCTTGACTGGAGCGATGGGGGGTGGTACCTGCAAAGACACTCCGACGCTCAAGTCAGAATGGATCTGAGAGGTATGAGGTATGTGGAATGGATGATACCTGAGGGGACTTGGGTCCTCCTTATATAGGTGGTGGCCTGTTATCTTATCTTATCTTGTTTGATTAGGATAAGAGAGATATTTGAATTCGGAAGTTGGTTAGGAACCGTGAAGGGCCGGTTCAGGACCTTCGGGTCGAAACGGGTTGTCCCCGGATAACCGGGTATGCGGGATCCGTGGGTCGGATCCGTAACAGATCATATGATGTTATTATTTAAATTTTTTAGGTTTTATGTCAAATCTGAATTTTTAGTGCGTTTGTCCAAAAAAGGGAACTAAGTTATTTTTTGTACCATCTACATAAAGTGAGCTTATTCGAAAACAACATTTTAACCCATTTGGCAAATTTAAAATTCTAAAAGGATCGTGTGTTGTACATTTTGGTATGATTGACGTTTGAATATACGAGTATATATTCTCTAATACATTAGTAAGCTATATAATAACTCAAGCAAGCTATGACAAATTATTTCAAATCAAAACAAAGCAACAGATCAATATATAATAGTTTTCTTATATTTAATTCATAAGTTGAAATAATATATAGGTGACTCATGTATAGTCTATTCATTAATAGAGATGGCATATTTTGGATGAGGGATCTTGCATTAGAATATTAGATAGAGCATGCTAAAAACATTTTTACAAAAAGCACACAAAATGAGTTATAAAAATTAAGCTGGCAATATATATGATGTATTCTATTAAGAATTTGCACATGAAAAATGATTTGGAACAGATTCTCCATAACCATAGAGATAGTTCAAATCATCATTCCGTACATATATTGAGTGCACACAATTTTATATATCCAAACTCCAAAGACCAAAGATCATGGCAACCCGTAGCAAAACAGAAAATTTATGAGTCACAATCTGAGTTACTATTTCTTTGCATTTCTATTTTGCCACTCTTGTGATGTCCCTCTCAAGTTCAAATTCAGCAGCAGAGACTGTGAACACCATAAAAATGAATTAGCCATTTTCATGATAACTTTGGAAGCATAAAAGATGCGCATGATTTTTTTATATTAGAAAAAAATAAAAGCATCTGCAATGCACTTCACAATTTAACTATAATATTTACATTTCACTCAATTCCGCTGTTCATAAAGGAAATTTTTTTACTTTTCATGGTCCAATTTCTTTTCATATTATTTTTACCAAATGCGGTAAGATGTATACCAACATCTTTCTCAAGAGTGTTTCGATTATTTTAAATTGATTTATAGTTTAAAGTATATTAATAAAAGCACAGAACCAGTTAAGAATGAAAAACATGCTTTCATGAGTTAATTATCTTTAATATCAATATCACTCACATAATAACATAAACCACTCATATAACATAATTATACATTTTTCTCTCACTCTCGACACACGCTACAAAAACAGAGGAATAGAGTTTCTTTACTGAATAACTCAATTCATTTCATTCTTAGCATTCATTTCATTACAAGAGTGGTGGTACATCTTGATGAAGCTGTAATGATGTATGCATGGATAAATCACAAACTTGATAACTAACACACATTATTGCACAAACAGAAAATTACCATGACAGAGAAAAGAAGGAAAAACATGATGCTTTACATGGCCTCTGATTTCCTGTGCATGTTTTGTTAAGTATAGCCACAAATAAGTCTGGCAAGCCACAAGGGTTTAGCAGTCTTGATGAACAACTTTCCAAGGAACATTCCAAATACCACTCCGCATCCATATCCCACTGCAACTGACTTCCACCCAAATAATGATTCTTTTGCCTCAGTAAACACTGAAGGTGGTTGTTCTTCATCATTGCCGCATGACTTTGACAAAGGGAATCCACAAAGCATTGGATTATCTTTGTAGGAATCATTTTGGAATGTATTGAACTGTTCTCCTGTTGGTATCATTCCCTCCAATTGATTTTTAGAAAGGTTCAAGACAGATAGAAAATTCAAATTTGTCAAAGCCTTAGGAATCTCACCTTTCAATTGGTTCCATGAGAGGTCTAACCATTCCAAATTCGTCAAATTACATAAAGTTTGTGGAATGATACCACTAATTTTGTTGTGTGAAAGATTAAGCCCTTTGAGAGAATTCAATTCTCCAAGAATTTGTGGGATTTTTCCTTCAAACAAGTTATTTGACAAGTCTATGGTTGTGAAAATAGTTAATATCCTTGATATTTCTATCATTTGACCTTTCATAATGATCACAACAGAGTCATTATATGGTACAATGGTCGTACTAGCATTGGTACCCATATACTCCAAACCGCCAGTTTGAGTATTATCATTCCGAGTCATCATTCCTTGAAACTCTTGAAAGTAATGCATTGGCAAAGGGCCACTAAACTTGTTATTAGACACATCAAAAATTCTCAACTTTGGAAATGGGTGCTTCTTACTCAAACAAGTGATGGTACCATAAAATTTGTTATTTCGTAAACTGAGTACCTGTAGTTCCTGAAGAGCTTCTAGCCTACTGGGAAATACATCTTCTATGTTATTGTCACCAAGGTCTAGAACTTGCAGTTTTGTGCAATGAGCCAACGATTGTGGTATTGGTCCCTCGAATTGGTTGCCATTCAACTTTATAGTCTCAAAATCATTATTCTTGGAGAAGTTTCCAGGAATGCTTCCATAAAAGTTGTTGATTTGCAAATCCAAAACCAGGAGCGAAGGAAAGGATCCCAAACATTGTGGAATATTGCCAGTCAAATTGTTGTGAGACAGGATTAGCACATTGAGGGAGCTTGCATTGCATATTGTTGAAGAAATGCCTCCTGTGAAGTTGTTGTTTGAAACTGAAAAGTAATAGGTGCCATTTGGTGGAATTGGAAGATCTCCCTGCAGCTTGTTGAAACTGAGGTCAATAAAGTCCGCTCTCTTCCATTTGTACAAGAGATTGTCATTAAACCATTTGGGAATCACCCCATCAATTTGGTTATCAGAAAGGTCTAGTTCATGCAGATCTTGAATGCTTCCTAGGAATCTAGGAAATTTTGTAATCTTACACGAGGATAAACGAAACATAGTAAGGTTAGGTAAAAAATAGTCAACATTGTCGTCAAGGTTAATAGAGAGAAAATTATTGTGAGATAGATCAAGAAAATGTAAAGATTTGAGCTTTGAAAGTTGGTGAAAATCTACATGACCACTCAAATTAACTGAAGATAAATACAAACCGGTGAGATTTTCAAATTTAAATATTGAATTTGGAAAAGTACCTTGGAGTTTATTACTAGAGAATGCCAAATAAATCATAGAATAAGTCGAGAATTCTCCTATCTGTCCTACGAGGTTGTTGTGCCCAAGATTTAGATTTATCAATGAAGGCGAAGAATAGCACCAATTTGGAATGGTCCCATTTAATAAATTATTATCCAAAAATAGGGACTTTATTTTTGAGAGTTTTGTATCTTTACTTGGAATTGGGCCTTCTAAGCTATTATATGACAATTGTAAACCATAAAGTTGGGATAGACGAAAAAGTGACGGTGGTAGTTGGCCTCCTAGACTGTTAGAATCAAGTGACAAAGATTCTAATTTGGTGAGGTTGTGGAACACATCTGGGATATGACCATTGAAATTATTAGCACTAAGATCTAAGACGGTGAGATGTTTGAGGTTTGAAAGCAAAGATGGGATTTCACCATGAAGTGTGTTTTCTGCAAGGCCCAACTCAGTTAGTTGAGTGAGGTTCCACAAAGAAAGAGGTACCAATCCATCAAATTGGCAAGACTCTAGCCTTAGTTGGTTAAGAGACTTCAAATGGGAAATGGAATCAGGTATTTCTTCCGAGAAAGCTGTCCAAGAGAGGTCCAAGATCCTTAGAGGAGTGCTCCAATTGGACTTTGGAAGTTCACCTTTCAGCTCTTCATTGCCAATCAAACTTAGTTCTTCAAGATTAGTTAAACCAAGTATACGAGTTGGAAATTTTCCATGCAATCTAGTCTCATCAAGACTCAGGATCAACAAAGAGGATGACAAATTCATTAGCAAAGACAATGATGCATCTCTGATAGAAGACATGTCTACGCCATCTAGAACCAGCTCTTCCAAGTTAGTGGTGTTACCAATGAGTTTGTTCCATGTGGATTCATCAAGTGCCAGGTCATCATTATACGAGAGATGAAGTGAGAGTAATTTAGACAAGTGTGAGATTGTGGACGGAATATAACTGCCAAATGATGAGGATGATAGATTGAGATGGGTGAGACTCACAAGATTACCAATTCCAGAATATATTGGAGAGTTGGAGAAGTAATTGAAGGCAAGGTTGAGTTGTTGAAGATGCGTGAGATGGAAGAGTGTGCTGTTGGGATGAAACTGGCCTTCAAGCATGCTGCAACTCAGGTCAAGCCCAATCACGTGACCTGATGTGGTGTCGCACGTGACACCGTCCCACTCGCAACAATCCGTACCATTGTTCCACGACGCTGTCTTGTTGGAATAAGAAGAGGAGCACGCCCAATGATTGTACGATGAAGGTTTGATGGCAAATGAGTTCTTGAATTGGAGCAGGTTTGAGTTGTCATGGTGGTTGCATAGTGGCAACACCGATGAACAAGTGGAAGATGAAGTATGAAGAAGAAGAAGAAGAAGCAACGAGAGAGTAAAACACCTCATTATTATGATGTCACAATAATAATGTCTAGATTTTTAATGTATATGTAAGGACTCAACTGATGTAACTTGGATCTTTGATGTTCAGAATTAGGTTACCCTATATTTATCTTACGGGCATATATATATATATATATATATATAATCAACTTTTAATATAAAATATATGTTGAAATATGAAATATACAAATATTTATACATAAATATACATGGTATTATGGTAACTGTGTGATTGATTTTAGTGACTACTTTTAACATATAAATAAATTTTTTATTATTATATTATACTATCTTCATGACAACTTGAAATAAATCACTGATCACTCACTCAAATGCTGTTTGTTAACAAATTATATCATACACTTTAGTCCATAAACAAAAAGTTCACATTACAGATCATGAAGCTAAATAAGTAATAAGTCATTATATTCTTCTATGATATGCATGACTACATAGAAGTCTGACAAGTCAGACCACAAGGGTTTCTTTTTTTTTTTTGGTGACTAGACCACAAGGGTTTCTTTAATTCCCAGTCAAGACTCAAGATAATATTTTGATTTTTGAAATATTATTCTGGACACTAATTTTCCACAAAGCGCGTTGAATAAGTTATGTCATAATTAGGGAAAGTTGCATGATATGGACTACGGAGCATGAGGAAGCAACAAGCTAATTAAGAGTGATAACCAATGCCTATGGACTATTTCAGGTTAATTAAACAACATTTTAAAAATTGGTTAGGAGTATTTGTAAGGAAGGAAGAAAGAAAAAAGTGGTTAATTAGATTTTTTTTTTTCTGTTTTCTGAAATACATGGATGAAAAAAATAACAAATTATTCAGGAATAAAAAAGAAAATAGATTCTGTCAATTTTTTTTTTTTATAATTGAGAGAGTAAAGTGATCTTTTACCATTATTTTTATAAGTAGGATTAAAATTAAATATAAAAAAAGTAATAAAAGGCTAAAAATCACACTTTACATTCTCAATTTTTTTAAACAATAGAGAGGATCCATTCCCATCAAAAAGTAAGGATAACGGATGTTATTGAAAAATTGTTTATGAATTATACATAATAAAATAGTGTTGAACCTAATAATTATTGATGACAATACAAAAAATAACTGTGGATTGAGTTCTTTTTTTTATTTGTAAGATTTTTTGTACGTTAACTTTGTACTTTGTGGGTCCACCTTATTGTATTGAGTTCTTTTACTTTAAAAAAATAATAATTAATATAAAATAATATTTTTATTTTTAATTTTTTCAATTTCTTTCAAATTTTCTATCACACTTATCTTAATCAAAGTAACAAATTTTTTTCATGGATACTCAACAAGTGAGAGTTGGACCACCAATAACATGCCAATTGAACAAATTAAAGACTCTTCAGACGTAGTGATAAGAAGAGTTGAACTCTTGAACATGTCTAACTCTTTCTTACCATCTAATTAAAATTTTAAAAGGTGAACACCCAACCCGGTCTTTGTTCTTTTTTTTTATGGACATCACAACCCTTGTCTAAAAAAAAAAAGAGACAAATCGGTCTCTGTCCCATACTTTCATGAGACGTCCCAGTCTTTCCGTTATTTTCCTTGATCAAAACAGACAAAAATTACCTACGTGTTAGTTAACGTTGCTGAGTTGGAGGTTATCACTCTATTAAATTCCACGTTAGCCGTTAGGGAATGGACATGAGTCGATCTATCTCCCTTTAGAGACATAAAACTACATCGTTTATTGGGTTTGAGACATTGCGTTTCGATTAAATAAGGAAACGTGACATTGGGGTTTCCATATAAGCCCCCTGTGTTACTATGGTAATTACTAGAAAATCCTAGTAGAGCAAGAGTCGTCCCCTTGAAGTGATCGTTGACCTCTCAAAGTTGGAGCGACGTGCTGACAGTGTTACTGACAAGGTTGCTGAAAGACCTCCACATATTGTTGCTGACAGTGGTTGGATAGTGTGGTTGACGGAGCTTGGTTTTCTAAAGGGGACGACTCTTGTCACAAACTCCATGCAATCTCTGTCCAGACTTCAACCAAATACCATCTCAAGTTGTATTATTCCAATGCGATTATCTTTTGTAATCATTTACAATGCACCACATCCATCAAATACCATTTCAAGTTGTATTCATTGATTCGGGTTCTAATTATATGCAACTAAGCATCCAACGAAGGGGCAGTAAACTCTATTTTATCGAATGATGGTTGAATTTACTCACATATTATGACTAATTTAATGAAATGTGGGTAAAGTTAGTTTTCTTGGGAGGAGCTCAATTTTTTATTGAGGAATTGTTTTCACGAAATTTTGTAGGCCAAGTTCAAGTTCCATCCCCTCCATACTTTCTACGTTTTCTCGGAAATCTTCGAAGTGAAACACATAATGAGATTGAATTTCCTCAATTTAAGTTCAATTTTGGGGAATTCGCGTCAAACTCGTAGATGCAATTTCAATGAATGGTAATATATTCAAATTTTCTTATTTTAAGCTTTTCGTAATTAAAATAATTTTATAACATATTGTGATTTTTTTTTAAATTACCAGCTTTCTTTTGCATCAATGCAATGCCATTGAGGGGAATAAAGGTCAGTTTAGTTTCTCGGTGCAGTTATATACCTTGCCGCATTGCATGGATAGCGGATGATGAAGTTTATTTAATACAGGGATGGTCTGAATTTGCATGAATTCTAAATATTTGAACTTATGATGTTGTTTCAGTTGGTTGTCGTTACGAGAATAACTTTAATCTATACGTGTCTAAGTACTATAATAGATTAAATATTATTTAAGTAATTTAGTTCTAATATTGGTATTTAATTAAATTAGTTTAGAGAAATTTAAACTATTGCTTCAATTTATATATCACGGCTATTCTTCTTAGATATATTATTTTTAAAATTTTTAATATAAAATTTCTTTTTTTTCCTAATTTTTAAGTTTATTTTTTTCTTAGATATATGTATCATCTTTTTTTTTTTTTTGTATTTCAAATTAGTAATATAATTATTAAGAGTAGTATAATTTATCAATAGATTAGAATGATAAAAGTTTAATTATATTGTGTGGATATAAGATTAATTAATTAAGATTAAAGCGTGGTAAAAGAAAAAGAATCAAAATACATGATTTTCTTTTCTTACTAACATATGAAGATACGTGAAAAAAAAAAAAATTAAAACATCACTATTTAAAAAAAATTGTTAATCATGCGTATGAATAGGGATTGCTGGAGAACATACAATTATACATGGATATAAAAAATAAAATATTATTAGAAGATTGTAGAATAAAAAATAATCATATATACATATATATAAAATAAAATAATCATATCAAAAAAATAATTATTAATATATATGATTTAAATATTTTATGTATAATTAATATATATGTATGCATAAACAAAAAAATATTTAAAATTATTTAACAAAATTAATATATACGTATGCATAAATAAAGAAAATACTGTAATTTACGAAGATTACATATACGATAATATTAATAATAAAGAATAAAAAAATTATTAAATGATGGTAGGCTAAAAAAAAGTAATTATAATTAAAAAATAATTAATATATGCGACTTAAATATATTTGTGTATAATTAATATATATGTATAAACTAAATAAGAAAATATTTAAAATTATTTAACAAAATAAATATATTCTAAAAATAAGAAAACTATTAACTAAACAATTAATATATGCATATATATAAATAAAAATTACTATAATTTATGAAGATTATTACGCTTATAATGGTATTAATGGAATAATAAAATCATTGAATGATTGTAGACTCAAAGAAAAATATTCATAATTAGAAAATAAAAAAGTAATTAACAAATGTGATAATTATAAGTTTGGAAAATAAAGATAAGAATTATAAAGTTATAAAAAGTCTCATCCAAATTTGGTAAGAGTAAGACGGCTTTCATAGAAATGGTTCTAATAAATGATAAGGTTAGTTGATTATTTTTTATGATTTTTTTAAGTAATGTTAGGTCCAGTTTATAAATATTTTTAATAATTTTATAAATGTTAATAGCTTTTATATTTAATTTGTTTTACAGTGTGATAAAACTTATTATTCAATCAAGAGTTATTTGGCAAAGATATTTGAGAATGAAGTAATCGAGGAGAGGATCTATGTCTTCTCAAATTTTGTGATTGAGGAATCAAGCAGAATTTATCTTCCAACTGTACACGTGTGTAGAATAACTTTTAAGAAGGAGTCACGTATAGAACAGCCTAACTTATTTGGTACGTAGTTAATTTGTATTAACCTACACAATTTTTTTTAATTTTAATTTTTGTCAAGATGTAAATGGTCTCTCTGTAGATATGATACATAATAGAGTTCAATATATAGCGTCGTTTGATTCATATAGTCAACCCCACTTAGTGAGACAAGGCTTTATTGTTGCTGCCAAAAAATTATATAATAGCATCATTTTATCGATAACATAAATTTTAACATTTAATTTATGCAAATGTTTGAAATTGTATTATGATTTTTTTAAAGGTATATTTTTTATTAATATATTGTTTGTTTTATAGTTTAGTATAAAATAAATTGATAAAATCTCTTTAATTTATAAGTAATTTATTATATTATTTATTTATTTGTCTTTAATTTGATATTTTTAATTTATTCTTTTTTTTAATTAGATATTATTGGTCCCTTGATCGAAAAATGAGAGCTTATATCATGGTCAAAAACAGAGAGAAGTGGCCATTACATTGTGGTCGATAATCTTTAGGATTTGCAGTATGTGAAATTTTAATATTTCACAACGAGATTTTATTTGTAACAATTTTCTATTCATATACAAAAATTTTTATCCTTTTCATGAGATATTACTACTTATTTCTCGCTCTTAATTTTCACTTTTATTTAAAAATGAGAAAAAAATAAAGTGTACACTGTAGGATCAATTTGCAACCCAATTATTTAATTATCTACGTAATCACTAAGCAACCAAATACATACTTATTTCTCCAATTTGCAAAAATTAACAAATGCACTGGTAACTATATTGGTTTACCCTTTTATTTAAATATTTGTTAATGTTATATCTATAATTATATTAGGACAATTTACGTTTTTAAATTGTTTCAACCCCAATTTTACGTAAATACATTGTTTCAAAAACAGATACGTAAATACATTGTTTCACTATTTTATATAAACCGCTACTGCCAGTAGTGGTTTACAATTGCACAGAAACCGCTAGTACCAGTCGCGGATTATGTGTATTTTTGGTTGGTCATAAACCGCTGCTGCCAGCAGCGGTTTATGTAGGTTGGTGTGCGTGCGTAAACCGCTGGTGCCTATAGCGGTTTACGTTTAGTATGTGTCAATAGACTCCCTATATAAACCATGGAGGGGCCAAATGTAGAGAGGTAGAGTTTTATTCACAAATGGATGTGGAGGATAGTATTAAAAAAATACAATACTCAAAGTATTAAATTATATAAATCAAGACTATTTTTTTTATTCTCATCTCTTTTACAATTTATAAATAATAAAATAATTTTTTTAGCCAAAAATTTACTAAATCATATATTTTTCTCCTTAACAATCACTTCATTCTCTTTTATTTATATCAACCATACAAGAGATACTAGAAGAGTTTGAAACATTGGTTGTGTTCTTTGCTGCTGATTTGCATTTGAGATTTAGCTAAATGAATTTTTTTATTTGTGCAACTTTGTTGTTTTATGCCAAAAAATAAAAACTATTTGTATTTTATAGTTGATTGATTGGATAAATAATAGTGATAGCATCATAATTTTGATGAATAAAATAAAAATATAAATATGCATGTAATAATTTTTTATTTATATTTATTATTAAAATGAAACTAAATAGCAAATCAAAGAGGGAGTATTCACAGAGTACTAAAATATATAAACTAAGACTAATTTTTTTTATCTTCATCCCTTCTAAAATTCATGAATAATAAAATAATATTTTAGTAAAAAATAGTGAATTTTTTTATTTGATTTGCTATTTTTAGTGAAAAAATTCACTATTTTTTACTAAAAATAAATTATTTTATCATTAGGATCAAGTAGCTTTAGGATCAAGTAGGAGGAATAGAGTTTCTTTACTAAATAACTCAATTCATTTCATTCTTGGCATTCATTTCAATGCAAGAGTGGTGGTACATCTTGATGAAGCTATAATGATGTATGCATGGATAAATTACAAGCTTGATATCTAACACACTTTATTCCACAAACGTGAAAATTCCCATGACAGAGAAAAGAAGGAAAAACATGATGCTTTGCATGGCCTCTGATCTCCTGTGCAGGTTTTGTTAAGTATAGCGACAAAGAAGTCTGGCAAGCCACAAGGGTTTCGCAGTCTTGATGAACAACTTTCCAAGGAACATTCCAAATACCACTCCGCATCCATATCCCACTGTAACTGACTTCCACCCAAATAATGATTCTGTTGCCTCAGGAAACACTGAAGGTGGTTGTTCTTCATCATTGCCGCATGACTTTGACAAAGGGAATCCACAAAGCATTGGATTATTTTTGTAGGAATCATTTTGGAATGTATTGAACTGTTTTCCCGTTGGTATCATTCCCTCCAATTGATTTTTAGAAAGGTTCAAGACAGATAGAAAATTCAAATTTATCAAAGCCATAGGAATCTCACCTTTCAATTGGTTCCGTGAGAGGTCTAACCATTCCAAACTTGTCAAATTTCCCAAAGTTTGTGGAATGATACCACTGATTTTGTTGTGTGAAAGGTTAAGCCCTTTGAGAGAATTCAATTCTCCAAGAATTTGTGGGATTTTTCCTTCAAATAAGTTATTTGACAAGTCTATGGTTGTGAAGATAGTTAATATCCTTGACATTTCTATCATTTCACCTTTCATAATGATCACAACAGAGTCATTATATGGTACACTGGTCGTATTAGCAACAGTGCTCATATACTCCAAACCACCAGTTTGAGTATTATCATTCCGAGCCATCATTCCTTGAAACTCTTGAAAGTATTGCATTGGCAAAGGGCCACTAAACTTGTTATTAGACACATCAAAAATTCTCAACTTTGGAAATGGGTGCTTCATACTCAAACAAGTAATGGTACCATAAAATTTGTTATTTCGTAAACTGAGTACCTGTAATTCCTGAAGAGCTTCTAGCCTACTGGGAAATACATCTTGTATGTTATTGTCACTCAGGTCTAGAACTTCCAGATTTGTGCAATGAGCCAACGATTGTGGTATTGGTCCCTCTAATTGGTTGCCATTCAACTTTATAGTCTCAAAAGCATTCTTCTTGGAGAAGTTTCCAGGTATGCTTCCATAAAAGTTGTTGATTTGCAAATCCAAAACCTGGAGCAAAGGAATGGTTCCTAAACATTGCGGAATCTTGCCATTCAAATTGTTGTGAGACAGGATTAGCATATTGAGGGAGCTTGCATTGCATATTGTTGAAGAAATGCCTCCTGTAAAGTTGTTCTTTGAAACAGAGAAATAATAAGTGCCATATGATGGAATTGGAATATTTCCTTGCAGCCTGTTGAAACTGAGGTCAATGAACTCCATGTTCTTCCATTTGTACAAGAGCTTATCATTAAACCATTTGGGAATCACCCCTTCAATTTGGTTATCAGAAAGGTCTAGTACTTTTAGATCTTGAATGCTTCCTAGGAATCTAGGAAATTTTGTAATCTTACACGAGGATAAACGAAACCTAGTAAGGTTAGGTAAAAAATAGTCAACATTGTCGTCAAGGTTAATAGAGAGAAAATTATTGTGAGATAGATCAAGAGAAAGTAAAGATTTGAGCTTTGAAAGTTGGCGAAAATCTACATGACCACTCAAATTAACTGAAGATAAATCCAAAGTGTTAAGATTTTTCAATTTAAATATTGAATTTGGAAAACTACCTTGAAATTTGTTATTAGAGAGAACCAACGAATTCAGAGAATAAGTCGAGAATTCCCCTATCAGTCCTACGAGGTTGTTGTGCCCAAGATCTAGATTTGTCAATGAAGGCGAAGAATAACACCAATTTGGAATTGTCCCATTTAATAAATTATTACCCAAAAATAGGTACTTTATTTTTGAGAGTTTAGTATCTTTACCTGGGATTGGGCCTTCTAAGCTATTATATGACAAATCTAAAACAGAAAGTTGGGTTAGACGAAACAATGATGGCGGTACTTGACCTCCTAGACTGTTAAAAGAAAGTAGCAAGGTATCTAATTTAGTGAAGTTGTCGAACACATCTGGGATGTGACCACTGAACGTATTATCACTAAGAGCTAAGTAGGTGAGATGTTTGAGGTTTGAAAGCAAAGATGGAATCTCACCATGAAGTCTATTTCCTGAAAGGTCCAAGTCTGTTAGTTGAGTGAGGTTCCACAAAGACACAGGAATTAATCCATCAAATCGGCAAAACTGTAGCCGTAGTTGGTTAAGAGACTTCAGGTGGCCTATGGAATCAGGTATTTCTCCTGAGAATACTGTGTAAGAGAGATCCAAGATGGTTAGAGGAGTGCTCCAATTGGACTTTGGAAGTTCACCTTTCAGCTCTTCATTCAGTAACAAACTTAGTTCTTCAAGATTAGGAAAACCAAGTACGCCAGTTGGAAATTTTCCATGCAATCCAGTGTCAGAAAGTGTCAAGGACAGCAAAGAGGATGAGAAATTCATGAGCAAAGACAATGAAGTTTCTCTAAGGGAAGACATGTCTACGTAATCTAGAAGTAGCTCATTCAAGTTAGTGGTGTTACCAATGAGTTTGCTCCATGTGGATTCATCAAGTGTCAGTTCATCATTATACGAGAAATCAAGCGAGAGTAATTTAGACAAGTGTGAGATTGTGGACGGAATATCACCACCCAATGCTGAAGTGGATAGATTGAGATGGGTGAGACTCACAAGATTACCGATTCCGGGATATATTGGAGAGTCGGAGAAGTGATTGAAGGCAAGGTTGAGTTGTTGAAGATGCGTCAGATGGAAGAGTGTGCTGTTCGGATGAAACTCACCTTGAAGCATGCTGCAACTCAGGTCAAGCCCAATCACGTGACCTGATGTGGTGTCGCACGTGACACCATCCCACTCGCAACAATCCGTACCATTGTTCCACGACGCTGTCTTGTTGCTGTTGGAATAAGAAGAGGAGCACGCCCAATCATTGTACGATGAAGGTTTGATGGCAAATGAGTTCTTGAATTGGAGTAGGTTTGAGTTGTCATGGCGGTTGCATAGTGGCAACACCGATGAACAAGTGGAAGATGGAGTATCAACAAGAAGAAGAAGAAGCAACGTGAGAGTAAAACACCTCATCATTATGATGTCACAATAATAATGTTTAGATTTTTAATGTATATGCATGTGAGTGGTGCATGGCATCCAATGCAACTCATCAATGCAAATTTATATACATCAGCCAGCACGTGGAATATGCTTGAAACATAGTTTGATCGTGTAGTGTGTGGTACTGGCTATTCGCATTTTTCCACAACGTGTGTACGCTCCAGTTTGATCTTAAGGGCATACATGATCTATATATATATATATATATATATATATATTTCAAAGATCAGATCGTGTGTACGCTCCAGTTGATAACTTTACATGGCCGAAATCGTAAATTTTGTTATGCATGATCTATTATGTATTTGTAAGCTAAAACACAGGGTAATAATAATGCAAATCGCCTGAAATCAAAACAAAAGCAACTCTTTAATGAGTTTTATTATGAAAAACTATGCTTCATGAAATATAAAATAGGAAATGTTTGGTAACGAAAGAAAATTAGCAAAAAACAGTCATAACTTGTCTTATTTAGTATTTATTAATTGTTGCAATTAATGAATGTTAAATAAGACAAATTCTGGCTGTATTTTTTGTCTACCTAGCATTACCCATATAAAATATATTTATACATAAATAAACATAGTGAGTATTGACTAATTTTAATGACTAATTTTATACAAATAATATTCTTGTTTTTGTTTATTATATTATACTATCTTCATTACAACTTGAAATAAATCACTGATCACTCACTCATATATGCTGTTCGTTACCAAATTATATCAAACGTACACTTTAGTCCATAAACAACGAAGTTTACATCACAGAACATGAAGCTAATAAGTAATAAGTCATTATATTCTTCTATTATATGCATGGCTACATAGAAGTCTCGCAAGCCAGACCACAAGGGTTTCGTTAATTCCCAGTCAAAATAATACTTTGATTTGAAATATTTGTTTGATTCGATAGTATATTATTCTTGACACTGATTTTCTACAAAGCGCGTTGAATAACAAGTTATGTCATAATCAGGGAAAGTTGCATGATATGGACTATGGAGAATGAAGAAGCAACAAGCGTGATAACCAATGCCTATGGACTATTACAGGTCAATTAAAAAATATTTTGAGAGTTAGTCAGAACTTCCTGCAAAAAAGGAAGAAAGAAAAATATGGTTAATTAGATTTTTGTGTGTTATCTGAAATATATAAATAAAAAGAAATAACAGATTATTCAAGAATAAAAAAAGTATAGTAGATGTGTTATTGAAAGGTTGTTTATGAGTTATACATAATAGAATAATGTTAAATTCAATGATTATTGATGACAATGTAAAAAATGATTATAAATTATTTTTTTTATTTATAAGACTTATTTGTATGTTAGTTTTGTATTTTATTATTCTATGTTATTGTGTTGAGCTCTTTTTATTTAAAAAAAGATGATAACTAATATAAAATAATATTTTTAATTTTAATTTTTTCAATTCCTTTAAAATTTTCTATCACACTTACCTTAATCAAAGTAACAAATCTTTTTCATGGATGCTCAACAAGTGAGAGTTGGACCACCAACAATAACATGCCAATTGAACAAAGACTCTTCAGACATAGTGATAAGAATAGTTGAACACTTGAACATCTCCAACTCTTTCTCACCATCTAATTAAAATTTTAAAACACATTTTCTGTAACTAAAATTCTTACCACAAAGAAGAAGAAGAATCATGCATATAGTGTCATATACAATAATCTTACGATGTTTTCAGTCAAAGTGTCATTCCTACTAAAAATCTAAAAAATATATACATATCAACTGAGAATTAGTTCTATTTACAGTCCAATTTCATTTCATATATATTACCAAATGCGATAAGATGTAGACGAACATCTTTTTTGAAAGTGCTCCGATTATTTTAGATTAATTTAAAAATTAAAATACATTAAATAAAAGCGCATAAAATTAGTTAACCATAATAAGTTGACAACATGATACTTCTTATTAAAAATTTCCACACGAATCATATATAATATAATATGCTAGCAAAGTTTAAAGATCCATAATTTCATGTGATTTAAATCGAAAATAACATAGTAGAATTTAAATCTAGTTTACATAAAACGAACTTAAGCCATGATAATTTCTTAAAAATTGAAAATAACATTCTAACCCATTTGGCACATAAAATTTGTAAAATATATATATATATATATATATACCAAGGTGAGGGCAAAATTTGCGGCCACATGTCGAATACAGAATGCATGGTATGCAACATGGGTAGCCAACTTCCACCGGGAGTCTCAAGTGCAGTCTTGATACTGTTGTACCTATCTGATATCACCAGGATACCCGGTTGCGAAGTCACGTGCTGGCGGAGATGGGATAGAAAAAACAACCAGGACTCCGCATTCTCACCCTCCACGAGTGCAAATGTAACAGACACGATGTTGGAGTTCCCGTCTTGTGCAATCGCAACGAGTAACGTACCCCCGTATTTATCTTACAAGTGGGTCCCGTCAATACTCACCAACAGCTTGCAATGTCGGAATGCCTCAATACATGGTAGAAACGTCCAGAAAAGCTGGTGAAAATAGGCTTGCGAGCCGTCCACCTGCCCCCCACTAGAACAGGACTCGTCCTCAGCACTGCAACACTACCAGGCATCGTCAGCTGCACTCCTAAGATCCATCGCAACAGCTCGTTGTATGACTCATCCCAATCTCCGTAAATATGGGAGAAGGCCTTCTGCTTGGCCAACCAAACCCTCCTATAAGTCGGCCTGAACCCAAAGTGTGCCTACGTCGCATTCAGCCATAGTAGCTAGAATCTCGATTTAACTCTTAAAATCTTCCGATATTACAATTTTAAATGAGTTTATCGATTTTACGAAATTTATACTAAGTCTGACGATTTTACGATTTAAATCTTGTTAAGATTTTACATTTTACGTTTTTTATTTATTTTTTCGATTTCACGTAAAATCTCGATTTTCTCTACCTTGCATTCAGCAGTACCTTGATGCAGACGGATGCATCAGCTCTAACCTTTGGCATGATGAAGACCGAGATCACATGATAATCAAGACTCCTGTAATCGTTCGAGATCGATGTCGCGAGACAAGTATGAGATCCGTTGTACCGTTTTACCTCCCAAATACCCTTGCACTGCCGGAGACTTAGCCTAATCAACCATGTGCACCCGTTCCCAAATTCAGAACACTTTCCAACGTACCTGCGATAATCGGACTCCACCACTTTGTACCATACCCCACGTCGGATGCTATGCGTCTTCACGCTTAACACAGCCTCCTCTTTATCTTGAAACTGCTGACCAACCTGAAACTCTGTAAGACCTCCAATACCCTGGATATCTCTAGCACCAAATCCAGTGGATTCCGCAGTAACCGCCTCCTGTCTCATGGCATCCAAGTTCAAAGATGAAAAGTGCAGAGGGTACTGTTGAGTCCCAGAGCTAGAACCACCGCTAACCCCAGCTGGATTACTCGCTGTGATGTCATCGCCACTGTCATTAGCAATGAGGTCAGGCTCCACATCATCATCCAGCAATGCATCACCCATCCCAGCCGGTGCCCCACACTGTAAAGAAATTGGCACCCTCTCCACGATACCAACCTCTCCGCCACCACTGCAGTTGAGATCAACGGCGAACAACGGAGACGCGACAGGCTCGTCCCGAGGTGCATTCACGGGTATTCCGATTCGAACCTCCCGAGTTAGATACTACATCAACCAACTTTGCCAACAGGTCAGGTGTCCTGACCTCGGGAAGCTGCCGACGACAATGGAACAGGACCTGCAAATCCTCATCACTCCCTATAATGAAAGAATCGTACTTCACGTCATCTCTAAACACTGAGATCGGAATGCGATAGAATAACTTCTGAACCCGTTTCACGCCTTGTAGCTCAAGTTTCTGTATTATAGAATTCAAGAAGTCATCGAATCTCGTCGTAGGTCTCATAAAAATACTCAGAGGATCTTTATCAGTGAATTTTACACCAGAGCGTATTTTTCTCTTAATCGACCCTCTATAATGCACCAACACTACAAAGCTCTTCTCATTAGCCATTTCGTCTCACTCAAATGAACTCAATTCACGTTCACACTATATTTATACACGTTTAGGGCTTCCTAATTCGAAACAGCCAATTTAGAATTATATATACATAATTCGAATCAGCCAGATTCGAACTGCCTATCGAATTGCTTACGATATAATTCGAATCAGGGTGATTCGAACTGCCCATGCATAATTCGAATCAGTTCAGTTCGAACTACCTAGCATGCATACTCCCTCATAATTCGAACAACATTGATTCGAATTACTACTGTTTTTAGTTCGAGTGAGATTAATTCGAATTACATAGAGACATGCTTTTGGTTGATCCATATCTCATTACTCGGTTTGGCTGAATCATGTAATATCTCATCTAAATTGACTTAATACTGCAATTTGTCCATTTTTTTAATTCTCCAAATTTTTTAATCCATTCAGTCAAAGAATAAAACATAAAAAATTAAAAACAAATGATAAAAAAAATAAAAAAAAAGACATAGTATGATCTTATCAGAAGAAAAATATGTCAGTAGAAAATTAAATATTTTGGTTCAAATATTAAATCTCTAATATATAATTTTACAAAAAACTAATATTTTTTTTCTTTCTTCTGTAATAATTAATTTAGGGTGATGTATATCCAAGCTAAGAAAGTTGAACATAGTCATTCATTTTTCACCTTTCATATGAAGTCACCGGAACGAGAAATTAGACTTTTTTTTTTTTTTGAGCATTTTTTTAACACTTACTAATTTCTTTTGGCAATAATGGATTTAGGAATGAGGTGATTTGAGAAAATAAAAAAGATGCAAAATAAAATTATTTTTAAAATTCTTGTAATTCGTAAAAATAGTTTTAGCAGTACAATTAACTTATTTGTTTTTTTTTAATTAAAGTTACAGAAATAGTTAATATTAACTACAATGACTTAATGTAATTCTCCTATAACAATCAAACATGTCATAGAAGATATCTAATTTTTTATTTATGAGAGAATTGGCTAGAAAATTTGCATCAGATTTTTTGAAATACTTACAAAAATAATATTCATTCTTTATAACGATAAAAATATTCTCAAAATATTATAAACACAATAAAAATAATAAAAAAATAATTTTTATAAGTAACAAGTAACTTTTATATTTGGTAAATTGTTTATGTATTTAATTTAAAATTTTGTAGGAATATTTAAATAAGTATTTAAAAAATATGTACAAAATTAGATAAAAATTCGATTTCTAGAATTTTTTAATTTTTTAAAAGTATTATTTGTTATTGATAAAAAAAAGTCTTTTTAGCGTAAAATTATTATTTTTTAATAATAAAATTGTCCTTTTTTTTTTAAATTGTATTTGTAAAAAAATTATATCAAAATTTAATTTTAAAAATATTTAGATATTTTCATCGTATTTTCAATATTTTAAAAAAAATATCGTTATAAAAAATTAGGGTTATTTTTGTCGGTGTTTCAAAAATTTCATACGTTTTTGGTCATTTATCCTAGACACATTTGAGATTTAGAAAAGAAATAATATAATTTAAAAAAAATTTAAATGCAGTTATTTTTATGTGAAGTTGAGAGTAATTAAATGATAATTTAGTCAAATCTGTTAAATTATTTAATGACTTTTAACTATTCACTTCACACGAAGTTAACTGCACTTAAAATTTTACCTATAATTTATTAGATGAGAAAGTTTAAAAGGCAGCACTTTTATTAAAATCTAGTCAGTATTTATTTGAGTGTATAATCTCACATCATTAAAAATACTAATGATGAGTAAGGGTAGTAAGTAATTGGTGGGTTCACTAATAATGACATTAACCGGATGCTGCATTAAATCTCCAAAAACGGCATCAACCATTTCATCATCATCATGTTCAGCAGCCCCTTAATCGGTACGAATTAAACATGAGGCAGGAAAAGATCAGATCCACTCAAGACTTTTATACTTCAACACAGTAGTTGGGTAAAAACCAAAACTAAATTAAAGCAATGACCCATAGGTACATAACTATTTATAGATGAGAAATAATCTCTCGGATTTTCCAATTTAAATTTTGTAACAACTAATTTATGCTGTAATATGTTTGAGTGTACGAAGAAACATATCCAGCTATTGATTTACTTCTACCTTTCCGCTTAAATCCATGATTAATCAACCTAAGTTACTGTATTAATCAACTTGATTACCCATCACCCTATTTAACTCAGTAAGAACAACAAAGTAAGTAAGATTGATAAGTTACAAGTTACGTTATTCACGCCAACATGAGATGGAATAAAGGGAGAATTCACCGACAACATTATTATCTTCGCAATAAACAGTATCGCTTCCTACTCGTGATTCAGTTAAATGGAAAATTAGTGGATTTTTCTTTCTCCTTTTTTCTGTGACTAGAATCTGCTCCTAATAAGGGCATGCATATACACGTTGGATTTATATTTTCATCAGGAACATATACATAACATTTTAAACGTCTACCTACCTAGCTAAGTTAGTTAGATAAAATTAGTAATCAACAAGATACATATATAAGCCAATTAAATTAATGCGTTTCTTTTTATTCGATAAACATTACAAAACTTACATCAATTTGTATTTGAAATTGCTGAAACTCAGAAATAATACATCATTGAAAATAAGAGACCAAATTTATTCATTAATTAATCATAATAATCAAGGCTAGGCTCTTTCCCTCCATCCATAGAACCCTATTATTATTAAGGTTACTATTTAATGTATTGAAAACTTCAACAAGTGGCTTAATTAGTTTCTCGTGGGAGCTTAATTATTGTGTGGTGGCCTGGCCGGAGATCAAGGTTTGTTTAAGGGTTCAAATTAAAGTATCACATCCAATATTGTACGTACTTAGCATTTATACCTACCCTTATTAATTAACAACGCTTCTTCCACTCACACCTGCATATAATACATACTTAGCATATATATTATATCGGTTCCGCTACGTTACCAACAGCATATTTGCCAACTTCTGCCAACTCTTATTTATAATTGTGTTTCATAGAAGTGTGTTCATGGATGTGTCTAATAAAAATGTCTTTTTTATAGCTGTATTTAATAGAAGTGTCTTTATAGATATATTTTCTGGATGTGTCTCTTTATATATGTATTTAAAATATATTAATTATTAGACACATCCACGAACACACTTCCATAAAACACAATTATAAATAAGAGTTGGCAGAAGTTGGCAGATAATATGTTGGTACCCTATACTTTTCCATATTATATATATCATAATATTTTTTTTTTAATTTTCACATCAAATAAAGAAATATTAATTAAAGTATTTATTTAAAAAACTAAGATATTATTAGATAACTATATATAAGTAATTATACATCTAATAGAAACTCTTACGCTGATTGTGTGCTAGTATTCGAGTAGCTAGAGTTGAAGAAGGAAGGAAGATTAGGGAAGCCAAAAGCAAAAGTGCAACAAAAAAGGGCTTCATCATCTTATGACTATTAGGAATATAATTAATCAGTGAATGATAATACAATATAATAGAACAGTATTAGTGTCATAATATTATTTTTTAAAAAAAAATTGATAAAAAAATATATAAATAGTTATATTTCAAACAATTAAAAAATACTTAAAGAATACACTTTTATCTTGGACTGCTAGCAGTTCACGGGTTGCTAGAGTTGAAGAGGGTAGGACTCTAGCAGAGGGTAGGAAGGTCATGGAAGCCAAAAGTAAGAATGAAATGAAAATGGCCTTCACGGTGATTAATGGAAACTACTATTGTACTGTATTTTTTTTTTTTTTTTTGTGACTACTACTATTGTAGTGTATATGTTGTCATTTATATTCTCTATTCAATTTCTTTTTGTATAAATAGGGTGAACGCGCATTCATATCGAATTGGATACGATTAAAATTTTGTTTTGATCCGCACTAAAATTATTAGATTGCGTCAAATGGGATCTAATATTCACAATTTTTTAACTTAAATTTGCATATTGCAATCGAATTGGATATCGGATATATCTACAAAATATATAAATATTTTAAAAAGATTATTTTTATTAAAAATTAACAAAATACTATTCTTCTATTCTTTTAAATATGTTTACTCTTAAAATATTATTAAACATATTTTTTAAATAACAAAAATAAAATAAAATAATATATATAATAATTATTAGTTGAAATAAAATATAAAAAAAATATTTATTTATTTATTTTTGTAAATTCGCAAATATGCGGATACGTACATAAAATTCATAATCCAATTCTATTAGTGTGCAGATTGAATTTAATTCGATAATCTTGTAGATAAAATTAATATCATAATTTTCAAATTAAATTTAAATAAATACTGCAGATATACGAATTGGATCAATTAAAAAACACTCATGTTGATGGCTATACATGCAATGCTGTTGTGTATTTATATTGTCCGAAAACCGTGTATGAAGAGGGAAGGGAAGAGATTCAGTTATCCAGCCATGTAGATGTTAAAGTCTAAATAAACATAATAAATAAAAGAAAAAGTATAAATAAATAATTTTTAAAGTCTAAATAAACATAATAAATAAAAGAAAAAGTATAAATAAATAATTTTTAATTAGTTAATATCAAATAATTATAATTAATAATTATTTATTTTGTAATTTTAAAAAAAATAAAATTTAAATAATTATTAATTAATAACAATTTAAAAAATTAGAATTATTAATTGTTATTGATAAATTAAGGTTCTATTTGGTTAATGTATATGATGAGACATAGACATAAAGACACAGACGCTAAAAATATGGACATAAAATATTTGTGTTTATATATTGAGTTTGGCAAAAATTAAAGAACAAGACACACATATTTAAAAAAAAAATTGAGTTATCCTTCGACAAATTTTACTACTATTACTGTATATCTATTATTCCAATTCCAAACACTACATATCTTACCATTAATTGAATTTTATTTCTTCTAATATTTTTTATTTTTTTAATATCATCTTAAATTATTATTCAAAAATTAAATATATAATTTTTTAAAAAAAATAAAAAATTAAAGCTCAGGATTTATCAAAGATTGATCAAAATTTAAATAAATAAAAAATTAAATATACAATGTTTTTTTTAGAAAATAAAAAGATAAATTTGATTGTAGAATCTAAAAGAAGAAGAGAAAAAAGAAAGATTTGAAAAGATAAGAGGACAAATTTTAAAAATTTAATAAAGATAAAAGAGTAAAAAATTAGTATCTCATAAATTGTGTCTCAGTATCTCACCAAATTAAAAGTACATAAATTTAGTATCTTTTGTGTCTCACCAAATCAAACAGACATATGTCATCGTGTCTATATTTCTTCAACCAAACACTACCTGACTGATAATTAAATGATTGGGTATTGATTATCTAACTTGAATTCATAAATAAATTAGAACTTAGAAGACTTGTTCAGTAACATACGTGATAGTAGTGAATGATGACATTTTAAGGATAGTGTAGGCTTGGGATTGGACGAAATTTAAACTATATTAATTATTTGAATAATTTTAGAGACATTCACATTATTATTGCTTGCCAACACTGAAATTCTTATACTAATAATCAAACTTTTTATTTCCATTCAGAAATTGAAGTTTCTCTTATTTCCTAGTGATGGTTAAATGGCTGTGATTATTCTCCGGAGTTTTATACTGTACAATAATAATCATTTCTTATTTTTGTGAATCACCATATACGAAACAAAATGATGAGTCACTTTTATAGAAAAAAATTATTATTTATATATTAAAAATAACCACTAAAATTAGTTACTAATATATTTTTATATAAATATATATAATTTATTTTATTTTTAATATTTATTTATATTACAACATATATATATTTTATACAAATAGTTGATTTTAATGTACACATAATATAGTTGTTTATAAAAAGATAATATTCCATGATTTACTTTAATTTTCACCAGATCTGGGTGATTTAATATTTTCGTAATACTAATAACTAAATCACACTACTCACATAATTTTGTTATGTTAGGGTGCGACAGAACTATATATATATAATTGAAACTCAGTGAAAGTTTTTTTTTTAATATTATATTATTTTATATTTATACCGTGTGGAATTTGAAGGTATGATACATATCTGTTACGACAATATTTTATATTTATATTAAAAAGTATATTGACATTGAAATATATATATATATATATATATATATATATATATATATATATATATATATATATGCTATTTTTAGTAATTTCATATATAGAAGAAGAAAGAATTATTGCAATAATGTAAATGGGACTACCCGGACTAGCTAGCATCAATTTTCTACGACAATTATTCCTTTTTAAGTGATCATCATTTAAGAATTGAAATCTAACTAGCTAGTTGCAGAAAGTAATGCTCTTGGTTTTACGTACCAATTTAAAAGTAAAATTTTGGAACAAATGTAATTTTATTTTATGAATATTTGATGATGACGTAGTTATATATGCTCCAAAGAAAAAAGGAAATCTAATATAAGTAGCAGAAAGTAGCGGTTTTATTTCACAAGCCCTGAAAATTGAAGCAGGCCAATATATGGTTTTATTTCATAAGCACTATTACAACAAACTCAAAGCTGAACGCATATATCAGCACTCTTCCACAGAAATAAAAAACGTACATTGAGTTCGATTATTCTACTGGCTAGTAAAACAAAAACATACACATAATTATATGAATTATTATTGCTTCTTCTTTGACCTCAATTAATTAATGAAGTGTTAGATAATGCTTAATTATTTGGTGGCTGGGGGGCGGCAAGGTTCACCCTGGTATGGATTATTAGCGCTGCATCGTTTATAGGAAGGAACAGGAGTAGGGTTTACAAAAGGACTAGAATGTCCTCCTCCACCTCCTCTTCCCATTCCTTCTGGATAAGCATGTCCTCTTCCATTTGGATTAAGAGCTGTTCTTCCTCCTATTCTATATGCTTCTTTCTCATCACCACCTGCATATTATATATAAGTAATTAACAAAAATTATAAGCGATTAACAATTTTTTTCTCTTTTTTTTTTTATTTTTTTTATAATGGAAGCGTTCATTCTCTAGCATTTTCTAATAACATCATTAATAATTTTTGTTTCGGGCATATTAAGTTTTAATAAAATAAATTAATAAATTGATTTTTGGTTATTTTAGAATATTAGATAAATTATTTTTATTTGTTAAAATTTTATTTGTTACTTTTTAAAAAATGTTAAAAATTAATTTAAGCATATAATACATACTTAGCATATCATATATATATATATATATATATATATATATATATATATATATATATATATATATAAAATCATAAGCATTTTTTAGATTTTCACATCAAATAAAAACATATTAATTAAATTATTTATTTAAAAATTTAAGATAGAGAAAAGGAAAAATAGGTCTCTGACATCTTGTCCTGCGGATATTTTCGTCCCTGACCATTGAAAAATACTTTTAAGTCCCTAACCTTCACAAAACTTGGACAAATCAGTTCCTCCGTCCAAATGCCTCCGTCAGGGACTGATCCATCCAAATACCTCCGTTAGGGACTGATCCGTCCAAATTTTGTGAAGGTAAGGAACTTAAAAGTATTTTTCAATGGTTAGAGACGAAAATGTCCGCGGAGCAAAAGGTTAGGGACCTATTTGTCCTTTTCTCTTTAAGATATTAGATAACTATATATATATATATATATATAATTGTACATCTAATAGAAACTCTTACGCTGATTGTGTGCTAGTATTCGAGCAGCTAAAGTTGAAGAAGGAAGGAAGATTAGGGAAGCCAAAAGCAAAAATGCAACAAAAAAGGGCTTCATCATCTTATGATTATTAGGAATATAATCAGTGAATGAGAGTATAATATGATAGAACAGTTTTGGTTTTGCATAGAGCCACACAATAATCATGTATTTATAGTCACAAAGGTTTGAAGAGTCAAGTAAGACGCCTAGCAAATTAAAAGAAAAAGGTTTCAAGATATGGGTTGGAAAAGTAGATAATGTCCCTAAGAAACTAAAGCAGCAGCACATGCGTCCTACTCAAATTATTGTATCTTTTGATGAAATTATTAAGTGGCAAGTTGACTTGACTAAAAAGATACTTTAGTTAATTTATTCACCTTTTAGTATAATTGGACTCTCCAATTGGGATATTAATCGAGTGACCACAATAACTAACAGAATATTATAAAATTGTTTTTAACTCTTTTTTTTTAATTTACAGTTTAAAATTATAATTTAAAATTTAGAAAATGAGTTTAGAATTTAAAATAAAAATAATTTACTGAATTTACAAAACATTTAATTTCTTAGTTTAACTCTTGTCCTTAATTATTTAGGAACGAATAGAGGAAATTATTACTTCCGTCCAAATGAAATTTTAATCCCAAATTGTTAGATAAAATCATTAATTAAGGATATTTGATTTTTGTCCTGTATTGGCTTGTGATTGAATGATATCATTTGAAGAATTTTCTTAGCTGCTTCTTATGTCATTTTTCTACTTGCGGAATGTTTTTAGTAAGATTTTAAGATAATAATTTTTGATAAAGTAATAATAATATTTTTTAATAAAAATAATATTTTTAAATTATATTATATATAAAAAATTTAATATATAATAAGTTATTTAATAGACAAAATTAAATATTTATATTTAAAAACATTTTAAATGTCTTTATCTAAGTCACGTAATTTAATTTATACCAAATTTAGATAATTTAATTTTTGTAATACTAATAACTAAGTCACACTACTCACAGAATTTTATTATGTTAGAGTGCGACAAGGTAATACAACACAACACTATAAATTAAAATTCAATGAAAGATTTTTTAATCTTATATTATTTTATATTTATACCTTGTGGAATTTGATGGTACGATACAAATATGTTACGACAAAGTGGTCAAATTTGATGGCAAAATGTAGCAGGACTACTATCAATATCAAAACATAGACTCGTATGTATTTAGAAGACTTGATAAAGTACAGCAACATTTATATTAAAAAGTGTATTAACAAATACCAATTAATATAACTAAATTAAATTAATTTAATAATTAATTTATTAGTCTGTTTAAATAAATATAAAAAATTTAAATTATTTTAGTATACTGTATATGAAATGAAAAAAAATGAATATTACAAAAGGAATATATGACAAAAAAAAGAAAAAACAAAACAGAAAGAAAGAAAGAAAAGAAAAACAAGGGAAACGACAAGACTGTGTTCTCATTGATCGGCCATTGGCTTATAAATAAAATGCCAAGGGCGAAGACTTGAAATAAGACCACTAATTATTTGCTTTAGCTATTATATTATGAATTTTTTTTACTTTAAATGAAATTCACGTGTCATCTCTTGCTAAAACATAAAATCCAAAAGGAAATTCATTGACTCATTATTTAAAGAATTTTCTTCTTCTTATGTCATTTTCTGCTATATTTTGAAATCTGACAGCAAAATACATTAGTCAATAAGACACAGATAAACTGTGTAACATGAACATTTAATTAAACTCATCGTCAAGAGAGTTTTATTATTGACAGATTACTATATAAATTAATAATGAAAGCTGCTTCATCACTCCGATCCACCACGAGTGATAAAAGCCAATTTATTTGTCTTCATAGATATGTGTACGTAGTAAATACTCATGTAGAGATATTTTTATGTAAAATTAATAATTGTTAAACGATAATTTAATTAAATTTATTAAATTATTTAATAATTTTTTATTATCAATTTTATATTAAAACAACTCCACGTGAATAATCATTTTATATCAAATGACAACCATATCTTCAAATTAAATGTCACAGCACAATTATGTTGATTAATTCAACAAAAAGAACTTCTTAAGTGCTTCGAGATCAAAATAAATTATAATGCGTGACATCATTTATAAGACTTATATTTTCTGTTATAATTCATGAGTTACATCTTAATCAGAATTACTGTTAATTTTCTTATTAAAATGAGCTTAATCGAAAATAACATTCTAGCTCATTTGGCAAATTTAAAATTCGTAAAAGGATCCTGTGTGTACATTCTATCAACTTCAGTTTCGATTTCTTTTTAAAATTGTAAATTTTGGTATGAAATTGCTGGCGAGGGTAATGAAATCATCCGTGAGGCGAGCTAATGGAGTCCTCAATTAGTTAGGAGCTCTTTCTTTTTTTGCCCCATGTCGTCATTGGGAGGCAAAACAAAAAGAAAGAAAGAGAAGGATGAGGTTTTTCTCGCTTTTGGCATAATACCCCATAGGCTGAGAAGCAAAAGGAGGAATCCGTCCGAGGAGGGCTCGCGTCTGATTAACTAGTTGGTGAGGCAATAGTTTACCAAGGCAATGATCAATAGTTGGAATGATCTTACCTTATTATTTTCTTAAAAAATAAACAAAATTTTCGTAAATAGTAGATATTTCTAAATAAAAAAGTATGTCCTAAGATTTAGTTTTTAATCCGCATATTTTTACCCTTTGTAATTCTTCCTCAGCCAGGTGACATTTGAATATATGAGTATATATTATCTAATACATTAATAAGCTATATAATAACTCAAGCAAGCAATGACAAATTATTTTAAATCAAAACAAAAGCAACAAATCAATATATAATAGGTTTTCTTATCTTTAATTCACAAGAAGTTGAAATAATAGATGACACATGCATAGTCTATTCTCTTCATTAATAGAGATGGCACATTTTTGGATGAGGGATCTTGCATTAGATAGTGCATGCTAAAAACATATTTCGATAAAAAGCACACAAAATGAGTTATAAAAATTAACTTGATAATATGTGTGAACAAAAGCACACAAAATGAGTTATAAAAATCAAGTTGATAATATATATGATGCATTCTATTAAGAATTTGCACATGAAAAATAATTTGGAACAGAAAACAGATTCTCCATAACCATAGGGATAACTCAAATCATCATTCCGTACATATTTTATATATCCAGGGTCCAAACTCCAGAGACCAAAGATCATGGCAACCGTAGCAAAACAGAAAGTTTATGATTCACAATCTGAATTACTATTTCTTTGCATTTTTATTTTGTCACTCGTTTGAAATTCCTCTCAAATTCAAATTCACCATGAACACCATGAAAATGAATGAGCCGTTTTGACGAACAACAATCTGTATATAAAAATTGAGATTACTTTAATGAGAATTAATGTTATGGTGCATAACACCTTTTAACTAAGAATAAAGAATGTGTATGATTTTTGTACAATAGATTCGACTATGTCATGTGTACACCAAAATCAGCGACCAAAATAAAATACATGTTAGAATACAAATACACATCGAAAATAAACTAAACCACACATGTATTTATATTGAAATACATTGGTAGTTGATTTTAGTGTACAAATTGTATTTTTTGTTGAAAAAAAATAATAGCATCTGCAATGCACTTCACAAATTTAACTATAATATTTACATTTCATGAATCATGAAAAACACACTTTCATGAGTTAATTATCTTCAATATCAATATCACTCGCATAAACCACTCATATAACATAATTATACATTTTTCTCTCACTCTCAGGACACTCGCTACAAAAACAGAGAAATAGAGTTTCTTTAGTAAATAACTCAATTCATTTCATTCTTGGCATTCATTTCATTGCAAGAGTGGTGGTACATCTTGATGAAGCTATAATGATGTAAGCATGGATAAATCACAAGCTTGATATCTAACACATTTTATTCCACAAACAGAAAATTCACATGACAGAAAAAAAAGAAGGAAAAAACATGATGCTTTGCATGGCCTCTGATCTTCTGTGCATGTTTTGTTAAGTATAGCCACAAATAAGTCTGGCAAGCCACAAGGGTTTCGCAGTCTTTATAAACAAGCTTCCAAGGAAGGTCCCAAACACCACTCCACATGCATATCCCACTACTACTGACTTCCACCCAAATAATGATTCTTTTGCCTCAGCAAATACTGAAGGTGCTTGTTCTTCACCATTACCGCATGACTTTGACAAAGGGAATTCACAAAGCATTGGGTTTCCTCTGTAGGAATCATTTTGAAATGTATTGAACTGTTTTCCTGTTGGTATCACTCCCTCCAACTGGTTTTTCGAAAGGTTCAAGACAGATAGAAAATTCAAATTTGTCAAAGACATAGGTATTTCACCTTTCAGTCGGTTCCATGAGAGGTCTAACCATTCTAAACTTGTCAAATTACCTAAAGTTTGTGGAATGTTACCACTGATTTTGTTGTGAGAAAGGTTAAGCCCTTTGAGAAAATTCAATTCTCCTAGAATTTGTGGAATTTTTCCTTCAAACAAGTTATTTGACAAGTCTATAGTTGTGAAAATAGTTAATATCCTTGACATTTCTCTCTCTTGACCTTTCATAATGATCACAACAGAGTCATTATATGGTACACTGGTCGTATTAGCATGGGTGCTCATATACTCCAAACTATCAGCTTGAGTATTATCATTCAGAGTCGTCATCATTCCTTGAAACTCTTGAAAGTATTGCATTGGCAAAGGGCCACTAAATTTGTTATTAGACACATCAAAAATTTTCAACTTTGGAAATGGATGCTTCATACTCAAACTAGTGATGGTACCATGAAATTTGTTATTTCGCAAACTGAGTACCTGTAGTTCCTGAAGAGCTTCTAGCCGACTGGGAAATACATCTTCTATGTTATTGTCACCAAGGTCTAGAACTTGCAGTTTTGTGCAATGAGCCAACGATTGTGGTACTGGTCCCTTTAATTGGTTTCCATTCAACTTTATAGTCTCAAAAGCATTATTCTTGGAGAAGTTTCCAGGTATGCTTCCATAAAAGTTGTTGATTTGCAAATCCAAAACCTGGAGCAAAGGAAAGGATCCGAAACATTGTGGAATATTGCCAGTCAAATTGTTGTGAGACAGGATTAGCATATTGAGGAAGCTTGCATTGCATATTGTTGAGGAAATGCCTCCTGTGAAGTTGTTCTTTGAAACTGAAAAATAATAGGTGCCATATGATGGAATTGGAATATTTCCTTGCAGCCTGTTGAGACTGAGATCAATGAACTGCATGTGCTTCCATTTGTACAAGAGCTTGTCATTAAACCATTTGGGAATCACCCCTTCAATTTGGTTATCGGAAAGGTCTAGTACATATAGATCTTGAATGCTTTCTAGGAACTTAGGAAATTTTGTAATCTTACACGAAGATAAACCTACTACAGTAAGGTTAGGTAAAAAATAGTCAACATTGTCGTCAAGGTTAATAGAGAGAAAAGCATTGTGAGATAGATCAAGAAAATCTAAAGATTTGAGCTTTGAAAATTGGTGAAAATCTATATGACCACTCAAATTAGCTGAAGATAAATCCAAAGTGGTAAGATTTTTAAAATTAAATATTGAATTTGGAAAACTACCTTGAAGTTTATTATTAGACAAAACCAAATAATTCATAGAATAAGTCGAGAATTCTCCTATCGGTCCTACGAGGTGGTTATGCCCAAGATCTAGAAATGTCAATGAAGGCAAAGAATAACACCAATTTGGAATTGTCCCATTTAATGAATTATTATACAAAATTAGGGACGTTAGTTTTGAGAGTTTAGTATCCTTACTTGGAATTGGGCCTTCTAAGCTATTCGATGACAAATCTAGAACATTAAGTTGGGATAGACGAAAAAGTGATGGTGGCAGCTGGCCTCCTAGACTGTTAAGGCCAAGTAACAAAATTTCTAATTTGGTGAGGTTGGCGAACACATCTGGGATGTGACCACTGAAACTGTTAGAACTAAGATCTAAGTAGGTGAGATGTTTGAGGTTTGAAAGCAAAGATGGAATTTCACCATGAAGTCTGTTTCCTAAAAGTTCCAAATGAGTTAGTTGAGTGAGATTCCAAAAAGACACAGGAATTAATCCATCAATTTGGCAATTCCGTAGCCGTAGTTGGTTAAGAGAATTCAAGTGGCCTATGGAATCAGGTATTTTTCTGATAGAAGACATGTCTACGCCATCTAGAATCAGCTCTTCCAAGTTAGTGGTGTTACCAATGAGTTTGCTCCATGTTGATTCATCAAGTCTCAGTTCATCATTACACGACGCGAGATCAAGCGAGAGTAATTTAGACAAGCGAGAGATCGTGGAGGGAATATGATTGCCAAATGATGAGCATGATAGATTGAGATGCGTGAGACTCACAAGATCACCAATTCCGGGATGTATTGGAGAGTCAGAGAAGTCATTGGCGGCAAGGTTGAGTTGTTGAAGATGCGTGAGTTGGAAGAGTGTGCTGTTGGGACGAAACTCGCCTTGGAGCATGCTGCAACTCAGGTCAAGCCCAATCACGTGTCCTGACGTAGTGTCGCACGTGACACCATCCCACTCGCAACAATCCGTACCATTCTTCCACGACGCTATCTTGTTGTAACAAGAGGAAAGCCCCGGCCAACCTTTGTACAATGAAGTGTTAATGGAAAATGAGTTCTTGAATTGGAGCAAGTTTGAGTTGTCATGGTGGTTGCATAGTGGCAACACCGATGAGCAACTGGAAGATGGATTATGAAGAAGAAGAAGAAGCAACAAGAGAATATAACACCTCATCATTATGTTTAGAAAACTATATTTGTGTATAAGTGTGTGGCGCATGGCATTCAATAATGCAACTCATGAATGCAAGTTTATATACATCAGCCAGCGCGTGGAATATTCTTCAAACTTAGTTTCTAGTGTAATGTGTGGAGTGTGGTACTTACTAGGTACTCGCAGTCGCAGAGGGAAGACACAAGATTTTTCCACAAAGCGCGTTGAATAACAACTTTTGTCATAATCGGGAAAAGTTGCATGATATGGACTAAGGAGAATGAAGACCCAACAAGCTAATAATTAAAAGTCATAACCAATGCAAAAAGATGTTTTTATTTTCAATTTTCTTCAATTCTTTTCAATTTTTCTATCACACTTATCTTAATTAATCAAAGTAACAAATCTTTTTCGTGGATGCTCAACAAGTGAGAGTTGGACCACCAATAACATAACATGCCAATTGAAAAAAGATTCTTCAGACTTAGTGCTAAGAAGAGTTGAACACTTGAACAACTCCAACTCTTTCTCACCATCTAATTAAAACTTTAAAACATATTTTCTGTAACTAAAATTCTTACCACAAAGAACTAAAGAAGAAGAAGAATCATGCATATGGTGTCATATACAATAATCTTACGATGTTTTCAGTCAAAGTGTCATTCCTACTAGAAGTCTAAAATTATATATAATATATATCATATCAACTGAGAATATATTTTCACAGGCCAATTCAATTTCATAATATTTCTTTATCAAATGCAATAAGATGTAGACTAACATTTTTTCAGGAAGTGCTTAGATTATTTTTTGATTCATTTAAATTTCAAAATAATATTAAATAAATGCACAGAAATGTATTATAATAAGTTGACAATATATATGATGCATTCTATCAAGAATTTGCACATGAAAAATAATTGCACTACGCATGAGGTTCTGTAAAAGTGTCTTGTAAAAGAATTTGGAAGACATTCTCCATAACCATAGATATAGCTCAAATCATCATTCCGTACAATTGAGTGCAAACAATTTTATATATCCAGAGACCAAAGATTATGGCAACCCATAGCAAACTAGAAAGTTTGTGAGTCACAATCTGAGTTACTGTTTCTTTCCATTTCTATTTTGCCACTCAAATGATATCCCTCCCAAGTTCAAATGCAGCAGCAGGGACTCTGAACAACATAAGAATGAATTAGCCTTTTTGATGAACAGCAATTTGGTGTATGTCCATGTCCTTCAGCATCACTGCACGCCCACACGAGTCGCAGGGGGCTGTCCTCGACCCACAAACGCTCTCATGCTCAGACAATCCTCTTAATCTATCACGCGCATCAATGGCAGAATTTCCAGCTTGTACCATATCACCACAAAACCGACATGAAATTAACCGCAAGGGGCAAACTGAAGCTTGGTGCTCAACCTAACAAAAATGTAAAAACATATTTATCAGATAAATTTAAATAAGACGAAGGCATTTGTGATTTGGCACTGCTTTTATAAATAAACATCATATCTAAGCCAATTACAATAGTAATACATTCGTAAGGGCAAAAGGGTATCAAAAGAGAACAATGTGAAGAAGGGAATTAACTTACCATTTGCTGTTTCTCAAGGATTATTCCACAAGGGCAGTGAAGTGGCTCATGAAAAACTTTCATGTGTTTTTCCAATTCTACCTGCTGGAAAGCTTGACCACACCTATCACAGTGAATATGGTTCTTGGACTCTTCCATTCTAAGAACAACTCCACAGCCTGCATGCTGACAGACAACATTGTGCCTGCTACAGTATGCTTCATGCAGCGCGATAGTTCTAGAAGGTATATAATGTTTGCAATTCCTACATTGTTCGGTATCCGTCCCAGCAGATGACATGGAAGATGATGATGCTTGCTGACCCACTTTTTGATTGAAGTCGTCCTGAATTGTGACTGATATATTATACTTAGTCATCCCCTTAAAGCCATAAATACCTATGCTGTAACTCCCTGCTCCTAACTTTTTATCTTTAGAAGTAAGAATCAACGTTTTGGAACCAATATCATGGGAAGACCACTCATGTTGATGCCGTGTAGGGAATATGAGAGGATGTCTAGAAATGAATAGATCAGTATCTCCTCCATCTATTTCTGATTCCAATTTTATCTCTACACTAGAACTCCCACTAGAGATTTTCTCCCATGTGCCATTGTCGATTGAGAATTTGTAATAGACAAACTTTCCTTCATCTACAGTTCCACTTTGTGATGACCCAATCACAAGTGGCAGTAGAACATGCTGATCTATGTTGTCTGAGGTTGTAAAAGGATCAACTATGTCCACTTCAATATCTGTTTCTAAAACAGATACACTTTTGGAAGGTTTCAATTCAAGCACCCTTAATTTGTATACAAGTTCTCCATAGTTTACGGTTAAAATGTCGCCTTGGGAAAGGGTTGCATGCTGCCGAAGACTTGTTTCAAGGATAGCCTTATGATTTGGCAAATCTGAAAATCCAACTCTTTCAGGTTGAAGTTTCGCATAAGTCCCTTTCGGAAGCCAAACATAGCGGACTTCAACTAATGGAGATTTTACCATGCCTTCAGAAAACAAATTACTCCATACATGAGGAGGAAGACCCACTGAACCTTCTTCTGCAGTGAATTCCAAAACTCCGGAATGGGTTGTCCCTTGCTTCTCTTTATCGATATCTTCAATGCTTGAAGAGCCTTCAGTGTGAACTAATGACAACTGGAAGTACATGGGCCCCTTGTCCAGAGCACCCTGATCAGACAATTCTGTGAAGCAAGATGGAGGCAGTTTTATCTTATCTCCATTACCTTGACAAGGCACAGCTTCCAGCAAACGGTAAAACACAATTCCCCTCCCAGCAATAAGGCTTTCTTGCATCTGTTGATCAGCCTGAATTAAGAAACACAAATGAAGAGAAATCACATATTCAGTATTTGATTACAGACGTAAAATAAACAGATATAAAAATAGCAACTGCAGGAAAAGAAAATATTGCACAAGGCATGGTAAACATTCCTATATCATAAGCTCATAACTTCTTAATGAACATAACTACATTATAACAATGAAATGTGAAATTGAATGTACACGAAAAGAAGTACAGAAGTAAAAAAGCACGGAACATTAAATTACATAGACATCGAAAAACAAACAATGAGGTTCCTTCACCACCAGTGTGTTCAGTCAGATAATATCATACTAGAGCAAGATCCAACATCTCCTGATCCTAGCAAAAGGGCGAGAAGAATAAACTTGAAAAGGCAACAACAAAAAAGAAACACTACAATCAAATTTCCATCATAGAGTTGAACCAAATTGTCACTAGTAACTAACTATTAAACTAATAGCAATATCAAAATCCTATACTGGTACATTGCACTTCATGAATCATGATAACTCCATTCCTTGTAAAAAATAACACACAAAAGATAACACCCATCTCCGATGTCCTAAAGCCTAATTCTCCCATAACAGACCCAATATCGAAAACTTTAGCTCACCAAGGTGAGTGCAAAAGGGATACATAACATCAATTTCAAGATTCAATCAATCCATACAAGCCTTTTTAGGGAACAATAAAAAATCATAAATCTCTAATCTTCAACTAGGCTATTCATTCTCAAGGTCAAGGACACAATTATTGAAATTTAACTAAATTACAAAACTAAAGATAAAATTAAGCAACAACATAATTGGATACCAAAAGAAAATTAAAGGGGAAAAAAAGGGGTTTGGGGGAAAAGAGGTACCTTGAGTTGAGCTTCAGCTGCATCGATACGACGAGATCGCTGAGCGGCTTCGATGGCTTCCCTCTGCTTGTGTGCTTCTTCTTTGGCTTTCTTTTCCCTGAGAAGCTTCAACCTGGCTCTCTCTTTCCTCTCCTTCTGCTCTTTCTCGAGCTTCTCTCTGGCTCTTCGCAGCTCAAAATCCATCTCTGTGTTTCTAGTTGTTCTTGGTGAATGATGAATCCGTGTAGATGAAGAAACGAAGGAGCTTTTGATGGTTTTTGTGAATCCAAGAATTTGGCATGCACGATCACGAAGCTGTGTTTGTCTCTCCTTTATATTGTTGTTGGTTTCGTTCAAAGTATTTGGGTGGTTTATTTATTTATTTTTATTTTATTATTTTTGCAGTGGTTGGTTGGTTGAATGGGTGGGTTTAATACTTTAATAAGAAGGGGGCTTGTATTCTAGAAGGATCTGGGCCTTTCACATGAGCCCAAGCCTACTACTACTTTTGCTGTAAGAGTTGAATTGTGATTTTGCTTCACACCAAATAGTTTCTTTATTTTTTTTAATGAATTTTGAGCGTTGGTTAATTTCTTGAATTCATTTTGCTGTTAAATAGATAAACGTGTATATACTCAGAAAGTCACCAAAAAAAATAAATAAATAAATACTCAGAAAATGTGATTAAGCGGGTAATAGTAAAACTCGTCCTTCTTTAATTTAATCAAGTTCATTTTTATGTATTGTATATAAAAGAATTAAATTTTTTAAAATAAAAAAAATAAATAATTTTATTATTATACTCTTAACTAACATGTATGTATCTTTACAATTTATTTTAAACTCAAAAAGATTAAGTTGATTAAGCCGCTAGATGTGAAAAATAAGTGATGATAATATAATGTGCTTGTTTGGGTGTTATTTTTAAAAAAAAAAAATTTTAATGTTAATTTCTTAAAAAAAATTTTATAAAAATAAAAGTCATTTTATGTTTGGATATCTCATATAAAAAGATATTTTTATTTATTAATTATGTTTGAGTAAAATAAGATTAAAGTATTTTTTGTTCATTTATTATGTGAAAATATTTTTTTTTTAAGAAAAAAAATTCTTTTAAAAAAAGATATAAATTGTAGTTTCTCAAAATTAGATATTTTTTTATTTTTTTAATATTTTTATTTTTACTATTAAAAATTTACCAAACACATTAAAAAAATATTTTTTCATTAAAAAAATTTTTTTTTATCGATTTAATGACGTCCAAATAAACACCATATATAATAGTTAATGTGAGATTTTAAACTCAAATTTTTGGGGGAAATAATAATATTATTATTTATCTTCTTAATAAATATTCTTAAACCATTAAATGTTTTTCTTAGGTAAAAAGTGGGTTTTATACTACTTCAAGACATTATTGTAAGTATCTATTTATTTTATTTCATTTAATTAGATTAAGTAAATAAATTTTCAGATGTACAAAATTATATACAATACAAACTTCCTTCTTTTCCTGTTCTTATTATTATTCCAAAAGAACATACAGTAGTGTTCATTAAAATAAAGTGATCTACCTCTACGACATGCATCACTGCATTAATTAATGAAACAATATCACACAAGTAATTAATAATAAGGAGAAAACATGAAAAAATAAAATAAAAAACAAGATTATTTACATGAATTAATGGAGAACATTCACTAGGGAGTAAAGTAGTAGTCTGGATAAGAGCTTAGCCTTGGTAGCCTAGGCGGCTTAGTAGCTGGTGGGGAGCCATCACCATTGTTACTTTGGTAAAAATCAAGAATAGCATACACTGTCTGAACAATGGTGAGTGCAAATAGGAGAATGGCGGCAACAAGTGAGATCATAGCCCAGGGGTTTCGGAAGTAGGTGTGGATGAGATTGGCGCGCCACTTGTTCCATGGCTTCTTGCAGTAGTTGCTCAAGCTCATCTGCACCACATCCAGAACCCCTTGGCGGTCCGCAGTGATGTCCTTGGACAGCGAGTTGAAGAGCTTCGCCACGTCCTTGTGACACCCTAAGGCATTCACTAGGATCCCTCTCCTGTGGAGCAAGGCAACGTCTATCTCATCGTCAATTATAGTGTCAATGAAGAACACATATGATGTTACCTGACGAATTTTAATATATAATTCAACGGTTAGATTCAGACATTTTATTACAAAATATCTAACATTTTTTTTTGAAATTCAGATGAAGTCAACTTCACGTAAAGTTGATAATCGACAGTCATTAGATAAAAATTTAGTTAAATCATTCAAATTATTTAACGGCTCTTAGTCTACGTTTGTTTCCGAGAACAAGATAGGACAAGACAATGAAAACAAGACAAGACAAGACATTGATAAAAAGAGACATAAAATTTTGTGTTCTTGTATTCTGTTTAGTGATAAACTAGAACAAATTATGAAAATTCAATTTATTCTTATTTTTTTTCATTCAAAAAATTTGAGATGAAAAATATAATAATAAAAAATATAATTATAAAAATTAACAAAAAAAATAAAAGAAAAATAAAAAATAAATTGTGTCATTTGTTAATGTCTCCGTGTCCTTCCTGTCAGGATGGACACAAAATACATTAATTCCATGTCTCCTTTGCCAAACACAATTTTGTGTCCTGTAAACAAACGCATCCTTAGCTATTAACTTCACGTGAAGTTAACTGCGACTAAATTTTTATTTTTTTTAAGATAAAAATAAACTACTCTTTAATTATTAAAGAATATTTTCATCAAATAAATTAAAAAATAACTTATTTTAATCCTATAAAAAAATACTAAATAATAGGCAGATTATTAAAAATAATTTTTAAAATTGTCCTTAAAAAATGCACATTTTGTAAATAAAAAAGAGAAAAAGTGTAATTTAAATATTCTTAAGGATAAAAAGTGAGATTTTTTTATATATATATCGCTCAATTATACAAAATTTAATAACTAATAAAAATTAATTTTATATTAAAATTTTAGGGTTTAATATAACTTGAAAATTTTAAAATAAATATAAAATATATTACCTCGTTGCCTGCTCCAACATGGAGTCGCTCGAACGCCATGAGATTAAGGAACATGGGTTCGGTGGTGTCGTCGACCACCATGGTCGGCAGTCGAAGTATGCCGCGGTCGAAAGAAACGTCTTGAAGGCTGTGACTGCTTGATTTCCTAAACCAAATGCCGGCTTCATGGAGCTCGGTGGCAGAACGGATGATCTCATCGGTGGTGCTGTACTCGGAGTCCGCCGTGAACCACCTGTAGCAGCAGTTTCTATGGGTTGTGGATTTTACAATACGTGTTGGGTGGGTTGGTCCTTGCATGACAAGGCCCTTTCTGTATACGTCCAATGCATGCATGCATTTTCCCATTTTACCCCTTATAGTTGTCGTTGGAGACAGGAATCTTAGGATTTGCTTGTTCAATAATTCATCATCCTGTCACATGCATTATATATTATCAATTCTACCTAGTTAATTTAATTTATCATCAACTTTCTTGCAGAGAAGAAAAGGGATAATTCCTTTGGATATATTATATCATAATTTTTTTTAACTTCATTTTTTAATTTACTTTTTATATATTATGAATATTAAAAAAATTTATATAAACAACTAATGTGTATGTATTATTATATTAGAAAAAAATAATTTTTAAAGTTATTCCTTGCAAAGTTATTTAAATGTATGAATCATGTAAAATTTTTTAACTATTAATATATCAAAATTAAATTTTTATTTTATTTAAAAAATGAAATTTAAAAGCATGCATGATTGTAAAAATTACTAACTACCAAGAATCACGCACATACCCAAGAATGTATAGTATATATATGACATATTATTCTACAAAGAATTATTACTTATTAATTACTTTTCTAATATTTCATTTATTTATTAATTACTTAATAATTATTACTGAAGCTAAAGAGATAGATAATCAGCTTGAAGAGCTACTTGATACTTTTGAAGTGAATTAGTAAAATGTGAAAACTCAGGTGAAGTCGATTTTACATAAAATTGATATTTAAGAGTTATAGATGAAAATTTAGTCAAATCAGTTAAATCATCTAATGGCTCTCAAATATCAACTTCACGTAAAGTTGACTGCACCTGAGTTTAATTCCGCCTTACCAAAAACCTTTGGTAAAAGTTTAATTTTTTTTTTATTTTTGTTGGGGGTAAAAATTAATTAACTAATACGCCTATATAATATACATAAAGAGTAGTAATTCATTTGAGTTATATATGGCAAAAAGCAGAATCTAAATAAATTGAGAATCATATATATATATATATGCTAAATATCAATTACCTGGGGTTCGCCATCACTCTCAATCTCAATCAAGGTATGAAGAACCAACATAGGCAATTGATTCTCAAGCATAAGCATGTCACGCTTGATATATGGCATGACATACAATTTCCCATGTTCACTAAACACAGGATCATTCTCAGCATAATCACTTGGAACACAATCATTAGCTCTAAGAATTTCCAACATGAAACACCCATCAACAATCATCAACTGAAGGAACATATTCTTGTCTTCATCCCATATTGGATCAAGTGGCCTATAAGAATCCTTCAACTCTTGAACCACTTGGTCCATTCTTTGGAACACCAATTCAATGGACTTGTTGCATCTCTTGAGGTAATGGATTAGGGCACGGTGCTTGTGTTCTTCCATGGAATTCAAATGATCCTTGCCTTTGTGGTAAGGACCAAATGACACTGCTTGTGGCTCGTAGGCCTTCTTGTTAAGCTCGGTTACACTTTGGGGAATTTTGTAAATTGATGGCCTCTTCCATTGTTCCTTCTCATCACATATTGAAGGACCATTGCCTTTGAGTTCTTCATTGATTTGCACCACCCATTTTGTTTCTTCCATGTTGGTGTGTATGTTTGTTAGATATGACAATAGAGGAACTAATGAATGACATATATACGTGATTTTATAGTGAAATTAAAGTGTACGTTGAATTATATATTTCGAAAAATATTGAAAGTGGAAAGTTTGCATGTATCAAATAAAGATCCAGAGGATATATTAATGGCGTTTTTCCTTAAAATAATTTGCTTATTAAAAAGAAGTTGGAGTTTATTAAATTATATTCCTTCCTTATTATTAGAAGCTTCTTGTAAGTAGTTTACAAATCTACACTTCTCTATGGGAAGAAAAGAATATCAAAGCTTGTATCATCACTTGCCCCCTAAAAGTAGTTGAGGCTATTAAAGTATTAATAATATTACTGAATTAGAAGAACAGGAATCATGCATGGTTGCGACATTGATATAAAAGGAACATGGTTTTAGTACTGACGAAGTAAAGGGGCTTGAATGGTCACATGGTGAAACTTTCATAATGTGGTGCCCGTTGGATTCCATTAATTGACACATGCATGTGACGTAAAAATTAAACAGAATTAAGGTAAAAACTTAGGTAGGTACAGATTAAACAACTTTACATGAAGTTGATAATTGAGAATCGTTAGACAAAGATTTAGTCAAATTATTCAAATTATTTAACGACTTTTAACTATCAATTTCACGTGAAGTTGTATTTTCACCCAGAATTAATTAGTTATTGAAGCCTAAGAAGACTATTAGCAAAACCTAACTTTGATAGGGTAAAAAATATATATACAACTAGGTTTGGATGTTTTAGCAATTTTTATATGTGGTATTATTGTATTGGATTTACCATTCATTTGTTGAAAACAAAATCAAATACGAATTATTTGCTAAATGGGGAATAAATCATCGGATTTTTGTTTTTATTAATTTTAAAATGTTATTAATTAGGGATGTAATAATTTACATGCTTCGATCTACATTAATTGAGTTTGGGATTAAACAATGTAACATCTTCAACTTACTTAATTATTGTTAGGACCTATCCACTATATATGGGCCTATTTTGTGTTTAAACTTATTGATTAATTACTTAGTAGAACTGTAAAAGTTTTTAGATTTATTTAAGGGTAAATGCTATGCTGTTTAAAAAGTGGTGCTTATTTATTAAAAAAGGTTAAAAATCAATATTTAATTTAAAAGATATAAAAATAAATCATTTTTAAAAAATCAAAATTTATCACAAAAAATAAGTTAGGCAAAAGTTAGACAACAATTGATAGACACCATAGAATTCACCTTAAAATACTTAATCAATGTAGTAACAAATTAACAATAATGATTTATTTAAAGCATGTGGCATTATTGCATTAATCAACCGAAGTATTTGTTTCGTAAATTAGTAAACAAAAGTAGGCAATATAATTTAGGTACAAAACTCTAAAGCAAATAGTTAATTAATTAAGAAATAAAAACGAAAAAGGTTTCTTAGTTTTCTCCGAGTCCGCATACAACTCTAACTGTACACACCAAATCATGATTCATCTGACTGACAATTGATCTATGAGAGTTCGATTTTCATAGGAATTATCATCATCATCATCATCATCATCATCATTATCATCACAATCCTCAATGGATGTTGATGATGCGAGTAGTGTCATAAGAGCCACAACCACAGATCTCATACTAGGGCGTAGTAGTGGATTATCTCTTGTGCATGCTCTCCCAAGTTCCGCAACCTGCATGCAAATCAAACTCTCACTTAAACTCAACTTTCTATAATGTATGTATTAGTCCTAACATTTGAATTAAAAATTAATTTTATCTTTAAAAACATCTTATTTTTAGTCTAAATATTTTACTTCGTCATATTAAATTTTAACCAAAATATTAGGAACTAAGATAATATTTTATCCTAAAAAAATAATTAACTTAATATTTAATTCCATAAATAGTAACATTATACTTGTAATAATTTCTCATGCACATGTAACTTATGCAAAACCATTTAATTTTTAATATAGAAGTGAAATTATTGTGTGTGAGAGAGAGAAGTGGTTCCACACCTTGAGAACTGAGTCAATTGGATAGTTCTCACCAAGCCTAGGATCCACCAATTTTCGAATGGCTTTTGAAGGATCACTCTTATTAAGTGCTTCCTCAAACTGCAAAAAAAAAACATACTTGCCATCAAGGGGTAGTAACTTGGTTTAAGAGTATAATTTAATTGCATTCTATATTTGCTTTGCTATAAGAAAAAGTCTAGGGAGCCAATTATAGTATAGGTCAACTAAATCAACTTTCTTTTATTTTTTATTTTAAAATTCGAAAAATTAGAGTATTAGGGTTATTTTTTGTTTTGTTTTACAGTAGACTTATTTTTCAACTAATTAATTAGAGTTGGCTTCATCTCTAATTGGTTTTCTGGTTTTCAAGCAGAATTGTTACTATAAAATATGAACAAATTTCAATTAAGGAATCAGTTCTACTAGAAAACCAACTAGAAAGGTAGCTGATTAGAGCCAACTAGTTGAAAAACAAAAAATCTGTTATAAAAAAGAAAAAACAACCTTCTACTACTCTAATTTTTTGAATTTCAAAATTAAAAATACAAAAAATTAGCTTGAGTTAGCTTAAATTGTAGTTAGCTCCCTAAACTTTTTCTTAAGAAGTATATGTATCTATTATATATTCTAAACTCACCAAAGTTACAAGGCCCTTTGATGATTCAGCAACGGTTTCACCTGTCTTCAGAACAGCATTCTTGGCTGAAATCAATTCATAAAGTACAACTCCAAAAGCATATACATCTACTTTTGGAGAAACATCTCCATATTGTGCATATCTGTGAGAAAAGATTATATTTGAGAATTCTTAGATGATTTGACTAAACTACTTAATATAATACATATTTTTTAAGATAATTAACAACCAAGTTCTTACTCTGGAGGCATGTATCCAAATGTTCCCACAAGACGAGTATGAAGTGATAAAGAGCTTCCAACTTCCCTAAGTTTAGTTAGCCCAAAATCTGCAACCTGATGAATTTCCAAAACCTTATTAGACAGTTTTAAAATATTAGTCTCATCAGAAAAAAGAAAAAAAAAATTGCAAAATAATGATTATTGCCAAGAAAATTACAATAAACTAACCTTTCCACGAAAGTCTTTATCTATTAATATGTTAGCAGGTTTCACATCACGGTGGATATAAACAGGAACAGTGTGTTCATGTATATATTCAAGTCCTCTTGCTGAATCCAGAGCAATTTGCACCCTTGTTGACCATGCCAAAGGTTCTCTCTCTGAAATCATGTTACCAACATTGTTACTAGTATGATAACAAAGATTAAATGTTGAATTTGGATCATAAACATGCTTAATTTTTGGTACATAATGTAATGTGTTATGACATGAAAATATGAAAGTAATCTCACCTGTACCATGCAAATATTGGCCTAAGTTTCCATTTTCAATGTATTCATACACAAGGAAAAGAGATCCCTCGACGCAATATCCAATCAAACGCACCTAAATTGTTCATAGAGTCAAGTTGAGATTCACTGAATGCCATGGAAAGTTGAACTTTTGATGTAGAAGAAAGTAGTTACCAGATTCAAGTGATGAACATGTGTTAAGACCTTCAACTCTGAAAGAAACTCTGTTGATGCTTGAACATCCATCTTCTTAATTGCTGCTTTCTGCATAGAATAAAATTATGCAGATAAAGAACTAAATGGTTAAAGATAATTTATTTTTCCTTTTAATTCTGGAAGATTATATAACATTGTTAAAGATATAATTGGCTTGTTCTTACTTGGCCTCTCAATTCTGCAAAATAGACAGCTCCGAATCCACCCTGACCAATTTTGTTATCAGAGCTGAAGTTATTTGTAGCCTTGGCTAGTTCTTGATAAGAGAATTCCATTGATTTTGCCGCCATAATCGCCGGAAGGCCAGAAGCACTAGCAGCTGTGGATCCTGAAGTTTCATATTCACCACTGCTAGATGCTTTACAAGGATAAGGAAGAAAGAAATAAAAGGTGTTATTATTATGAATTCATGATCACAACATAATTAATTCATTGAACATTTTAACATTGTGTCACAGTTAATATAACTTAATCAACTAGAAAGAAACAAATAGTAGAATAAGAAGCCTAGAATTTCAATAAAATATAGTTACCAACTTGGGTTGAACTTGATATAAAATCTTCTGTTGGCAATTTAATTTTTTCTTCTTCCTTCTTCTGGAAATATCTAACACAAGCACAAATTAATAATAGCAGAACCCCACTTGTTCCAGCTATAGATATTCCAACAGCAACACCCTTAGCTAGACCTGTTTATATATAAAAATAATAAAAAAAATTAATAATTTAAGCTCAGTGGCAATGATTTCTTCTGTTATAGTCATTAATATAGCCAACTTTCTTTGAAGTTCAGAGAGCTAGACCTGTTCTGCAAGAAGAAAAAGAAAAATGAGAGTTAAAAAGGATAGAAACCAAACATGAAGCAAGCAATTCAATGCTATAAGGCACCAACCTAGGATACAAGGGAACATAGACTCCATTTTGATCTGCAAAGTTGAGGAAGAATAAAATGTTAAGCAAATGAAATGCACACAAATTCATACCAACTACTTTGAATAAAATTAAGCAACTAATGAAAAGAATAATTTTTATTTGAAGAACACAAAACATAAAGGATCCCCGATCCCCTATAAGAGGCACCATGATCCGAAATGTTAAGCCTATCGAATCGTCAAACTGACACAAATCAAATAAAACTAACATGTAGCATCTTAATTAAAACCTTACATAATTCACTAATCCTTCAATTTCATCATAATTCACCAAATACTTTGAACTATATAAATAGCATACCTCTTCCTGGAATGAAAACTATCCCTCTAGTTTGGTTGAAGTTCACACCTGTGCTTGAAACAGAAATGGAAAGGCATATGAAACAAATGCAGATAAATTACAACTATGTGATTTCCCTAATACATATTCTAATCACCAAGATTACAAGATTTATAGCTACCTGGATTATAACCCTGAAGCAACTTAGGATCAAGTTTAGTCTGATTTGCAATTTGCAGCAAAGTATTACCTTCACTAAGAGGGAATGTAACAAACAAACCATAATCCTTTGAAACATTGCTGTTCCCACAAGAACAATTGACTGTGACATTAACCTTAGCATTAACAGGTACATGATTAGGATCATAGTTGTTGAACCTTTGCAAAATCTCAACTGTGGTAAGATCAGAATATCTCATGTTTGCAATGAGATCATAGGTGTCACCTTCAATAGCTGAGTATTCAAACACATGCCCCAAGAACTCACCATTGATGCAATCACAAGGGAATGGAATATTGATTCTGGTGAAGGATACTGGTAGATTATTGGGCATTTTGTCCTTATTGTAGCTAATGATAACATTAGAGTTTGGCACAACATTTGAATGCATAAAGGATGCAATGCTACCAAGCATAACTTTAGGGTATACAAAGTATGAAGCTATAGCTAAATCACAACCCTTTAAACACTTTGATTCTAAATTGATGAAACAAGAACACTCCAATAACAAAAAGAACAAAAGAAAACTTTTCTTTAGCTTCATTTGTTAAGGAGATTGATACCAATATCGAAAGAAAATAAAAAGTGTTGGATGATTCTTATAATTGGAAATCACAATTTGTTCAATTTTAATTATTTCATTTCCTCTATTTGAAGAAAGTGATGTTACATTTTTTTTTTCACTCCTAAGTTATAGCCAGTAGAATTTTATGCAGAGAGTGACCCAAAAGTCAACACATATTGGCTCTTAGGTGCATGCAAAAATATACTATTAATTCATAATTAGTTTTTGTAGTTGAATTGCATACCCTTTATTGAGGCCATGTTTGGTGTATTAGAATAATTAGAAGAAGAGTGTATAGAACAAATTCTACTATAGAATCATGTAGATTGCAAATGTTGGATTATTCAAATGAAATGATCTGCATCCAAGATGCCAAGCTTGTCGGGTAATGTGAAACTTCTTAGCATAATGTGTCCTTCATGGTTCTAACAAAAGCTTACTTTAATTTTTGAGGCACGCCTGTACTAATAATTAATGGCCTGGTGCTACTATATTTCATTGACTTCACCCTCTCATTATTATGATCAAAATAAATAAATAAAAATCTATGATATTTGGACATTTTAGTTTATTTCATTATTGACTTTAAATTATTTTATATACCTGATGAGTTTGATTGAATAAGCATGCTTAGAAGTTAGCAGACCAAAACTAAGTAAATAGGGATACAAAAATGGCCCATGAATGGTGGTCTATGTCTCATGGAGATTTGATTTGGTAGTTTTATTGGGATCACAGTACAGTTGGCTGCTCATTGCTTTCAACTCTCATGTCTCAATCTAAAAGGTGGAAACTCAGGTGCAGTGACTTCACGTAAAGTTGATAGCTAGGAGTCATTAGATGACAATTTAGCCAAACCTGTCAAATCATTTCTTAGCTATCAACTTCACATGAAATTAACTACACCTGAGTTACAAACACAAACTTTTCAAATAATCTTTAAAAATTACTCTTTCATGTAATCATTAACTTATGAGGGTATTGATTGTGATTGCCACGATCAAATAATCCATTTTACAAATAAAACTAGCAATCATCTCTCTGCCAAGATGAAGTGATGATAAAATAATATAGCCAAAGTTTTCTTGCTAAATTATTTGTTGCATGATCAACTAAATTGATAGAAAATTCAAAATTGCAAATGAAATGTATATATTAAGATTAGTTATTTGATTACTTTCTAACTTTTCATTTAATTTGACTAATTATTATTGAAGGATACTTTTGTAAAATGAAATAAAAAGTACCTTATTTTAATCTTGTAAAAAAAGGAAGTGTAGGTCATCTAAGTATCTCTTAAGATGAACAATGTCTTTCAAAGTTGTGAGGAAAATAAAAAAAGACTATCTGTTTATAAGTGTCATATCCAATTACCAAATGCAATATTTGAGAAGCTAACCATAGATGATGTATATAACTCTGTTTCGCAACACGGATTGCTTGTTCAACAAGACCATGAATAAATGAGACAAAAATTGATAGATATATGAGAAATGCAACAGTTGGTGTGAATCTTCCCAAATTAGATTTTGTTTTGCAACAGAAAGAATGATAATGTGACATTTGCCTCATCCTGCATTATTAGTCCTATCTTGCAGACATTATAGACTCACAAGAGCATGATTTTCAACTTCATAGAAGCAATCCCAATTCTCAATGGCTGAACATAGTGTCCCAAGAGCAAGCACAATGGAACAAATAATTAAGTAAAAGACTAAATGGCAGAATCAAACTCTTGTCTTCTTCCATGGCTCCTGGAAATATTTTCTTCCTCCTGCAATATCTAACATAAATACAACATGCTAATAACAGAACTGGTCCTACACTCCTGCAGATATTCCGGCAATAACCCCGCCTCGCAGACCTACTGTGAAGATTGAAGAACAATATATCCTTACCCTGGATCTGGTATTGATATCAAGCTCATGTGTAATCAATTCTCAAAATAGTACTACTTTCTGCTCAGAGAAAATGTCATACCTCTAGTGCTGAAAAGTAAAACAAAAACACACTCATCAAGATTAGCACTAGCAGATTATTAGAGAAGAAAAAAGGTTATTCATCTTCCTGTTCAAATAGCATAGACAGAGTTAGGTTAAATAAAAATAAAACAAAATACCTTGGGTAAAAAGGCACATAGTTACCATTTACATCTGGAAAGTGAAAGGGAAAAAAATTATGAGATTAATTTCAAGGATTAAAGTTCTTTGGATTATTGTCTCCGTAGCATTACTCAAAACAATAAACCAACACTAATTAAGTACCCTATTGAACATCATGAATAAGAACTGATACCTTTCCCAGGAACATAAACAAGGCAACTCCCTTGGCTGAAATTCACACCAGGACTGTATCTCAGCAGCAACAAAGGATCAAGCTTTGTCTGGTTTGCAATTGACTCCAGGGGATCCTCAGGCCTAAGAGGGTATGTGATGAACAAACCATAATCCTTGCTAACATATCTGTCCCCACAGGAACAGTTAACTGTGACATTAACTGTTCCGGTCTCAGGAATTTCATATATTGAATAGCTGTTAAAGGATCTCAACCACTCAGCAGTGACCAAGTTGGAAAAATTCTTCTTGGCAATGGATTCATAGGTGTCACCACTCGAAACCGAATATTGGAATTTGTAGCCAAGAAACTCACCATTGATGCATTCACAAGGGAATGGAACGTTAACCCTTGTGTAGTCTTTGCCATTTTTGTTGTAGTTAGCAATATCTTGTGGCCTTGTAACAAACCGTGATTTAAAAAGTGTTGCAATATGTGTGAGGTTAGAACCTGTGTGAGGATGGTAAGAAGCAAAAGCTAGAGTTTAATTTTGATGCACTTACAATCACATTCGTTCTTTTGGATGAGCATTTACGCCGTCAATGTGAAATATAGTTATTTTTACGGTGAAAACTCAGGTGAAGTCGACTTTACGTGAAGTTGATATTTGAGAGCCGTTAAATGAAAATTTAGTCAAATCAGTCAAATTATCTAACGGCTCTCAGATATCAACTTCACATGAAGTCGACTTCACCTGAATTTCCACCTATCTATCTATTCTTAATATATAAAAGTAGGTACATAGGTTTACCCACATTGCTTTTAAGTTATTTCTCTTCTTCTACTAACGCCATGTCAGCACCAACATTTACTTGGCAAAATTTTAGAATCCACCACTCAAATCTTGCCAAATTAACTTTTATTTTCACATAAAAAAAACACAAAAAACAACTAAAAAACACAATAAAAACCAACAAATTAACTTTTTTCAAATTAATCCTTATTTCTAAAACAACAAAAACACAAATTAACATTTACCCCAACAAAAAGCTCTCAAAATCAAAGAGCTTATTATCTTTCTCAAACCCTCACCCTCTTAGCACCTCTCCGTACCAAGATTCTATTTCCTCCGTCCTCTTCCGGTCCCATGAGCCATTGTTTTTCCTCAAAACAAATTGTACATCGCGATTTCCATCTCCAGCGGAGCTGCATTGCATAAATTGCAGAAACCAGGGCAAACTCCATTCCTCCTTTTGCGGTTTTCCTGCCAGAGCTCAATTCTGGGTCTCAGACCAACGTCACTGATGAGTTTGGAAAACTCCTATTTAATTTTGATGATGAACAAACATTATTGAAATATTTAATTACAAAATTATTAATTTGATCTTAAATCATATTTGCTTAACTAATAATTTTGTTGTGCAGATTTTGAGATGGGCCGAAAATGAAATTTTGGTTTAAGCCCAATTGTGTCAATCAATAAGCCTTGCTATATGTTTCTCATGCTATGAGGCTGAAATATTAATTGGGCCAGAATAAATATTATTGCTGCAAGCCCAAACGAATACTTTCTTATGTGCTCTATGCTTGATCCGAAAAATATACATCAGGAAAGCAAATGTTACTAATTGGGCCAGAATAAAACTCAATGTTACAAAGCCCAATCTTATTGTTGATGAATGTTTCCAAACTTGGTTCGAAACCAAGATGAAGAGAAAGCAAAAATGCTTTCAACGGATCCAAGCACTTCACCATGTGATGGATTCCAAAATTCATTATATTGTCATTTAATGCATGGGAACTATGAGAGAGAAAGTTACAGCTGAATTGATTGATGGCCATAGTGCTACACGCCACTCTAAGCTAGGGAAGTAAAAGCAAACTTTTACCAACTAATTGGTTTATTACATTTGAATTACTTTTCTTTCAAGTTGTTTATTCTCTCTCATCTCCTTCTTCTTTTCGGTCAATATCCAGAAAATAAAGGAAGCCATGGAAGCTACATGGAGCTACCGAAATGAAGCTGCATGCATCAAGACCATCAAGCTAATGATGGCAAGAAAACATACTAAAATAAAAATGAGCTGTGGCTGAGATTTTCACCAAATATGGTTAGATTTGGTGAAGTAATCTTGAGCTCTTCATGCTCAAAAATGGACAATGAAGATTCGGCCAGCAAGGGAGATTCTTGGAGGATGGCTTGTCTTTGATTCTGCTCAACCACCACAGGAAGTAGCTAGAGTGGCGAAGTGATGGTAGAGGCAGAGATTGAAGCAGATAAAGTCATCATCATCATGAAGCATCAAGGGCCAGAAATCCATCTTGGAGAGCAAGCCAAGGATGGAGAGCTCAGATTGATGAAGGGTGATGATTAAGAAAGGACTAGAGGTAATTGCATGTTGGGTTTTGCATGGTTATCTCTTCTCTCTCTATGTGGCCGAACCGGTTCTGTTTGTTGAAGGAGGAAGAAGTTGGTTCGGTTGTTGGCTTCAATAAGTGGAGGCTTCCCTCTTCTATAATAAGAGTGAACAACTACTGTTTGAACCAAGGAGTTAGAAGTAAGCAGTGAGAGTGCAAGGCATAGGATTCTCAGAGCTACCTAAGCTTACAGATTTTCTTCTCCTTCAATGTATTATGTTTAGTATTTTTCTGTTTAATTTTGTCATGTCTTGAGTCTCATGGAAAAAGGCAAACAGTGAGGTTTGTATGAAAAAGCCATAGAGCGAAAAAAGGCAGAGAGTGCAAAATTAAAAGAAAAAGCCATAGATGTCTTAGAGTTCCTTTGTTCATCTATGTTGTGTTTCATGATTTTGTGGGAATCCCCTTGTAAGTTGGGTTAGCACTTTACAGTTTGTAATCAGGTTGATTATAGTGAAATTCCATCATAATTGTGATGGAGACTGGATGTAGGCTGCACTGCACTTAGCAGCTGAACCAGGATATATCTGGGTGTAGTTTTTCTCTCTTCTCTACTCCATTTCTGTTTCTACTGCACAGGAGCAAAAACGAGAAATATCTCGTGCCAAGTGACGAGACAAAACTAAAAGTCTCGTAGCTAAGGACGAGAAAAAAAGAAAAAGTCTCGTGTCCAGTAACGAGATAAAAAGACAAAAAGTTTCCTGAATTGGTCTCACAAGTCAGCAAGGGTTATCAAGCAAAAAAGGGGCTAAGATTCAACCCCCCCTTCTCTTAGCTACTGAAACCATCAGTCACCATTCGGCGCCACCAACGTAGAAAATTTGTCCCAGGTATCTTCCTAAAAATTTTCAACTTTGTCGTTTACTCTTCTCATTGTTCAATATCATTTTCAATAGTCCTATTTATTTGTTATAAATAATAACATTTTAACTGTGAACTCATTGCAAGTAGCACAAGTTTATGTATTCCTCTTTTGTAAACGGTTCTGTCCAACAGTCACAACCAAAATTAATGTGCATTTAAAATTATTGCTCCCTATATACTATCGATTGTAATATTTCATCATCAAATTATAAATTATTATTTTACATGTGGAATACTTCTTCCACAATTTACATTTACGTGTTCCTCTTTTTCAAATTGTTATTCCACATGTGCAGTATTACTTCCACAATTTACTTAGAATGGATTATCATTCTTTGATCATGTCTTATTCTCTTTGTTGTAGAAGGATTTGAAGTGGTAATGACAGGCCGGAAGAGTTAATACCAAAAATTGCTAGATGAAAATCAACCAATCACTATTTAGTAAAATCTTTTAAAAAAATTAAAACAAAAAACTCTTATCTATTATTATTCAATTGAAACATCAAGTACTAATTAAATGCAATAAATATACATTAAAAGTGTCATAATAATAATAATTATAAAAAATTTTAGTTACAAATATCCAAATTCTACAACTTATACATATTAAGACTCTTACTACTCTTCATTTCTTAATCTCTTATACTAATTGTCAAAAATTCTTTAAATTTAATATAACATTTTTATATGTTTTTCATTCTCATTCATTTATTTTTTTCATTATTTACAAACAAAAAAATCGCAAGAAAAGACAAAGTGTAACCATTAATGTAAATTGAAAAAAAAATGCAGTTTTGTATAATTCTAATATAAATAACCTATGTCTTTTTAAAAATAAATAAATTCAAAATCTATTTATAATATGTTTTCTAAAATATTTTTAATATAATATTTATTAAAATATACTATATAATATAAATAATCTACTTCTTTACGTATTGCGCGGATCTCACTCTAATTTTTACTACATTATGTAATTTCTGCATGTGTAAAACTACTTTACATTGACAGCGTATTAAAATTAAATTCTAATTCATAATCTAAACATTTTAGAAGTAGACTTTATACACTTTCAGCCTTACATATGATTGAAGTTGACCCATATCATTGGTTAGCTTCAATTAATTAATTAAATATTTAATCAAAAGTTAATAATTTTAGAAAATTTCTTGTTGCATTGTGCTTAACTGCTTCTATGCATGGTAGTACAAATTAATTGACACGTGTAGAGACCGGGTAAACTCCATCAATATACCGTTTTCTTCTAAGTCAATGGTTTATTTACTCAAACGTTACTTATATACAAAGAGAAATTTTTATGCCTACCAATATTTAACTTGTCATCAATGCAGATCCATTGCATTTTAAAAAGCTGTTACAAGGAAATAAATATATGTAACCTAACAAATGTTTAATTGAAGTGACTCAATTATTCTCCATAAAGAATTGAATATTCCAATATGCACAAGTGTTTGTTAATAAACCACAAAGAACCATGCAGCAAGCTTTTGACAAATGGAATGGATGCTATATTTTGAGAACATCGATAGTTCATCAGTGCTATAATAAATTGATAGACATTCCCCCCAAACAAAACCAACCCCCTTCTTTATCCTTTATCCTTTATCTCGACAGGTTAAAAATTAATCTATCTAAAAATTTATCATTAGTTAATATATATGTTGTTGCATATACTAGGCAAACAAAACAACCCCCCTCTTTATCTCCTACCTCGACGTTGTAAATATGAGTTTCGTTTAAGAATTTGCCATTAACCAATATGTTGTTGCACACACTAAGCGGGATTAAACCCCTAATACTTATTTAAGCAGACAAGTGAGCTAACTACTTAAACAATCCAAGTAGTTTAAATTGATAGACATTTAAAATGTGTTAATAGAGTGTTTCTTCCTTAAAGAGCTTTAGAATAAAAGTTTAATTATTCTGCAGGTCCCTATAGTTTCACCGAATTTTCAATTAGGTCCCTATACTATTTTTCTTTTCAGTTTAGTCCCTATACGTTAATTTTTTTTCCAATTAAGTCCCTGCCGTGAGAATAACGTTTAAGATAACAGAATATTCTTAGTAAAAAACGAATATTCTTGTCATTTGGTTGGAGTAGCTAGCGGAAGAAATATTAATTTTTCAAAAATACCAAAAGCACCCCTTACATTTTATCCCAAGAAAAAAAACCCTAAGTTGCTCTCTAGAGATCGCGTCCTCTGCCGTCTCCTGCGTCGGTCCGTCGTCGTCATCCGTCTCTGGCGTCATCTGCAATAGACGCTTGGTGGTCTGCTGTCCGTCGCCTCCTTCTCTGCGCTGGTCTGCTCTGCTTTGTTCTATTCGGAGGTCTTCTGCGCCATTTGCCCATCCAAGCTGTCGCCGTCCCTGGCGGTGCTTCGCCTCGCTTGACGTCACTGTGCCGCACGGAGTCGAGCTTCGTAGCGCCTGGCCTCCCGTCTCCGCGTTGTGCCTCTGCTCGATCTCCCTGTACTCGAACTGTCTGTAAATAGGTGACAAAAAAAGTCTCTTTTTTCAGTTTTAAAACTTGATGTTTATGCTAATTTTTTTTTAATATATATGGCATTGGTTGAAATCTATTTGTTAAATTGATTTTTAGATTGTTTTGATATAATGGTTTATTTAGGGTTTACAATATGGATATTTATGTACAATAATTTTTTTAATTGGTGAATTGACATATAAATTAATTTTGCTGATGATGAATTTGGTTTATTCTTGATTGTTGATTGTTGTTGCTGTGATGATGCTATTTTATTAGGATTCTATTTCTGTTTTTTTTAATGTAGTGATGGGGATTCAGATTTTACCATAGACATACATCATGGTGGCAAGTTTCATGATATAGAGTATGGGTTAGAATATTTGGGGGGAAGGGTGTTGGAAGATATGCATTTTCAGCTCGACGAATGGAGTTTGCAAGAAATAGTTAGTGAGCTGCAGAAGTTAGGGTGCAAAAGATATGCTAAGATATGATACTGTGAACCAAGATGTTAATTGAGCTCGGGTCTTAGAGAGTTGATGAGTGATGGAGATGCCATAAGAATTGGTACATTATTAGTGTCACAAATTGTTAAGCATTGCTCGGTGTATGTTGTTGATGGTTGCAAGGAAGGTAATGGTGTTGAGATATGTTCGAATGATAAGGATTATGTGCCAACTGAAGCTGAGTACAGTGGCAGTGGTTTCGTAGAAGTAGAAGTTGAAGGTGAATCAGAGGCATCTAGTGAGGAGGATATATTTGATGATAGTGTTGATGATGGAGATCACAAGGATCATTTTGGATTTGATGTTGAAGATGAAAATGATGGGGGAGTTTCAAATGCCTTTGGGGGATTTGATGGCCCGTTAAATCAACATGACAATATTCAAGCTACTGGTGTTGATGCTGCTGTGAATGATGCCGCTGTTAGGGAGGATGTTGAAGTTGGAGAAATTTTTGAGGGTTGTGAAACTGAAGATATTGATAGTTATGAGGGAGATTCGGATGATATAATTAAGAAGAGAAGATATCCTAAATATAATGAGGCTGAGATGAGCAGGGAATATGAGTTTAAGGTGGGGTTGGAGTTCAAGTCACTTGGTCAGTTTAAGGATGCTATTAGACAGCATGCTTTGTTGAATGGAAGGGACATTAGGTATATCAAGAATGATAAGGTTAGATATAGAGTGGGCTGCAGAAGAAAGAAAGAGAAGTGTAGGTGGATGGCATTTGCATCCAAAGTTAGTAGTTCCGATTGCTTTTGGCTGAAGATCCTTAATGAAAAGCACACTTGTGGATGAAATTACAGCGGTATGCTTGCATCAAGTAGTTGGGTGTCTTAGAAGATTGTTACCAGTATTAATAGGGGAGAGGAGATGAAAATTGCAACAATAATTCAGACCATTCAGGATAAATACATGGATAATATTCTAGTCACAAAGGCTTATTGGGCGAGGGAAGAAGTACATGGCAGGACTATTCTGCATATTTGGTGTGAGGAGGAGTGGGCTAAAGTTAGGAGTAAGGAAGCAAACAAGGGCACCTAGTCTACATATAGATTTAACTAATGACTTAGGTATGATTAAATTTATAGTTAGGGTTGTTGGGATTGCTATTAAATAGTATATGTTGTGATGAATTGTGTTTCTGTGACCAATATTTATTATGTAGATAGGACCACTATTTTAATATTTTGGGATTAAGTTGGACCACTTTTAATTGTTGCACTTCTTGAACCTTTATTTTGGATTAGGTGTGTAACATATTATATGACCACTTATTTTGTGATATTTGTGTACGTATGGTTTACAGGAACACTTATTTAATGGAAATCCTAGATATGTGGCATATTATATAGCCACTTTTTTCTGCAACTTGCTGACCAATTATGGAACTTTAAATATTCACATTGATAAAGTTTCTTTCCAACTATGATTTTATTGTTATACACACACAAAATATATCAAAATGCAAAATTTATTCAAACTAAACATAATTAGCTTTAATTGGATTGAAGCCATAGAATCTCTTACATTAGAATTTCATAACAAAGATAACTTTAAACTCTTACAAACCACATTCCAATTATTAAGACTAGCAAAAACATAAATAGCACATATTGCATTTTACATTGAATTTTTATATTGTCATTGATGCTCGACTTCTTGTACGGTTTAGAATTTCACAAATAAAATTTCGTTGCAAGTATAGTTCTAAACCAACAAAGAATCCTCACATGCAAAAATATTGGTTGTCACAAGTACAAACCCTGATAAAATAACCGAAGTATTTAAACATCGGGTCGTCTCACAAGAAATTGCAATGAAGTGATCAATTATTGGCTATGAAAATGCAAGGGGGTTTGATTTGATAAAAAGGGCAAGAAAAATAAATGACAAGAAAAGTAAAGAGAGCAATTAAAGAAAGCAATTAATAAAGAGAGACATTCATGACAAGGGTTGATATCATAGACTTTCCATCCTAGTCACTAATAATAATAATTAACAAGAGTTTATCTTATTTCGTCATCCCCAATGTTGGAAGAAGGTGTAAGTTATCTTTCATGAGAGAAAGTCAAACAAAACTAGTTAATCTCAATCCAAAATCCTAATCAACTCACTAATTAAATTAGCAAGAGATTCGAGTCAATGGAAATAATATTAACTAACAACTCTAGATCACCAATCTAAATTGGGTATTAATGACTCAAGATTGCCCAATGTCTCTTTTCAAACCAAGAATGCTCAAAAAACTACTCTAACATCCTTCCAAGCATTTTGTCAAACACTTGGAAGGCAAAAAGGAAAGCATAATAAATTGTAAGGAAGAATAAAATCTAACAACTACCAATTGCAAGAAATTAAGATCAACACTCGAATCAACAATAAAAGAACATCAAACATTAAATTGCATTAAAAGAGATCCAAATCCAACAAGAGTTCATTAACATAAAAGAGGCATAAAAAGGAAATTAACATGAAAACTAAGAGAATCAAAGTATAGAAGCATGGAATTGTAAAGAAAACAAGATGAGAACAATAATCAAAACCTAGATTTAAGATGGAAATAATCCTAAGAACCCTAATTTTAGAGAGAAGAGGGAGTTTCTCTCTCTAGAAACTAAACTACATGATGCCAAGCTACAACTAAGTGCTCCCCTTTGCTCAAGCTTGAATTCTGCATGAAATACCCTAAAAAACGAGTTGGATTTGGGTCTGGGCAGCTCAGAAATTGCCCCCAACGATTTCACTTTAAGTGGGTCACGTGCCGAGTATCACGCGTACGCGTGGCTTGCAAATCTTCAATGCACGCGTGCGCGTTGCCCTCAATTCTCCAAATGCTCATTTCTTCATGAATTCTCCCTTTTGTATACTTTTCTCTTCAATTCTTCTATCCAATACTTGCCCTATAAACCTGAATTCACTCAACAAACATATCAAGGCATCGAATGGAATTAAAGTGAATTAAAATCACCAATTTAAGGGCCTAAAAAGCATGTTTTTACACTTAAGCAAAAATTAAGGGAGAAATACAAAACCATGCTATTTCATTGAATAAATATGAGAAAAGTTGATAAAATTCCCTAAATTAAGCACAAGATAAACCACAAAATTGGGGTTTATCAGTCATCCAATCTCCCAACTTGTTCTTGGAAAATATTGAACTCATCACATAATCTACCCACACAAGCATCTATTTCTCTGGCTTTAACAATCAATCTCTCCATCTCCACGTTTAGTCTCTCTATCTTTCTTTTTTATGCATCTAATTTTCACATTTCATCCTCTAACTTAGCATAATTTTGTGTTCCAACAACTCCAATAGCAGCAGCAGACACGTTACTTCTTGCACCAACTTCATCAACCCACTCAAATTTTGCATCTTCTGTTAGGGTAAGAAATAAATCTTCTATTAGGATTCTTTGTTGTTCCTGAAATTTGAAGACTCAGAGTGTCACCATAAAAACAGTGAACCCTCTTTTCCTTTTCCTTTGGCCACCTATTCTTTGCACCGTCATCATCCTCAATCCACTCAAAAAAGTTGCATTTTGGTATCTTCCTACAAGTAACATACCTCCTACCATGGTCAAAAACGGCTGACGAATGGCAGACGGTTACTGCCTCTCCACAGAAACACAGGTGTCTTCTTTCCTTCGGGTTGGAGCTCCTGGAAACACAGCTTCCTGAAGAGAGAATGAATGAGGTTCCTTGACTTTGAGCCATAAGTTTGTGGAAGATGAAAACTAGAAATGGAAAACGGGGAAGAAGATAAACCTCAGATAACTCAGAAATATGGAGTATTTATAGGTGGAAGATAGGGGTAAATAAGTCATTTCACAATTCATTAACATTTTTTTGAACGTTAAACGTTAACAGGGACTTAATTGAAAAAAAATAACGTACAAGGACCCAATTGAAAAGAAAAAAGTATAGGGACCTAATTGAAAATTCGGTAAAATTATAGGGACCTGCAGAGTAATTAAACCTAGAATAAAAAAACTTTCAAAGAGAAAACAGAGAAGAGAGAAGAAGAACTTTGTATTAATTGATTGATTGATACCTTGTTGTGGTTGTTAAATTGATAAGGTATTAACTGGAATTGAACTTGAGAGTTGTTGAAGGATTGAAATTTAAATGCCAAATCGTTTTCTTAAAAATCTAATTTTCTAAAATGATGAAGTAACTTTATAACTGAATAAATAATTCTACAGTGAACAAAATTGTAATGGGATGAATGTTGGATAAACTAGAGTGAGTCTAGTTGATAGAGTTTAATTTTAAAAAGAATTCTATTATTTGTGAAATTAGTTGTGAATTTTTGAAGTTGGACTGCTAAATATGTTTTTCTACATCACTTTAAAATAGGGTAGCAACTTTGAAGGGTTATAACTAATTCCACACTAATCGGAATCGCATAGGATAAAGTTTGGGATGAACATGGGAATGTCTAGGACTAGGATGAAAAGTTGGAAGGTGATTCGTTAAGCATATGATTTATGGTGAATTTTTGAAGTTTGGTGGTCAAGAATCTGTTTGCTATAGAAAATCTGAGTGACACAGCAACTTGTTTGCCTTGCTGCGAATTTTACAAGCTGAATTTTGGAGAAAAACTATGATGAATCTAGTTTATTGCGAATTTTACAAGCTGAATTTTGGAGAAAAACTATGATGAATCTAGTTTATTGCTCTAAATTTTCAGTTTTTTAGGAGATAAGAATTGGAAGATATAAATTTTTTAAAATCAATGGTTTAAGCTGGAATTGAATCTCCTAGAATTGAATAGCTATTGAGTTGCAACTAAGGTATAATTGTTTCTAGGTGAGTCAAGGGTTTTCAAACCAAAATTTAGGTTCGTTGAAGTCTTGTGGTGAGAGTTATGCAATTCGTAAGCAACTATGGTCGCTGGTCAAGTGAGAGAACATAAGATGAGAAGACATCACATCCAACTCAAAACTTTAAAGTGTCAAGTTAATGGGTCTCTCATCTTATAAACTCCTCACTCTTCTTTGCTTTCTTAGATGTGGGACTAACTTTAACACTCCTCACACTTGCAACACTAACAATCTCCCCTTCAAGTGTGAGCCTCCACATCAAGCATCCCGCATCAACTCCCCTCTAGCTCCTCCACCACCATGAGTATTCGTCCATCACACCACCGCAAAACACCGCGGGACACGCCGCCCGGACCACCTTTGCCGGGAAGACTTTCGATGCTTCACCTTGAATACTCCTTAAATCAGACCGATTAAACCATCGGTTCTGATACCACTTTGTTGGGTCACCGTGGAGAGCTGTCGACCACCGGAGAGATTTCGGGGAGGAATCAAGCGAGAGAACATAAGATGAGAAGACATCACATCCAACTCAAAACCTTAAAGTGTCAAGTTAATGGGTCTCTCATCTTATAAACTCCTCATTTTTCTTTGCTTTCTTAGATGTAGGACTAACTTTAACACTCCTCACACTTGCAACACTAACAAAAAAAACATAGGTGAGTCTAGTTGAACTGTATTAATTTTGAAGGTTATTGGATTTGAATTGGATTTTATATGGGATTTTGAAATCTGAGTACCGCTGCTGTTTCTTCTGATTTTTGGTAGAACATGGTAGTTTTTTGTAAAATTATATAAAATTCAATTTAAATTAGATTGGGTCAGGACTAAAAATTAATGAGATATGGTTGTATCTAGTGTTATAATGTGAAGTTTAAGATGATTCCGTTAATTGTAGAATTTAGTACAAATTTTTGAATAAAGGCTGTCTTAATAATTTTTTGATATAGTTTTAAAAGTGTGGCAACATTTTGAAAATTTGTAATAAATTTTACAAGACTCGAATTCATGTAGGATCAAAACTAAAACAAAGCTTAATATCCTTAGGATATCTATATTAAAGAAACAAGTTAATACGTAACCGTTACACGGCATATGAGAACCTTGTAAAGGAACAAAGTGTGGTGCTGCCGAAAAATAGAAAAGTCATGATTTTCTTTTTATTTCTAGAGTTAGAGTGGTCAGAAAAATATGATCTTTAGTTTTTAAAAATCTTATTCCGAGACATTCGCGTGGATATAAAATTTGCATAATTCGAAGTCGTTTACTATTTTTAAGATAGAAGAGAAGTTGAGATGACATGGCTGTTTTGGTAATAAACTTAAGTATGAAACTTGAGAAGGGAATTTAATATTATTTCTAGATAGTTAAAGTTAATAGAAGTTGTGTTGAATATTTAATTGAATATTTGAAAGAATTTGAATGCTTGTAAACTAAATATTTTGATGTTATGACTAAAAAATAGATGATTGAAAAAATGAGTTGAGATTTAAAAGATTGTTTGCTATAGATCAGAGGAAAGAAACTAGAATGATTTTTACAGAAAATAAAAATGAAATTTGAACGATATTTGGGCTTTCGGGTTGGGCCGGAAAAAGGATCATGACGGGGATGCCCGTAGAACAAGAAAGAAAACGAAGCACAAACAATGAACAACGAAAAATTATTGATTGATCATCTGCTGTCCGAGACAGATAGATATATGGTGGTGCGTTCACTGAGAACGCTTTCCAGGAATACACGGCCATGAAGAGCTACACTTGTAAGCTGAGACAAAGATCGCTTACAGTAGATCAGATATCAATACATATACGGTTAGAGTGCCGCACCTGTAAGGCAGAGATTGTTTACAGTAAATATGTGTGCATACGTAGGCTAGAGAAAGTCGCCCTGTAAAACAGGGGTGCTTACAATGGGTATGCCAACTGGAAAACCATATTCGGACTTGAAGCTGGATAACGGCAGGAGCAGGTATGTAACCGACAAGTGAGCTCATGACTTGTATTAGGGTTAGACATGCATCATACTTATTTGCGCATGTTTCTTTGTTATGCATTTGTATGACTTGTTTGAGTGTGCTTGTATTGTTGTGTTGTGTTATTTGTATATGCCTTGCTGTTTGATTTATGTGTGCATTATTTGTATACCTGTATTATGTGTTTTGCTTATGTATGCGTTTTACTTTTATACTATAGTGAGACCCGCGCGATGTGCGAAATGGTAAATTAATAATAGTATATAGTATATTTTAAAAATATTATATTGTTTAAAAATTAATTAAAATATATACAAACTAATATTAAATTTGATGTATTTTTTATTTAAAATATTTTATAATACAAAACTTTTTTATATTAAAGTTGTATAGAGCTATATCTTCATTTGTTATTTTTATTTTCGTATTTGTTTTAATTGGCGGACTTAGTCTTGTTATATGATGTTTGTCCTTTTTTATTTTTTGTTGTTGTTGGAGTTGTTTCTTTCTTCTTCCTATCATATGTTTTTGTGGAGACATATTTTTTCTGAACTGGTAATTTTTTGTATATATTTTCTTATTTGTTATCTTTTTTGTCTATTCTATCTTTGTATATATATTCTTCATTTGAATTTTGAAGATGTGTCTTAGATTCGTTTAGTTTTCTTTCTCCTTAATTTTTTGATTATTATGTCATATAGGTTGTTTTTTCTTTGTGACTGTATGTCATCTAAGTTTGATGAAATTAATGTGGTGAAGTTAATTCCTATAATTAATGAAAAATATAGCAATATAAATAATGTTTTGAATAAATAAAATTTTTGTTATATTACCTATTTTATTTGTTGTAATAAAAGTTGAGTTTTGGTATTTTTTTTTTGTTGGAATAAATGTCTTTTGTAATAGTGTACTGTTTAAAGCATAATTAAAATTATTTACTTTGTAATTGTGTATATACATGCACTACAATGAAGTTGATCAAGCCTTTGACTAATTGAGTCCTTATAATTAGTTGTGCCTAATAATTTTTTTGCTTCTCTATCAAATAGCACAAAAGTTATTATAGCACTTTGATCTAAAACCTTTATTTTAATTTTGAATTTATAATAATTATTGAGTTAGTAATTTATAATTTGATGAAATTTTGTATGATAGGTATAATTTGATAAATTTGATGAAATTTTTTATAATTTGAATTTGTAATATTTTTTTATGTTGTAACACAAAATTTCATTTTTTTGTATTTTTTGTGAGTTTTTCCTTTAACATCTACTTATTCTTTTTTTTCTAGTGTATACAGTTTTTTAATGATATTTATAATAGCAAGAATAAAAATTTTTAAAATATTTATTGTGTATGTACATATAATATATTAAATAAGCTATTTTTAATAAGAATAATTTAAATGACATAAAGTAAAAATACATGTTAATAATATTTTTTATGTTGTAGCACAAAAATTTTATTTTTTGTATTTTTTATTAGTTTTTCTTTGACATCTATTTATTCTTTTTCTCCTAGTGCATACAGTTTTTAATGATATCTATAATAGTAAGATTAAAAATTTTTAGAATATGTATTTGTTTGTGTGTATAACTATATATATATATATATATATATATATATATATATATAATAAATTATTTCTTAATAAAAATAATTTAAATAGCATAAAATAAAAATATTTATTAATTTTTTTTAACTTACTCTATCAGACAATGTTTCAAGTGGTACAAACTCAAAATATGATGAAAAATTATTAAAATTAATTCTTTGATTTAAATAACATATTTAAATAAGTATAATTATAAAGATCTTAAAATATAATTATATATAAAGTATTATAAAATAATAAAAAAATATGAACAGTAAAAGTAGTAACAGTATTTTTTTCATAAATTTATTTTAAAAATACAATAAATATTTGTATTTTGTATCTAATTATCTAATAGAATCATTTTTAAATAAATATGTTTTTTTTTTCATTTGTTGGCATAAATACTTCTCGTAGGCGAACCACGAATTGTAAAATGAAGTAATAGCAGTAAGAGTCTTATGTATGATATATAAATATATTAAATAGTATGAAATTTGAATAGTTTGTAACTTAAAATTTGTTGTGATAATATTATTATGACAATTTCAATGTAGTTGTTTATTGTATTTAATTAATTAATTGTGAGAGTTATAATTTTATTTTTTTTTAATTTTTAATTTTCTAAAACTTGATTGTTTGATTTCTAGACTTTGCCAAGTAAGCAAATGTGCTGCCGTAGTATCATTAGGAAAATAAATATGGCTTAAATTTAATGTATAATAAAGATTTTGGTATCAACTTTTATATAATAAAAATAGGCAAAGGATTCGATGGTCCCAAAACGTTTGGACCATTAAATGGTCCTATAACAAAACATATTTTTTAAATTTTTTAATAACTGTTAAATAGTCCTTATTTAATTTTAATTATAAATTAGTCTTTTATATATTATTTAATTATAAAATCTATTTTTTATTTTATAAATTATTTTTTTATTATTCATCTATAATGTTTATTGAGAATAAAAAATTACAACAATAATAAATTAATTCTTCCATTAATTCTAATAAATATTTTGCAATGATCATAATTTTATCATTGATCCAATTACATACGTATTGGGTTGGAAAAATCGTGTTTGTTAGAAATTCAATCGATTGGATGCACAAACCAATCGATTGAATTTCGCGAGGCATGTGGGGTTTTTCTTATTCAATCGATTGGTCATATTATCCAATCGATTGAAATCATCAAAGCAATCTAGGTTTAGTTAATTCAATCGATTGGTTCTGTTACCCCTCACTAAATTATTATTTTCGATAACCACATTTCTCAACTTTAATTCCCCAAATACGAGTTTTTTTTATGCAAAACAAGTTCGTTGCACTATAATTTTTATAGAGTTCGCCTAACGCCCAACGAACTTCACTCCAAATTCTATAAAAAATGGCTAACTCAAATTCTTAAACTTCATAGACAACGGCAACCATTATCATCGTCCAGAGTACATAGGAGTACACAAGAATATTGGAGAAATATTTTTTTTTAATTTATAATGAGAAAAAATTCTTGTTAAATATGGCTTATTCCCGTCTACGAAGCACTGACACTTCACTGAGTTATCGTGTCCACGCGTCGGACACATTTCGGACACGACACTCACCGACACTTGTCCGACACGCGTGTCTGCTGTGTCCAACCGTGTCTTAATAAAAAATAAAAAATTCTTCTCCGAAAACGCCTGGACACACCTAAATACCATCACGTGTCCGCGTGTCCAGTCTTATTCTTAACATATATTCTTAAAATAAATTTAGATATAGTATATATTATTATTTATTAAAACAAAAAATATTTTAAATAATTGATATAATTAAAATAAGACATTAAAAATAATTAAAAATTTTAATTTATATTTTAATATCAATAAAATATCAAAATATCATTACAATTTATTTAAAAAATACTTTATATTTTATATATATGCGTGTCCCCGTGTCATGTAAGATTTTAAAATTCGCGTGTCGGCGTGTCCTGTGTCGTGTCGTGTCCCGTGTCCATGTCAGTGTCCGTGCATCATAGATGTATCTGTGTATTTCTGGAAACGATGATAATGATTGCCATTAATGTTAAAAAAGTCATGCTTATTGTCTGTGTATTTTTGTGTGCTCCTATGTAGTGGACTATGATAATAGCTTAAAAATTCGAGTTTTGTTGATTTTGAAAAAAATTCGAGTGAAGTTTCCTCTATAAAAAAATATAGAGTGCGGCTAACTCGCCCTAAATTAAAAAAAAAAATCAGTAAATTAAACTTGAAAGATGGAGTATTGGAAAATAATATTTTGTAAATGATATTTTTTTTAACAGATCTTTTATAAAAGTAGAAATGATTTTAGTGTTATAGGACGTAGTGTACTAAAAATTTTTTCATTGGTAAATTTTTAAGATATCATGTACATATACGGATGCTGAGATGGATGAGCAATATCATGAGCACGATAACATTAACCAACAAGAAGAGCTAATATATGACCAAGATATGATGGATAAACAATATGAATCCGAACAAGATTTTGGAGATGAATTCACTGAGGGAATAACAGAACCAAGATTGCTTTGATGATTTCAATAGGGTAATATAACCAATTGATTGAATAAAAAAACCCCACATACCTTGCAAAATTCAAATCAATTCCAATCGATTGAAGTTTGGGAAGCCTGAATTTCAATCGATTGGTTTGTGCATCAAATAAATTGAATTTCTAACAAACACAATTTTTTCAACCCAATACATATGTAATTGGATCAATGATAAAATTATGATCGATTACGATTGCAAAATATTTATTAGGATTAATAGAAGATCTAATTTATTATTGTTTTAATTTTTTATTCTCAATAAACATGATAAATAAATGATAAAAAAATAATTTATAAAATAAAAAATAGATTTTATAATTAAATAATATATAAAAGACTAATTTATAATTAAAATTAAATAAGAACTACTTAACAGTTATTAAAAAATTTAAAAAACATGTTTTGTTATATAACCATTCAATGGTCCAAATTCTGGGACCATCGAATCCTTTGCATTGAAAGTTGATGTAAATCGGAATGTATTTGAAGAAATATAACTTGAAGAAGATAGCCAATTTTTTACGTAAAATTCAAAGGATTTTAAAAATTTAATAAAAATAACTATTATTAAGACAGATTAACTATTTGTATTTTTTTTTTTCCCTTACTTTTATGACATTTTCATTCTCTATTGAGAATGAGTAGTTTTGTTCTCACCCCAAATTTCCCAACCCTTTTAGAGACACAAACATAAAAAATTAAAAACTCATTACGAAGTTGCGGAACGAGAGAATAGAGTTCTTTACTAAAACAGTTGTATTTTAATTTGTAGAACTTATTTTTCCCGCGCCTTATTACTTGAATATAAAATCTTCTGTTGGTAATTTAATTTTTTCTCCTTCCTTCTTGAAATATCTAACACAAGCACAAATTAATAATAGCAGAACCCCACTTGTTCCAGCTATAGATATTCCAACAGCAACACCCTTAGCTAGACCTGTTTATATATAAAAATGATTAAAAAAAAATTAATTTAAGGTGAGTGGCAATGATTTCTTGTGTTATAGTCATCAATATAGCCAGCTTTCTTTGAAGTTCAGAGAGCTAGACCTGTTCTGCAAGAAGAAAAAGGAAAATGAGAGTTAAAAAGGATAGAAACCAAACATGAAGCAAGCAATTCAATGCAAGGTACCAACCTAGTACTTGGATACAGGGGAACATAGACTCCATTTTGATCTGCAAAATTGAGGAAGAATAAAATGTTAGGCAAATGAAATGCACACAAATTCATACCAACTACTTTGAATAAAATTAAGCAACTAATGAAAAGAATAATTTTTATTTAAAGCATACAAAACATAAAGGATCCCTGATCTCCTATAAGAGGCACCATGATCCGAAATGTTAAGCCTATCGAATCGTCAAACTGACACAAACCAAATAAAACTAACATGTAGCATCTTAATTAAAACCTTACATAATTCAGTAATCCTTCAATTTCATCATAATTCACCAAATACTTTGAACTATATATATATATATAGCATACCTCTTGCTGGAATGAAAACTATCCCTCTAGTTTGGCTGAAGTTGACACCTGTGTTTGAAACAAAGAAATGGAAAGGCATATGAAACAAATGCAGATAAATTAAAACTATGTGATTTCCTTAAATACATATTCTAATCACCAAGACTACAAGATTTATAGCTACCTGGATTATAACTCTGCAGCAACTTAGGATCAAGTTTAGTCTGATTTGCAATTTGCAGCAAAGTATTACCTACCCTAAGAGGGAATGTAACAAACAAACCATAATCCTTTGAAACATGGCTGTTCCCACAAGAACAATTGACCGTGACATTAACCTTAGCATTAACAGGTACATGATTAGGATCATAGTTGTTGAACCTTTGCAAAATTTCAACTGTGGTAAGATCAGAATATCTCATTTTTGCAATGAGATCATAGGTGTCACCTTCAATAGCTGAGTACTCAAACACATGCCCCAAGAACTCACCATTGATGCAATCACAAGGGAATGGAATATTGATTCTGGAGAAAGATACTGGTAGATTATTGGGCATTTTGTCCTTATTGTAGCTAATGATAACATTAGAATTTGCCACAACATTTGAATGCATAAAGGATGCAATGCTACCAAGCTTAACTCTAGGGTATACAAAGTATGAAGCTATAGCTAAATCACAACCCTTTAAACACTCTGATTCTAAATTGATGAAACAAGAACACTCCAATAACAAAAAGAACAAAAGAAAACTTTTCTTTAGCTTCATTTTGTTAAGGAGATTGATACCAATATAGAAAGAAAATAAAAAGTGTTGGATGATTCTTATAATTGGAAACCACAATTTGATCAATTTTGATTATTTCATTTCCTCTATTTGAAGAAAGTGATGCTACATTTTTTTTTTCACTCCTAAGTTATAGCCAGTAGAATTTTATACAGAGTGTGACTCAAAAGTCAACACATATTGGCTCTTAGGTGCATGCAAAAATATACTATTAATTCATAATTGGATTTTGTAGTTGAATTGCATACCCTTTATTGAGGCCATGTTTGGTGTATTAGAATAATTAGAAGAAGAGTGTATAGAACAAATTCTAGTATGGAATCATGTAGATTGCAAATGTTGGATTATTCAAATGAAATGATCTGCATCCAAGATACCAAGCTTGTCGGGTAATGTGAAACTTCTTAGAATAATGTGTCCTTTCATGGTTCATGGTTCAAACAAAAACCTACTTTAATTTTTGAGGCACGCCTGTACTAAATTAATGGCCTAGTGCTGGTATATTTCATTGACTTCACCCTCTCATTATTATTATCAAAATAAATAAATAAAAATCTATGATATTTGGATTTTTTTAGTTTATTTCATTATTGACTTTAAATTATTTTATATACCTGATGAGTTTGATTGAATAAGCATGCTTAGAAGCTAGAAGACCAAAACTAAGTAAATAGAGATACAAAAATGGCCCATGAACGGTGGTCTATGTCTCATGGAGATTTGATTTGGTAGTTTTATTGGGATCATGATACAGTTGGCTGCTCATTGCTTTCAACTCTCATGTCTCAATCTAAAAAGGTGAAAACTCAGGTGCAGTTGACTTCACGTGAAGTTGATAGCTAAGAGCTGTTAGATGACAATTTAGTCAAACATGTCAAATCATTTCTTAGCTATCAACTTCACATGAAGTTAACTACACCTGAATTTCCACAAATACAAACTTTTCAAATAATCTTTAAAAATTACTCTTTCATGTAATCATTAACTTATGAAGGTATTGATTGTGATTGCCACGATCAAATAATCCATTTTACGATAAAATAATATACCCAAAGTTTTCTTGCTAAATTATTTGTTGCATGATCAACTAAATTGATAGAAAATTGCAAATGAAATGTATGTATTAAGATTAGTTATTTGATTACTTTCTAACTGTTCATTTAATTTGACTAATTATTATTCAAGGATGCTTTTGTAAAATGAAATAAAAAGTACCTTATGTTAATCTTGTAAAAAAAGGAAGTGTAGGTCATCTAAGTATCTCTTAAGATGAGCAATGTCTTTCAAAGTTGTGAGGAAAATAAAAAAGACTATCTGTTTTAAGTGTCATATCAAATTACCAAATGCAATATTTGAGAAGCTAACCATAGATGATGTATATAACTCTGTTTTGTGACATGGATTGTTTGTTTAACAAGACCGTGAATAAATGAGACAATAATTGATAGATATATGAGAAAGGCAACAGTTTGAGTGAATCTTCCCAAATTAGAATATCTTTTGCAAAAGAAAGAATCACAATGTGACATTTAGATCATGCTTCATTGTTAGTCCCATCTTGCTAGATTCACAAATCACAAGAGCTGGACTTTCATAGAATCAGATCCCAATTCTCAGTGGCTGAACTTAATGTCCCAAGAGCAAGCACAACAGATCTCATCTTTGGACGTCGCTGCGGATCTCCCTCAGTACATGCCTTGGCAAGTTGTGCCAACTGGAAGCAGAACAATAGTCATAGCTGTTGAAATCAGAAACAGAATTAAAAAAAAAAACGATGCTATAGCCATAACTAGTACCTTGAAAACTGAATCAATTGAGTAATTATCTCCAAGCCTAGGATCCACCAGATTTTTAAGACCTTCTTTTGGATCTGGCTGCTTAAAAACTTCATCAAACTGCAACACAAGTAATCAAAGAAATTAGAAAACAAGGAAACTACAGTTTGAATTGGTTATGTAAAATCACTAGGCTACCATTGGTAAATAATGAACAAAAGGGTGAGAAAAGAAATCACCAATGCCACAAGGCCTTTAATTTCATCACCATCCTTCATCACAGCTTCTTTTGCAGAAATAAGCTCATAAAGAACAACTCCAAAAGCATAGACATCTACTTTAGGAGAAACTTTGCCAAATACGTACCTGCGAAAAAGGAGAACGGTATAACTGAATTTAACTCCACAAAACAAAGTTCATGTTCTGTTGGAACATGTATTGTGTGAATTTAGAGAGACCAAAAATATGATTCATCATACTCTGGTGGCATGTAACCAAATGTGCCTGCCATTTTATCAGTTGGAACTGATGAACCTCCTACATCAATCAGCTTTGCTAGTCCAAAATCTGCCACCTGAAAACAAAGTAATACAGGATAGATCTTGCAAAATTATTCCGGAGAAGATAAGAGCAACAATTAAGCTAGCATAAGGCAAGCAAAAAAGTTTATTAATTCTTACCTTTCCATGGAAGTATTTGTCTATTAAAATATTTGCTGATTTGATGTCGCGATGTATATATACAGGCATTGTATGTTCATGAATATATTCAATTCCCCTGGCTGAATCCAGGGCTATTTGAATCCGGTTAGACCATGACAAAGGTTTTCTATCTGGAGACAGTTTGATTTTATCATTAACTAATTAAGTTCTTATAAATTTCTATCTGAATATGTACTTATATCACCTGAATCTTGTAGATGTTGGCTCAAGTTTCCGTTGTCAATGAATTCATAAACAAGGAAAAGAGAACCCTTAACGCAATATCCAATCAACCGCACCTACATAAGAAAATAAGAAGATAACATGAGAAAATACTGAAAACAAACCATGAAATATGGCAACTGTGGCTCAGATATGTTCCTTATTTTATTCAAACTTACAAACACAAGGAATTAAGAGAGAAGCATTACCAGGTTTATGTGATGAACACGGGTCATCACTTTCAGTTCTGCAAGAAACTCTTTTGATGCTTTCTTGTCCATCTTTTTTATTGCAGTTCTCTGTGTTATCAAAGAAAACTTCAGCCAAAGTGGAAAAACAGAAACGAGTAACAAGTAACAAGTGCAAAGTTATCCAAACAGAATTATGAAGTACAGTCTAAGAACATGGATCACAAACCTCGCCATTCAGCTCTGCATAATATATTCCCCCAAAACCACCTTGACCTATTTTGTTTGCCAAATTGAAATTATTTGTGGCATTGGCTAGTTCTTGAAAGGAAAACTCAGTTGATTTCTCTACACTGTAACCTATGATGCTACCATAGGCTGCATGAAATTGAATTGAATGAAACAAATCTTTAAGCAAAAGAGTAAATGACAGAATCAAACTCTTTTCTTCTTCGATATACCTTTCATAACCCGAGCAGTTTTCCGACTTGTATGTTCTACTAGCAATTTTTTCTTCCACACCTTCTTCCTTCTGCAATATCTAACATAAGCACAAAATGCAAATAACAGAAGTGCTGCTACAACTCCTGCAGATATTCCGGCAATAACCCCACCTCGCAGACCTGCTTGAAGATTAAAGATCAATATATCCTTACCCTGGATCTGGGTTGGTACCAAGCGCAAGTGTAATCACTATCAACTCTCAAAATAGTACTACTTTCTGCTTGGAGAAAATGTCATACCTCTAGTGCTGAAAAGTAAAACAAAAACACACTCATCAAGATTGGTACCAGCAGATTATTGGAGATGAAACAAAGTTATTCATCTTCCTGTTCAAATAGGATAGACAGTTAAGTTAAATAAATAAATAAAATACCTTGGGTAAAAAGGCACATAGTTACCATTTACATCTGGAAAGTGAAAGAAAAAAAAATTATGAGATTCATTTCAAGGATTAAAGTTCTTCATAAACGAATTTGAAAGATACCATTATGAGCATGCAAATGATAAATTAAGGAGTGATACCCCAAATCAGTTCCTGTAGAGGCTAACAGAGCTCGCCTACATGAGGGACTGATCTGAGAATTTTTTAATCAACGATGGGACTGATATATTTAAACTCGTTAGAAGACTTAATTTGTGTATTACTCTAAATTAAGCATACTCTAGAATGCATAATTCATTTCTTCGTACTGATGAAGATGCTAATAAAACAATAAACCAACACTAATTAAGTACCCTAGTACCCTTTAATCCATTAAACATCATGAATAAGAACTGATACCTTTCCCAGGAATATAGACCAAGCCACTCCCTTGGCTGAAATCGACACCAGGATTGAATCTCAGCAGCAACAAAGGATCAAGTTTTGTCCGGTTTGCAATTGACTCCAAAGAATCCTCAGGCCTAAGAGGGTATGTGATGAACAAACCATAATCCTTGCTGACTTTTCTGTCCCCACAAGAACAGTTAACTGTGACATTAAATATTCCGTTATCAGGAATTTCAGTCGGTGAGTAGCTGTTGAAGGATCTCAACCACTCAGCAGTGGACAAGTTGGAAAATCTCCACTCAGCAATGGATTCATAGGTGTCATGATTGGAAACCGGATATTGGAATGTGTAGCCAAGAAACTCACCATTGATGCATTCACAAGGGAATGGAACATTCACCCTTGTGTAAGCCATGATTGATATGGTTGAGACATCTTTGTTGTAGTTAGCAATATCTTGTGGCCCTGTAACAAACCGTGATTTAAAAAGTGTTGCAATATATGTGAGGTTAGAACCTGGCCAAATATAGTAGGAAGCTAAAGCTAAGCCACAACTATTTCTACACATTGATTCTGCATTGAATGGTATACAAGCCACCAACAACAAGAAGAGTGATAATCTGAATCTGGGTTCCATATTCAAATCAAACATATTATATTAACATGGTTTTGGTACAAAGTGTCTGTTAGATAAAAAAAAAAAAGTGTCTGTCTGTTTAACTTTCTAATCTTTAGAAGTTGACTTAGATACACTTCCAGCCTCACATATGATCGTCGTTGACCCGTGTCATTGGCTTTAATTAATTTTGACCAGCACAACAAAACTTTAATCCACTTAGTGAATTAAATTTATCTAAAATGTTATTTGTATACTAAAATCAATCACTAAAATCACTCACTGATATATTTCTGTATAAATATATATAATTTAATTTATTTTCAATATGTATTTGTATTCCAATATATATTTTATAGTGGTGATTAACTTTGGTGGCTAATTTTGATACGTAACATAACTCTACATTTAATACATATTGTTACTCAATTGAATTAAAAGTAACGTCAAAATATAATTAGAGGAATGTTAGGGCCAGCAACTTTTGTGATTTGTAGCCATTAAATAGCCATCAATGATGATTTTAATGGTATGAGATTGGTGTGAGATTTCATCCAATGACTCATTTTTTTTTACTGGTTACATGCTGGTCAGAATTTAACAAAATTGCTGACCCTTTAGACTTTTCCATATAATTAATATATATACATTAAAAAATTATAATAATAATAATAATATTTTTTTAATTATAAATATTCAAAATATATACTATTTAATTTACTTAAACATGTTTGATAGCACTCTTCCTACTATTACTCCATCTGATATTCTCTCAAACGAATTGCTCAAAACATCTCAACATCTCTAAACAATTCAACCATTACTATATATAAATTCTAATATATCAAGATTAATTAAGTTCATTTATAATTTTTTATTTTAAAGTAAAAAAACTCAACACAATAAGATAGAGCAAAAGAGAAAAAAATAAAAACATAACGTTAAAAATAACAACTCTTAGTTATTTTTGACATTACCATCAATAAATACAGGATTCACCACCAATCTACTTATTGTAACTTGTAAAGAATCTATTAATAATATCCACCACACTTGAACCTTGATTTCTTAAGATTCTATCATTTATGTTTAGCCAAATTGTTTAGATGACCACAAAAAAGCCAACCAATCACTTCTTCCATTCCGTCGATCTCGCTAATAAATCCGTCCAACTTTCATAGAGTTCCTTGAGTATATCTGGAATAGTCCATATCCTTCTAAGAGCAAACAACCAAGCACTCCATACCTGCCAAGTGAGCTCACAACCAATGAACAAGTGAAACACAGTTTCAATAGACTTATGACATAATACACACATGTTATCATTTTTGGCCAATAACACCTAATTTACACCGTTTTTCCTTTGTATTTACTCTATCAATCAGTGCAAAGCAAGTAAACAACTCAACCCTTGGTGGGACGAATCCTCTCCAAATAGTACTAGCAAAGCTATAACTTGTGATATCCGTCGGAAGTACCTTTGCCTGCAACACCTGCACAAATGAGTTAGTTGAATAAACACTTTTGTCTTTATCGAATTTTCAGACCACTATGTCCTCTCTCTCAGTTGTCAGTTTCACTGATTGTAAAGTCGCATGAAGCTGTACCAGTTCCAGCTCCCATTGAAACAACTCTCGTCACGATTGAAAATTCCAAATCCACTCTAACCCATCCCAAAATTCACAATCTCCTATGACAGATCCTTGAAGATTTGAAACCGAGAATAGTCTTGGAAAAATAACTTTCAGAGCACTACACGGTAACCAGCTATCCTCCCAAAACCAGATTATCCCCTTATCATCTTCTCTCTCACTTGTGACTCCTTGATTTGCAGCTGATAAATATTCTTCCAAGGACCCCTCTTGTAGGTACAGGCTGATCACAAATCATCTCAGAAGAATTCATGTTATTATAGGAGCATACAATTTTCTTCCAAAAGGGACAATCTTCTTTCGAAAACTTCCACCACCACTTGAACAGAAGCGCTGTATTGCGAATTACCGTGTCACCAACTCCCAACCCTCCTGCCTTTTTCGGAGCTTATACAACTTCCCGTTTTACTAGCGGCATCCCTTCCCTCTCGTTCTCCTTACTCCACAAGAAGCGTCTTTGTAAGGATATTATCTTTTCTGCTACTACCTTCGGCATTTTGTACAAGCTGAGATAGTAAATAGGCAAGCTATTAAGAACAGATTTAATGAGAACCAACTTATCCGCTTTATTGAGAGACTTTGTTTTCCACAGACTTAGTTTTTTTTCTACCTTGTCAATCACTGGTTTTCATGTCTTGACCAATCTCGGATTCGCTCCCAGAAAAATGCCAAGATATCTGAAAGGAAAAGACGCATCTTTACACCCCAACAGCCGACACATCTGTCGTGTCCAACTTTGCTCACAATTAACCGAAATCAAACTAGACTTGTCAAAAATAATACTCAGCTCTAACATCATCTCAAAGCAACGCAATAACCGCTTATAATTTCTTATTGTCTCTTCTTCAGAAAGACAAAAAAGTATAGTATCATCCACAAACTACAAAAATGACAATTCAATGTTATTCCTTCTAACCAACAACAAAACTATGCGTCCATTTATAATTTTATATTGCATTTTTTGTGTTTCCATTCTCAAGTTAGTATTTGAAAAAGATGCCAAGCAAATTTTGTTGTTGTATATTTTTTCTTGGTAATTTTTTAAATAATTATATTGAATCATATATAAATTACTGAATGAATGTCTTGTACAAACAAACCTTTAAATTTAATATTAATTTACATATTATTAACTAATTCCTAAATAATATAGCACTTTTAACTTTATACTATGTGGTGCGAGTCTTATTTTAGTTAATATAATAAAAGATAAGGGTTTGGGGTAAGGAAGAGGAGGTAGCAGTCAGACGCCCCCATCTTGGCCAACTGCTCCAACAGACACTCAGTAGCCCAGGCTGACTGTGGCCAACCCCAGCATTCGCGGCCAACATTCAGCATCCTCGGCCGACCTCGATTATTGATGGTGATGAAAAATTGTGCGGTAAATAAAGGGTAAAAATATAGAAACCAAATCATTATATCAATTTTAAATCAGATCAATTCATATTTTATATCTCCAAACACAATAATTCATTTCTAATTCAATTCATTTCAAACCAAATCAAATCAACTTCAAAAATATTTTGTTCCTAAACACACCCTTAATGTTTAATTAATTGACTCGTTTTCTCCATAAAGAATTAAATATTTCAATATGCACAAAGTGTTTGTTAATAAACCAGAAAGAACCATGGAAGCTATATCTTGAGAGCATTGATTGTTTATCAATGCCGTAATAAGTTGATAGACAATTGAAATGCATCAATAGAGTGTTTCTTCCCAAATTAGTTTTTGTTTTGCCAAAAAGAACTACAATGTAACACTTGTATATGCATGGTTACTTCTATCTACCAGATACTAGATTCACAAGAGCTGGATTTTCATAGAAGGAAGCAATGTCCCAATTCTCAGTGCTTGAACTAAGTGTCATAAGAGCAACCACCACCGATCTCATCTTCGGACGCCGCTTCGGATCTGCCTCTGTACATGCATTGGCAAGTTGTGCCATCTGCAACCAGAACAAAAAAATATCGACCAAAGCTGTTGAAATCACAAGCATAAAATTGCTTAAAATGCTTGATACATTACTAGTGTACTAGTGGATATTAACATGCCTATATCCTCTTTATATTTGGTAGATTTATATATAGTAGATAATACCTTGAAAACTGAACCAATTGAGTAATTATCTCCAAGCCTAGGATCCACCAGTTCTTTAAGACCTTCTTTAGGTTCTGGCTGATCAAAAACTTCATGAAACTGCCACAAAAATAACCAGAAAAATTGGAAAAAAAGGAACATAAATATAATATGAATTACTTATGTAAAGCCACTAGGCCCTCTAATGTTATCAGTTATCACACACACAAAAGAAGAAGTAATGCATAGTAGGGTATCAAAATTCACCAAAGCTACAAGACCCTTTATTTCAGCACCACCATTGATCACAGCTTCTTTAGCAGAAATAAGCTCATAAAGGACAACCCCAAAAGCAAAGACATCTAATTTAGGAGAAACTCTGCCATATACATACCTGCAAATAAGAGAACAAAATGATTCAATTGTATAATTGCATTTGATCCCTTAAACTAAGTCCATGTTCTGATATGCAATGTGAATGTGTCAATTTAAAGAGATAAACATGATTCATCATACTCTGGTGGCATGTAACCAAATGTGCCTGCCATATTAGCAGTGGGAGCTGAGGAACTTCCAGTATCAATCAGCTTTGCTAGTCCGAAATCTGCAACCTGCAGATTAACTAATACACAGTATCTCACAGAATTATACCACAAAGAAAAAGAGTAACAAGCTCACATAAGTCATCCAAATGTTTCATACCTTTCCATGGAAGGATTTGTCTAATAATATGTTTGCCGACTTTATATCGCGATGGATATATACAGGCTTTGTATGTTCATGAATATATTCAAGTCCCCTGGCTGAATCTAGAGCTATTTGAATCCGGGTAGACCACTGCAAAGGTTCTCTATCTGTAAAAATTCTGTCATTAACTAAGTCCTTACAAAGTACAATCACATTAATGCATCAGCATGAACATGGATATTTGTCTTTTGTCATGTACTCATATCACCTGAATTTCGTAGATGTTCGCTTAAGTTTCCATTGTCAATGTATTCATAAACAAGGAAAAGGAAGTCCTTAACACAATATCCAATCAAATGGACCTACAGGATACCAATAAGTAGAAACAGCATAAGAAAAATAACAAGGTAATATTGAGAAAAAAGAAAATGTTGAAAGCAGTCCACACAATATGGGAACTGCGTCTGAAATTCTGTTTGGGTAGAATGACAAACAACAAATACTGACAGAACTGGTGAAGTTCAAATTTGTCCCCCGAAAAGTTGAATGCTTATTTTATATGAACTTGCAAGGAGAGAAAAGAAAACATGCATTAATATTTGAAAGATTACCAGGTTTAAGTGCTGAACATGTGTCAAAACTTTCAGTTCTGCGAGAAATTCTTTTGATGCTTTCATGTCCATCTTCTTTATTGCAACTTTCTGTGTTATTGGAGAGAATTTCAGTGAAAGTATAAAAGATGGAAACAGTAACAAGTGACAATCTATCCTAATCCTTACAGGTTTATAGCAAATACAACTACAAAAAATATGTGACTTTTCTGTCAAATCTCGTAATAAAATCTAATAACATAGATTATAAACCTTGCCATTCAGCTCTGCATAATAGATTTCTCCAAAACCACCTTGACCAATTTTGTTAGCCAAATTGAAGTTATTTGTGGCATGGGCCAGTTCTTCATATGAAAACTCTGCTGATTTTTCTGCACTTATGTTTGCGAAGCTATTAGGGGCTTTATCTGAAAGAGGGATGATAAGTAAGAGTTACTCGAGTGTTCATGTTCACCATTCTTCTCTTGCATGATATGCAACATAAATTATACTGAAGCCATCAAGAAACTGGAAAGGAAATTTTCTCTAAGCAAAAGAGTTGTCAAATCATTCTTTTAATATTTTTGTTTCAGATGTAAACTAAGTATTTGACTCTCATTTTATATGGTAGCATCATTAAAAACCAACCAAGTCATTAAAAATCTTAACTACCTCCCCATATTCAAATTAAAGGGTTTTCTGAGGGGTTTCAAACTTCAAACAAGTTGTATGAAATATGTCCAAAATCCATACCTTCCCTAGCTCGAGCAGTTTTCCAACCGGAATATTCTGCTCGCAGTTTTTTCTTCCATACCTTCAAACACTTCATATAAACACAAAATGCTGATAACATAATTACTGCTACAACTCCAACAGATATTCCAGCAACAACCCTACGTGGTAGACCTGTTATACAAGAACAAAATATGAGCAGAAAGTACTATTACATTTGTCTTTTAGGATATCCTTACCCTGGATTTGGTAGTGATGTTAAATTCAATGGCAAACAATTATCAATAAGACTACTTTCTTCTGAGTGAGAATTGACAAACCTCCAGAGCTGAAAAGGAAAATGAATGTATTCATAAAGGTTAGCAGGTTATTAGAGAATAGCAGGAAACAATAAGGTTTAACTTTAAAGAACAATACCTTGGGTGAAGAGGCGGATAGTTACCGTTTTCATCTGGAAAGCGAAATGAAAAGAAAATGTGAGGAATTTATCTCAAGTCTACAGTTCCTGATAAACTAATTTGAAATATACATTCATAAGCATGATGCTAATTTATTAGTTATACTCCTGAATGCATTTCTTACCAATGTAAAGATGCCTGTCAAGCAAGGCGAAAATTGATAGACTGTTGGACTGTTTATCATAGCTTTGGAATGACCTTGGTAAGATATATAAAGATTGCCAAATGCAAAATCACCTTGTTTCCGACTGATTAAGATTATACACTTTCAAAGTCCTACTAAATGTCTCGTAACAAACCATTAATCTATGGTCCCATGCCTATCATGGATTCATGGTGGCTTAAAGGGAAGCTATTTTTTCTTTTTTAAATCTATGGAGGGCCTCTGCAAACTAAGCAATTTGAGGTTCAAGTTCAACTGCCAAAAGCCAAACTTCTTAGGAATTAACACAGATATTAGGGACTACTCTACTTTCAGTTCTATCTATAAATGCACCATATACAAAAGACTACTGTCGCAAATCATAACATGTACATAATCCTCATGAATATACATAAGAAGACCTAAGCATGGCATCGAAATCAGAAAGCGAACCTCTGCCGGGAATATAAACTAGACCACTCCCTTTGTTGAAATTTACACCGGGGTTGTATTTCATCAACAACTCAGGATCAAGCTTTGTCTGGTTTGCAATTGACTGCAAAGAATCCTCAGTCCTAAGAGGGTATGTGATGAACAGTCCATAATCTTTGCTAATATTACTGTCTCCACAAGAACAGTTAACAGTCACATTAACCGTTCCTCCAGCAAGAATAGCATCTTTTGGATAATTGTTAGTGTTCTGAAGCCACTCTGTAGTTACTAAGTTGGAAAAGCTCCCACTGGCAATGGCTGAGTAGTTGTCACCTAGAGTAACTGAGTACTGGAATGTGTGGCCCAGAAACTCGCCATCTATATTGCAAATGTTAGAATTTTCTGTGTTAGAACTTCCATAGTTAGGGTTTTATTAATAAAATTATAAAATCTATGAATCAATGGAAGCTCAAACACAAAATTCAAATAATATAGCAAACATTCAAAGATGGCAGATATATACTGAAAAATCAAAGTTTTAATTTGTAAGAAGAGTGTGTGATAGCTCACCATTGATGCAATCACAAGGAATTGGAACGTTTATTCTGGTTTGTGATGGATATGAGTATGAGTATATGCCTTCGTTGTATCTAACAATATCTTCAACTTTGTAAAGAAACTTGGATTGCATGATGTATGAAATATATAGCAGGCTGGAATCATTGTTCCAAAGATAGTAAGAAGCTAAAGCCGAGTCACAGCTCTTGCTACACTTTGATTCTGCACTCAAAGGTAAAGTAATCAGCAACAAGAACAACAATGAAACCATGAAATTGTGTTCCATTGTTAGTGGAACCAAGCTTGTGCAAAGTATGCACATCACACATGCAAAGAGAAATAATAATAATAATAATTTAAAACAAAAAGATTTGTACTCTACGATGTTGGGTCAACGCTGCCCTTGTTGAACTGGTCAAACCCCATCAACATCTATCATTGCTGTTAATGCGAAATCCTCATTTTATTTCAAAACTTCTTTATGGGAGTTGAATATAAACTATTATTATTATTATTATTATTATTATTATTATTATTATTATTATTATTATTATTATTATTATTATTACAGCAAAGACTGTTAAATACATTACAAAATTCTAAACTCGGATTAACATACAAATGGTTAAGATGCGAGTAATTGGTTGTAAAGGGTAATTTAGTAATCAGAGCTGTTACACATCCAAATATTTTTAGCAACCAAGTTTAGTCAAGTTGGCCAAAACCTAACAAAAATTGTTTTTTATCATAGGTAGTGTGTACAGACGCTTCACTAACGCAAACAAATTTGGCTTCACTTTGCGTCTGTTCTTGGTGCGCCTCCTCCTCCTTCTTTGTTTTTTTTTTTTTTTTCTCCTCCTCTTTTTCACGTTATTATAGTTATTTATTTATTTTTTATTTGATATTTTATTCTCTTTTTCTTAATTTCCTCTCAAGAGAGCAAATCAAGAAAAATTTTGAAAAAATGAAATAAGGAGGAGAAGATGAAAAAAAAATAAAAAAGAAGAAGATGAAGCGGAAGAAGTTCAGCAAATTCAAGCGAAACGAAACCAAATAAACCTCAATTAAATTAAAAAATAAACCAAAATTATTTAAGAAATAAAAAATTTGGTCAATTCTTAGCAATAGCATCAAGTGAACCTCAGTTAGTTCATAAATGAACCGAAATTAGTTCAGATTTAAACAAGCAGTCAAAAAGACTCAATCATCAACAAAAACAAATCGAATGTACATAGTTGACAAATATCAGAGCTATAACTAACTAAACAAGTTCAGTAAATTCAAACGAAACGAAACCAAATAAACCTAAATTAAACTAAGAAATAAACCAAATTTCTTAAGGAATAAAAAATTTGGTCAATACTTAAAAGTAGCATCAAGTGAACCTCAATTAATTTACAAATGAATTGAAGTTAGTTTAGATTTGAACAAGTAATTAAAAAGGCTTAATCATCAACAAAAACACATCGAATGTATACAACTAACAAATATCAGAATTATAACTAACTAAACAAGCACACATGAACAAGTTCAACTAAATTCAAGTGAAATGAAAACAAATGAATCTCAATGAAACTAAGAAATGAACCAAAATTTCTTAAGGAATAAAAAATTTGGTTAATACTTAACAACAATATCAAGTGAACTTCGGTTAATTCACAAATGAGGCAAAATTAGTTCAGATTTGAAAAAGCAGTAAAAAAGACTCAGTTATTAACAAAAACACATTAAGAAAAAAAGAATGATAAGAAGAAATTCAAATGCAAAAAGAAAGAGGGGGAGGAGGAGGATGAGGTGGTGATGTTGTTGGTGATAACGATAACGAAAGAGAAAAATAACGAAAAAGAAAAATAAAAAGAAGAACCTGCATGCGTGAATTTGAAAGAAGAAGAAGAAGCATGAAGAAGCAATAGCAGCAACAGTGAAATTTGCGCGCATAAATACTTGGTTGGACTTAGTTAGGGTTATGACTTGGACGTAGAGCTTTATTCTTTAGTAATGTGGTTGTAATAATATAAAAGAAAGTCAAAAAGGCCAAAAATTGGCCAATATCAATTAAGTTTTTTAAAATTATTTTATTTATCTTAAATTATAAACCTTAAATTTTCCAATCCTCCAATCAATGAGAATTTGAAAAAAAAAAAAATTGACTAATATTAACTAACTAAAAGTTTATTCTTTATACTTTCTTCTAATATAATTAACAAACATGCTACCCCTAGAGTATAGAGGCCATAATATAAAGTTTATCATTTTTAAAGTTGCATTTGTTTATATATACAGAATACTAAAACAGAAAGAAAAAGACATAAAATTATGTGTAAGATATTTTTTCTCTGCCTATAAATAAGAATAAGTTCTAAAGCTTCAATGCATCAATCAAACACAAAACAAGAGAGAAGCAATGAAGCATTTCTTCAATGTTTTGTGTGTAATTTGTTTTGTATGTTAGTTTTCTTAAAAGATAATGAGTATAATAATAGTGTGTGTAATAAAATTATGAGTGATATGAATGATACATATTACAATTTAATTATATTTTTTAATACTAGATACTACAGAGTGTAGTATAAGAATGTCTCACTGTTGTACACTATATTGTAATTATCTTTAAATATAATGAATATTTTTTTGGAGTGTTGGTGGTAGTTTTTTTTGTTCACCAAAAAAAAATTTTACATTAAAATTGTTTATATCCTGACCCAATGCCAAGGCCCAGGACCCAATAAGAGGCACAATCTAAAGAATTGACTCTCGTCCTTCACCGACCTTCCTCCCAAGAAGTCAGTTGTTACTACGACTTACTCTAAAGAAGTCGGGGACTAAGATTAGCTGGCAGATAACACTCATCCAAATAAGTAACTGTCCCTAAAATCTCTCAACCCACTTCCAGGAGGCATATCCCAACTTCCCTGAATAAAGGGACGGTTATTCCCCTCCTAAGGTGGAACTACTCCAACGGTGGTTATTGGTTCACCACTATAAATACACTGACACCCCTCAGGTATTATTAAGTCCCAATACTCTCTAGACTTGCACACACCCTTGCTAACTTAGGCATCGGAGTGTCTTTGCAGGTACCACCCCCCATTACTTCACACTCACAAGTCGGACGGAGGCCCCAAAGCCGCAAACCCGCTCGAAGGCTTCCTTTCTCAGACGATTGGGCCAACCCCACGAGTCCAGCCCATCAATCTTCTGTTACCTATCGTAACAAAAATATTAGTGTTACTCTCTTTTATACCAACATAGGAGCCAGCCTAGAAGAAAACCTAAAGCAAAGATTGACAAAGCTATTACGAGATAATTCCGACCTCTTTGCCTGGAAAGCCTCCGACATGCCAGAGATAAACCCCGAGCTCATGTCCCACAGGCTCTCAGCAGCGAAGGCGTAAGCTCGGTCCAGAAAGGGCTCAGGCGGTGGAAGAATAGATACAAGCGCTCCTAGAGGCCGGCTTCATCAGGGAAGTCAAATATCCGACATGGCTAGCAAACGTAGTACTAGTCAAAAAGCAAAACGGCAAGTGGAGGATGTGCGTTGACTATACCGACCTGAATAAGGCATGTCCCAAAGACCCATATCCACTTCCAAGCATTGATACTCTAGTAGAATCCAGCTTGGGGTATCAATACTTGTCGTTTATGGACGCTTACTCAGGATACAACCAAATCCCGATGTACAAGACGGACCAAGAAAAACATCATTCATCACCCCTAAAGCGAACTATTGCTACGTGGTCATGCCGTTTGGATTAAAGAATGCTGGGGCCACATACCAAAGGCTGATGAATAAGGTGTTTGCTCCCCACCTCGGGAACTTAATGGAAGTCTACGTAGACGACATGTTGGTGAAAACCAAGGAAAAAACCGACCTCTTGATAGACTTCTCGCAAGTTTTCAACACCATAAGATTGCATGGGATGAGGCTAAATCCTGCAAAATGCACCTTCGCGATGGAGGCTGGGAAGTTTCTAGGGTTTATGCTAACCCAAAGGGGGATCGAAGCAAATCCCGACAAGTGCAAAGCCATCCTAGAAATGAAAAGCCCAACTTGCTTAAGAGAGGTTCAACAACTGAATGGCCGACTTGCAGCCCTCTCCAGGTTCTTGGCAGGATCAGCATTAAGATCCCTTCCATTGTTCTCTCTACTAAGAAAAGGATGTCAGTTCGAATGGACTCCAGAGTGCAAAGAAGCATTCCAGGAGTTCAAAAGGTTTTTGAACCAACCCCCAATTCTGACCCGACCTCTAGTTGGGGAAGAACTCATCCTATATTTGTCTGTAGCAGACAAAGCTATAGCATCAGCCCTGATACAAGAAGATGAGGTCGGCCAGCATCCTGTGTACTTCACCAGCAAAGTCCTACAATACCCTGAGCTAAGGTACCACAAACTAGAGAAGTTCGCTTACTCCCTAGTAATAGCCTCACGAAGGTTACGGCCTTACTTCCAAGCTCACACAATAAGAGTCCGAACGAACCAACTCATGAAGCAAATCCTCCAAAAGACGGATGTTGCAGGGAGAATGGTTCAGTGGGCAATAGAGCTCTCCAAGTTTGACTTAAAGTACGAAACCCGGACGGCAATTAAAGCCCAATGCCTCACCGACTTCGTAGCAGAGTATGCGGGAGATCAAGAGGAAAGGCCAACTACATGAGAACTATACGTAGATGGATCCTCAAACAAAACAGGAAGCGGTGCAGGCATAATACTGGTCAATGAAGGGGGAACGCAAATAGAGGTGTCCCTTAAATTCGAATTCCCAGCTTCCAACAATCAGGCAGAATATGAAGCCCTGATCGCAGGTCTAAAGTTGGCAGAAGAAGTCGGTGCGACAAAAGTAAGGATATTCAGTGACTCTCAAGTAGTGACCTCCCAAATAAATGGAGAGTATCAGGCCAAAGACCCAAATATGATTCCACAATCTGTGCGATTAAATAGGCAATTTCAAAGATATTCCAAGTAACAATTATAATGACAGAAATTAAATAATCAGACACCAAAATTTTAGCGTGGGAAAACCCCAAAACAGGGACAAAAAACCCACGGGACCTAGTCTAGAAAAATCTTCCACTATCAGAATAATGGGTACACAAACAGTCTTTTTAATGACACTAGGGTATTTCAACAATCAACAAAATACATAATCAAAACTGATGGAATCAACATAAACCCTCCACAAAGTGGATATCTCAAATCAGGCAAAAGAGAAGGCAATACAACTAGCAAGTTATATCCTAATGTTCATCTCTACACCAGAAATAACATACTAAAATTTCATAAGAAATGGAGCGAATTTACCAAGTCAATGTGATCAAAATGGCAATGCTATTTTCCCCCAATTTTCTTCTTCTCTCGACGCCGAAAACCCCTGTTTCTTTTCTTTCATTCAAAATGAATGAGGCTTTCATTCAAAATGAATGAGGCTTTAATTCTCTCTCTCCCTCTCTCGGTGGCTTAAAGCCACTTTCTTTTATTTTATCCTTTTTTTTTGTTTTAAAAGGTTGTGGGTCCCACTTGAGGTTAGGGACCCACCAACAAATCTCTCCCTCACCAACTCAAGTGGGAATAGGCTATTCCACCAAACCTGCCTTCTCTTTGCAGGAATCAAACTTCACTACAGGTAAACTCTTAGTCAACATATCTGAACCATTATCATCAGTATAGATCTTCTCAAGTGAATATGACTTCATCTCAAGCGCTTGACGTATCCAATGATACATCACCTCTATGTGCTTCGATCTGGAATGAAACATCGGATTCTTACTGAGATGGATAGCACTCTGACTGTCACAAAATAATACAAACTTCTCTTGATTGATGCCTAACTCTTGTAGAAATTTCTTCATCCACAAGGGTTCCTTAGAAGCTTCAACAACAACAATATATTCTGCCTCTGTAGTAGACAAAGCAATACATTTCTGAAGTCGAGATTGCCACGACACAGCTCTCCCTGCAAAAGTCATCATATAACCAAAAGTAGACTTTTTTGAATCAAGATCCCCAGCCATATCTGCATTTGTGTAACCATCCAACATAGGTTGGCCACTCCCAAAGCATAAACAAACTCTGGAAGTACCGTTAAGGTATCTGAGAATCCACTTCACTGCTTGCCAGTGTTCCTTACCAGGATTAGAGAGAAACCGGCTAACAACTCCAACAGCATGAGTAATATCCGGCCTGGTGCAGACCATAGCATACATCAAACTGCAAACTGCGGATGCATATGGAATCTTCTTCATTTATGCTTTCTCTTTCTCACTTGTAGGACATTGCCGTGAACTCAGCTTGAAATGACTAGCAAGTGGAGTACTAATAGGTTTGGAATTACTCATGCTACACCTCTCTAAAACCTTCTCAATATACTTCTGCTGCGACAACCACAGTTTCCCATTCTTCTTGTCACGAGTGATACTCATGCCAAGGATTTTCTTTGCAGGACCCAAATTCTTCATAGGAAATGATCTGTTCAAGTATTTCTTAAGACTTTGAATCTTCTTAGTGTCATGACCAACAATCAACATGTCATCAACATAAAGCAAGAGAACTATAAAATCACCATCAGAGAATTTCTTAACATACACACAATGATCAGAAGAAGTCTTACTATACCCATGACATTCCATAAAGGAATCAAACTTCGTGTACCACTGCCTTGGCGCTTGCTTCAACCCATATAAGCTCTTCTTCAACTTGCATACAAGGTGTTCCTTTCCTTTAACTTCGAAACCCTCTGGTTGCTCCATATAAATTTCTTTATCTTTATCTATGTTACCGTGAAGGAATGCAGTCTTCACATCAAGCTGCTCAACCTCTAAATTCAAACTAGCCGCCAATCCAAGCACAACTCGAATAGAGGATATCTTCACAACCGGAGAGAAAATCTCCTCAAAATCAATACCTTTTGCTCAAAGCCTTTCACAACTAATCGAGCTTTGTACCTTGGCCATGAGACATTTTCATCTGCTTTCAACTTGAACACCCATTTATTTTTGAATGCTCTCTTACCCTTCGGTAACTTCACCAATTCAAACATATGATTCTCATGCAAGGATTTTATTTCTTCTTGCATGGCCTTCAACCAATCTTTCTTATGCTCATCAGACATAGCTTTCTGGTAGCTTTCTGGCTCCCCAGTCTCAGTGTTCATCACATACTCATGAGGAGAGTATTTTTGAGAAGGATGCTGCTCTCTAGTAGATCTTCTCAATTCAAGCTCAACTGGTGGTTCAGGTGAAACTTCAACATCTGGTACCATCATTATCAACTTGTATATCTCCCCCATCAACAAGAGGTCTGGTGGAAGGACCATGTTCATTATCAGCAGAACGTCTAACAGTTACTGTTGACTTATCTGTCTTCTCAAGATCTTCAATAGTTTGGTCTTCAAGAAAAATCACATCTCGGCTTCTAATTATCTTCTTGCTCACCGGATCCCATAATCTGTAACCAAAGTCTTCGTGACCATAACCCATGAAAATACACTGCTTTGACTTTCCATCAAGTTTGGACCTTTCATCTCTTGGAATGTGAACAAAAGTCCTGCAACCAAACACTCGCAAGTGACTATAGGAGACATCTTTTCCTCTCCAAACTTTCTCTGGAACATCACCATTTAGTGGAACTGAAGGAGAAAGATTGACCAGATCTACTGTAGTCCTCGTCGCTTCACTCCAAAAGGATTTAGGCAACTTTGCATGAGAGAGAATACACCTGACTCTATCATTGATAGTGCGATTCATTCTCTCTACAACTCCATTATGTTGAGGAGTCTTAGGAACCGTCTTCTCAAGTTTGATCCCATGTCCTTTACAATACTCTTCAAATGGACCTCTGTATTCACCACCATTATCTGCTTGAACATATTTCAGTTTCTTTCCTGTTTCTCTTTCAACACTTGCATGAAAGTGTTTGAAGATACCGAGCACCTGGTCTTTAGATTTCAAAATAAAAGCTCATACTTTTCGAGAATAATCATCAATAAAAGTAACAAAATATGATGCACTACCTAGTGTCTTAGCATCCATAGTGCAAACATCAGTATGAACTAAATCTAGAACATGTGATCTCCTATGAGGTCTAGAATTATGAAATGATACTCTAGCATGCTTTCCAACAAAACAATGAGTGCAAGTATTTAAAGTTGTACCTTTCACGGGAAGTGAGTGCTTCTTGGCTAAGACACTTAATCCTTTCTCACTCAAGTGACCAAGACGTATATGCCATAAATCAGAAGATGAATCATCAGCTACATTCAGTGACGGATCCAAAAAATTTTGATAGTGGGGGCAATATATATATATATATATATATATATATATATATATATATATATATATATATATATATTATAATAATAATAATAATAATAATAACAATAATAATTTTTATAATAAAAATATTATGTGTACATAAAAATTAGTTATCAAATTATTTATTAATCATTATATATTCGTATATAAATATATGTATTATTTAATTTATTTTTAATGTGTATTTTTTATTTCAATATATATACATAGGTAATTATTTTCGATGTAAATATAACATGATTAATTTTTATAATATCTAATTTTACAAATTAAAACACTAAAATAATCATTTATAAATAGGATAAAGTATATTTTTTGTCCTTTAAGTTTGACAAAAAATTTAAAAATATTCCTAAGTTTTATTTTGTTTTAATTTTGTCCCAGAAGTTTTCGATTTGCATCAAATATACCCCTGATGGCTAATTTTTCAAAAAATTTAAGATTGATTCAACAACAATTTCATAAGAACAACCCCTCAACACAAGCAAATTAAGTATAATTTTCATGCATTATTGTTATATTGGTCTTAAATCTTTTGAAAATTTAGCCTCCGATGGTATATTTGATACAAATCGAAATTTTCTAGGACAAAATTGAAACAAAATAAAACTTAGGGGTATTTTTAAAACTTTTGCCAAATTTCGGAGATAAAAAATATACTTTACCCTTATAAATATCTGTCTTTTTATATAGGATAATGCTACATATTCATCTTTTTTGGTTAACCAAGTCCAATCAAATTTGTCTAAGACAACAAAAATCAGTTATGACTAATATTATTTTAAGTTTTATTGTTTAACTTGATTAGACTTAATTTATAAAAAGACTTGGATGTGTAGTATTTCTTATATATATATATATATATATATATATATAAGTAAATACTTATTTAGAAATTTACTTCTTATACAATTAGAAGTCAATTCTTATTGAGATTCATAGTTGAAAAAGTTCTTTCAATTAATGTAGTTACAGAAAAAAAAATTAAAACTAATATAAAAAAAGATAAATAACACTCTTTCGAGTTGATTTATAAGAAAAAGCACAAATTTCATTTAAATTGAGAATTGATCATTCTAATAACATCTAATATGAAATTTTTAAATTGACTATGAAGTACCAAAAGTTGAGTAAAAAATTGTTGTGGGGTCAAATTTAATAATTTAGTGGAGAAAAATAAATATTATTATCATATATTACTCAAAAAAATTTCAAATCGTAGTGGGGGCGATTGCCCCCACACTGATATACATACATCCGTCCCTGGCTACATTCATCTCTTCTTTGCACAACTTTGCTTGTAGCCGGTGGAGAGTAGTGAGATTATTATCTTCCTTAGCAACAATGAGGGCCCCTTTGATAATCTTGCATTTTCCACTACCAAAGAAAGTACAATACCCCTCTTGATCCAATGCCTTCACTGAAATGAGATTGAACCGCATATATGGCGCATGCCTAACATTCTTCAACTGCAACTTGCATCCCATGTTGGTTTCAAGCCACATATCACCCATAACAATGATATCACACACTCCATTATCTCCCAATTTGATCTTGCCAAATTTTTCAGCAGTATAGGAAGTGAAAAATTCATGCCTCGGAGTGACATGACATGAGGCACCAGAGTCCATAATCTAAGTGGAATTATCAAAGACAATATTAACATAATTTTCATCATATGTGATAAGAACATCTTCATAAATAATAGCAGCAGTTTCTTTATCACTATCTTTACCTTTGTCTTCGTTTCTTCCCCTTGATTGTTCTCTTTTCAAAAATCTACAATACCTCTTGATATGTCCCGGCTTGCCATAATGGTGACAAATGAACTCCTTTCTTGGCTTGTACTTTCCTCTTAACTTGCTTTGACTCTCTGACTTGTCAAAACTGTGAGATTTTCTACTTTGACTTCTCCCCCGTGACTCTGAAACAAGTGCTTCTGACTGGGAGGAGGCATTAGTCAAACCTCACTCTTTTCTTCTGGCTTCTTCATTTAACATGCTCTCTTTCACCATTGCTAACGTCAACTTCTCATTCGGAGCTGAGTTAGTCAGTGTCACAACCAGAACTTCCCAACTATCAGGCAAAGAGCTCAACAACAACAAGACTTGCAACTCATCATTCAAAGTGATTTCATTATTTTTCAGATGGTTCACTGTCTCTTGAAAAATGCTCAAGTGCTCTGGCATTGATTTACCTTCAGTATACTTCATATTGACAAGCTTCCTGATCAAGAATGCTTTGTTTTGCACATTTTTCCTCTCATATAACTCCTTCAATTTGTTCCACATCTTCTCAACATTCGTTTCGGTGTCAACATGTGGATACACGCTAAAATCAAGTCATTGCCTAATCGAAGCAACTGCCTTCCGATTCAATTTCTTCCATTCAGCATCGGATTTAGTACCTTTGGATTTATCCCCCTCCACAGGATTATACAAGTCCTTGTTATACAACATATCTTCCATGAGGGTCTTCCAAATTGAATAATTTTGGAAATTCAATTTGACCATATTCGTTTTATGAGTATTTTCCTCCATTTAATCGGTACAGAGATAAACAACCAAAGCTCTAGATACCACTTTGTTGGAAAAACTCAACAAAGGTTCAAAATAAGAACCTGTCTAACAGCGGAAGCACCAAAAATAAATTTTCCATAACCTGTGCGATTAAATAAGCAATTCCAAAGATACTTCAAGCAACAATTATAATGACAGAAATTAAATAATCAGACACCAGAATTTTAGCGTGGGAAAACCCCCAAAAGAGGGACAAAAAATCCACGAAACCTAGTCCAGAAAAATCTTCCACTATCAGAATAATGGGTACAAAAACAGTTTTTCTAGTGACACTAGGGCATCTCAACAATCAACAAAATACATAATCAAAACTGATGGAATCAACATAAACCCTCCACAAAGTGGGTATCTCAAATCAGGCAAAAGAAAAGACAATACAACTAACAAGTTATATCCTAATATTCATCTCTACACCAGAAATAACATACTAAAATTTCATAAGAAATGAAACGAATTTACCAAGTCAATATGATCAAAATAGCAATGCTCTTTTCCCCCAATTTTCTTCTTCTCTGTACGCCGAAAACCCGTGTTTCTTTCCTTTCATTCAAAATGAATGAGGCTTCAATTCTCTCTCTCCCTCTCTCGTGGCTTAAAGCCACTTTCTTTTATTTTATTCTTTTTTTTTGTTTTAAAAGGTTGTGGATCCCACTTGAGGTTGAGGACCCACCAACAATATCCAATTACCAAATGCAATCTTTGAGAAGCTAACCATATGTTATGTATAAACTCTGTTTTGTGACATTGATAAATATATGAGAAATGCAACAGTTTTGTGAATCTTTCCAAATTAGATTTTATTTTGCAGCAGAAAGAATTACAATGTGACATTTGTATCATTATTCTGCATTGTTAGTCCTATCTTGCAGACAGTATAGATTCAAAAGAGCAGTATTTTTGTAGAAGCAAATCCCAATTCTCAATGTTTGAATTTAGTGTCCCAAGAGCAAGCACAACAGATCTCATCTTCGGACGCTGCCGCGGATCTCTCTCGGTGCATGCCTTGGCAAGTTGTGCCATCTGGAAAGTAGACTAATAGTCATAGCTGTTGAAATCAGAAACACCAAAAGAAGCTTAAATTCTATAATCATAAGTAGTACCTTGAAAACTGAATCAACTGAGTAATTATCTCCAAGCCTAGGATCCACTAGTTTTTTAAGACCACCATTTGGATCTGGCTGCTCAAAAACTTCATTAAACTGCCACACAAGTAATCAAGAAATTACAACACAAGGAATCTATAGTTTTAATTGGTTACATATAATCACTAGGCTATCATTGGTAATACTCCTTCCATTTCAAAATAACTGTAAATTGAAAAATTAAAGTATCTAGACAATCTCGTGATCTAGATACATTAATTTTTCAAATGTCTCAAAAAGTGAAAGTAGTAGTTATTTTGAAACGGAGGGAGTAATGAACAAAAGGGTGAAAAAAAAATCACCAAAGCTACAAGGCTTTTAATTTCATCACCATCCTTGATCACAGCTTCTTTAGCAGAAATAAGCTCATAAAGAACAACTCCAAAAGCATAGACATCTACTTTAGGAGAAACATTCCCAAATATGTACCTGAGAAAAAAGAGAACAGTATAACTGAATTTAATCCCTCAAACCAAGTTCATGTTATGTTCTGACATGTGAGTATGTGAATTTAGAGAGATCAAAATATGATTCATCATACTCTGGTGGCATGTAACCAAATGTGCCTGCCATTTTATCAGTGGGAACTGATGAACTTCCTACATCAATCAACTTTGCTAGTCCAAAATCTGCCACCTGAAAACGAAGTAATACAGGATAGATCTCACAGAATCACTCCGAAAAAGAAAAAACGGTTAAGCTAGCATAAGGCTAGTAAAAAATTTTATTAATTCTTACCTTTCCATGGAAGAATTTGTCTATTAAAATATTTGCTGATTTTATGTCGCGATGTATGTATACAGGCGTTGTACATTCATGAATATATTCAAGTCCTCTGGCTGAATCGAGAGCTATTTGAATCCGGTCTGACCACGACAAAGGTTTTCTATCTGGAGACAGTTTGATTTTATCATTAACTAAGTTCTTATAAATTTCTATCTGAATATGTACTTATATCACCTGAATCTTGTAGATGTTGGCTCAAGTTTCCATTGTCAATGTATTCATAAACAAGGAAAAGAGAGCCCTTAATGCAATATCCAATCAACCGTACCTACATAAGAAAGTAAAGAGATAACATGAGCAAATAATGAAAACAAACTATGAAATATGGCAACTTTGTCTCAAATATGTTCTTTATTTGATCCAAACTTATAAAGAAAAGGAATTAAATGAGAAGGATTACCAGGTTTAAGTGATGAACACGAGTCAACACTTTCAGTTCTGCAAGAAACTCTTTTGATGCTGTCTTGTCCATCTTTTTTATTGCAGCTCTCTGTGTTATCAAAGAAAAATAGAGCCAAAATGGAAAAAACAGAAAATAGTGACAATTGCAAAGTTATCCAAACAGAATTATTGAAGTAAAGTCTAAGAACACGGATCGCAAACCTCGCCATTCAGCTCTGCATAATATATTTCCGCAAAACCACCTTGACCAATTTTGTTTGCCAAACTGAAGTTATCTGTGGCATTGGCTAGTTCTTCATATGAGAACTTTGCTGATTTCTCTACACTGTCACCTATGATATTAATAGGCTTCAATCATATTTTCAATCAAGAAAACAAACTATACTAATGCTTGCATGAAATCAAACTCTTTAAGCAAAAGAGAAAATGAGAGAATCAAACTCTTTTCTTTTCCATATACCTTCCATAACTCGAGTAGTTTTCCGTCTTGTATGTTTTACTGGCAATTTTTTCTTCCTTCTGCAATATCTAACATAAACACAAAATGCTAATATCAGAAGTGATGCTACAACTCCTGCAGATATTCCGGCAATAACCTCACCTCGCAGACCTGCTATGAAGATTGAAGAACAATACATCCTTACCCTGGATCTGGTATTGATATCAAGCTCAAGTGTAATCAATTCTCAAAATAGTACTACTTTCTGCTCACAGAAAATGTCATACCTCTAGTTCTGAAATATAAAACAAAAACACATCATCAAGATTAGCTTTAGCAGGTTATTAGAGATTGAAAAAATGCTATTCATCTTTATATTAAAATAAAATACCTTAGGTGGAAAGGTTCATAGTTACCATTTACATCTGGAAAGTGAAAGGTACAAATAATAATATATGAGATATTAATTTCAACACTAATAATGAAAAATAAATCAACACTAATTATGAACCTTAATACCTACTACCCTTTAATCCATAATCAAACCAATCAAATAACATGCACAAAAACATCTTGAATAAGTACTGATACCTTTCCCAGGAACATAAACCAGGCCACTCCCTTTGCTGAAATTCACACCAGGATTGTATCTCAGCAGCAACAAAGGATCAAGCTTTGTCTGGTTTACAATTGACTCCAAAGAATCCTCAGGCCTAAGAGGGTATGTGATGAACAAACCATAATCCTTGCTAACATTACTGTCCCCACAGGAACAGTTAACTGTGACATTAACCATTCCGTTCTCAGGAATTTCATATCGTGAATAGCTGTTGAGGGATCTCAACCACTTAGCAGTGACCAAGTTGGAAAAACTCTTCCCGGCAATGGATTCATAGGTGTCACCACTCGAAACCGAATATTGGAAAGTATAGCCAAGAAACTCACCATTGATGCATTCACAAGGGAATGGAACATTCACCCTTGTGTAGTCTTTGCCATTTTTGTTGTAGTTAGCAATATCTTGTGGCCTTGTAACAAACCGTGATTCCAAAACTGTTGCAATATATGTGAGGTTAGAACCTGGCCAAAGATAGTAGGAAGCTAAAGCTAAGCCACAACTCTTTCTACACTTTGATTCTGCATTGAATGGTATAAAATCCACCAACAACAAGAAGAAGAGTGATAATAATAATCTGAATCTGGGTTCCATATTCAAACCAAACATATTAGCATGATTTTAGTACCTAGTGTGCTTGTTTGTTTAACTTTCTAATCTTGTTACCTATTAATAATCTCTAAACTTTTAGAAGTTGACTTGATACACTTTCAGTCTTACATATGATTGATGTTGATCCATGTAATTAAATTCAATTAATTAATTAATTACTCAAAAATTTATAATTTTTATAAAAAAAATTTGTTGCCTTGTGCTTAACTGCTTATATACATGGTAGTATTAATTAATTGAAATGTGTAGAGACCGCGTAAACTCCATCATTATACCGTTTTCTTCAAAGTTTATAGTTTGTTTACTCAAATGTTATATCCAAAGAGAAAAATTTTATGCCTTTCCTGTTTTAACTTGTCATGGATGTATATCGATTGTGTTCTTTTCCGTATTGTGTATTTTTAAAAAACTGTTGATGTTTAATTTAGTCGTTTTCTCCATAAAGAATTGAATGTTCCAATGTGGGCTCAATTTTTTCGTTATCGAACCCTTGAATGTGATGTGCTGGATATGAAATTAGGGCGTGCTAGACCAAATGGACAATTTTATGCGAGTAACAGGGATTAGAATTCGGACCGTACGAGTTCTATGTTGCCAAAAGTTGCTAAACAAATTGGAGGGTCCAATTTAGTAGGAGAAATTTGAATTTCACAACATGCAAATCGGACCGTGCGTTATATATATATATATATATATATATATATATATATATATGAATTTTTGTATGAAGCCGAAAATGAATTCGCACGGTCCGAGTTATATTTTTTAAATTTAATTTGAATTAGCTGTGCCTAATTGGTGGGTCCGATTTATGGATATTGTATATATATAAGTGTGTAACTCGTAGAAGAGATCAGATTCCGTCTTCTTCTTTATCTTGCTCGGCTTCTTCCTCTGGTTTCTTGTATTTGTGTTTCTCTCCTTCTTGGTATGTAGCCCAAAAATCTGGTAGTGAAGTTTATGTTCTTGTTTAGGTGAGTGAGAGAAATAGATGACAGAGTTCTTTTAAGAGTGTATTATTTTGGTCAGATTTTGTTACAAACATTTGAAGGAGTAAAATTCATTTGTGAAAATTCACCAATCAGAAGGTGAAAGGTATGTGTGTCTAGGTGCCACTTTTCGATTAGAGCATTCACCAATGCTTTTTGACATTGGACTACCTCAATCTGAGATACATGATAAAAACCAGTTAATCATAAATGCTCCTCCACCTTATCATTGTACCGATCCGGAGGGACTGGATGATTACATGTCAACATCCTTAAACTCTATAAAAATATAACAAATTATTAGTCAACTCATTAACAATTACTAATTTACTACTAAAGGATAATAATTTTCTAACTAGAGCAACTAAAAATCTAAAATATTAAACTCATACTAAACTTTTTTCTAATTACAACATTTAGTAGTTACCATGTACTAACCCACCAATTTATTAAGTCTCATTAGTAAAAAATCTGCACAACTAACTCAACAACACATATTAATTGAAACCACACAACTCTTATAAATTATCTTACTAAATCCAACTAAAACAAATAATTCTAGCTTCTAAATTTAATTAACAATCCTAAAAATTATTCATAACTAACTATTAACAATAACAACTAATACATAATTCCAATTCTTATTAAACTAATAATGCTCTTATTTAATATTAAGATCTCAACTACAACCAAATTAATATTACCAAAAAAACAAATCCACTATATTTAAGTATATTTCACGAAACCGAATCATCATCAATCAAAATTCTCAACAACATTACAAAATCTAGATTAGTTGTTTATTTATTCACGGTTACAAAAAAAATGTTATAATATCTAAAATTATAATCTTTAAAATTAATTATAAAATTTAATTAAATAATTATAACTTTAAAAATTATTACAAAAAATTTTAACTATACATTATTTTTTACTTAGCTATTATATTAGTCTAACTTAAATATTATCATTCATTCAAATATTCTCTAACTACATTTAAACAAATATTCTAACTATTATTTTTACATATATTCTTAAATTTTTAAAAATAATAATAATCATCGGTGAGAAGAGGCTTGAAGGAATGGGAGAAAGCGAAGTCAGTTCGGAAGAGAGACACGAAAACAGCGGCAGCAATGTTAGGCTAAGCGTCAGAGGGCGAGGCGCATCGGGCTGACCGGCGGAGGTGTGGACGGTGTCGGTGGGAGGATGCGGCGGCCTCGGTATGGCCGGCGAGAAATTCAGTGATGCGAGATGCGAACCGGAGAAGATGACGGTGAGTTTTAGACGTGTATTGGAGGTTACGGTAATATTAGAAATAACCGTACATAGTGTGAATGGATTTAAATACTAATTTTAATTTTACCTTTTTTTTAATTCATTGTACAGATTGTATACGATTAATATTGGTTCCCAATGTCAATGAGTTATAGCTCAAATGGCATAATCTCCTCATACTCAATTAAGCGGTTGCCGGTTCGAGTCTCCTATCTTTGGTAAAAAAAAAATATTGGTTCCGAATACTTTCTCATAATATAAAGTTCAAGACGATTAGCATCTTTAGATTTTTTTTTCTTTGACATTTTGATTTTTCTTCCACCATGCAAAGCAAAAACCAATGGAGAAAGGAAGGAGTGGCTGCTCTTTGGTGCGAAGATGATAGTGATATCATATGGTGGGTGTAGGTTCAGCATGCGGTAATGTGGGTAATGTTGGGATTCAGACACCGTTGTGGGGAGACATCTGCGCGCAACACGTGGCTGGGGAACCACAACACGGACCGTCCGTTTTCGTGCCTACAACTCGGACTGTCCGACAAGCTGTGAGGAACTCGCATGGTCAGATTTGTGGTGTTTTGACACCACACAAGTCAAGCACCTCTCTTCTCCATAACCACGTCCAACCCCACCTTTGCTTCCATATTAAAATTAAAAAGCGGCAGCACAAAGTGTTTGTTAATAAACCACAAAGAACCATGGCAGCTATATCTTGTGAACATTGCATGTTCATCAATGTCATAATATATTATTACTTCTATCTACCAGACATTAGATTCACAAGAGCTGGATTTTCATAGAAGGAAGCAATGTCCCAATTCTCAGTGCCTGAACCAAGTGTCATAAGAGCAACCACCACCGATCTCATCTTCGGACGCCGCTTCGGATCCCTCTCTGTACATGCATTGGCTAGTTGTGCCATCTGCAACCAAAAAAAGAAATCAACCAAAGCTGTTGAAATCACAAGCATAAAAATGCTTATATTGCTTTATACATGACTAGTGTACTAGTGGATATTAAAATGCCTATAATCCACCATTTTTTTAAATTCAATCTGTGTAAAAATAATAATATTGAATTAGCTGACTAAGATGATAAGTATTTTACTCTTAATAACAAGTCTTGGGTTGAAGTCTTAGGAATGGCAAAATGCTTTCTACAAATATATCAGAAGGATATTTTAGGGGAAAAATGGACACCAACTAGTAGATAATACCTTGAAAACTGAATCAATTGAGTAATTTTCTCCAAGCCTAGGATCCACCAGTTCTTTAAGACCTTCTTTAGGGTCTGGTTGATCAAAAACTTCATGAAACTGCCACAAAAATCACCAGAAAAATTAGAAAAGAAGGAACATAAATATAGTCTGAATTACTTATGTAAAGCCACTAGGCCCTCTAATGTTATCAGTTATCACACACAAAAGAAGAAGTAATGCATAGTAGGGTATCAAAATTCACCAAAGCTACAAGGCCCTTGATTTCAGCACCACCATTGATCACAGCTTCTTTAGCAGAAATAAGCTCATAAAGGACAACCCCAAAAGCAAAGACATCTAATTTAGGAGAAACTCTGCCATATACATACCTGCAAATAAGATAATATAATATTTCAATGGTATAATTGAATTTGATCCCTTAAACTAAGTCCATGTTCTGTTTTGCAATGTGGATGTTTCAATTTAAAGACAAACATGATTCATCATACTCTGGTGGCATGTAACCAAATGTGCCTGCCATATTAGCAGTGGGAGCTGATGAACTTCCAGTATCAATCAGCTTTGCTAGTCCGAAATCCGCAACCTGCAGATTAACTAATACACGGTATCTCACAGAATTATAGCACAAAGAAAAGAGTAGCAAGCTCACATAAGCCATCAAAATGTTTCATACCTTTCCATGGAAGGATTTGTCTAATAATATATTGGAAGACTTTATATCGCGATGGATATATACAGGCTTTGTATGTTCATGAATATATTCAAGTCCCCTGGCTGAATCCAGAGCTATTTGAATCCGGGTGGACCATGGCAAAGGTTCTCTATCTGGAAAAATTGTCATTAACTAAGTCCTTACAAAATACAATCACATATTCACATCAATGAATCAGCATTGAACATGGATATTTGTCCTTTTTCAATGTACTCATATCACCTGAATTTCGTAGATGTTCACTTAAGTTTCCATTGTCGATATATTCATACACAAGGAAAAGGAAGTCCTTAACACAATATCCAATTAAATGGACCTACATGGATAACAAGGTAATATTGAGAAAAAAGAAAAGAAAAATGAAAGCAGTCTACACAATAGGGAAACTGTGTCTGAAATTCTGTTTGGCTAGAAGAACAAATACTGGCATGACTGATTAACTTCAAATTTGTTCCTCGAGAAGTCGAATGCATATTTACTTTATATGAACATGAAATGAGAAAAAAGAAGCATGCATTAAAATTTGAAATATTACCAGGTTTAAGTGCTGAACATGTGTCAACACTTTCAGTTCTGCAAGAAATTCTTTTGATGCTTTCATGTCCATCTTCTTTATTGCAGCTTTCTAAGTTATTGGAGAGAATTTCAGTGAAAGTAGAAAAGATGGAAAGAAAAACAACTTCAAATCTATCCTACTCCTTACAGTTACAGGTTTATAGCATATACAACTACAAAAAATATGTAACTTTTCTGACAAATCAAGTAATCGAATCTAACAACATAGAGATTACAAACCTTGTCATTCAGCTCTGCATAATAGATTTCTCCAAAACCACCTTGGCCAATTTTGTTAGCCAAACTGAAGTTATTTGTGGCATGGGCCAGTTCTTCATATGAAAACTCTGCTGATTTTTCCACACTTGTGTTTACAAAGCTATCAGAGGCTTTATCTGAAAGAGGGATGATAAGTAAGAGTTACTCGACTGTTCATGTTCACCATTCTTGCATGATACGCAACAGAAATTATACTGAAGCCAAACTATCTCGAAGAAAAAGAGTTGTCAAACCATTCTTTTAACATTTGTTTTTTCAGATGTACAAATTAAGTATTTGACTCTCATTTGATATGGTAGCATCATATTTTTGGAAGTTGTCAAACCAATCAAATCCTTAAAAATTTTAACTACTTCCCCATGTTCAAATTAAAGGGCTATTTGAGGGAGTTTCAAACTTTGAACAAGTATGAAATATGTGCAAAATCCATACCTTCCCTAGCTCGAGTAGTGTTCTGACCGAAATATTCTGTTCTCAGTTTCTTCTTCTTCCTTCCGCAACATTTAATACAAACACAAAATGCTAATAACAGAACTACTGCTACAACTCCAACAGATATTCCAGCAACAATCCTATCTGGTAGACCTGTTCTACAAGAACAAAATATGAGCAGAAAGTAGTACTATTACATTTGTCTTTTAGGATATCCTTACCCTGGATCGGGTATTGATATCAAATTCGAGTGTAAACAATTATCAATAAGACTACTTTCTTCTGATTGAGAATGGACAAACCTCCAGAGCTGAAAATGAAAATGACAATACATTCATAAAGATTAGCAGGTTATTAGAGAATTGCATTAACACAATAAGATTTGAACTTTAAAGAACAATACCTTGGGCGAAGAGGCGCATAGTTGCCGTTTTCATCTGGAAAGTGAAAGCAAAAGAAAATATGAGGAATTTGTCTCAAGGTTTATGGTTCCTGATAAACTAATTTGAAATATACATTCATAAGCATGATGCTAATTTTATTAATTATTATACCCTTGAATGCATTTTAGTTCAACTGCAAAAGGCGAAACTGCTTAGGAATTAGCATAGATATGAGGGACTACTCTACTTTCAGTTCTATCTATAAATGCACCATATGCAAAAAACCAATGTCACAAATTGTAACATGTACATAATCCTCATGAATTTATATAAGTAGACCTAAACATGGCATCGAAATCAGAAAGCGAACCTCTGCCGGGAATATAAACCAGACCATTCCCTTTGCTGAAATTTACACTGGGGTTGTATTTCATCAACAACTCAGGATCAAGCTTTGTCTGGTTTGCAATTGACTGCAAAGAATCCTCAGGCCTAAGAGGGTATGTGATGAACAATCCATAATGTTTGCTAATATTACTGTCTCCACAAGAACAGTTAACTGTCACATTAACCTTTCCACCGGCCGGAATAGCATCTTGTGAATAGCTGTTAGTGTTCTGCAGCCACTCTGCTGTGACCAAGTTGGAAAAAGTCCCATTGGCAATGGTTAAGTAGTCGTCGCCTCGAGTAACTGAGTACTGGAATGTGTGGCCCAGAAACTCTCCATCTATAATGCAAATTGTTAGAATTTTGTGTGTTAGAATCAAAAGTTTTAATTTAAAATAAGAGTGTGTGAATTGTGATAGCTCACCATTGATGCAATCACAAGGTATTGGAACATTAACTCTGGTATGTGATGGATATGAGGTGTCTTTGTTGTATCTAACAATATCTTCAACTTTGTGAAGAAGATTGGATTGCATGATGTGTGAAATATATAGCAGGCTAGAATCATTGTTCCAAAGATAGTAAGAAGCAAAAGCTAAGTCACAGCTCTTGCTACACTTTGATTCTGCACTCAAAGGTAAAGTAATCAGCAACAAGAACAACAATGGAAACATGAAATTGTGTTCCATTGTTAGTGGAATCAAGCTTGTGCAAAGCATGCACATGACACATGCAAAGATAAATAATAATAGTGATAATAATTTAAAACAGTAACAACCTGGAATTGGTAAAAGTGACAAGGATTTGAATTTAGCTTTCTTACTAAAATTTTAACGATATCTCCAAATTAATAAATTCCTAACAAATTTTATTATAAGACAAATTAGTCTTCCTTACGAAGAGATCAATTCGTATCGAGAATCTCTAAAATAATAAAAATTTGTTGAAGAACAAAATGTACTATTTAAAATTTATTGTTTACTCTAATTCTTAATAAACTTACAAGTTGGGCTGCTAAATTACTTCATGGACTCTACGATGTTGGATCTGGTCATACAAATGGTTAAGATGTGATTTCAACTACAAATATATAATTACGGGATGGCATGTAAGAAGAATATTAATAACATATTTATTGGGTACACCAATCATTCCCGGTTAAAAATATTGGTGTTGAAATTGTGTCTACTGTATGCATAGCAAAATTGTAATAATATAATAATGTATAGACTATACTACTAAAGAGTGTAGAGAGACCATATTATAAAGTCCATCATTCTTAGATGCAAACTCAATTTATCCAGTTTGTCATTGTAAGACTGAGTATTATATTTCTAACTAAGGGTTAGTCAAAATAATTATTAAAGATCAAGTGTGTATTAATTTATTTCTCAAAAGTCAAAATTGAATATCTCAAATTAGGTTCTGAAAAATACAATTGGGATGCTAATTAAACTTATTACTATATTTGTTAAGAATTAATTTCAGACATTTCACCTTTTTGAAATTACACTGATTATTGTTGTGATAAACTCATAAACATGATAACGTGGATGACCATTCAATATTTGGGCGGCTGATTTTTCCTATAAAAGAGTGAAACTCCCAAGTTAAATTGAGCATTAATGAAGTTTGAAAATTCAAAGTTTCACTCATGTATAAATAGAGGCTTAAGCCTCAGGCAATAATACAACAACAACAATTAATACAATATTTTTTCTCTCTCTTTCTTTACATATGAGACTACTTATATTAGTAATATATAAGTTACTTTTATTATATCATAATAATTATATTTGTGAACATTAATACTAGAGTTTTATATTTATATTTCTCCATCTTATATTTATATCTTCCTTATTTATTTATTTACAACACGTTATCAGCACGAAACTCTAACGAAGTTTTAAGAAGACTTCAGGTAACAAATTTTTATTATGTCGAAACTCTTTCATCTTGAATATAATGCTCTTGATATATCTGAGAATAATTATTTATTATGGATACTAGATGTTAAAATCCATCTTGATTCAATGGATCTTAGAGATACCATTAAGACTAAAAATAATGCATCCCAGAAGGATAAAGCCAAGGCCATGATTTTCCTTCGTCGTCATCTTGACGTATGATTGAAAAATGAATATCCCATATTAAAAGATCCTGCAGATCTGTGGAAAGACCTTGAAGAAAGGTACAATCATCAAAAGACGGTGATACTTCCTTAAACTCGATATGTTAGAGAAAATTTTCTCGACCTTCCATGTCTTGAATGTGCTCCTGCAGCAGCAGTATCGAGAAAAAGAATTTAAAAATATTCTGAGTTAATTTCTTGCTTTCTTGTTGCTGAACGCAACAATGAGTTGCTCTTAAGAAATCATGAAGCGCCCAGCTGGCACCGCCCCATTTCCTGAAGCAAATGCGGCAAATTATAACCCCAGAAGAGGTAAATGGCAAGATTTTGATAACAAGAAAAATTATGGAAGAAAAAAGAATTATGTTCAAAACAGAGAATCTCACCAGAAGTGGGATAAAGAAAGAAACAATGGGCAAAGTAAATCAATTGAGGATAAATGCTTCCGTTGTGGTGGAAAGGGCCATTGGTCACGTACCTGTCGTACCCCAAGGCACCTAGTTGATCTTTATCAAGCATCCTTGAAAAAGGATGACAAAGGAAAGGAAACAAATTTTGTTTCAAATGATGAAAATTCCACCACTCATTATAATGTATCTAATTTCTTTAAGGATTCTGAAGGAAATATTGGCTATTTGATCAATGATGGAATAGTTTGATATGTGTATGTGTTTGTTAAGTATTCATGTGAATAATTTTACTGTGCATGTACTTCTACTTATTTTATTATTATTATTATCATTTGTCTTTGAAGAAAAATGGCAAGGACATATTCTGAAGATATTTGTCTTGCGGATAGTGCAAGTTCGCACACCATTCTCAAAAGTGATATATATTTTACCCATCTTGTGCCAAAAGAGGAATATGTTAATACTATTATTGGCTCAGGCAATGTGATAGAAGGCTCCGGAAGAGCTATAATTTTGTTTCCTGGAGGAACAAAATTTATAATAAATAATGCACTGTTGTCTACCAAGTCTCGAAGAAACTTGTTGAGCTTTAAAGATATTCGCCGAAATGATATCATATTGAGACTATGAATGAGGGAAGTCATGAGTACTTATGTATCACAACTCATAATTCAAATAAGAAAGTTATATTAGAAAAATTACCCTCACTTTCATATGGATTGTATTATACCAAGATTAGTGCAATTGAATCACATGCCATTGTAAACCAGAAGTTTACTAGCCCAAATAAATTCATAACTTGGCATGATAGATTGGGTCATCCGGGAACAACCATGATGAGGAGAATTATTGAAAACTCTCATGGACATTCACTAAAGAACTAGAAGATTCTTAAATCTAGTGAATTTTGTTGTGCTGCATGTTCTCAAGGGAAGTTAATTTTAAAGCCATCACCAGTAAAGATTGGATTTGAGTCCCCTGAATTCCTAGAAAGGATTCAAGGTGATATATGTGGACCTATTCATCCACCATGTGGATCTTTTAGATATTTTATGGTCCTAATAGACGCATCTTCGAGATGGTCACATGTGTGCTTATTATCTTCTCGCAACCTGGCGTTTGCGAGATTACTGGCTCAAATTATTCGATTAAAAGCACAATTTCCAGAAAATCCAATCAAAGAAATTCGCCTTGATAATGCTGGTGAATTTACTTCCCAAGCTTTTGATGCTTATTGTATGGCTAATGGAATAACTGTTGAACATCCAGTAGCTTATGTTCACACACAAAATGGGCTAGCAGAATCACTTATTAAACGCCTCCAATTGATTGCTAGACCTTTACTTATGAGAACAAATCTCCCAACTTCAGTTTGGGGGCATGCTATTTTACATGCCGCAGCACTTATTCGTTTGAGGTCGACGAGTTACCATAAGTTCTCTCCTATGCAATTAGCTTTTGGCCAGCAGTCAAATGTTTCCCATTTAAGAATATTTGGATGTGCGATATATGTTCCCATTGCACCACCTAATCGCACCAAAATGGGACCCCAAAGAAAATTGGGGATATATGTTGGATATGATTCTCCCTCTATAGTGAGGTATCTTGAGATACAAACGGGAGATGTATTTAAAGCCCGGTTTGCGGATTGTCATTTTGATGAATCAAAATTTCCAACATTAAGGGGAGAGAATAAGCTTCCTGAAAATGAACTTAATTGGAATGCATCATCATTGATGCATTTAGATCCTCGATCGGGGCAATGTGAACTAGAAGTTCAAAAGATTATACATTTGCAAAGAATAGCGAATGAATTGCCTGATGCATTTTCCGATACAAAGAGGATAACCAAATCTTATATACCAGTGAAAAATGCCCCAATTCGAATTGATGTTCCAGTAGGACAAGTAGCCACTGAAATAAATTCACGCCAGAAATGTGGCAGGGCGAAAAATGCCCCAATTCGAATTGATGTCCTAGTAGAACAAGTAGCCACTGAAGCAAATTCATGCCAGAAGTGTGGCAGGCCTGTCGGTTCCAAAGACAAAAATCCTCGAAAAAGAAAAGAGGTAAATACTATTCCTGTTGAAAAAGACATAGTAAAGACACCTGCAATTGTCCAAAATTCTGATATAACGCCAGAAGACATTCAGGTACCTGAAAATTGTGAAAATGACGAGATCTTGATAAATTATGTCTTTACAGGAGAGAAATGGGACCGAAATAAGACAATTGTCAATGAAATATTTGCATATAATGTGGCATTGAATATCATGCATGAATGTAAGGATCTTGAGCTAAGATCAGTCGAAGAATGTCGATAAAGGAATGATTGGCCAAAATGGAAAGAAGCCATGAAGGCTGAGTTAGACTCACTTGCAAAACGTGAAGTCTTTGGACCTGTAGTCCGTACACCTGAAGATGTAAAACCTGTTGGATACCGATGGGTATTTGTGAGAAAACGAAATGAGAGAAATGAAGTTGTGCGCTACAAAGCCCGACTTGTGGCACAAGATTTTTCACAAAGGCCCGGTATAGATTATGAAGAAACGTATTCCCCTGTAGTGGATGCGATAACATTGCGTTATTTGGTCAGCTTATCTACATATCATAAACTGCATATGCATTTAATGGATGTGGTAACAGCCTATTTATACGGCTCATTAGATCGGGATATCTATATGAAAGTCCCTGAAGGACTAAAGATATCTAAACCATCCAATGAATATTCACAAGGGTTATACTCAGTCAAATTGCAAAGATCTTTATATGGTCTAAAGCAATCTGGACGAATGTGGTATAATCGTCTTACTGAGTATCTGGCCAAAAACGGTTTCAGGAATGATGATATATGCCCGTGTGTTTTCATAAAGAAAACTGCATCTGGATTCATTATAATTGCTGTGTATATTGATGATTTAAATATCATGGGACTCCTGAAGAGATTCCAACAATTATAAAAACTCTAAAAGAAGAGTTTGAGATGAAAGATCTTGAAAAGACTAAGTTTTGTCTCGGCCTGCAGATCGAGCATATAAAAAGTGGAATCTTTATTCATCAAACAACATACACAGAAAAGATCTTGAAGAGATTTTATATGGATAAGTCACATCCATTAAGTACCCCAATGATCGTAAGGTCTTTGGATGTGAAAAAGGATCAATTCCGTCCTAAGGAAGAAAATGAAGATATCCTTGGTCCTGAAGTACCATATTTTAGTGCCATTGGAGCGCTAATGTATCTTTCTAATAACACACGACCCGATATATCATTTGCTGTAAACTTACTAGCAAGGTATAGTTCCTCTCCAACCAGAAGACATTGGAGTGGAATCAAGCAAATCTTTCGATATCTTCATGGGACGGTTGATATGAGATTGTTTTATCCCTATAGATCCAAGTCACAATTAGTTGGCTATGCAGATGCTGGATACTTGTCTGATCCACATAAAGGGAGATCTCAAACAGGATACCTGTTCACATATGGTGGAACAGCTATATCATGGAGGTCTACGAAACAGACAATAGCAGCAACCTCCTCTAATCATGATGAAATACTAGCAATTCATGAAGCTAGTCGCGAGTGTTTTTGGCTGAGGAGCCTGGTTCAATATATTCTGGCATCATGTGGATTGATTGACCATAACATAGTTCCAACTGTCCTGTTTGAAGATAATACAACATGTATTGCTCAACTTAAAGGCGGATACATCAAAGGTGATAGAACAAAGCATATTTCTCCAAAATTCTTCTCCACTCATGATCTTCAAAATCAGGGGACAATTGATGTCCAACAGATCCGCTCAAGTGACAATTTGGCTGATTTGTTCACAAAGTCACTCCCAAAATCCTCTTTTGAAAGATTGGTACATGAGATTGGGATGCGCCGATTTCGAGACATTAAATGATGTCCGCAAGAGGGGGAAACTGTACTCTTTTTCCTTAGTCAAGTTTTTTTCCCATTGGATTTTTCTTGACAAGGTTTTTAATGAGGTAGTCCCATCACTAAAGGATATTGTACTCTTTTTCCTTCACTAAGATTTTTTCCCATTGGATTTTTCTTTAGTAAGGTTTTAACGAGGCAATAATCCTAAATGGTCATCTAAGGGGGAGTGTTGTGATAAACATGATAACGTGGATGACCATTCAATACTTGGGCGGCTGATTTTTCCTATGAAAGAGTGAAGCTCCCAAGTTAAATTGAGCATTAATGAAGTTTGAAAATTCAAAGTTTCACTCGTATAAATAGAGGCTTAAGCCTCAGGCAATAATACAACAACAACAATCAATACAATATTCTCTCTCTCTTTCTGTATATACCAAACTACTTATATTAGTAATATATAAGTTATTTTTATTATATCATAATAATTATATTAGTGAACATTAATACTAAAATTTTATATTTATATTTCTCCATCTTATATTTATATCTTTCTTATTTATTTATTTACAATAATTATCATATTACTTTCATGGACTATTTTAATTATTAATTTTTTGAAGAATCCCTTGATGGAGACCAAGGAATCTTTGATCTTCCTTTTCTTACGGACTCAGGAATTTTCATCTATGAACAAAGCATTCAGCGCAAGCGATATTTTTTTTTTTTTTTTGTATTATTGTTAAAGTAGGTGTTATTAGGCCCAATTTTCATCCAAAGATAAGAAATACTTTTCCTTTCTACTTATTATTCTAATTTTATTCAATAAACAATAAAGTGAAAGTTGACTGATTTTATTCTAAATTTTATTCTAATTTTATTCATTAGATAATTTGACTGATTTGACTAAATTTTTATCTAACAGCTCTCAACTATCAACTTCACGTAAAGTTGACTGTACTTGAGTTTCTACCGTTTAATAAATATTCTCTTTTCTAATAGATTAACACAACTGGCTCTTATTAGGTCAAATTTAGTGTGGATAGAAGACGCACTTGAGGAAGTGTGCAACTTGGCCTAATTGGACATCATGGTCCCTCTTATTAATTGATAAATATCCACATTTTCTTCAAAAGAGGAATCATGTATGAATGAATACGTTTAATTTTCCTGTATATTTAATTATTTATATATTAATTTACGTATTTTTTTCAATTAAATAATCTACTATCAAAATAATCAAATTTAAAAATAATAGAATAATCAAATATAAAATAGATGATTAATCAAATTTATTAACAATAACATAATAAAAAATTCTGAGATAGCAATATATATTTCTGTATGCAGTGATGGGTGATTGGTGGCTCATCTTTTGGTATACACTATTTATTGAAATATTATTGTATTCTTATATATTTTATGTTAGAGATTAAACAACTAACTTATATATCATATTTGTATATGTTTTTGAATTTTTAATATGAAATTATAAGTTGTAAAGTCAATTGATATCAAACGATATAAAGAGAAATTGTTGCAAAAATATTTAGATTTATTTTAATTCTTCATAATTTATTTTTTTAGATGATTGTAGAATTTTATTCAGCAATAAAAAGCATTTCCAGCGAAACAAAAATTATGAGTTAAACATTGTTTGAATACCAATAAATATATCACTTTTGTATTTACTTGTCACTTATTAATTTAAATATAACTCATTTATCAAAAATAGAATCTTTTTTTATACTTTATCACAAATTCTACTTAAGCAAATACTTTAATATATATAAGTATAAATCAACAAAAATAATTATATTATACTACTATTGTTATTGTATATTATACTATAGAATTTAGTATGATATAATTCTTTATTTTAAAAATAAAAAAAAATCAACTTAAACAAATAGTCAAATACTTCAATATATAATATTTATAGAATTAATTTTTATTGTATTATTATCATTGTATTATATTATAGAATTTATTATGAAACAATTCTTAGTTTTAAGAGTTAAATTATTTTGTAACTAAATTTATTAGTTTTTCACACATTGGGCAAATTTAAATCTAGTTTTATATACATTTGAAATTCAGCAATATGAGTGTTTATTTCCAAATTAGTTTTAGCTTTTTGCAACAAAAATAATTAAAATGTTACATTTCTCTGCTGCATGATACTCCTATCTACCAGACATAAGATTTACAAGAGCTGGATTTTCATAAAAGGAAGCAATGTCCCAATTCTCAGTGGTTGAACTTAGTGTCATAAGAGCAACCACCACCGATCTCATCTTCGGCCGCCGCTGCGGATCTCCCTCTGTACATGCCTTGGCAAGTTGTGCCATCTGCAACCAGAACAAAGTTAGCCAAAGCTATTGAAATCTGCAACATTAAAAACTAAAGAAAGAGTTTAAAAATGATATATGAAAATGTATACCTTATAAACTGATTCAATTGAATAGTTATCTCCAAGCCTAGGATCCACCATTTCTTTAAGACCTTCTTTGGGGTCTGGCTGGATAAAAACTTCCTCAAACTGCCACATAAATTGCCAAAAATTGAATTAGGAAACAAGGAAGGAAAATGTTAAGAGTGCGTTTGGTTTGTGTTTTGGTTTTCTGTTTTTATTTTCAGTGTTTTCTCATATTTTCTCATGTTTTCTCTTTTTTCTTTACAAAATTCTAAAAACAGAAAATACTGAAAATGAAAACAGAAAATAAAAACACAAACCAATCGCGCCCATGATTTACATTACTAAGTCAACATTTCAAAACAATGCACAGAAGGATCATTAATAATCACCAAAGCCACAAGGCCCTTCAATTCAGCACCAGATGCACCACCACTCCTCATCAGAGCTTCTTTTGCAGAAATAAGCTCATAAAGAACTACTCCAAAAGCATATACATCTATTTTGGGAGAAACACTTCCATATACATATCTGCAAATAAGAGAATCCTACTATTAAATCTAAAAAAGCTCACTTTCCCTTCTAGAATGTGAATGTGAATGTGTGAAGTTAATACTGAAAAACTTCTATTTTTAGTGCTTCTAATTGGAAACAAGGAGATGAAGATCAACTATACTCTTCTCTAATCCTTAGAAAGCAAAAAAAAATGAATAGAGAGAAAACACAGTTCATCATACTCTGGTGGCATGTAGCCGAATGTGCCGGCCATATTAGCAGTTGGAGCTGATGAATTTCCAACATCAATCAGCTTGGTCAGTCCAAAATCCGCAACCTGCAAAACAATGCAATGCAGTATCTCACAGAATTATACAAGAAAACAAAAAAAGAGTAACAAGTTCATTGAATTTATTGAGATGTATCTTACCTTTCCACGGAAGTTTCTGTCTAATAAAATATTTTCCGACTTTACATCGCGATGGATATATACAGGCATCGTATGCTCATGAATGTATTCAAGTCCTCTGGCCGAGTCCAGAGCAATTTGAACCCGGGTAGACCATGGTAAAGGCTCACTATCTGGTAAATGATAACAGTTTATCATTAAGCACTGAATTCTGAACATAGATATGTATCATATCATGTGCTTATATTACCTGAATTTCGCAGATGCTGGCTTAAGTTTCCATTTTCGATATATTCATACACAAGGAAAAGAGAGCCCTCGACACAATATCCAATCAAGCGTACCTATATTGTTATCGAAACATAGTGAAACATTGAAACAGAAATATCATATGAACATAGTTGAAAACAATCTATGGAATATGTGAGAAAGATTACCAAGTTTAAGTGATGAACACGCGTCAACACTTTCAGTTCCGCGAGAAATTCTTTTGATGCTTTCATGTCCATCTTCTTAATTGCAGCTCTCTGTGTTATCAGAGAAAACTTCAGCCAAAGTGGAAAGATAGAAGAAAGTAACAATTGAAATGTTAGTTATCTTAAGTCCTAACAGTATTATCATACATAAAACTTGACTATGCTTTGTAGCATCTATTCAACTAAAAGAACTGCAATTTAGTTTCTCATTAACTAAAAAATATATGCAACTTTTCTTTCAAATACTTGTAATCAAAGCTAGTAAGACAGAGAAATTATGAACCTCGCCATTGAGCTCTCCATAATAGACTTCACCAAAACCACCTTGACCAATCTTTTTAGCCAAACTGAAGTTATTTGTGGCATTGGCTAGTTCTTCATACGAAAACTCTGCTGATTTTTCTACCTTAACACCTATAATACTAGTATCATCAGAAGCTGAAGTTGTGTTTTCAGCATTATGAGAGGTTTCGCCTGAAAGAGGGACAATGTATAAGAGTTACTAATCCAAGCATGCTATTAGATAAAATATAAGTCGAAATCCATATACCTTGGCGAACAAAGTTCTCGCTGGAATCTTTAGCTACCAATTTTTTGTTCCAAATCTTCTTTCTTCTGTAACATTTAACATAAACACCAAATACCAATAACAGAAGTGCTGCTACTATTCCAACAGATATTCCACCAATAACGCCACCGGATAGACCCTTCCCTGCAGAAACAATAGAACAGCAGAAAGTCCTTACCTTCACTGTCTTGATATCAAACTTAAATGAAAAGAATTATCAATGATAGAAAAACTGTGCTGAGATTGTCAAACCTCCATTGCTGAAAAGGAAAATGAAAACATGGTCATTAAGTTTAGGAGATCACTGAAAAATGAAATTTAAATAGCTTGGAGAGTGAGGTTAAGAGAAAAGTTACCTTAGTTTAAAGGGCACATAGTTGCCATTTTCATCTGTAAAAAAGCGAAATGAAAGGAGAATGTGAGATATTATTCACTTCAAAATTTTGAAGCTCCTCAGAAACCACCAATTTGAAAGATCCAACTATAAGAATGATGCTAATAAGTTAAAGCATACTCTTGACAGTATTAGAGAGGAAGAACAATATGGACATGTTATAGGGATTTCATGAGTGACTTCAAATTTTCATCACTACTGTCACAGTTAACAATTTTTTTTTCTCCTTTAATTCAACATTACTCACACTAACTATATATGATTTCATATATACGATACTATTCTCTCTATAAGAAGTCATACTTAACAAACACACCCTAATAAAACCAACCACATAACATGCACACACAAAAAAAAATCATGAATTCATATCAGAAACACAAAAAAAACATTGCATCAAAACAAGAATTCACACCTTTCCCAGGAATATAAACCAGACCACTCCCTTTGCTGAAATTCACACCAGGGTTATATCCCTGCAGCAACTTAGCATCAATCTTTGTCTTGTTTGCAATTGACTCCAAAGAATCCTCAGGTCTAAGAGGGTAAGTGATGAACAACCCATAATCCTTGCTAACATCACCATTCCCACAGGAACAGTTAACAGTGACATTAACAGTTGCAGGATAAGGAATATTATTTGGTGAATAAGTATTGGTATTCTGCAACCACTCAGCAGTGACCAAGTTTGAATAGCTCCAATTTGCAATGGTATCATAGGTGTCACTGCTCAAAACTGAGTATTGAAATACATGGCCAAGAAACTCACCATTGATGCATTCACAAGGGAATGGAACATTGATTCTGGTGGAGGATGTGACTGAATCTTTGCTTTTTATGGTGCCATTGTTGTAGCTCACAATATCTTCACCTTGTGATCTTGTAACATATTCTGATTTCATCACAGTTGCAATATATGTGAGGTTAGAATTATCCCAAAGATAGTAGGAAGCTAAAGCTAAGCCACAACTCTCACTACACTTTGACTCTGCATTGATGGGTAGAATTACAAAATCTACCACCACCAAGAGGAAGAAAAATGATGAAAATATGAATCTGGGTTGTTTCATTTTGGTGGTGGAGAAAAGAAAATATTTTGTAAAATTATTCAGATGACAACATGGGTATGTTAAATAATCAAAAGGGTGGTGGAGAATCAAAGAAAGTTTTAAACTTGGATGGGATTTATACAATGAATTGTGTTGTGAATTGTGATGTTGGAAGAGGAAAAAATTGAACTTGTTTTCTAGTGTGTTAGTGCAAATTAGATAACTTCAGATTAATTAATGTGTTAAAATTAGTCGGCAAAAGATATCTATAATGTTGAATGAGGGAGTTCCCACTTCAATTCATTCATAAAGAGGAAGTAACGGGGGTATCTATACTCATGGTGGCAATTCATATCCTACCCGCAGGTATCTAATCTGGTCCAATCCGTTCAGATAGGGTAGGCTACCCAATTCGCTGTGGGTAAGATAGGATACGGTCCGGGTATGTTTGTGGGTAGTGTACTTTATCCTATCTTATCCGTACCTCATATATAACATATATTTTATAAAAATTAGATATATATTGAAGAAGGTAAGAGTTAAACCCATAATATTTTATATGTAATGACTTACAATAAATAAACAACCACTAAAACTAGTTCGTTAATTTAATAATTTAGAGAATTAGTTTTTTATTTTTTATGTTATTAATATGTATAAAATTCGAAAAGATTAAATTTTATATTTACTTTGAAAAAATTTGATATTTCTGCGGGTAGGATAGAGTAGGGTAGGTAGGGTAGAGTAGGGTAGGGTTTAGAATTTTAGGGTGCGGATAGAGTTAAGGTTGATAAATTCTCAACCTGCGGATAGAGTAGGGTAGAATTTTAATAAAATTTTCAACCCGTGAATAGGATTAGGATAGAGTCCAAATCCTACCCTACCCTATCAATTACCAGTCCTAATCTATACAATATGTACAATGAATATAAAGATATTTGATTCAGTAAGATATCAAATATTTATTATTCTTAGTATTCGAATAATTATTTTAAATAATATAAATATATTGTGTTTAAAAAATTAATAATATTTTATCTTAAATATTTATTTTTTAACCCATATTAAATTAAATAAATAACTCATTATATTCCATTCACTCCTTAGCGAAATTCATTCATAAATCATAACTCAACTCATAACTTAGGTTGTGCCGTGTTTAGTTGTGTTTTGTTCAGCCGCCACATATCAAATGAACCAAGTTTGACTTTGACTTTATAAATCACATTCATATGCCGCATTGGACAAGTTGTTTTTTTTTACTGTGTTTCGTATCATTAAATTTATTTTTATATTTAATTTTCTCAGTCTAGAGTCAGATCAAATTTCTTATATATATATATATATATACACAAATTATTTGTTATTATCAATAGTAAAATCTAAAATTTATTCCTAAATTATAAGAAAATAGAGAATAAGACTTACTAAATGAATAACAATATTGAAAGAAAAAAATTTATTTTTTGATTTTTTTTAATTTAAAATTAGTATTAGAATTTAGGATATAAAATTTATAATTTGAATTAAAAATTAAAAAAGATTAGTTGATGTTAGCTGTAAAAAATTAACTCCTTAATTAAACTCATCTTAAAAATGTATTACATGATATATTTTATTATTACAACAATAAATATATATTGATTAGGCTTAAACAACATTATCAACCGAGATTTAATAGATTTTGGATCTAATATCTTAATAATAATATATTAAATTAGATAATATATATTTAGAAAATTTTAACAAATATTACTATGACCCACACGACAATGCAAGTTGAGGAGCACCGTTATTCCTCATGACAATGACATGTCTATCTTCATCAACAAAGTTTAAACAAACAAAGCACCCTTGTTTGATGGCTATGTCATATGCTAATTTACTAATTAAAAGCTAAGGTAAGACGTTAATCTAATATTAAATTACATGAACTAGAATAATTTATCCTGCAACAATAATGCAACGTGTGGAGACCATTATAAAAAATTCCATCATTCTAGCGTGCACGTTCCGCCTAGTTTTTTATTTGAAATAATTTTAATGTTAATTTAATTCTAACACTTTGAACTTTAACATCAATTCTAAAATTTGGATGAATTTATTTGTAGTTATTTTTTTTATTATATTTCATCTTAATTAGTTCGTTGTAACTTTATATATAGTGTAATATTATGTATTTGTCTTTCTAACTGAAAAATAAAGATATACTTTATATTTTATTAACTTCAAAAATAAAATTATTGATAATAAGAATGGATACTACTAACATATTTCAACAATGAAAAAAATTGATGTAAAAAATTAAAATATTAGAACTAAACTGATGTCTGACTTTTTTTTAGGACCCAACTGATGTCAAGTTATCAAGCGTCAACTATACTACTATACTATTTGTGTTTTTTGGTCTGAAACTTCAAATTTCAAAATGCTGAGACTATTAAGCTGTAACGACTAACGACTAAACGACTAACGACTAACGACGATGATTTTTTTTTTCCTTCCTTTGTTTTATCCGGTATTTTTCAACCCGTCAGGTCAATGACTACTAATTAATCGCGGATTTAAACTTTATTTAAAGGTCGGCCGCTGGCCAATAGATTGTTTCATGCAAAAGACGGGATTCGAACCGCCGACACTTATTTAAGAGAACGAGTGAGTTGACTATTTGACCAATCCAAGTTGGTCCCCTTCCTTTTACTTATTAAGCGAACGAGTGAGTTGACCACTCAACCAATGCAAGTTAGTCCCCGTCCTTCCACTTATTACCGCAATAGCCATTACTCCTGATAGTTTCCAATTTATTGTTTTTGAACATATGAAAACTCAAGTACAGTCAATTTCACGTGAAGTTGATAACTGAGAGTGATTAAATAATTTTATTGATTTGACTAAATTTTTATCTAATAACTTTTAATTATCAACTTTTGATTATACCTGAGTTTCCACTCTTATTTCTTTTTTTTTTTTTTTTTTGGGTTTAGAAACAGGGTAAAGAAACCCAAAAGAAGAGAGCCCTAGTTACAAACTAAACGGGGCAAAGCTATCCCTTGTTCATCATCAGACAAAAAAGCTACTACCTCATTTGGAGGAGTATCCCAAAAGTGGAACCCAATATCTAATTCTAAACTTTTATGCGCCAGGCAATCAGCACATCTATTGCCTTCTCTGTAAATATTTACAAAAAGGATGTTCCATTTCCTGTTCTTCCAATTCTGAATGTTTCTGATCAACACATTTGGGTGATTTTTTCTAATTTTGGGGCTGTTGATACTCTCTATGACAGCCTTTGAGTCACATTCCACTCTAACTTTCTTCAATCCCATAGTCCAAGCCAATTTGAGACCCTGATCTATTCCCCACAACTCTACTTTGAAGGCAGTGCAGCTACCTATGTTGAACGAAAATCCTCCTATCCATTTACTATTCTCATTTCTTAATAAACCTCCACAGCCAGCCTTTTTGGTGAACCCATTCATAGACCCATCAGTGTTGAGAGTGATCCAATCACAAGGAGGGGGTGCCATCTGATAAGTTGTTCTTCTCTGGATCTTCTGTGAATTCTTCTTTGCTTCTTGTCAAAAGCTTCCCTAATCTCTTCTACTTCCTTCAAAATCTGCAAGCGAGGGTGGGGCGGCCTCCGATAGTTCTGCTCGTGGACCTCCCGATTTCTCCAAATCCAAATCTTCCAAGCGGCGACGATGAAGATGTCTTTCCACTTGAGGTTAGGGTTTATATTCAATTGATTGAATAAGTTGAATTGTGTCCATTCTTCAAAATTGAGGGCAAAGAATTTAGGTATTTCTTTTGGGTTTAACAAATTCACCCGAATCTGCGTAACTCTGGTGCAATTTCTTAAAGCATGAAGAGCGTCTTCTTGTTTTCCGGCACAAAAGGGGCAATCTCCTTGTCCTCCATACATTCTAGCTTTTCTAGCGTTAGTGAGCAGTCTGTTATGACACATTTTTCAGGCAAAAACTTTTGCTTTTTGCGGCCCCCTCCAATCCCATATGGTCATCCAACTCGATTGGTATAGTTTTGACCACCTTGCCAATGCCTTGTAGGTCGCACCAGTGGAGAATTCGCTATCCTCCGAATGAATCAAACCTAGTCTGTCTTCTCCATTTCACAATCCTTGGTGGGGGTGTGCTAAGATCTTCTTGATGATATCTTCAGGTAGGTATCTCTGGAGTTCTGTTAAGTTCCATTCTTCGCTTGCATTGCTCCATTCCCAAACTGTGCTCTCCATGTCTAAATTGTTCTGTGTTGCAAATGATAGCAGGTGGGTCTCACCTCTTCAACCCAATAATCAGTCCATAATTTAGTGGAAAGTCCATCCCCAATAAGGGAGAAAGACATCTCGCTGAATCCGGGCCATAACTTGACTAACTCTCTCCACATGTATGAATCTGAGCTTTTGGTGCTTGGTCGAGCACTTTGGTTATCTTTATATTTGTACTTGTGTTGGAAGACTTTTACCCATAAAAGTTCTGTACTTGTGTTGGAAGACTTTTACTCATAAAAGTTCTGGTTCCTGGTTCAGCTGCCAAATTAGCTTGTAAAGGAGAGCTTCGTTCATTAAATTTAAGTTTCGAAACCCAAGGCCCCCTCATGTTTGGGACAGCATAGAGTTTTCCAATTCAGTGCATGGTAATTTCTTTTTCTTTTATCATCTTCCCAAATGAAGCTTCTTTGAACTTTCTCTATTTTATTGCATATAGACTTGAGAATTCTCTCATGCTACATTTCAAAATTTACACTTGCTTTATTCAAAATTTAAAATTATTCTTTGATTTTTTTTTAAAAAAAAATTAAGATTAGTATTAGAATTAAGGATATAAAATTTATAATTTGAATTAAGAATTAAAAAAGATTAGTTGATGTTAGCTGTAAAAAATTAACTCCTTAATTAAACTCATATTAAAAATGTATTACATGATATATTTTATTATTACAACAATAAATATATATTGATTAGGCTTAAACAACATTATCAACCGAGATTTAATAGATTTTGGATCTAATATCTTAATGATAATATATTAAATTAGATAATATATTTAGATAAATTTAACAAATATTACTATGACCCACACGACAATGCAAGTTGAGGAGCACCGTTATTCCTCATGACAATGACATGTCTATCTTCATCAACAAAATTTAAACAAACAAAGCACCCTTGTTTGATGGCTAATATCATATGCTAATTTACTAATTAAAAGCTAAGGTAAGACGTTAATCTAATATTAAATTACATGAACTAGAATAATTTATCCTGCAACAATAATGCAACGTGTGGAGACCATTATAAAAAATTCCATCATTCTAGCGTGCACGTTCCGCCTAGTTTTTTATTTGAAATAATTTTAATGTTAATTTAATTCTAACACTTTGAACTTTAACATCAATTCTAAAATTTGGATGAATTTATTTGTAGTTATTTTTTTTATTATATTTCATCTTAATTAGTTCGTTGTAACTTTATATATAGTGTAATATTATGTATTTGTCTTTCTAACTGAAAAATAAAGATATACTTTATATTTTATTAACTTAAAATAAAATTATTGATAATAAGAATGGATACTACTAACATATTTCAACAATGAAAAAAATTGATGTAAAAAATTAAAATATTAGAACTAAACTGATGTCTGACTTTTTTTTAGGACCCAACTGATGTCAAGTTATCAAGCGTCAACTATACTACTATACTATTTGTGTTTTTTGGTCTGAAACTTCAAATTTCAAAATGCTAAGACTATTAAGCTGTAACGACTAACGACTAACGACCTTGATTTTTTTTTTTCCTTCCTTTGTTTTATTTGTTACCCGGGTACTTTCCAAGCCGACAGGTCAACGACTAATTAATCGCGGATTTAAACTCTATTTAGAAGTCGGCCACTGGCCAATGGATTGTTTCATGCAAAAGACGGAATTCGAACCCCCGACACTTATTTAAGCAAACGAGTGAGTTGACTACTTGACCAATCCAAGTTGGTCCCCTTCCTTCCACTTATTAAGCGAACGAGTGAGTTGATCACTCAACCAATCCAAGTTAGTCTCCATCCTTCCACTTATTACCGCAATAGCCATTAACTCTCGATAGTTTCTGTTCATACCCTGACCCAATGCTATGACCCAGGTCCAAACGAAAAGGCCCAACCCAAAGGATTGAGCCTCGCCCTACGCCGACCTTCCCCCGTAGAAGTCGGCTCTCGACACGACCTGCTCTAAAGAAGTCGGAGATGAAGATAGGCTGGCAGATAAATACTCATTCAAATGAGTAATTGTCCCTAGAATCTTTCAACCCACTTCCAGGAGCCATATCCCAACTTCCCTAAGATAAAGGGACGGTTATCCACCTTAAAAGGTGAAACTACTTCAACGGTGGTTATTGGTTCACCACTATAAATACCCTGACATCCCTCAGGTATCTCCAAGTCCCAATACTCTCTAGACCTGCTTGTTCCCTTGCTGACTTAGGCATCGGAGTGTCTTTGCAGGTACCACCCTCCATTCGCTCACATTCACAAGTCGGACGGAGGCCCAGGAACGTGATTCCCTACGAAGGCTTCCCTCCTCAGACGATTGGACCAGCCTAACGAGTCCAGCCCATTAATCTCCGGTTACCCATCGTAACATTGGCGCTATTGCCGGGGACCCGAGAGATCAACCATTGATGGCGGACAATTCACCCGAAGATGGTCATACAGCGTCTGATTCCGAACAAGAAAACCTAGATACCGGAAACAACGACGCGGACCTAACTCTTCACCAGGGAGCCAACGACCAACAAAGAGAAGGCACCTCCGGGTTAAAAAATCTGAAGGTAAACTCCTCAGAGGGACACGAATCAGGAAAGGAAGGGCCACCCCATGCAGCCGAGCTACTGGGGTTGGTCCATGGCTACCAAGGTCGTTTGGAACAGCTGGAACAGGAGTTAGAGCGACAGCGAGAGGCGGACCAAAATCTCAGAGAAGAGATAGAGCGACGAAAAGAGTTACAAGAAAAACTCTTAAAGCTAGAATCTTCTCTTAAAAGTCGGAACTCCCATGGCGACCGTGAAGAGTCGCCCTCAGGAGGAAAGGATCCATTTAGTGAGGACATAATGAGGGCGAAAGTTCCAAGAAACTTCAAAAGCCCTGATATGAACCTCTATGACGGAACCACTGACCCAAAACATCATATGAGCAACTTCAAAAGTTGGATGTACCTCGCCGATGCCTCCGATGCAACTCGCTGTAAAGCTTTTCCGACCACCCTGTCAAAAGCAGCGATGAAGTGGTTCGACAGCCTCCCACCAAGGTCAGTTACCAGCTTTGAGGACCTCTCAAGAAAGTTCTTGATGAGGTTCTCCATCCAAAAGGATAAAGTAAAGCACGCACCGAGCCTCCTGGGAGTAAAACAGGAGGTCGGAGAACCTCTACGAGACTACATGGAAAGGTTCAACAAAGCGTGCTTGGAAATTCAAGACCTGCCCACTGAGGCAGTCATCATGGGACTAGTAAATGGACTTAGAGAAGGTCCATTCTCACAATCCATATCAAAAAGGCACCCCGCCTCCTTGAGTGATGTACAAGAAAGAGCAGAAAAGTACATCAACATGGAGGAGAATGCCAAACTACGATAGCCGAGTTAGCAACTTGGGCACCCCCACGCGGTAAAGGAGAGAGAAAGGGAGCCCAAGAAAAAAGAAGAGGCCGGTCTCGACAAACCAAAAAAATATCACTCTTATACTCCTCTAAAAGTTTCCATAGTGGATGTATACAAAGAAGTCTGCAACACTGAAAGATTGCCGCCTCCCAGGCCCATCAAAAATCAAAAGGGAGGAAGCCGCAGCGATTATTGTGAGTACTATAAACTGTATGGTCATTCAACAAATGATTGCTACGACCTCAAAAATGTGATAGAAAAGCTGGTCCGAGAAGGCCGACTTGATAGATATCTCATGGAAAGGTCGGATTATCATGGAAAAAGAAAGCGAGATGATGGAGACAGAAGAGACCCACCACCACAAACCCCCGAGAGACACATACACATGATCTCGGGAGGCTTTGCGGGAGGAGGACTCACCAAGTCATCCTGCAAAAGACACCTCAAGCGAGTCTATCAGGTCGGGAGCGAATCACCCGACCTTCCTACTATCTCATTTACAAAGGAGGATGGGCAAGGAGTAATCCCTGGACACGATGATCCAGTGGTGATAATCATGATCCTAGCCAATGCCCATCTCCACAGAACTCTAGTAGACCAAGGAAGTTCAGCAGACATCCTTTTCAAGCCCGCGTTCGACAAACTAAGACTGGAAGAAAAGGAGCTAAAAGCCTACCCTGATACCTTGTATGGACTAGGCGACACGCCAATAAATCACTGGAATTTCTACCCCTCCACACGACCTTTGGAAAAGGTAAAAAATCCAAAACTCTGAGCATAGACTTTATAGTCATCGACGTGGGGTCAGCCTATAATGCCTTAATTGGCAGAGCTACCCTAAATCGACTCGGAGCAGTGGTGTCTACCCCTCATCTTTGCATGAAATTCCCTACATATGCGGGGATAGCAACGGTACGGGGAGACTAGAAATTGGCAAGAAAATGCTACAATGAAAGCCTGAACCTAAGAGGAAAAGGCAAAGAAGTCCATACCATTGAGCTCGGTGGCACGAGAGCCAGAGAAGAGCTACGGCCACAACCAGGAGGAAAAACAGAAGAAGTACAGGTCGGCGAAGAGGAAGGAAAAAATACCAACATAGGAGCCAACCTAGAAGAAAACCTAAAGCAAAGGTTGATAGAGCTTTTAAGAGATAATTCTGACCTCTTCGCCTGGAAAGCTTCCGACATGCCAGGGATAGACCCCGAGCTCATGTCTCACAAACTCTCGGTATATCCAGGATCCCGACCTGTACAGCAGCGAAGGCGTAAGCTCGGCCCGGAACGAGCCCAAGCGGTGGAAGAGCAGGTACAAGCACTCCTAGAAGCCGGCTTCATCAGAGAAGTTAAATATCCAACATGGCTAGCGAATGTAGTGCTAGTCAAGAAGCAAAACGGCCAGTGGAGGATGTGCGTCGACTACACCGACCTGAATAAGGCATGTCCCAAGGACCCATATCCGCTCCCAAGCATTGATACTCTGGTGGACTCCAGCTCGGGGTACCAATACTTGTCGTTTATGGATGCCTACTCGGGATACAACCAGATCCCGATGTACAGGTCGGATAAAAAAAAAACATCATTCATCACGCCTAGAGCAAACTACTGCTACGTGGTCATGCCGTTTGGATTAAAAAACGCAGGGGCCACATACCAAAGGCTGATGAACAAAGTGTTCGCTCCTCACCTCGGGAACTCAATGGAGGTCTACGTAGACGATATGCTGGTGAAAACCCAGGAGGAGACCGACCTCTTGACAGACCTCTCGCGAGTTTTCAATACCATAAGGTTACATGGGATGAGGCTAAATCCCGCAAAATGTACCTTCGCGGTGGAGGCTGGAAAATTTCTAGGATTTATGCTAACCCAAAGAGGGATCGAAGCAAAACCCGGTAAGTGCAAAGCCATCCTAGAAATGAAAAGCCCGACCTGCTTAAGAGAGGTTCAACAGCTAAATGGCCGACTTGCAGCCCTCTCCAAGTTCTTGGCAGGGTCGGCATTAAAATCCCTTCCACTATTCTCTCTACTAAGAAAGGGATGCCAGTTCGAATGGACTCCAGAATGCGAAGAAGCATTCCAAGAGTTCAAAAGGTTCTTGAGCCAGCCACCAATCCTAACCCGACCTCTAGTTGGGGAAGACCTTGTCCTATACTTGTCTGTAGCAGACAAAGCTGTCGCATCAGCCCTGATAAGAGAGGACGAAGTCGGACAGCACCTAGTGTACTTCATCAGCAAAGTTCTACAGGGCCCCAAACTAAGGTACCACAAACTAGAGAAGTTTGCTTACTCCTTAGTAATAGCCTCACGGAGGTTACGACCTTACTTCCAAGCCCACACAATAAGAGTCCGAATGAATCAACCCATGAAGCAAATCCTCCAAAAAACGGATGTTGCAGGGAGAATGGTTCAGTGGGCGATAGAGCTCTCCGAGTTTGACTTAAAGTACGAAACTCGGACTGCAGTCAAAGCACAATGCCTCACCGACTTCATAGCGGAATATGCGGGAGACCAAGAGGAAAAGCCAACTATGTGGGAACTATACGTAGATGGATCCTCAAACAAGACAGGAAGTGGTGCAAGCATAATACTGGTTAATGAAAGGGAAACCCAAATAGAGGTCTCCCTCAAATTTGAATTCCCAGCTTCAAATAATCAGACAGAATATGAAGCCCTTATTGCAGGATTGAAGCTGGCAGAATAAGTCAACGCAACAAAAGTACTGATATTCAGTGACTCTCAAGTAGTGACCTCCCAGATAAATGGAGAGTATCAGGCCAAAGACCCAAATATGAATAGATACTTGGAAAAAACTTTGGAACACCTTGGGTGCTTTGCAGAAACCGAGATCAGGCATATAACTCGGGATCTTAATAGCAGAGCAGACGCCCTCTCCAAGTTAGCAAGTACTAAACCAGGGGAGAATAACAAAAGCTTGATCCAGGAAACTCTCCAAGAACCCTCTGTGGTGAAAGCAGAGGACAAACAGGATGTCCTTGAAATAACCGGGCTAAACCTCTGATGGATGAATCCCTTGGTCGAATATCTAAAATTCGACATCCTCCCCAAAGAGGAAAAAGAGGCCAAGAAAATCCGGAGGGAAGCACAATACCACACTCTGGTAAAAAATATCCTCTATAAAAGAGGAATATCAACGACATTGCTGAAGTGCGTACCGACCTCAAGGACCACTGAAGTACTAGAGGAGGTCCATAATGGGATCTGTGGAAACCATCTCGGAGTCAGGTCGCTAGCCAGAAAAGTAATCCGAGTTGGATTCTACTGGCCGACCTTGCAGAAAGATGCCACAGAATTTGTGAAAAAGTGCCAACCATGCCAGATGCATGCAAATTTCCACGTGGCTCCCCCCGAGGAGCTCATCAGTATAACTTCTCCATGGCCCTTCGCAAAATGGGGAATGGATCTGTTAGGCCCTTTTTTCCAGGCCCCAGGACAAGTCAAGTACTTAATCGTGGGAATAGACTACTTCACAATGTGGATAGAAGCAGAACCATTAGCCACCATCACAGCCCAGAGAAGTCGGAGGTTCCTCTACAAAAATATCATCACAAGGTATGGGATACTCTATTCCATTACTACGGATAATGGAACCCAGTTCACCGACTCTACCTTTAGAAGCCTAGTGGCCAGTATGAAGATCAAACACCAGTTCACCTCGGTGGAACATCCACAAGCAAATGGACAAGTCGAGGCAGCTAACAAAGTCATACTGGCAGAATTAAAGAAAAGATTATAAGATGCAAAAGGAGCTTGGGTTGAGGAGCTCCCACAAGTGTTATGGGCTTACCGGACGACGCCACAATCTGCCACAGGAGAAACACCCTTCCGACTTGTCTATGGCGTAGAAGCCATGATACCAGTAGAAATCAGTGAACAAAGTCCAAGGGTGATCCTCCATGATGAGATCGAAAACATACAGGGGTACAAAGAGGAGCTTGAATTACTCTCCGAAGTCCGAGAGCAAGCCCAGATAAGAGAAGCAGCGTTGAAACAAAGGATGACTACCAGGTACAACAAAAAGGTCATTCGAAGGAGCTTCACCCTAGACGACTTGGTCTTGATCAGAAACGACATTGGAGTCAACAAATCTGGGGAAGGAAAGCTCGCTGCTAATTGGAAGGGACCATACAAAATTAGTGAGGTCTTAGGAAAAGGTTATTACAAGGTGACCAAGTTAAACGGCACCGAGTTACCGAGGTCGTGGCATGCTTGTAACATGAAAAGGTACTATAGTTAAAAGCGAACTCTACTCCCTGATGTACTCTTTTCCCAATTTTGTGATTTTTTCCCAAAAAGGGTTTTTTCTGTAAGGGGGTTTTTAACGAGGCATTATAGTAGAGACTAAGGGATCATAGATAATAAAAAACCCTTAGTAGCAGTAAAAGTACCTTCGCAAATAAATAAAGATCTTTTATCTCTTATAAATTTCTTCTCATTTTTTTTCTACGAAACGCGCCGACTTAAGCTCGACAAAGCGTGAAAACCCCATGAACCGACCTAGATGGTCGTTAGGATGAAACGACGAGGTACAAGTCAGTGTAAAGAGGTTATAAAAGTTTATCGTGATAAACTCGGGAAATCCGACTCATAACTCAGAAAAACCGAGAAGCAAAGAAAAACGCATCACAAAAGTGACCTAAGTCATAAAAACTCAATAAATCAAAAAATTGAGAATAAGGAATACCGAAAAAGAGATCAAGAAACCTAGTAAAAGCATTAAGGCAAAAGACTGTCCCAAGTTACTAAGGAAAACTTGAAGAAAGGGACAGTCAGCCAAGAAAAAGGTTTTTTCAAAACAAAGATCCAAAAATATTTCTCTTCGAAATCCAAAACAGAAAAGCATGCACACAACAAACAGAAAGGTAACTTAAACCCTTATCCAAAAAAGGGTATTTTTTGTTAACGGCCATAAAAGGCCAAAAGAGAATGTCAGCAGAGTACCACCACAAATATAAAAATAAATAGTTTAAAAAAGAGGGGACCCACAGGCCGGGCCCCATATAGCCACAATCAATTTTTTTCAAAGAACATCACCACCAGAGCCGAGGGGAGTAGTCGGAGCAGCACCAGAGTCAAGAAGAGTAGTCGGAGCGCCATTAGGACCAGGGAAAGAAGTGTCCATAGGAGACGGAGAGGAGGTTCCGGGAGCCTTCGAGGAACTCGGAGCATCCTTTGGTCGGGGAGGAGACTCCATTATCCTCTGCCCCCGAGTTTTTAAATCTGACTCGGTGACATATTGGGGAGAAAGAGGAAAGACTATAGCTCCGTCAATGAAGACCTTGTCCGGATCCAAGGGAGAGAGATCCAGGTCGGGAGCAAGAACTCCGACCTGTTCCTTAAAGATCCTCCATGCTTCCTCGGCCCCGTTAGCAATGGAGTACTCCAACTCGATATAGGCATTCCGAGCCGTCAACAAATCCTTCTTCACTGACACGAGGTCCTCGAACAAGCTCGAATAACTTTCCTGCGCCCTCAACCTCAGGCCCTCCTCCATGTTGCACTGGGCCTGCAACTTCCTTTTCCTCTCCTGGAGGCCATCCCTCTCTTCCTTCAATTTGGCGAACTCCTCCCTCAGCACCTTCTCTTGCTCCTGATATAAGAGAAGCCTCCCCTCTAACTCTTCAACCCTCGAGGTTGAACCCAAAGAACTGAGGAGAGCCTTCTCAAAAATATCTAGGAACTTTGTACACACCCCAGCCGCCCTGATACTCTCCTGAGTCAGAATAGTGAGGTGGTTTCGAACAGAAGCATCATCCATACTTATGCGAGTATGAGGATAGATATACTTCCGAACAAACTGAGGCGCATCCACTTTAGCCTCACCTTCAAAAGAAGAGCCAGACTCTAAAGTCTTGCGCTTCTTCTTTTCTGGCTCAGGAGAAGATCGGGGAGGAGGGGACGGCTGAGAAGAAGCCGAGGAAGAGATAACAATAGGACAGGCAGGGGTCCCCAAATTGTGGGAAGGAGGGGGAGGAGAAGGAAGAGAAGAGCTAGTTACCCTAGCGCCACCAACTCTGGCACGGGATCTTGCCTTGGCCTCCTGAACTCGCTGGTATGACTCCCTGGAATTCTTCTTCGCCATCTCTGTAAAAAACAATGAGGCAGTTAAAATCGGAAAAACAAGTCAGTAAAAACAAGTCGGAAACAAGGCTAAATAAAAGGCTACCTAGTTGTGTCTGGACAAAGGTCGGCGACCCCTGGAAAAATTTTTTGGTATCCAGATAGGGGGCCTCCCCCATACTTCTCGGAGGAACCCCACAATGGCTGCCTCCACTTCATCCAAGTCATCCAAACTATATTTCTCACAGGGGGAGGCTTCTAACCAGTACAGAGGAAAGTGAGGAGAAGAACTCTCATCCAAGAAAAAGGGGTGGTGACCCTCTACAGCTTGAACTTTGAAAAAATAATTTTTGAAGTCGTGAAAAGATTCATCAAAAAGGGTAAAGACTCTCCGACCTTGTATAGCTCGGAAAGACACCCACTGTTGTTTGTTATTTTGCCCACTAAAAGGCTTAGTCATGTGGAAGAGGAAAAAGAAAATCCTCAAGGAAGTCGGAAAGTCTAAAGCATAGCTAATGAACTGGTAAATTTTTAGAAAACCCCAAGAGTTTGGGTAAAGTTGGGTAGGAGCAACACAGCAGTGACGTAAGACGGCCATTTCAAAATCAGAAAAAGGAAGAAAAACACCCAAACGGGTAATCATGCTCTTATACATATAGAAAAAATGAGGGACTGCCTCAGCAGCCCTCGCGAAGCAAACCCGGTCTTCAGGACCCGGGACCACCAACTCATACTTCGGCTCATCCTCCTCAGAAGTACAAATTCGGTGATGAGCGCGGAGATTGGTGATGAAGTCAGTATCTACAAAGGGTTCCTCCCCAAGAACAGTAACATCCACCCATTGAGCAAGTGTTTCTACAGAAGACATTCTTTCCTAAAAAGGTATGGTGAAACCTACAAAAGAAAAAGGAAAAAGGATAAAAAAAATAGGGTCTCTAAAGGGCCTGGAATCAAACAGAAACAGAATCACTAGAAGCCTACAAGCCAATCCTCCTCTCTAAAATAAAAACATGCAAACGAAAGCATTTGTAAAAAAAGAGTAGAGGTAAACTAACCTTTACTTGAAAAAGGATAGGAGCAGAGAAAGGTGAATTCCTTCGAACAAAAGCTTCTTCCGAACAGAGAAGAGGAAGTGTGAAAGTTTTCAGAAACGAAACAAGGAAAGAGAGGGAATGTATTTATAAGAACGTTGGGGGCATAATGGTAAAAACAAAAGCCGTCATTTAAAGATAGGCACCGTTTTCAACGTAACTGATCCCCGCGTATGAATACACAAATTCCTAACGGACGCGACGTTTGATTATATGCGACTGTTGAGAATTTTTAAACACGTCGGTTCCTTATCAGGTCGGCTACGGCCCTGAGTTAAATACTCGACCCCAACTCTTAAAAGAAATTGGGCTCGAGTAGGGGCACTGTTCATACCCTGGCCCAATGCTATGGCCCAGGTCCAAACGAAAAGGCCCAACCCAAAAGATTGAGCCTCCCCCTACGCCGACCTTCCCCCATAGAAGTTGGCTCTCGACACGACCTGCTCTAAAGAAGTCGGAGACGAAGATAGGCTGGTAGATAAATACTCATTCAAATGAGTGACTGCCCCTATAATCTCTCAACCCACTTCCAGGAGCCATATCCCAACTTCCCTAAGATAAAGGGACGGTTATCCACCTTAAAAGGTGGAACTACTTCAACGGTGGTTATTGGTTCACCACTATAAATACCCTGACATCCCTCAGGTATCTCCAAGTCCCAATACTCTCTAGACCTGCTTGTTCCCTTGCTAACTTAGGCATTGGAGTGTCTTTGCAGGTACCACCGCTCATTCGCTCACATTCACAAGTCGGACGGAGGCCCATGAACGTGAATCCCTACGAAGGCTTCCCTCCTCAGACGATTGGGCCAGCCTAACGAGTCCAGCCCATTAATCTCCAGTTACCCATCGTAACAGTTTCCAATTTATTATTTTTGAACAGGTGAAAACTCAAGTATAGTCAACTTTACGTGAAGTTGATAACTGATAGTGATTAAATAATTTTATTGATTTGACTAAATTTTTATCTAACAACTTTTAATTATCAACTTTACATGAAGTTGATTATACCTGAGTTTCCCCTCTTATTTCCTAAATATTCCTCAATATTTTTTTTTGGGAGAAAAGTCCTCAATAATTTTGGCATAGTAATTTTTTTTTTTTTGTATTTAAATGGGGCTAAAGCCCAAAATTACAAGACACTAATCAACCGAGGTAAGGAAGTCCCTCTACAATCATCAAACAAAATTTGTCTCAAAGGTGCTGGTGACACATCAACAAAATTGAAACCTGGGTTACACTTTAATTCTTCTCTAACTAAAAAATCAGCAGCTCTGTTTCTTTCTCTATAAGTATGACTTACTCTAACTTTCCAGTTCTTTTTCAGCCACATAGAGATAATTCTGATCAAATTATTGGGGTGTTTGGCATGGTGATTATCACTTCAGCCTGGTTTCTTGCCTTTTATCGAAATGGGTCAAGGCCCAACACTCGACCCCTTTATTTTAATTCATTAGCCCAAAGAAAGTATTATTTTCACTCCAGAACCAAAAATCAATCACTTTTATTCAATATTCAAAAATAAAAAAACAAAAACTTTAACAGTGATCAAGTGGTTAATTTATTGTCTATGAATTTAGATTTGAGTCTTATAAATTAAGACCTTATTCTGTTCAATCAGGTTAATCAGATTCTTAATAATAAAGTTCAAATAATGTTGAATTGGTTCAAATAATATATTCTAATTAATATTGAAAGAAAGAGAATCAGATAAGCGATGAGTTCCAAAGAAGAGTCATGGCAAAGAGACGTTTAGGTTAAGAAATTAAATCAATCAACAAGAAGAAAAAAGAAGAAGGAAAATAAGTGATATATATTGTGGAGAATTGGAGATAGAAATATTTTGATTTTCACTGTTTTTCAAATATATATTGTGGAGACTTGGAATACAGTGTCAAAATTTGATAAGTGAAACAGTTTATAGGTTTTTGTTGTGCAGTTTTTTTAGATTGAATTTTAACTAGATATTAATTCGATCTAAATTATATATAAAAAAAATGTTTTTCTTTGGAAATAATAAGCTAATAAAGCTTAAACTGAATGAAAAAAATTATTCTTAAAAAAGAACTATTTAGTTTATTAACATCTAATTTTTAAACCAAAATTAATAATTTTTCTATCTTTTAACTACTTTTCGTTGTCCACTTAATTTTGTTAAGTGAGTTTTATGGTGTCTTTGTTATGGTACTTAAATTATCTAACTTCTCTTTTAAAATAAAAAATAAATTATATAAATTTTATTAAATATTATTTATTTACTTTTTTTTAATAACTTAAATACAAAGTAGTAAACACGGTAGCATCCACAATTTTGTTAATGGAAATGGTAAATGGCTACCACCATAGCTAATAGCTATTTTCGGTATTTGGAGAATATAAGAACGTGGCATGCATTTAGTTTTTTGGGTAATGAAAGTGCACTCCATATTATTATCATACACTCATGAAACCATGGAAATTCATTCATTCATTCATTTTTTACCTTTTTGCCTAACCGAAAATTAACTACCACCAACTTCCTATATGTAAAAATGATGAGAAATGTGAATTAACCGTGCACTTAATTAATTAATTACATTGTTTAAAATTTACTATGTAGTTCGACAACTACTTTGAAATCCTCTAATTAAATTACCTTTTAGCGTTTAAAGAATTCCAACTAAACTAATCGACATATAGTTTTATTATATTTGCATTTTTATCACCAACTTTTTTCTCTCTTTAGTCTTTTATTTTTTTATTATAAGATAACTTAATTAGTAATAAACTAATAATAAAAAAATTTAATTTTAATACACTATCAATATAAAATAATTTTATACATACATTTAATTATATAATCAAGAGCGGAGCTTAGTTAAGACAAGGGCCACGGCCCCCCAAACTTTTGTTAAAAAAATTAGTAGTATTTTTTTAAAAAATAAAAAATAGTTCACTTGGCTCAAATACTTTACTATGACTTAAAATATCAAAGTTCAATATTCATCTCTTGCTTTTATTGCACAATAGTTTTTAGTTTTAAACATTAAAAACTTGTTAGATTTGGACTGAACTGAGTGTATTCGCATTTCGCAGCTCTCTATTCAATAAGTAACACTCCCTCTATCTTTGAGTTCAAATATAAAAAAAGGTATTTTTTATTTATGTAATTTAATATTATTTTATATTTTACTTTTTATTTAATTTAATTTTTATATGATAAAAAATATTAGAATATTCAATAAGTATTGATATTATTGTATTTGTATAAATGGATAAAAAAATTCAATAAATATTATAAATTTTAATATTTATCCTTCTAATTTCTTTTTTACATATTTTACAGGATATATATTCAAATTTTTATATAAAATAATCATGAAAAATCAAAGAATTGATGTATTTTTAAGAGGAAGGCTAATATTTAAGAAGGAAAACATATAATTTTTACAATATCAACCCCTGTAGATAGTTCTTCTACTTTAATGAATCACGAAAAAAGTGAGATACAACCTTCAAATGTTTAAAGAGTTGCATCTGATAAGTTTGACCTTAATTCTTTAGAACGAGACACTGAAAAACGGCTTCAAATTTGGCAATATCATCTAAATCAGAGAAATAAGGTTAGATGAACTTATTTTAAATGGAATTCATATCAAAAATATCTTAACAATTATCTACTATCCAACCCCTCCAAAATTTTATTTCAAGCTCTGCCTGTATGTAATACTAAAATACATAAAAATATATATAATAAGGTCATAGGAATTTTGAACATGCCAAAATATCCTTATCCTTATCTTTTCAGCTCTAATATAATGGATGACTTGATGCCACACCTAAAAGTTACTAGACACCAATCATAGATCTTCTTTATGCCGCTATTAATTTACGAAAAATGTTATTTATTTTTTAAAATATTATTTTTTAAATTTAATTATTTAATTATAATAATTTTTTAATCGCTAATTTTTTAATTTTTTAAAAAACTGTATTCAATAAAATTTAATTTAATTTTATACTTTTAATTTTTTTTATTTTTAAACTTTATATTATTAAAATTTTATTAGTTATTTTATCTTAAAATATTAAAAATACATTTAAAAAAATATTCTAAACCAATTAAACACAGACTACTACTTTTTTTATATGTACTTGACTTTATAAAATTTTTTTCGTTAAATATTGTTAGGTTTATTGACACTAATTCTAATAGTCAATCCAACTTAAGAGGCAAAGACAAAAAAATAAAATAAAAAATGAAAAAATAGACAATTAATTCTACCACGGTCACATTCATTATTTAATGATGTTTATTTTAAAAATAAATAATTATTTGTAATTTTTTAATGATGTCTTTTGAAAAAGTGATTTGATTTATAATATAATTTTTTAATTATATTCAAGATACATCCAAAATAAATAATAATAAATAAAGTATTTTTAAAATATATCCAAAAAAATATATATTTTTTTTTAATAAAATTAAGTAAATACATCTAAAATAACAAATAACAAACTAAATCTTTTGTAAACACATTTAAAATTATCAAAAATCATAAAAAGATGGATACTATCAAGTGTAAAGATAACAGTTACTATGTTTATTTAGTTATGATAGTTTCAAAATTATTCTTCAAGAATGAAGCTTTCTCCTTCAAATATAAACAAAAACATAAATTTAAAAAGATTGAATCTTTTATCACAAGAGGCCGAAAAATGTTATTTATAGTTTTTTAGTGGTGTCTTACGAAAAAAGTGATTTGATTTATGATATAATTTTTAATTATATTCAAGACACATCTAAAATAATAAATAATAAAAAAATATTTTTAAAATATATCTGAAAAATGTATAAATTTCTTTGGTAAAATTGAATAAACACATCTAAAATTATCAAAAATCATAAAAAGATGGATGTGAAGATAGTCGTTACTATGTTTATTTAGCTATGATAACTTCAAAGTCATTCTTATAAGAATAAAGTTTTCTCCCTCAAAAACAAACAAAAACATATATTAGAAAGATATAATCTTTTACTAGAGGAAGCTGAGGAAGACGAAGAGTGCGTTATACATTCAAATTCTGGCAGAGGATCGGAGCGCAGCGAAGATAGGAGGAGCACGGGATGGGAAAATTAAAGAGCGCGGCGCGAGGAGCACGACAAGGGAAGAGCGTGGGGCGGGTGAGGAGCACAGGGCGGTGAAGCAGTGAGGCGCAGGGGAGGAGTGCGGCAACGGAAGAAGAGAAGTGTGAGGCACTGCGGATCTAGATTTTACAAGTAGATGAAAGGTTTAATGAAGTGAAACATGCGACGGAAAAATTAAAGAGCGTGGCGCGAGGAGCACGGCTCGAAGGAGGAGCACGGCGAGGGAATAGCGCGGGGCGGGTGAGGAGTGCGGCGCAGGGGAGGAGGAGGAGTGTGAGGCACTGAAGATCCAGATTTTACGAGTGGGTTAAAAGTTTAATAGAGTGAAACTTGTGTTTTGAGATATTTTAGGGTTGTTTTGGGATGTGTTAGGATTTAGAAGGTTTAAAATTGAATTGTTGAATTTTAGTTTTACTTAAACTGTTTTTGAATTGTATTTTAAATTAAAAAGTCATTAAATCTATTTGAATGTGTTTGTTTTAATTTTTTTAAATTAGCGTAATAAAAAGCTTATTAAAAGATAAATTTAAAAGATACCTAGTTATATTGTTACTTTATATGTATACAGTTTTGGAAAGTATCAAATATACCTAAAATACTAGTATTCAGTAATTTTAACCGTTAATTTTAATTAATATATATTTTTATAATTGAGATGAACGGTTAAAATTGTTAAAATATCAATATACTTGGTATACATGAAAATCTTTTCTTTTGACACTCCGTTTAAACTTTAAACCTTAAAATGATACATGTATAGTCAAAATAATATAGGCTGTGTTTGTTTTGTAGATAGCACAGGACATGACACTGAGACAGAGATACTAAAAATTACTTTTTATGTATTGTGTTTGGATACAATGGATAAGACACTAATATAAGGTCTATTATTATATTTGGATAAATATAAATAAGACTAAAATATAATGTAAAATTACTAAAATAGGCCTATCTAATAAAATGGATAGTGATCTTGGTGACTAACCTAGACGTAACTCGGTGTCTGAGAGTCAACGCCGAGTTATAGACTTGAAAGATCCGAGCTCTTCGTCCAGAGAGATATCACGTCACGGAGAGTATGAACAAAGGGGGAGTGTACCTGCAAAAGGCACTCCGATGCTTAAGTTAATATTGAGAATCCAGCGTATCGTTTGAAAATAAAATATCATACCTTTATAGGTGAGATAGAATAGGTCGATTACGTTTCTATTGATTATCTGAATTGAAGAGTAGTTAATAGGTTTTAATAAGTGATAATGTCTGGTCGGACGTTTTTATTCCAGGATGTAGTCCGTTGAGTCTGATTGTAATGTATAACGCCGAGTTATAACGTAAAGTGCCGAGTTATGGTGCATAATGCCGAGTTATTGTATATAATGCTGAATTATGACATCAGATTTGTAACGGCTGTATCATAGCCCCCAAGCTTGGCCTGGGAATGTATTTTAATGATGCAGGTTGAGCTTTTGATGAGCCATAACTCGGCCATTGAGTTAGCGTTGGAGCTCCCAGTTCAAGATGCTTTATTAAAACAAGGAATAAAATCTTTTGAATTTCAGACGTTATTTGAAGTTAACATGTATTGGAAAGTGTAGTAGTATTTGTCATTGATTGTGCCTTGGTTTTTTTCAATGTAATTTTGAACCGTTGATTTAATAGATGCAACGGTTAGGGTTTTTCATGGAACTGAATAGTTAATTTGAATAGTTGCTGAGACAATTTTGATAAAAATGAATTGGTAAGGCAAGAATATTGCGTTAGTTCACCTTTGTTTGGTGATTTGATTGAAGATTGAGTTTGATTGCGCATGTGTAAACGATGCGACTTTGAATTGAAGAATTATCGTTTGTTTACCTTTGTTTGGTGATTTGATTGAAGATTGAGTTTGATTGCACATGTGTAAACGATGCGACTTTGAATTGATTTTATTGAAGATTGAGTTTGATTGCACATGTGTAAACGATGCGACTTTGAATTGAAGAATTATCGTTAGTTCACCTTTGTTTGGTGATTTGATTGAAAATTGAGTTTGATTGCGCATGTGTAAATGATGCGACTTTGAATTGAAGAATTATCGTTAGTTGCGCATGTGTAAACGATGCAACTTTGAATTGAAGAATTATCGTTAGTTCACCTTTGTTTGGTGATTTGATTGAAGATTGAGTTTGATGACTGTTGATAGTCATAGTTTGGGAGATAGTTGATATAGATCTGATGATAGTTGATATAGATTTGACAATAATGATTGATATAGAACCGATAATGATTGATATAGCTCGGATAATGATTGATATAAATCTGAAAACAGAGATAATAAATATAGATTTGAAAATAAAAAAACAGATATAGATCGGCAAATAGAGATAACAGATATAAATCGAAAATAGAGATATCAGATATAGATCAGAGAATAGAGATAACAGATATAAATCGACAAATTAATAGATATAAATCAGAAAAATAGAGATGACAGATATAGATCAGAAAATAGAGATATCAGATATAGATCGGAGAATAGAGATAACAAATATAAATCAATAAATTAATAGATATAAATCGAAAAAATAGAGATGACAGATATAGATCAGAAAATAGAGATATCAGATATAGATCGGCAAATAGAGATAACAGATATAAATCGAAAAATAGAGATGACTGATATAGATCGACAAATAGAGATATCAGATATAGATCGGAAAATAGAGATGATTGATATAGATCGGCAAATAGAGATATTAGATATAGATCAGAGAATAGAGATAACAGTTATAAATTAAAAAATAGATATAAAAGATATAGATTGAAAAATAGAGATAACTGATATAAATTGAAAAATAGAGATGACAGATATAGATCAGAAAATAGAGATAACAGGTATAAATCGGCAAATAGAGATAGTAGATATGGATCGAAAAATAGATATAACAGATATATATCGGCAATTAGAGATAACTGATATAAACTGGCAAATAGAGATGATAGATATAGATCGGAAAATAGAGATTACTGATATAAATTAGCAAATAGAGATGACAGATATAGATCGACAAATAGAGATAACTGATATAGATCGGCAAATAGAGATGATAGATATAAACTAGCAAATAGAGATGACAGATATAGATCGGTAAATAAAGATGATTGATATAAATCAGAAAATAGAGATGACTGATATAGATCGGCAAATAGAGATGATAGATATAAATTGGCAAATAGAGATAACAGATATAGATCGGCAAATAGAGATGACTGATATAAATTAGCAAATAAAGATGTCAGATATAGATTGGCAAATAGAGATAACTGATATAGATCGGCAAATAGAGATGATAGATATAAATTAGCAAATAGAGATGATAGATATAGATCGGCAAATAGAGATGATTGATATAAATCGAAAAATAGAGATAACAGATATAGATTAGAAAACAGAGATAACAGATATAAATCGGCAAATAGAGATAATAGATATGGATCGAAAAATAGATATAACAGATATATATGGGCAATTAGAGATAACTGATATAAACTGGCAAATAGGGATCATAGATATAGATCGGCAAATAGAGATGACTGATATAAATTGGCAAATAGAGATATCAGATATAGATCGAAAAATAGAGATGACTAATATAGATCGGCAAATAGAGATATCAGATATAGATCAGAGAATAGAGATAACAGATATAAATTTAAAAATATATATAAAAGATATAGATTGGAAAATAGATATAACAAACATAAATTGAAAAATAGAGATGGCAGAAATAGATTGGTAAATAGATATAACAGATATAGGGGCAAATAGAGATAGCAGATATAAGTTGAAAAATAGAGATGACAGATATAGATCAGAAAAACAGATATAGATCGGCAAATAGATATACTAGATATGAATTGAAAAATAGAGATGACAGATATAGATCGGATAAACAGATGTAGATCAGCAAATAGATATAACATATATAGGTCGGCAAATAGAGATAACAGATATAAGTTGAAAACTAGAGATGACAAATATAGATTGAAAAATAGATATAGATCGGCCTTTTTCGGGCCTTAATGATTTACTATATGACCTTTGTTTACAAAGGCGTAGGTAAGTTTGAAGCCATTGGAAGGAAATGGGGCTTATAGAAAGAAGGGTGTTTATTTCGAGGCCCCACGGTAGGCGCCAATTGTTCTTGATGACTAACCTCGACGTAACTCGGTGTCTGAGAGTCAACGCCAAGCTATAGACTTGAAATATCTGAGCTCTTCGTCCAGAGAGATATCACGTCACGGAGAGTATGAACAAAGGGAGAGTGTACCTGCAAAAAGTACTCTGATGCTTAAGTTAGTACTGAGAATTCAGCGTATCCTTTGAAGATAAAATATCATACCTTTATAGGTGAGATAGAATCGGTCGGTTACGTTTCTATTGATCATCTGAATTGAAGAGCAGTTAATAGGTTTTAATAAGTGATAATGTCTGGTCGGATGTTTTTATTCCAGGATGTAGTCCGTTGAGTCTGATTGTAATGTATAATGCCGAGTTATAACGTAAAGTGCCGAATTATGGTACATAATGCCGAGTTATTGTATATAATGCTGAATTATGACATCGGATTTGTAACGGCCGTATCAGATAGTATTTTTCACAAGATAATAAAAAGGGATAATAGGAAAATAATAAAAAATAACTATGAAAAAAAAATTCATTAAAAATTTCGTGTCCCCCTTCCTATTCCCGTGTCCTTCGTTTAAAAGTGGACACAAAAATTAAAAAAAATATATTCTAAAAATATGATATCAAGTGTTCATGTCTCTCTATCCAAACATATTTTACATATATATTATCTATGTCTTTGTATCCTGTCCACAAAAATAAACGTAGCCATACTAATTTTGAACATTTTCCCTTTTTTTTTCCTTTCTTTAGAAAAATTTACGTTGATTTACTGAACTCCATATACACTACAAGTCTGCAACCGATATATATTTGATTTAGCTGCAGTTCGGTAAAAACTGCCGCTAAAACATGAGATTTCGCTACAACTTAAAAGCGTCTCTATATATAACCGCTGCAATCCTCCTATAAATATGTGTTTTCACATATAATGATTAATTACTCTTTTATATCATCATGTTCACCAAAGAACACTTTTGATTATATTGTTCTAGGACTAGACTTATGGCTTATATAGAAATAGTATGGAAATAGATTTTTTCAATTTTTTTTTGAACAATGAAAGAAGTAAAGTGTAATTTTTTATTATTAATTTTATAAATAATTGGGACCAAAAATAAATATAAAAAAGAGAATAATGAAGGATTAAAAATTACAATTTATACTTTCAATATTTTTTTAACAATTGAAAAAATTCATTCCCAAAATAGTATATAATTATTAGTCTTAATTATCGGTTTTAATTAGTAAACTAAACTTCAATTCGACAGGAGGCTTGCATTGTCTCTGATCTGTTTGCAAGTCTTATTCATATGTAATTTGCAAAGTAGTCAAGGAAATGGACGTGGCATAATCATTAATGAGGGAAAAATATAATTGTAATAGGTAAAAAAGATAGTATTTAACAAAATTTGTAGGGACATGGAATGATAATATATATTATTTAATCAAATAAATAAAGTTGCTTAGTGTGATCACTTTAAAATGGTGCCCATATATGATCATATGAATAAGAATTTGAGGCTTCAATGTGAGTTGGAAGATCATGTCCAATCTTTTCTTAGTCAATTCATTAAAAGTGTGAGGGAAATTTTTTTTTCTAAAAAATAAAATATTAAAAATATTATTCGAAACTGATTACCTAAATTAATACAGCTCTATAAATTCGTCAAATTGTGTTTTTTAATGGAAATTAAATAAAAATAATTTAAATTTTAAAAATTAAATTAAAATTTAAATACAAATTTAGAGACGCAAATTAAATATTATCTTATTTTTGAAATGTGTTCAAAACGGTCAACATATACCGTTAAAATTAATAATAGTTATGTGTGTTACGTTGTGTGTATATTTTATAAATAGAAGAGAAGAGAGTGTCATTTTAACATCTTACAGGAGAGAGAAGTGAAATTTTCTCATTAATTAAATAATAATGGGATCCACTCTTCGCTTAGCTGAACTCAATATATTTCTGGCGTTACTAGTTTCATAACTTGCTACTATATTTGTATGAAAGCTACCAAGATATATTTTGATAAATGCTATTGATGAAAATATCAAATACTTTCATACTTCAATAATCTTCATGTATGTGTATAGTTTGGCCTAAAGTATGGCAGCAAGCATTTTATATTTTCATTGCCCCCACATTATAAATAATATAAATTAAAATGTAGGAGTTATATTATATATAATAATATAGTATAATATTATTTATAAGAATTGTTGACTTTGATTTCAATTGTAAATTTTAGTCAACTATGCATGATAAATAATTAAGTGATTTACTCATGACGTTTTTACCTTGTTTAATCCCACCAATGTTATACAAAGTCGCCGAGATAAATTTTGTAAATACTTGAAATCATAATTGTAATGGATATGCTTTGTGTTTTGGACACCTTCTATATAGATTCAAACCCGGTATCTAGATACTCTGGTCTAGAAAAACCGTTCAACCCACAATCCAAACCACATACGGTTTGAGATTTCAAATAACGATTTTAACCGTTTTTTCAAAATTTAAATTAAATTATATATACTCTATCCATTAGGGCGATTTCTTTTTGCAAACAATATATATAAGTCGTTAATTCTCTTTTTTTTTTCTTTCCAATATTTCTGATTCTGATAAGTTAAGGATTAAATTGTTACAGAATTTGAATTCTATTTAAAAATCTAGCATTGATTATCAATAAATTACTACATATACAAGACAAAATTTAAATTCCAACACTTATTTAAACAAACGAGTGAGCTAATTATTCGATCAGGACAAATTACTTAATTAAATTATTTAGATATCAAAATTACTAGAATATAACTTTTTAATTCTACAGACGTATTTACAATATTTATATATCTATAGAAACTGTTATACAGTATAATAATTTTAAAATTGAACGTAAATACAGGATGTAGTAATTTATGTGGGATGGCGTGATGGCCAAAACCGCTACACTACCGCTATAAGATGTAGCGGTTTCTGAAGAAAATGTATCATGAAAAACCCATAAGAGATTATAGTGGTGTGGTATTACAAAAACAGTGGCACTATAACAATTTCTTTATAGAAGGAATAAATACCCAGTACGAGATAGGGTGTAGTAGTTTTTGACCATCACGCAATTCCACATCAACCACTACATTTCGTAGCGATTTACATTCAATTTTAAAACCACTACATTCTGTAGTAGTTTCTATTAGGGGTGTACAAAAATAACCAAATTATGGTTAATCAGTTAAAAAATTATAACCACATTTTAGTTAACCACTTTAATAAAATAATTTTAAAAATCATATCCATATTATTAAAAAATGGTTAACCAAAACCAAATTTTATGCAACTCTTGTGATCAAATTGGTTAATTGATTTTTTTGTAAAAACCAGTTTTTAACCGGTTAAAAACTGGTTTTTAACTCTGGTTTTTAAAAAATCCAATTTTTCTATGTAAAAACCGATTTTTTTTAAAAATTGATTATTTTTTAAAATTGGTTTTTTTTATAACCGGTTAAAAATTAGTTTTTAAATTTTTTAACCGGTTAATAATCAGTTTTATCATATAAAATCAATTTGGTTAATTAACCAAATTATATTTTTGGCTAACTCAAAAACAGGTTTGGTTTTTGGATTAATCAAACCATGTACAGCCCTAGTTTCTATAAATTATGAGAAGTGTTACACATACAAGTCATTTTGGTTTACAAGTCATACAAGTTGGGACAAACCCAACAAAAAGGACGCTCACCCATACGAGCGTGTCAACACACGCGCTACTCAACCATAGCGTGCTTCGTGTTCCTCCTCCTCCTCCTCCTCTTCCTTATTCTTCTCCTTCTTCTTTGTGTGTCTTCTCCTTTTTCTTCACGTGTTTCATCTTCATCATCGTTTTTTACTACTGTTATTGTTGCTGCATTTTTTCCCCTCCTTCTCTTTCTATTGATTTTGCAATATTATGTATTTTTTTGTTTGATTTTTTCCTTCCAAGAAGAATTATGAAAATATGAAATAAGAAGATTAAAAAGAAGAAATAGCAGAAGATGAGAAGGAGGAAGAGAAAGAGTTTTGAATTATGCAGAACTTATCAGAATTAAAATACACCCAAATATCTTCGTATTACACCCAAATTTGCTGCAATTACAGACAAATATTTTCTCTAATGCTGCATTTTTTTTCTTTTTTTTCTTATTTCTTTCTTTCTTTTAATTAAATGGATGTAAGTTCATCCTCTTCCAAGTAATTTGCAGCATTATATGTCTCATCTTCTTTTTTGTTTGATTTTTTTGTTTTTATTCTTGTTAAGAGAGTAAAACAAGAAGAAACTTGAGAAGGTAAAACAAAAAAGAAAAGATGAATAAGAAAAAAAAGAAGAAGAAGATGGTGATGATGATGAAAAAAAAGAAGCAGCAGCAGAAGATAAGGAGGAGGAAGAGGAAGAGTTTTGAATTATGCAGAACTTATCAGAATAAAAATACACCCAAATATCTTCGTGTTACACCCAAATATTTTCGTGTTACACCCAAATTTGCTGCAAATAGAGAAAAATATTTCCTCTAATACTGCATTTTTTCTTCTTTTTTTTCCTTATTTCTTTCTTTCTTTTAGTTAAATGAATGTAAGTTCATCATCTTTCAAGTAATTTTGCAGCATTATGTGTTTCTTCTTCTTCTTTGTTTGATTTTTTTTGTTTTTATTCTTGTTAAGAGAGTAAAACAAGAAGAAACTTGAGAAGGTCAAATAAACAGAAAAAGATGAATAAAAAAAGTAGCAGAAGATGAGAAGGAGGAAGAGGAAGAGTTTTGAATTATGCAAAACTTATCAGAATAAAAATACACCTAAATATCTTCGTGTTACACCCAAATTTGCTGCAAATACAGAAAAATATTTCATCTAATGCTACATTTTTTCTTTTAAATTGAACCACACGTCAGCCACTTGATTGGATTCAAAATAATAATCAATTTCGTTCTGGTTCAATTGACAATCTGAACCTGAATTATTCATTATCTTCAACAACGAGATAACTGATGATGGAGAAGAAAGAGAAAAAGAAAAGAGGAGAAGAAATTTCAATGAAAAAAGAAGGAGGAAGAGGAGAAAAGGAGGAGGTGGTGTTGATGACGACGATAACAAACAACGTAGAGTAACAGTACGAAATGCGTGAATATAAATGACTTATAAAGACTTATATGAAAAAAACGCTTGTACGTGAAAAATAATTCATATGTAAATATTGTAAATATATCTACAATATTAAAAAAATATATTTTAATAATTTTGATATCCAAAAAATTTAATTAATAAGTAACTTGTCCATTCGATCAAAACAAATTATTTAAGTCAATAACTCTTTCAAGTATGGTTTAATATCCCATACACACCATAAATACAAACCCTACCTCAAAACTTTTTTTTATTTGGGTGTCGGAGTTCTTAGCTCCAGTACCAACCCCATTATCTAAGAAGCAACTGCCATCACCATTAATATTTGTTCCTAGGTTCTCCCCAATCTAATCTTCGGTCCACGTAACTCCCTGAAATTTTGGTTTGGTTGAATGTGATTAAGCACCAATTAATACTAGAAATAGCCTGAATTTATAGCATAACTACTTCAATATCAATTAGGTGAAGCATGTAATTATACATGTTAGTATGTCACGTATTTATCGAAATAAAAATCAATTTGGATTGGTCAAATAGTCACCTTACTCGTCTACTTAAATAAGTGTGGAGTTTTTTAAATTCTGTAATGTACATGTAACAATTCATTAATCAGCGACAAACTCTTAAATAATATTTAAATTCACGATGAATAAATCTTTTATCTGTCGAACTAAAAAAACACCGTGAGAAACTAAAAAATATTTATCCAAACAAAAATAGTTAAAAAATAATAAAAATAAACTCAAACTAATTTAAAATTAACTTATCTTACTTTTATTAATTACTTCTAAAATAAATACATAATTTTAAATATAATAATATATTTTTAAATATTATATACATAAAATTATAAATATTAAATTAAATAAAATAATTTTAAATTATTTTTTCCGAAACATTATTCTTATCCAAAACGCGGACTTTCAATTCCTGCAATTAATTAAAGTTTGATGCTAAGTAGGACTTGACGAAGCTTGCATGTGATCCAAGAATATAAAACCATCTTCGCATTAATATTGTAATTTAATGATGATAGATCAGATTTATAAATAAATGACACACAAAATCTTCAATAATTGAGTAGAGAGATCATTAATTCACAATATGTATGTTCTATAAATGTATAATTGCGTAATTTACTTGATCTCTTGACGGTGAAGCCCTAGAGGAGGAGACATAAGTTTAATTATAAAGCATTGTAGTCAATGATACATTTGATGGTTATTATTAAGATATTAATATAGATTGATGAAGTCGTCTCAACGTGACAGCAATTTAATAATTAATGCAAAGTACTAATATTTTGAACGCGCATGAGACCACTCATTAGATGCAAGATATAGTCATAAATAGCTCTTACATAAGAATATATTATATGTTAGCAGAAAAATGTTCAATGAGGTCGGAATTTATATAGTTATAATATGATATTGATTATTAATTGATGGTAGGGATACTCCAATTGAAAACTCGCCTCATCATATTATTTAGAAATACAGACAATTAATTTTAATTAGTTAATATTTTTATTTTTATTTTTTAAAAATTTAAGATTTATAATTTATGATTTAATATTTAATATTTAGAATAAAAAATAATTTAAAAAATATTGATTGATATTAACTGAAAAAAAAATTCCAGTTGAACTCTTTTATAATTTATATACCACATTTACATGTTTTTGGCAATGATATTTAATTTATTCATGTAATTTACAATAATACTTATTTATTATCTGGGCGTGAAGTATATATTTTTCTCTAAGTAACCATAAAAGAGAAGTCAGTAATTTTGGTTTAATTAGTTAGGTGATCATGCATGGGAGGCTAAAAAGAAAAAGGACATCCACATTAACTAATTAAATTTAATAGATTAAGCAAAAGAAATAAAAAATGAACTATACTTTAAATCTTATATAAGATCTTAAAACAATAAATTATGTTTTTAATTTTAAGTATATTATTATGATCATCATTCAACAAAATTAATGAATATATTAGTTCCTTTTTTTTTTTATATTGTCTGTCATCTTTGTTAAATATACAATTATTAAGAAACTTGCATTCAAGTTATTAAGAGTAATCTAAAAGTAATACTCATTACTAAACAATCATTAATTATGGATTAAAAAGAAACATATTAGAATAATTTTTAATGCATTTATGGATTAAACATATAATTAATAATTCAATAATAAATTATATATAAAAAAATGAGAATGAGAAAATGAAAAATATTGTAGCAAAAAAGGTTAAAGTAACAAATTATTACCCCTCTAACTAATAACTATATGGATAACATAAAATAGTATCAATAAAGACAAAAAAATAAACTAAAAAAATTAAAATTTATCTTATTTAAAATTATTAAAATTAATAAATATTAAATAAGACAAATTTTGACCTTTTTTAATCTTCTTAACATTACCGAAATATTATATTGTAATTTTTCTAGAAAAAATTGCACGTTCAGCCATGAACACTTGTTTGAAAGTTAATTTGCTTTTGTGGGCAAATCACGGAATTTCAGCATTATTTCATCCTCAAATTCTTAACTTGGTTGGATTAGAAAAGCGATAGCTTTGAACCGTACACACTCTACTTGATTAAAAGTGCCCTATCTCTCTTTAATCCCTTTCATTATTCCTTTTGAATTTCATAAGCACAAAAATATGACTTTGTTGGTTACATATTGGGGCTACTATATGATATAATTAAAAAGTTACTAAAACGTAACATAGAAGGCTTTTAATTTTGTTTGTTAGATGTTAAAATAATTCTTTTAATTAATTAGTAACTTTCCGCCAAGGAGTTTTCACTTTTCAGCTTCAATCCTTTTCTTTAAGCTTTACTAATTGTCTTACTTGTTGTCTTGTTTATTTTTATTTATTTCCTTTAAAATTTTTTAATTTGACCATTGACCATCTTAAATCAAAGGTTTAAATTTTGATGTAACCACCACCTAACTGATTCAACTATATTGCATTATATGTAATGTAACACTTTCTAAGAATGTTTGTGGTTGAGAGTAAAAAAATAGCAAATGTCATAAAGCATATAAAATTACTACCTCCATAATAATAATACATACCGAAGTTGTGTACATAATTATATTAAGATAAATAAAACATTATTTTTTACATGTAAATTAAAGAATACGCTTAAGGAAGAATCTATTTTTGGCTTTTCTTAAATTTCCATATCCGTGCAAAAAAATTACAACATTCACTTAGATTTGTCATTGACTATTGGTGGTTCCTTTTTTTATAATAATCATGCCCCTTTTTTTTTTGTTTTGTCTAATATATTATAGTACTAATTAATTACACATTTATGTGACACACGACATAATGATTTAAAATAAGACTAGTCACATTAATCCATTATTTAATTGGATCGTTGAGTATGAAGAGATTTCCATTGGTGTGATCGCTTAACAAAGTTTTCTAATTACAAGCCTTCATTTTATTGGGGAACTATGATTCATGAGAAATCGACCAATATTCAAAATCCACGTCTTTGTTTAGACCCACCCAACCCGGATCTACTTAACCTACTACCACATTGTTTTCTGTGTGGGCATATTTTTTTTTTTTTTACCCAAAATGGGGGATGCTCGAATGCTCAATCTCTTAGATAAATACGAAGAAACTATATCATTTAAGTTATAATTCGTTAGTTGTATGTGTATGCATATTCTTAGTACTAAAAATATTAACCCTTTTATTATATTACATATTTATTTATTAATTGCTGCTAGGAAAAAAGAAAGGATAATAAACAATTTAAGATGATATATATATATATATATATATATATATATATATATAATTAGTTAAAAATAAATTTATATTGTAGTGTTATTAGTCAAAATAATAATCTTAGAAAGATTACAAACATATCATTTTAATTAGTTCGTAGAAAAATAAATATCTTATATTAATTTCTGAAAATATATAAGTCAATTTGATATTTTTATTAGATATAAGATAATACATTACATAAATTATTTTGTGATATATCATGCATCAATTAACTGACGAAATGATAAATTTGAGACGTTAAATTTTTCAATAATCAAATTATTACGTATATATATGATTTTTTTTTTCATTTGGATTATTTTGACCATTCATTCTTATACTGTATGAAGACATGAGTATAATTTTTTTGCAGATATAAATTTTGATTAATAAATATATTAATTTGCTGAAAATTGAATACATAATGTTATATGAGTTTAATTTTAATGCACTAAGAATATAAAATTTTTATACAGTTATATAATTATATTCTTTTTTTTATATATGATCATTCACGTGATCAATATGAAAAGTAATTATTTTTATTGAGGTAATGTTACGTAATTAGATATACGTATAAAACTATTTTACACTAACAGTATATCAAAATGAAATTTATTCTCATATATATGATAAGATCTTTGATATTAAATTTACCTAAATCTTTTTGTTGTTGCCTAAAAAACTTTAGAGCTAGTGAGGTAGCAAGCTAGCTAGCACTACATATAGTATTACTACTACTACAAGACCACATGGCCCTCATTGTTTACTGTTTGTTCAAGGGCAATTGATAAGTAGTGGGTCGGCAATGTTTGACTTTTTAATGACGAAAATGCCCCTACTAATGCTTTGTATGTTTTGACCATTATGGGGTAGACAAATAGGGGAGGGGTAGTTTGGTCCAGGCAAGAAATGAATTGATCCAAGAAGTGAGTGTGAGTGCCCCTTAATCCCTTATCTTTGCTTTGAAGGTTTTCACATACATACAATATTATATGTTCCTACACGCCTACAAGAGTCCGTGTTCTATTTTCTTTGTCACTATCTCTCATTCAATATTGTCATCCCCACACACAGGGACGGATACATGGGGGGGGCAAGTAGAGGCCTGGGCCCCCCCAGCTTTTAAAAAAAAAAAATAGTAGTCACTAGTTAGAAGCTCAACCTAACATAAATAAAACATTAAAATTTAAAAAAATCCCTAAAACTAATTCTGTTTCTTCACTTTTTCTATTCTTTTCTAATCCTTTTATTTCCTAACACCGTAACACGCGCCGTCCTCAGTTCTTAGTAGGTCATATCACTGCGACACTGCCATTGTCCATTGCCAGTCTTTAGTGAAGTCAAGGACTCAAGGTATTTATTTTATTTTTCAATTCTTTTATATAATTACATAAAATTATTAATTAATAAAGTACATTGTTTTATTATGAAATAATTTAATTTTATTCTTTTGTATTTACATTACATAGGCAAATTATTGACTTATTTTTAAGATTTATTCTCTCTTATTTTTTTATTTTATTTTTTAATGAAATTGATAGTGATTTAATGAAAAATTATTATTATTGATATTTAATTAATAAAATATACTTAGACTTTGTTTATTCATGTAAGTATATAATTATTTGAGTTTTTTTTTTCAGGTAAAAAGAAATTAGAACATTTTATGATGAAAAAGCAAAGTAAAATTGATGCAATTTTTAAGAGAAAGGTTATTGATAATGTTGGAGTTCAAACAAGTCAACCCTCTAATCCTATTTCACAAGAAGGTCAAGTAAGTGAGCTCTCTAATCTTACTCAAAATACATATCAACATGAAACCAAAGTACCAAGATTAGAAAGAGATGTTGATATCTCTTTACTAGAAAGGGATCCAGGAAAGCGACGTCCAATTTGGCAGTATAATGTCAATGAACGTGATAAAATTCGTAGAGCATACATAATAGCTGGGCCATACCAACCAACAAATATTAGCTATCCAGCTTCTGGTAATAACAATCACCGTCGATATTTTCAATCTTCTTGGTTTAAGAAATTTCCAAGTTGGTTAGAATATTCACCAGAAAAAGATGCTGCTTATTGTTTGCCTTGCTACTTGTTTGGTAAACATTATGGTGCTCGCAATGATGGAAAAAATGCATTTTCAGAGTTAGGATTTAGTAACTGGAAGAAAGTAAATAATGGGGTAAATTGTGCATTTGTATGTCACGAGGGTTCTATTCCTAATTCTCCCCATAATTTATGTGTGAAATCTTGTGATGATTTAATGGCTCAATCTAAGCATATAGACAAAGTTCTTGATAGGCATAGTGATGAAACTATTGCAAATAACCGTTTAAGGTTGAAGACATCTATTAATGCTATTCGATGGCTTGCATTTCAAGCATGTGCATTTAGAGGCGATGATGAAAGTCCTGGATCTTTGAATAGGGGGAATTTTATTGAGTTAATTAAGCTTTTAGCCTCCTGTAATCAGAATGTTCATAATGTTGTCCTTGAAAATGCTCCTGGAAATGCTCAATATATATCTCCCAGTGTTCAAAAAGATATATTGCATATCTTTGCTAGAAAAGTGCGTGCAACAATTCGAGAAGAAATTGGTGATTCTAAATTTTGTATAATTATTGATGAAGCAAGAGATGAGTCAAAGCGAGAACAAATGTCTGTGGTTTTGAGATTTGTAGACAAGCACGGTTGTGTTCAAGAAAGATTTTTTGATCTTATACATGTTTCTGATACATGTTCTTTGACATTGAAAACAGAAATTTCATCAGTTCTTTCTCGTCATAATCTTGATGTCCAAAATATTAGGGGACAAGGGTACGATGGAGCTAGTAATATGCGTGGTGAATGGAATGGATTGCAAGCTCTATTTTTGAAAGATTGCCCTTTTGCTTATTACATTCATTGTCTTGCTCATCGATTACAATTAGCACTTGTTTCTGCAGCCAAAGAAGTTTGTTATGTTCATCAATTCTTTTCAAAACTTACACTAATTGTGAATGTTGTGACTGTTTCTCCTAAACGTCATGATCAGTTAAGGGTTGCTCAAGCAAATAATGTTGCAAACTTAATTGCCAATGATCAAATTGTGACAGGAAGTGGACTTAATCAAATTGGTACTTTGCAAAGAGCTGGAGATACTAGATGGGGGTCTCATTTGAATTCTGTACGTAGCTTGTTATGCATGTTTGATGCTACTTGTGAAGTTCTTGAAAAAAGCACCGAAGAAGGTAATTTCTCCACTCGTGGTGATGCTAGTGCTGCTTATGATGCTATCACATCCTTTGAATTTGTCTTTGTTTTGCATTTGATGAGAAATATTTTGGAAGTTAGTCATGATCTTTGTCAAGCTTTGCAACGAAAAAATCAAGACATATTGAATGCTTTAACTCTGGTTTCTACTACGAAGACTTTAATCCAAAGAATGAGAGAATCAAGTTGGGAGGCTTTCATAAAAGAAGTAATATTATTTTGTGAGAAACATGAAGTTGAAGTTCCTGATATGAATGCATTGCATATTCCTAGAAGAGGCCGAACTCGCAAAATTGTTGATCAAATTTCAGTAGAGCATCATTACCGTGTTAATTTATTTCTGGCTGTAATTGATACACAATTGCAAGAGCTTAATGGAAGATTCAATGATAATATGGTGGAATTGCTTACTTTAAGCTCAACTTTAGATCCCAGAGATAATTATAAGTTCTTCAGTGTCAACAAAGTATGTGAATTAGTAGAACGGTTTTATCCAGGTGACTTCAGTGACCAAGAGAAATTTCACATTAGAATGCAAGCTCAACATTATGAACTTGATGTTCCTAATCATGTTGAATTAACTAACTTGTGCACAATTTCGGAGTTATGTCAAGGATTAACGAAGACAGGAAAGTCTTTAACATACCCTTTGATTGATCGTTTGATTCGCTTGGTATTAACTCTCCCTGTTTCAACTGCTACAACTGAGAGATCTTTCTCTGCTATGAATATTGTGAAGAATAGACTCAGAAACAAAATGGAAGATGAATTGCTTGCTAATTGTCTTTTGATTTACATTGAGAAGAAGATTGCTGAAAGATTTGACACAGATTCTATTATCGATGAATTTTATGATATGAAGAATCGACGTGTACCACTTCGTTAGTAAAAAGTACACTTTTTTTGCACTTTAAATATATGTTCTCTATCAGTATATTTTTGTAATGCATCTTACATTATAATTTATTTGCATATATTTTTTTATATTATATATATATTATTGGCCCCCCCATGATAACATTCCTGGATCCGTCCCTGCCCACACAACCGTCATCTTAGGACCCATGATCCCATGCCTACACCCTATATACATTACAATATATTTCTTTTTTTTTAAATAAATTTAATTTTGATATACTGATAATATAAAATATTTTACACAATTATGTAAGTACATTCGTTCTTTTAAATGATCATTCATACGATAATATAAAAAATAGTTAATTTTATTGACGTGACATTATGCACGTGTATCAAATTTTTTTAAATTAAATTTAAATATATTAAAAAATATATTTATTAATTTATCTTACGTAAAAATTATTTTTTGAATAATAAAAATTAATTTTTAGATTTTTTATCATAAAAAATTTGATATTATATTACGAAATCACTTATTTTAAAAATTTAAACTTTTAAAAAATATATATGAATAATTATATATAAAAAAATATTTTAATACATCAATTTCTTAATATGTAAAAAACAAAAAATACAAATAATTTGAAAAAGAAAAAGAATTTAGTAAATATATTGAGACAAAAATTGAAAATATAAACATCAAAATAGAAATAAGATAAAACAAAAAAGAACATTTGATTTTACTTTTGTATCATTCTAAATTTTTTTAGTGGATAATTTTTTCACATAAAAATATACAATTTTTCTTGTTTATGTAATTATCTCGTTTTTATAACAATAATATGCGTTATTCATTTTTTTTTATATATTTCTATATTATATTGAGAGAGATATTGAAAGAGACAATAAAGGAGGGATAGAAAGCCATCATTAACCGTTGGATCAAGATCACACGGCAACTAGGCTATGACCCTCCACCATTTGAGTGTTTCATAAATATCACCACATTTAGTATGAAGCTGTTGAACCAAACCATGTCCATATAAATACATAACAACATAACAAAGTAAGCCTTAAACCTTATACACCAAAAAAATTTACATATTTTTTTTTTATATATTTTATTTCCTTTTTCTATTTTCCAAAACATCCTTTTCTCTGTTTTAAGCTAACTAAGCTTCTATATGATGAAGAAGAACATGAAGAAGAAGCACTTTCATTTTCATTTGTTCCTCTTCATCACTCTTCTTCTGTTCCTTACACCAAGAATTCATGCCATTAGAAGAAACAAGTTCTCAACACCTTCAACTTCTTCTTCTTCTTCTTCTTCTTCTTCAAGACAACAAGGTTTTCATCCATGGAAGAACAACAATGATTCTCCTACAGAGTTTGATTCTGAAAAGAGAAGGGTTCCAACAGGATCTAACCCTTTACACAACAAGAAGAGATAGCTAAGAAATCAAGGCTTGATCTTCATCATCATCATTATCATCATCAGGTTTTGGTTGGAAGAACCCCATTATTATATTGTTCAGATATATGGTTTATTTAATTTGACTAATTTATTTATTATGTTATATACAGGAAATTAAAATACAAATTAAATATATATAAATATCTATTAGTGTTATAATTATATTATATATATATATGCGCTATATTATATGGTAGCAGAGTTATTGAATGAAGTTGCATTTGTATTATTATTATTTATGTGAAATTAGAAAATAGTACTTAATTAATTTGTTTAGCTAGCTAGCTTAGCTGGATTATATATTAATTATTGGTAGAGAAATTGTTGTACAGAAGAGAGGATTTTGAGTTTTTACAAGTATGAATAATAATGAAATTATTTATAGACTTTGCGTGTTTAATTTTATTTAACTTTTATTTAATTGACTTCAATTTCTTTGCCTTGACGAAAGTTTTTTCTTTCTTTTTCTTTTTTGGTTAATAAACTTTCCTGTTTCATTGCAAATGAAGCTAAAATTTCAAAAGGACTCAATTATATGCTTTATTATTATTACTATAATTATTATTGTTATAGCATCTTCCTTCTATGGCTCAAATTTAAAAAAGGGTATCCTAATAATTCACTATACTATGTCCATTTATAACAAGTTCTGGTTTCATGCATTCATAGCCATGCCATTTTCTCTGTTCAGATTTTGAAGTTTAAATTTTTTTGTTCATCTTTCTTTTTTTTTTTTCTAAGTAAAGAAAAAAAATTGGATTTTTGTTTAATCCATCCTTGGAAATTGCCCACAACTTAGATATATAAGTAAATAAATAAATATTAACAAAACAATATAATTTCCATTTTTACCATTATTATTATTCATCTCCTCTAAATATATAATTGAAACAACTAGTCTATCTATGTGTTGAGAAGAACAACAATGATTACAAAATAGTTGACTAATAGTTTTTTTTTTTTTTTTGGCTCACATATATTTCATTTGGTTTTATTTGATAACATTTATGTTCTACCAAACTAGCTACCCTTTGTTTGTTTCTTCTTCTTCTTTTTAGGAGGGGGGGGACCTTATTGTACGATTTGTGAGAGTTCAAAAAAATATATGAAAATGATATAGCAAGAAGTTAATTGCTGATCAAGTGATGAAACTTGGAACAGTTTCAGTACTCATCATTATTATTCCTTCTATGGAGTCCTAGGCCCCAAAACCTTCAATGCACTGTTTTCAATTCCCATTACTACACACAACAACCATTCGCATAAATTATTTAAAAAGAAAAATTTCTAAGTTCTAACTCCTCCTTGTGTGTGTTAAAGAATATTTAGATGATGATACATAGAGATCAGACCTCACATGCACACTACTCACCCAACCTACATAACATTAAGGTCGATAACCTATATATATATATAAAATCATATTAATGGTATTTAGTATAATTTTTTAGATATACTTTTAATTTTTTGAAAAGTTGTTTAAGATATTTTAAAAAAATTAAAAAAATTAACTTCTCTCATGCTCAAAAGCTATTTTATCATTTCTATTATTCCACAACTTTAAAACAAGTATTTTTATATTAATGTTTTAAATATAAAATAACTTATTTATAAGATGTTTTTAATATAATTCCTTATGTTTTAAGCTCAATTTTAAAAAAACTTAATTAAGTTGTTTATCCAAATTGTCTCTAAATAATCTTTTAATTTTGTTTCTTTTTAATTTAATTTTCTTGTAGACAAAAATTTAAAACCAACAATTTTAATTTATATTGGTCAATATTTTTAACTAACAACTCAATACTTTTTGAAATTAATAAAAGTCAAACTTTAAATTTTTAGGTTATAAAAATTTTAGTATGATATTATAAAATTACTTCTTTTAAAAGATTAAATTAATATAATGTAGCTAGCAAATAGCGAGAGATTACTAGTTACATAGAGTACAAAAAGTAATATTGGGATGATAATTAGAGTGTTACGGACCACACTATAGAGAGACCAAAAAATGGGTAGGGTAGTTACAAATACAATAAAAGAGAAAGGTACAAGTTTGTGCAGTGTGTAGAATGAATCTCTCTCATTTCTTCAATTCCTTCTATTGCATGCACACCCAAATACAGAGGGCAGAGGGAACTATGAGTTAATATTTTGGTTATTTATGTGACTCTAAATTGTAATCTGTGTGGGGCTCTTCTGCTATTGTGGTCCACACAAGTGGTGGAATAAATAATTAAGTGCATATAAATATAAATAATAAATAATAATACTAATTTTGGGTACACATTATCCACCAAGAGCACCACCTTCTCAAAACTATAGGCTTTTTGGTTGTGCGCGTGTTTAACTTTGAACCTCATTCAATTCATTGTTGAGTGAAATTATTGTGTACTTTGAAAGAAGATGAAAAGTTGTAACACTAGTAGATACAAATGTCTATGATGCACTATATCAGATATAATGCACCAATAAAGTTTGACACAATTCATTAAAAAAAAACGTTAAGTCTCTAGTTCGGTTTTAAGGGTAAAAGTCATCTGATCCGAACGCTTAATTTATGTGCGGTGCGGTTTGGATTAGATGAACTTTTTTTGAAAATTCGATCTGATTACAAGCGGTTTAAATCGGTTTGAATTTGCGGTTTTTTAAATAAAAAAAATTAAATACATATAACAAGTCTTAACATCAAATTTTAAATAATTAACAATGACATAACAAGTCTTAACATATTTTAAAAAGCCAACGATAACATAACAATAGAAATAAAATTATAGGTTAGTTAAAATAAATAAATAAATAATATTTTAAACATAAAATATTTATTAAATAATAATAATACATGAATAATAGAAAAATGTATAACAAATTGAACATGTTATAAATATAATTGTAAATATAATAATAAAATAATAATATTATAGCACATTGTGCGGTTTGGATTGGATTGGATCGGTTATGAAAAATAGATCCGAAATTCGATCCAATCCTGCAGTTTGCAAAAAATAGAATCAAATCAAATCCAAATTAGTGCGGTTTTAATCGATTTTCGATTTGAATTGGATTGAATGAGCGGTTTAATTTGGATCGGTTTGGATTTGAACACCCCTGCTTAGAGATGTTTTTTTTTTGCATATAATTATTTAAGAAATTATATGCGTTTGGTTTTTATTTTTGTTTACAGTTTTAGTGTTTTTAATTTCATGATTTTGTAAAAAAAAAAGGAAAAAATAAAATTAGAAAATAATATTTTATTATTTTCATTATTTTTTCATAAAATTATAAAAATTAAAAATATTAAAAATAAAATAGAAAATTAAAATACGCAAACTAAACACACTCGAAGATTTATAATAATGTAAATTGTTGACCTATAAATTAATTTGAATATATGGGTTTCACTACATACTGTGTATGGTTCGTTCAAATATATAAAGTAATATTGTTGATGACCTAAATAACTCAATCAACTATCATTCATTATTCAGATAAATTATCCTATATATCACGCTTTTAAATTGGTCAAAGAAAATAATGCTTTATCTAAATGATATAATCGCTTTAATCATTTTGAAATCTTAACAAAGATTAGTCATTGATGCTTATAAATTAAATTATTGAACAAATGTTTAAGACACTTACTCCAATGAATGCCAAAAACATCTTCTCTTATAAAATTTTTTATTTAAAAGTGTAATTTATTTAATTTGTTTAGCCATATTTTAAATAAAATTAATACTTTTATAACATATTAAAATTAAAATTTACAATTTATTATTCAATAATTAAAATAAAATGTCTTCACATAAAAATAATTATATAATCTTCATTATTTAGAATATTCACCAATATTTAATAAACTCATTTAGATGTCAAACTAACTTTGTTGAAAAAGATATATTATTTATTTTAGTAATTTTTAAAGCCAATTGCAAAGCAAGCAATAATGCATCAAAGTTTGAACATGAGCCTAGACACATGATATATATTAACCACTAAGCACGCATAAATTTTGATGATTACTCTTTGAGCATCCATGCTTTACAGTAACAAATGGTTCATTTGGGTTAATGCGGCACCACTTTATTGGTATAACTTTATAACTCAGAATCTCAAACATTTGAAAATGCTATTATTTTGTATATATCAAAGTCAGATGTATGTTCCTGATCATCGAGAAGGTGGGGTGGAAAAAAAAAAAGGATCATAATATTGTCCATGTCACACAAATCATTAAGCAATCTTGTGATAATTAATAGACCTTGTTATAACAATGTTATTTTATGATTTATACATGTGATCATTAATATCACATGCTTGTGGGTCGGAATCTTGCATAGTCATCTCTCTCGTTTCTTTTTTTTTTTTTTTTAAATGAAGTTTAAATAATTATTTTTATTTTGTATTGGAAATTTAAATAAAATGAAAAAAAATTGATTTAGAATTATGTGTCTGGCGCATTGATAACTCACGCGCATAAAGATTACATGGTAACAAAATGGTTACCCATAATGTTAGAAAAATAAAAAAATAAATTTAATAAAATCTAAAATAATAAATTTTATTAATTTTTTATTAATATTTTTTTGTTATTAAATATTTTTGAATAATTACATATATGATGAATGAATGAGTAGCCTATTGTTTATATCTTGTGATATTTCTCATAAAGTAAAAATACCAAATTTCTTATTAGAAAACCATAGACTAAAATATCTTTGAAGGATATATTTATTGGTGTTTTGATATATATATTTTGAGAATCAAGTTTAATGTTTCTTTTCTCTAATAAAACAATTTCAAAAACAATTTAAATTAGATATGGTATATTTTTTTTTGTCACTCTTGCTTATATCAACCATATATATTGCCTCTTGCATTATATTATAAGAAAAGATATTTTGTGAGGAAGTGTTTAAAGCATCTAAAATTTTAGCATTACAAATTAAATAACATTTTTCTTATATTTTGTAGTATGACATAATTCAATATTTCAATCCATATTACTTATATAATCCTGTCGTTTTTGCTCAAGAACTACTCTGCGAGTAAGAAAAGAAACAATAATTGAGAAAAAAAAGTCAAGCTTAGCTTGATTAATTATTTAACAACAAGCTATTAATCTTAAATCAAACCTTAATTATTGTAACTGAACACGCGTAAATATAAGAACTAAACGTTAAATTTTTTTGGTGACTAACTAAACGTTAAATTTTTGTTGGTAACTTAAATAAACTAAACCACAAAAAAAAAAGAAATTAGTTAAATAGAGGAACAGTCCATTTAAGATTATTTTAAATTCTTTTTAAGAAAAAAGAAGCTCCACTTAATAAAATTGTAAATTTATTGTCATCTTTGCTATGGTGTTTGTCACCGTATTTGCATCTCTTATAATCAAACGAAAGTTAACACGTAATTCCAATGCATGATATCCTTATTTTGAGCAACAATGGAGCAATAAACTCAAAACCATCTTGGTGATTAGTAACAAGATTAAACGCTTCCATACAATCTGTCTCACAAATAACATCTCGTTGACCCACATTTCAAGCTAAGAGATATCCTCTCCAACTAGCATACAATTTTCTTTGAAAAATACTATTACTCCCAATCATTCCCAAACACCTCATTTGCCAACTCCTATTATAATTTCTAATAACGCAAGCAAAACCAACACTATGATAACTAGTATCATAATTAATCTTAAAAGTAACCATGTATAGAGAATTCCAAAAACTATTTAGAATAGAGGGAAGGGACATATGTTGTAATTCAAAAATATTCTTAAGCTCCTTTTCTGAAGCTAATGTCAGACAAATCACTTTTTTCGGAAGTCAAGTTTCATGAGGATTAAAGATGTCATTATTCCTTACTTGCCATATCCACCAAAGTTCCGAAAAGAACCTGAAAACGGATGCTCTTTGCTATGATACAAGAACTAGTTCTTCCAATCATGAGGATGACAAGAAATATCCAACCTATTGAGCTTTTGAACAATCTCGAATACAATGTAAAACCAATTCTTGGCTAGAAAGACATCTTGACACCTATCTGATGACGACATCCCTCTTTTGAAGCGAAAACTTGCAGTTGGAAGAGCCTCCTTATTAAGACACAGCCAAGACAAAAATTTGTACTTTAATTTTCCGGAACAAGCTGGTGCCAAAACCAAAGCTAACTTTCCCACTCTTCCAAACCAAATAGCTATTTACACAACCACAAGTAACCATTGCGTGAGTTATAAATTTTGAAGGGAGACTCAGACTAATACCAATTCATTTTCAAATCAACTGACTAGATAAATTAATTAAAAATAACCAAAATTTATGTTATTTAGTATTTATTAATTATTACAATATAATAATTAATAAATATTAAATAAAATAAATTTTAATTATTTTCTTATCTTCTTAATATTATCGATAATTTATAAAATTTTCAACAAATGAATAATACTAGCTAGCTAGAATATATATTTAGAAGGGAATTGATCTGATTTGATAATAATAATAATAATTATTATTATTAAAACTCAAATAGTATAGTCCCCTCATACTCATTTAAGAGGTTACGAGTTCGAGTCTTCCTATAATAATAATAATAATAATAATAATAATAATAGTTAGTGAGGGACTCACAACAATGAAGCTAAGTGCCATAGCTAGATATACACATACTACTTAATGCATAACGAGTTTAATTTTTTCTTTTTGAAATTCATCATGTCACTATGCAGTTTAGTGTAATAATAATCAGGGTGTAAGTTTAGAAGTGTTAGTTACAGAGTTAGTGCCATTATCATAGTGTTAGTGCATACGACTATATATATAAAGCATTGCATCATTGTGTACCGTGAGATAGGGTAATTTGCAGTGAATAGTACCCCATAATTCATGCATAAACCATGTCTACAATATTAGAAGTATGTAAAAAGGATTCTACCATATTTTAAAGGTACAGTTAATTATAGATTATTATTTTTGAAGTCTACTGATTTTAGGTTAATTAGATTTTTAGATGTGAATTAGGATAGAAATTTAGATGATACAAAGTTAATTAGAAGCTTTTACATTTATTTTGGTTGTAATATAATTTCATGAAAGAGCAATAAACAAATGAAGATGAGCAGAAATAGTACAAAAGCTGAATATCGATCCATGTATGTTGCACAAGTAGAGTTAAAGTTTATATAGAAGCTGCTTGAAGAACGGCACATTTATCAGGCTGCGTTTATTTATAGCTACGAAATACTGAGTTAGAGTTGAAAAAATATAAAATCATATTTAGCATATAAGATATGGATAAAGATATTATATTTGAAGATATTGAACTATTATATTTTGTGTTCATTTTGATAAGAATGACACAATTTTTTTTTTGTGTTTTATTATTTTTGTTAGTTTTTTATAATTATATATTTTTTTATTTTTTTCCTTAAATTTTTAAATGAAAATAAATTAGACTTTCATAATTTATTCTAGTTTATTATTAAATAAAATACAAAAATATTAATTTTTATGTCTCTATCCAATTCTTTGTGTCTTATTTTTAATATATTGTCTTATCCTATTTTCAAAATCAAGCGCAGCCTAAATGTCTTGCTCTATCAATCTATTGTAACAACCAAAATATCTGTTTGTTGGTAGCAAATCCAGTGTTGCACAGTAAGTCCAATAGCACTTAGAGTTTGACTTGCACTCTTGAGAGACTTGGTGAATCAAAAGGCACTCTATGTTAGATTGCAGAGTCTTTAACCAAATCTCTCTCAATGCTTTTGTTTCAAAAGTGTAGAACCAATCAAACTAAGACTTCGAGAGAACTCATGCCTCAGTTTGGAGGGGAAGGGTATTAAAGGTGTAACTTATTAACTACTCAAACTATATATAGTGATTGATTGGACTCAACTCGCTACAAAAAAAAATATTGAATACTGTTGAATTTATTGTCGAATTTAACATCATAGAATAGCGGTGGATTTACTGAGAGGAAAGACATAAAATTCGTCAGGTTAAATTATTACTGACAGATTTACATTTTCAACGGTAAATTTGTTGGTAATAATTGAAAAAAAACAAAAAAAGGCGCGTAAGTTAGTGTCAGATTTATCGTTGGGTAAATTCGCCGGTAAACTCATTTAGTGAAAATGTTGCGTTTTGGTGACTCGCAATGGTTTACTGTCAGAAAAATTCGACAATAATTTTGCCCTAAATTCGAAGCACAAATGCTCTCCTCTTCATTTGGAATCCGACTCTCTCTCTCTACCCTTTCTTCTCCTACTCTCTCTCTAACCCTCTACCCCTTCTCTATTTCTCTTTTCCTGTTTCTCCTCCTTCCCTGTCGCCGCTGGCCACCCTAAGCCGCCGCGACTACCTTCTCTTTCTTCCCTTCTCTCTCTAACCCACTCTAGCTTGGCCCCTTGTCTTTCATTCTCGTTCGCAGAGCAACAACACAACCTCTGTTCCTCGTTCCGACTAGCTTCCAACTCCGGTGACCATTCGTTTGCCACTTCTCGCACCGGCAACATCATAGTGTCGTTACAACTCCTTTCCTCTTCTTCGTTCTGTTTTGTTATGGTAATCTAGGTTACTAATCTGTTTTTAATTTCTGTTTCAGTTAATTTTAGTTTCATTAATCTGATTTCTAGTTAGTTAGTTAGAATTAGTTTTCTATTAGCAGATTTTAGGTGGTTAGGATATGTTAGATTAGGTTATTATGTTTTGAATTGATAAAAAATATTTAGATTATTGACTGAATTGATGAATATTGCTGCCGGAGTTATTTAAAATTGTCTAAATTATGTTGATTCACTGTGTACGGTTGGTTTTGCTAAGATTTGATTGCCGGATTATTTGAATTACGCTTGGTTGTTACTGGTTTTGAGTTATTTGTTGCTAGTGTTGATTGTTGATTTGAAATTGGGGCTGTCAATTACTATTTGATCTTGATTTTGCATCTTTGAAGTTTCTGCATGCCAAGTGTTCGTCAATATGCCTCAGAGCTTTTAATGTAATTTTTGGTCTAATTATTGAAAATCAATGTTCGTGTGTATGTTATGATTGTTATTATTCATTGATAATGGAATTTGATTTATTTTTAGTTGATCAAAACTTTTGAATTTTTGAACGATTGAGGCATTTATTTAATAGTACAAGATTAATTACGTTGGTTCTTTTTAACCTAATTATATCAACTTTGTATGTTTAATTGATTTTGGGTGGTATTAGGAATACATTTCAAATGTTAAAATTAATCTTGTGGTATTAGTTATAAGAATTACATTGGTGTTTGAACTTATTGTTGTTTATTTAGTTCTAAACTTAGGATATTGAACTTCTTTAGTTTCAATTTTAATTAGAACATGTTTTGATTTCTGTTCCTTATTTAGTTCTAAACTTAGGGTACTGAACTTGTTTTGAACTTAGGGTTCTGAACTTGTTCTGATTCTAATTAAAACATGTTTTGGTTATGGTCGATTTGTTCTGAACTAGTTATTATAATTTATAAGGTTGATTTGTTGTTCTAAACTTCTTATTATTGTTGATTTGTGTTGATTATTGTTTATTTAGTTCTCTTTGTTTAATTGGTATGCTCTTTGCAGACATCACGACAGGTAGAGGTGTTGTGAATCAACCTAGTGGTCGTGGTAGAGGGAGTGTTTCTTGTGGTACCCTTGGAAATTCTGGATCCTCTCCCTCTACTTTGACTACCCCGGTGACGTCATCGGTTGCGGGTGCATCAGGTGAGTCGTTCATCATGGTCCCTAACCCCAACTACGTCCTTACGTCTACGGCAACGACGTCGCCTCCATCTGCTCAGCAGCCCAATGTCTCAATGACGCTGTCTCAAGTGACGGACGCAACTCCGAAATCCTCTCACAGAAGTGACCCAGCTAATGTCCCTCCACCACCTCCCATCGTACGATTGACAATTTGGCCTGATGACGGAACGCATAAGTACTACTTTAAGTCTTCTATATGTTGAAAGTGTTTGATTATTGATTCTAGTTTTAGTGAATTTAGGGTTGTAGACTTGTAGGTTTGAACTGTTGAAGTGTTTGATATATCGTGATTAGTGATTTTTGATAGTTAATTCTAGTTATAGTGGATTTAGGGTTGTAGGTTTGAATTGCTGAAAGTGGTTGATATATTTTGTTTATTGATTCTTGATTATTAATTCTAGTTTAGTGGATTTATGGATTTTTCTTCTTGATTATTGACTGTTCTTCATTGATTGTTGATAATTGGTGCTGTTTAAGTTAATTGTTGATGGATAGAATTTGTGGCGCATTCTAGTTATAGATAAAATTCTGTCAAAATTTCTAAACAAAATCTCTATATATTATGGTTATTTGCTATTTAAGTTAGTTGTTGATAGGTTTGTGCCAAAACAACAACGCATGTACTCAAGAGATGATCAACGTAATCAAGCTGATGTACGACCATCCATGACCAAGCTACAAAAAGATTCCTTATGAGACTAGAGAGTGATGATTTTAGAAGTGGGCGGTAAGAACTTAATATGGTCAAACATTCTTAGCTAGTTTATGTCTTCTATTTTGTTTAATACGATATATTTTGATTAACTCATTTTAAAGTTTCTTTGTGCAGCTGAACTTTATATGGGACAAGGAGGACGATCCCATCATCAGGAAGATATACGACCATGGTATGGGTAGGCGGTTGCAACAGATGCGGGAGGATATACGTGAGAAGTGCGACCACCTCATTTCCTGGCTCCGCCCGAAAATCAAGAAGGCTCTGTACGTTCACTGGGAGACCGATGAGGGGTTCAAGTATCGGCGTCTCATAACCAGAGCTAATAGGGCATCGACCAGGTCGTCCAAGTATACCGGCGGTTCAGCGATGTTCATGAAGACTAAGGACAGATTGGTATATAGCTTCTCTAATTTTGTTATTGACTTAGTTATATTTTTTGACATATCATTAGTAAGCATCATAACATATTGTTTCAATGCAACATGTGTAGTCGAAGTCGTTGGATCGCGATGCGACTTCGTCGAAGACCTTCAAGTACACCCACGCTTTGAAGGAGAACAAAAAGAGATTTACTTATCAGCGGTCTGCAGATCATTATGTGAGTAAACATCTGATCTTATGATATAAAATTTTTAATTAACTGTATAATTGTTGTTCTAATCATAATAACATGTGGTACATAGGAGTCCTACACGCAAAGATTAGAGGCCGCAACTCAGTAATCTCAGCAAAGTGAGAAGGACACCAATAACTCTGCTACTTCAGTCGTCGACCCCGATGTGATTTGGCGCGAAACCATTTCAACGCAGTACAAAAACCGCCTCAGTGTACATTCTTAGGTGTGTGTTGTATTACTCTTTCAATTCAATAATAGTTTACTTATTACTCAAGTAACGTTCTCTGTTTTCATTTCTTAAGATCAATTCTTTTGTTTTAGCTTTATTCTTTGCTTCTTGATTCATCGGAGTCTTCAAGACTCTTTTAAGATCAATACGATTTATAATAACTCATACATATACATGTACCCTTCTCTTTGTTCTTTTTTTTTTTTTTCCATCGATGAGTAATTCTACATGGTACTAATAAGAGCATTCACTAGATCCATGACTGAATCATTAAACAATTTTCTGACTTGCATTATCATCATCATGCAACACTCACAATTTACGGACATGAATTGCAAAATAATCTAGATTCACAGAAGATTTTTTCATGATTTGCTTCTCCTAAAGATGAAACGACGAACACAGAATTAAAAGTTTACAAAGATTGACACAGTAATGACTACAATATCACTTCTTGGTTATTCGTTTTCATGGATTCTTCATTCAAACATCATATATAGCATCGATGACTGCACCTTTGCACATGAAATTTCGGTATCTAATTCAAACTTATTTTGTCTCTTAAATAAAAGCAAGAATCAGAAAATTATAACTTCAACTCAAATCAGTTAAGAAAGAAGTTTCCATGGTTAATTATTTCTTGAAAAAAAATAAATTGGTAGATTCACGTATTTGTTGCTGTTGGAACTTCTCTAAGTTTCTCTACATAGTTCCAAATCTAGAAGCTCTTCTTATGGCTCGAAAAGACATTATTGAGCGATTCCACAAACCTGATTATATATATATATTGTTTATTTTTTATCGTTAAAAAATGCTTTTTAAAAAAGTGTTGTTAAAATAAAAAAAAAAAATTTTAATTTTAATAATAATTACATAATAATTATAGCATAGTCATATTAAAATATATCGTTATATATATAAAAATAACATCAAATTAAAATATTTTCAAAAATTGAAATGGCTGCTAGGTCACATATTATTTACGAAAATAGTTGATAACTAAAAAAAATTAATAAAAAATAATAAAAAAAAATTTATTTAGTATTTATTTAAAATATTTTAAATTATTTTATTTATGAATTATATATTTAAGAAAGCTATTTAATATTTATTATTGTAAATTTTAAACCGTTACTTGTTAATGATGTTTGCGTGAAATTTAAAATAAATAGAATATTTACGATTTGACGTGAAAGAGAAATTTTGCTGGTTCAGATTCAAGGAAAACGAAGTTTTGTGGCCAAATTTAAAGGGTCAAGGGAGAAACAGAAACAGAAGAAAAAAGTAGCTGTAGTGGAGAATGAAGAAAAATATGGCTACAGTGGAAGATAAAAGTGTGTGAAGGAGAAGAAGAAGGAGGCTGAGATAGTGTAAAAGAAGAAGAGACTAAAAAAATTAAATAAATGAAGATAAAATTATAATTTTGAAAAAATATGAAGGATAAATTTGTCCAAAATTAAATTTTAAATTGTATTTTACCGTGTCTCATCATTTTAGTGAGACGTAAAATACGTGTATTTTGTGTATCTCTGTGATCGTATTTCTCTATTTTTATGTCTTACAAAACAAATATTAAACGTATGTAACCGTATCCATATCAAACACTAACCAAATGGGTCCTAAAAGATCTATTAGACTCTATCATATCCTAAAAGTAATTCAGATTCTACATATAATTCTATACCACTTTAACATCTCTCCATACATATTTATATCGATAGTTAAAAGTAACCTTTTAAATTTATTGTGATATGCTGGGGTTGATTTTTTTTTTATATGATTTAGTGGTGTGAGTTATGCTCCGTTATGATCATTAGGGGGAATTACACTGTTATGATGGCGTTGCTTTTAGAAATTTGGGGAGAAGAAATCGGTGGGTCCGATTTCAAGGAGAGAGGAAGAAACACAAATCTGTCCCACCGATTTGTGTGAGAGAGATTCAGTTTGCATCAAAAAATCGGTGGGTCCGATTTCAAGGAGAGAGTAAGGAACACAAATCGGTCCCACCGATTTGTGTGAGAGAGAGATTCAGTTTGCATCAAATCGGAGCCACCGATTTGTACTAGTCCTATTTTATAAGTGGAGAGTGTAGAAATCGGACCCACCGATTTCGAGGGAAAAATTTTTTTTTTTAATCCGAGAGTGCACCAATCGGACCGAGCGATTTGTGTGGTACGCGATCGGTGGGTCCGATTTGCCTGTAACTGCATACATATAATGAAAAACAAATTACAGAAGCCTCATTTCTTCATTGCCAGTCTCAGTCTCAGCTCTTCCTCTCCTCTCATTCTTCTCCGTCATTCTTGTAGAATAAATTTCAGTGAGTGTGAGAATAGGCAAGTACGTATACTGATATGGATGATAGAGTTGTGTTGAAGATTTATTGTTACGGGCAGATTTTGTTACAAACATATGAAGGAGTTTAATTTGTGTGTGAAAATTCAGTAGATGTTGTTATTCCGTTCACATTGTCATTTGAGGAATTGAAAGGTGTGATTTGTGAGAAGATAGATTCTCAAAGATCTAGGAGAGTATCGTGTATTTTGTACAGGTATCCTTTATCTGTGTTTGGTGGGTTCGTTCAATTTCAGACCAAGTACGTGATGGATGAAGCGAGTATGCATGAAATGTTTTCAATGTATATGGAAAATCGCCACTGAATGTCGTGTATCGAGTTGTATGTCGAGTTTGAGCAATCTGAAGCGGACCGTAACATTGAATTGGAAGATTATAATAGTGAAAGCGATGATGAATTTGAAAGTAACTATGAGATCGTTGGTCCAGGTGAAGACGAAGATAAAGCTGACGGTGCCATGAACGCAGATGTGGCGGAAGTTGCAGATGCACTAGCAAACTCGCATCTGTTTCAGGAGCCTTCTTTCATGCGATCGTTCGATTTGGAGGCTATGCACGCACCGGAGTTTCCGCAATATATGAATCTAGGTGCGTAAAGCTAGATAGCTGTATAAAACTCTTAAGTAGCAGATCAATATGTCAAATAAGTAATATATGTGATGTCTGGGTAGTCATTTGTGACCATAGCATTTGGTTTTTTTATTAATTAATAGTTCTTTGTTATGAGTTATATTTAGTTGTTCTTTATCAGATGCATGCCACTCGATGCATTCAAAAGATATAAGTGGCACTATGGCACTCCAGATAACCGAATTATGATGGATGTCTAAAGGAATCACATCTGGGTCGATGTTTCCAATGCCATAAGCCTGCCAAACAAACTGGACACATCGAACCAGTCAGATGATTACACAACAATTAATTCACTAAACAAGTTACATACGGTAATTGTATTTTACAACATACCTATCCTTCTTGTAGATCATCCAACAACCTCCTGTAGTGCGCAAGCGAATTATATCGGTAGGCATAGTTTTCACGGTCGTCCTAGTTATGCCACCTGTCGTCGGACAATCCATTAGTTAACTTATCTTGTGGAAAGCAAAAAACAATTTCTATCATTTCTTTCAATTCATACTTAATCAAACTTACTTGTTTGCAATTGGAAACACTCGGGGATTGTCGGAAATCGGCGCTAGAAATGGTAGCCGGATCCAAGCCCAAGTGAGCAATAGTGTTAATGGACCGTCCATCTCCTTGCAGTCGACACGAGTTGCCCTACACAATGATCTATACAAGTGTGCTAGGCATGCCGAACCCCAACTAAACTGTATGATCTGACCAAAGTTACGGAGCAAAGGTAAAAATTTCCAATGCACAGCTGAACTCCTTATCTCCAAACAGAACTGTCCCAAATAACAACATTATGTGACACTTTACATACATCTGAATGTGCACAACATCATTCAACACTATACAATCTCTCAAACCCCTAAACCATGTTAATTTTATATAGCTCCCTCTACAGTCCGTCTTCCTCGGTGCAACTCCAAATTGGTGCAAGAACTCGGCTTCCAATGCCTCAAAACTACTCATGGTCGGTCCTGTAACCGGAAGACCATTTGTCGGCAGACCGAGAATTATCGCCACATCTTCTAAGGTCACGGCACACTCACCAACCGAAAAATGAAACGTGTGAGTCTCAGGCCGCCATCTCTCAATCAGAGCATTAATCATTGCTGATTGACATGGGATAAATCCAATTTGGGAAACATAATAAAATCCAGTCTCGCGTAAGTGTGACTCAACAATTTGGTTGTATGGATCCGGCGGCTTTAAATGATCACACAGCAACATTCGTGAACCCTACAATATCACATTTCCACTATAAGTACCAGTATAATATAACTATATCCTCAAAAACACAATTATCGTTACATGTCCATTATAACTAATTCCAGCATAATTACATTTCAAACATACATAGTAAATCTGTCATACAAAAATCCTTCAATCATATTCATTACCTTATAACAAAAATTATTTAACCTTAACTAACTAACCAGAATAATTTCACGACTGATAAACTATTTATTTGTAAAACAGCATACTAATTTTATTATTGTTATTATTATTCATAAAACAACATACTAATTTTATTATTATTATTATTATTATTATTATTATTATTATTATTATTATTATTATTATTATTATTATTATTATTATTCATAACACACCATAATAATTTTCTAATCTAAGTTTAGTTACTACTAATTTGTAGGATTACCATGTGTTCATAACACGCAGCGGAAGAAAAGAAAGTAATCCTTAAAGATCTATTTTGTGCTTAAACTTTATTCCAATAATATATAGATATATAGTAGATTAGATCTAAATACCTGAGTACGCTAGTAAAATTTTTTTTCTCCTTCGATGGTACGAAGGCGCTATGCGTATCCACACCGAGACCAACCTTTGCTGTCAACTCCTTGACCAATGGATATCTAATCTAAATTGAGAAATCTCTTGCAACTCTTTGCACACCATAAATTTCTTCTCCAAGAATTAGGCTCACATACATTTATGTGTGTAGAGGTAAAGGAATAACAACCCTTGTTATTCTCTCTGTCTTTCTCATGTTTTCCTCAATTCAAATTTAAATCATATCTTGAAATTCTAAATTTGAATCCTTCAAATTTTATGAATTATATCATAATAATTTAAAACATAATCGATTTGGATCTCATCCAAATTTATAATTCAAATTCAGAAATTGGAAAAATAATTATTCTCAAATCTCATTTAATATTCTCAATTATCATATTATTATTATATTCTTGGTGCTAGCAAAGAATACAATAATATTCCATTTGAATTAATATAATTATTTATTTAATCAAATCAAAATAATAATTAAATAATTCTATAGCAAATATTAGAACACTCGTTAGTGTGTGACCCATAGGTTCAATACTAAGCGGGTAGTAAATTAGTCATACTAAATTTACTAATCAAGGTTGGCGTCTAGCAACACTCCTCAACGACCCGATAGTATGAAGTAATATATTTTTACTAAGAACCTTAGAAGAACAAAGAATAATTCCTTCCATCTTTCCAACTCTTGGTTAACTCTTAGAGTATGGTTTAATTGTCAAACTTTAACTTGTTACCATTATTATAATGAACTGTGAATGACTTAAGAAACTCATTTCTTCGTTCATTGAATTCCCTTGGCCAATGTTTTATTCATCTCAGTCATTATAATCAGAGCTCAAACTCTTTACCGAGAGTTGATGGATTCCTTATTGACTAATCATTAATTCTACAAGTATTTAAATCATACCCAATATCCATTCAACTAGCACCCTAGGGTATTAGGTGTCCGGAATCAAAGTATAATAAATACATTGTTAATTACTATGACAGTCGCAGGTCAAAGAAAATTCTATTACTATGTTCATCTTGAGAATATCCTATTGACAAATATACGGTAATTATAACCATTTAGAAATTCTCAAAGTGAGTCGGTTCAATGGTCATATCTCTATATGCACTATCTATATATATAATTTAATAAATGAGATTTATTAATCTTCATCCAATGAAGACCATTATATATATATTGATCTTTTCGGATTATTAATGTCCTTTTTAATAATCCTATGACCAAGAACAATTTAGATTAAATTATAAAAAAATTATCTCTCAATATTATGATCACTATCACAATGATAAATCTCTAAATTTAATCAAGGACCTTATTATATTAACATTTTAATATAATAAAAATAACAAATTATTTGACACATGATTGATTGGATTGTAGTCATACTCCTTATTCCTAACATAATTTATTGTCTAAATTTTAATGAATTAAAATTCAATTATTAATGATCATAAATAAAATAATTTATTAAATTTTTATTATTAATCATAATAAATTATTAAGCTCAATTACTACTGCTAATAATAACTATAATCTACTTTTAGTTATTCTGTAGAACTTACCATACCCTACCATATCATACATACATACATACATGATTAATTCCTATTTTAATTTCTATTTCTAACTACCTAATAATAAAATCATACACATATACATGATTAATCTCTATTTAGTGTCATTACAATATATATTGCTAATCAAATTTAATATTATCACTATTATTATTATTAAATCAGATTATTAAAAAATAAAAACTTACATAACTTGGATCTTCAAGATAATTAACAATATGAAGCTCTGGTTGATTTACTTTTTAATTCTTGATCTTCTTGACATTTTTTTTTTAATTTTGTCCAAGATTTGTTGTGGTCCAACAATGGTGATGCAGGAAGAAGTGGTGGGGTTGAGTGTGTGTTGAAGAGAAGGAGACGAGAGTGAAAGGGATACTACTGAATCGAGGGGGGGGGGAACATTGGTCTTTTGTATCAAGGGAGTCACGGGCCAACCAAGGGAGGCTTGCATGCGTGACGCGTGGACAGGAAACACAAATCTGTCCCACCGATTTGTGCATCATCCGTGTCTTGAAATCGGTGCCTACGATTTCCTTCCTACCACTTAGTGCCACCGATTTCTGCTACCCAGCCGTCACAAATCCGTGAAACACCAATAACCCCCATATCACTGCTATATTCCATCAACGGGTTCATATCAAAATTAAAAATCTCATATGCTGTTTGTAACCGTATAATAAATGGAAAATACCAAAATGAACTTGAATACACATATTCTATAGTCTATATAGAATGTATTCAACTTTTTGCTTAACATAAACTAAGACATAGGGTCAATATCAGAAAATTAAAAACTATTAATAATGATTATTATGTTAGTGTTGCAAGTGTGAGAAGTGTTCAAGTTAGTCCCACATCAAAGAAAGCATGGAAGAGTGAGGAGTTTATAAGATGAGAGATCCATTAACTTAACACCTTAAGGTTTTGAGTTGGATGTGGTGTCTTCTCATCTTATGTTCTCTCGCTTGATTCCTCCCCGAAGTCTCCCCGGTGGTCGAGAGCTCCCCACGGTTGGCCCAACAAAGTGGTATCAGAGCCGATGGTTAATCGGTCTGGTTTTAAGGGGTATTCAAGGTGAAGCATCGAAAGTCTTCCCGGCAAAGGTGGTCCGGGCGGCGTGTCCCGCAGTGTTTTGCGGCGGTGTGATGGACGAATACTTATATGTGGTGGGAGTTGATGCTTGATGTGGATGCTCACACTTGAGGGGGAGATTGTTAGTGTTGCAAGTGTGAAAAGTGTTCAAGTTAGTCCCACATCAAAGAAAGTATGAAAGAGTGAGGAGTTTATAAGATGAGAGATCCATTAACTTAACACCTTAAGGTTTTGAGTTGGATGTGGTGTCTTCTCATCTTATGTTCTCTCGCTTGATTCCTCCCCGAAGTCTCTCCGGTGGTCGAGAGCTCCCCACGGTTGGCCCAACATATTATATATGTATGTGGTCTCCAAGTTAAGATTAGTTCATTGAAGAAATTCAACTGCCGTAGCAAGCAAGAAAAAACATATAAGAATACAAACTAATTAACTAAACTTCCATATACAAACTGAATCTTGTTCTACAAGCATTGGGCAATATCTTGTGTAATATACACTTCTTTCCCAAGTTATTACATAGTGTTAGATTCTTTAATTATGAAAATAGCCGCCGTAATGTTTTACTTATCATTTGACCATATATATTAGACTTATAGATTCTTTATAATAACTATATGAATAAATTAAACTGAAATTGCTAATTATTGCATATGAATTATGATGATAGCACTCATCTCTCTTTATAAAAGTAGATTCATTTTTATGGTCCTCCTCCTCCATTGGGTTTATTATGTTCATTATGTTTGTTTGGCCCTTCAATTATTTTCAACTTTTCACTTTTTTATTGACCCAAAAAAATTTTTTTCATTCTTTACGAGATAATAATTTAATTGGTTATTAAATTTTACAAAAATAATTAAATGTCTCTTAATATTTAAGTTGATCAAATTAATTTCTTAATTTCAAATACTAAGGGTTCGTTTGGAAAACTCCAAAAACTACTTTTTTTAGCTTTTGACTTATAAAAAGTTATATTAATAGTGTTTGATACAATTTTTTAGATAAATTTTTAATTTTTCAAAAAATTATTTAAGAATTTTTGAAGAAATTAAAAAATGTGACTTTTTATATTTTCAAAAGCTATTTTATCACTCCTATTTAATGCATTACTTTAAAATAAGGACTTTTATAATAACTTTCAAAATACAAAATAACTTACTTAAAAGTTGTTATTAATAAAAGTCCTTATATTTTAAGCTCTTTTTTCAAAAAAATTTATTTAAAAAATTTAGCCAAACTAACTCTAAATCAAGTTAGTCAATTATTAGTTTTAATTAATTTGTAATTTATATAAGAATCTCGCTAATGAATAACAAGTGCTCTAAAAACACACTTTAAAGATATTATAATTAAAAAGTTCACATAAAAATATAAATCAAATATTTTTTTAAGTCTTTTTATGCATTAGAAAAAAATTACATATTTTAACTTGTTAATAAGATTAGATATTTTAAAAATATAAATAAAAAGTTTTTCTCTTTATAAAATAATTTGAGTTTTTTATTATTTTTTTTTCAGTTGGGTTGAAATTTGAAAACGACGAATTGTATCCGATTTCAGATTTCAGAAGCTATAAATTACATATGTAATGTAATCAAACGAGGCAACACAATCACCACACTCAGTAATTCAAAGTTCAACTTCAAACAACAAATTAAAATAATAATAATAATAATTAAAAAGAAATAGAGATGAGTTTTCTTGGACGAAGTTTAGCTGGGAAAGAAGCTGCATATTTTTTTCAGGAATCCAAACAGGCGGTGGGAAAATTGGCCCAGAAAAACCCTCTCCCATCCAAACCCAACAACCTCGACTCCGTCGAACACGAATTACTAGGTGGTGGTGGTGGTGGTCGCAGTGGCGGCAACGCCGACGTGCTCCCCGAGGTTCTAAGGCACTCCCTTCCTTCCAAAATTTTCAGAGACGAAACCGCAAATTCAACCAATTCTTCCTTCTCTGCTTCCAAATGGGTCCTTCATTCTGACCCAAAAACCCAATCTTTTGTTAACCCTGATGCAATCAACCCTCTTCGAGCTTATGTTTCATTGCCTCAGGTCACGTTTGGTCCCAAAAGGTGGAATTTTTAATTCAGGAGCCCTTTAATTTTACTAGCTTATGTGGAAGAAGGGAATTTGAGGCCAGTTATGATATAATTTTAGTTGCATAAAGTTATTTTTTGAGTTTGAAGTCTTGAAGGTTTAAATTTGAGTTCCAAAACCCTTTAACTATACTAGTTTATGTGGAAAATTTGAGGGGAATTTGTAGCTAGTTATTATAATTTTAGTTGCATAAGGTTATTTTTTGAGTTTGAAGTCTTAAAGGTTTAAATTTGAGTTCCAAAACCCTTTAACTATATTAGTTTATGTGGAAAATTTGAGGGGAATTTGTAGCTAGTTATTATAATTTTAATTGCATAAGGTTCTGCATTTGGTTAAGTAGCTAAGAGGGCAATGAAGGTGTTCTTAGCTGTTCAATTTTGTTTATTTGGGGGGCATTCCATGTTTGTTGCTAAGCTAATACTTTATGTAATTTTAGACTTAATGGTTTTGTATGTTGTATGTTGCAGATGGGAACTGCCTAAAGCAGAAAGCACGATTTCAGCTTCAACAGCTAATGACTTGCGTCAAGATAGGCAAACCACCCATGTTAATCCGGAGAAGTTGAAAGCTGCAGCTGAAGGGCTTGCAAATGGTATGCATTTCATTCCTTTCGTTAGATTGCTTATGTGGTAATCAATAATTGGTAGTTGCTCTCTCATTTGGGAGTTCTGAGTTTGTCATGGGTGCTTGTTCGATCTATTATTATGCATGCTGCGGATGTAAATAGTAGATGTTAGAAGCAATTTTCAATTTTCAATTACTGTGGATAAGAAAATGTTGTTAAGTATAATTTATTTTTGATGCAACATTGGTGAAAGAGTTTGTTTTGCTCACTGCTGAATATGTCCATGGATGCCTCAGTATTTACTTGACAGTTACAAACTGAAACATATTAGCTTTGGTATCCATAATCTCTCCATCACGTCTTCGTAGAATTCATATTGTATAGAGGATTGATAGTTTCTTTCCAAACGTGTGATTTTTCATGGTTACTGTTGATTAAGTTAATGAAAGCTTCCATTTGGAAACCCCTCTTTTTTCTGATGCAAATACTTTAATTTTGATTTTGTAGTTGGAAAAGCATTTGCTATTGCCACTGCAGTTGTTTTTGGGGGTGCTGCATTGGTGTTTGGTACCGTAGCCTCCAAGTTAGATATGCACAATGTAAGTGCATGTTAGTTATCTGTTAACTCTATAACTCTCTTTAGTCTTTATTATGAAGTGATCTCTCTCTGTACTCGGCATGTTTGAATATGCATGAATGACTTCTTATTGAATGTAAAACTAGTTAAGTAACCCTTTTGAACATGTAAGTGTCCCATTTTCAATGATCATTCTTCATTTACTATCATGTCCATTGGCAAAGTTAGGACCATAAGATTTCCTCACATAAGCATTTGAAATTTTGAATGGTAGCTCTTGTAGTTTTCTATGTTTTGTTGATGGTTTTTCAGTCTAATAACCATATAGAATCTCTCCGACTCATATATCCAAGATTTTTCATTGTTTTAACAGGCCAATGATATCAAAACTAAAGGAAAAGACTTTGTTGAGCCACAACTGGAGAGTATCAAAGAGCAATTTGTTCCCATGAAAACATGGGTAAGCTTTAATTTGGTAATTGCATTTTGTTTAATAACTATGGATATTCAGATCACAACTTGAAAGTTGGGGTTTGCAGGCTGAAAATATGTCAAGAAAATGGCATTTGAAAAGGGAAGAGGATGCTAAACAGAATCCTTTGGCAAAGGAGTTAGCTAGAATGTGGGGTGCAAAAACATCAGATTGAATGTTGCAAGATTCTCTATTTGTGATTGTAAATGTTGAAGCTTATGAGAGTGAAATAATATAAAATATAGGTAATAAATTAAGATAGTTGTTAATGGTGGTGGAATATTGTTGCTTTGTATTAATTCAACAATTCCTTTGATTGTAAGGTTTTGAATATGATTAGAAGTAAAGGTTTTTGTTCTTAATTAGATGTTAAATGTGAATATTTAATGTAGCTGACTGCATTTGTTTGGAGACTTATATTGCTGGTGATTTCAACAACAATACTGAGACAATTGTTATATATCAAATTGGAAATTGTTTTATCCATTTTTTAATATGAATATTGATTGTTTTGTATGGTACAACTCAGAAGTATATTCATAAAAAGCCTAAATAACGTAAAGAATTGAGTACCCTCCTAATCAAGACCAATTTTAGAGATTCCACCATTTTTCATTTACAAGGATCAAGAGTGAGTGAAATGAAATGCACATTCTTGACAAGCACCATTCTGAAATTGGATGTTAGGGAAAAGCAAACAATCTTGACAACTTCATATCTGTTTTTGCATCTTTGAAGTTACTTTATAGCTTGTAATCAAGACCAGCTCCATATTTCCAAGCCTCTAGATGCCGCCTCCACCGGAAACTCGTCTTCGACGGTAATGTATTCAAGAATGGCCTTCCATAAAAATGGAACATGTGAGAAAAATAGCCTAAGTGGTTTAGAAGTAAACTTGAGAAGAGTTATTACCTCACAACAGGATCAGCAAAGGTGGAGAGGAAAGTATAGTAACCAAGCATCAGAAAGTGTTTGGACCAGTCAAGAAGCACAGGAACACCAACCTGAAGATAGTGTTTACTTCATTGACTAATCATGCCAATTTGATTTTAGTTTGCATAATGTTTTAGCAATATTGATAACATTTGAAAATTTCATATAACAAAATCATGATTACCTGTTTAAATATTGAAGGGAGAATTTGAGGGTTAGTTAACATAACTAATCCCAATGTCTTGGAGAGTGGCCCAAACTGAACAACATCCTGTGATAAATATAAGATTATATTTCTATTAATTCTTATCTCATAGTCCAAAAATTATGTTCAAATAGGTACTAGGAAAGTCCACCTGTAGAAATGGTCTTAGTACTGGATCTCCAAGCCTCTGCAAAAGTGAAATATGATATTGAAGCTGAAGAGTGATAACTGATAAAGATAAGCAATTCCAAGACATTAGAGAGATAGGGTACCTGCATACAATTAAAGTTGGTATAAAGAAGTTCATTAATAAAATCTTCAGGAACATTGGTGTGTTCTTTTGCTGACATTGCTCTTTGGAACAGCCATGATGCACTTAAGTTTGGCTGTGTTGTACAAAAGTTTGGTCAACAAATTCCCTACACTTAGCTTTCATGTACATAAGAAATAGTGCAGAAAAATACCATGTATGGATTCAGAAGAGACAAGTCTTGTGACTCAAGATAATCACCATTCATTGCTTCATATATTCCTTCATTGTAGCAAAGTGCAAAAAAGAGTTAGATTTAGCTGAATGTTATAGCAATGTTTATTAGCCCTTCACCATTTTATTGTTGGTTGCAACAATTTAGAAAGGCATACCAGATGAGAGTCTTCCAAGGTGCCTGGTCAAGCTTCCAAAACCACCAAATGAAACTGGTGATTGTATGCCACTAGCATCACCAAACTACATAAAATAAAGCTTCACTGATTCAACATTACTTGAGACAGAAGCTTCAGAAAGTGAGAAAAATGTAATTTTACCTGTAAAACTCTATTAAAAGCTGATGGTAGAGGGCTGCTAGGTGCTCCATACAATAAAAAGAAAAAAGAGAGAGACTATTAGCAGTGTTCTTGGCAAACTATATTAGAACTAAAAGATACAGGAGTTTGTTAAGGATATAATCAAATACATATCGATACCTCTCGCGATATGTGGGAAAGATGCCATAAATGACTCTCAGTATCTCTAAATTGTCGAGCGAAACACCCTGTCATATGAAAGTGGCAAATGGAGTTCAATCAAAATAACAGACAGTTAATTATTTGTACATATTTTCAGATACATTAATATTAGAAAGTACCAAAAAGTGACTGACAAAAAACTAGCCTGATATTCTGGCATCAGATCCCAGTATTGTTCCAATAATTCTTCCAATTTTGGTGATCCCGGTTGAGGTTCTACATAAGTGAACATGTAAGTGGTGCGATCCAAAGGACCTGATCCAGCTGGAAATGCCTGCAAAGATTTCAGCTAAACTTCCAAAAATAAACATGGGGATACTACTAGTGTTCAATTGATGTAATAAAACTTTACCTCCCAAAAGTATTGTGCTTTTGAGTTCCCTACTTTCTTTACTGATGAACTGCTATATATGACATCACTGTTAGAATTTTTCTCGAAGCCTCGTGCGCAAGTTCCAACAACAAGGCAAATGCCATCGGGTTTCTTCCCGCATCTTATCTGTAGAATCATTGCAGGTGACACTGGAAAGAAGCTTCAGGTAAAAATGTTCTTAATATTCACTATCAACTTATGCAGATTTCATTAAATCAAGTTGGTAGATAGAACTTCTGGAATTGATCTTTTTTTCATTTTGCCAAATGAGTATTAAATCTTATTTTAGTCTTATGAAATGCTAGAATAGTCACAGTAACAGAAAGGTGCACATACAACATATTAGATCACAGACTATCATGTTTTGAGTCCAGCAATGAGTAAATTATGATCCTGACCTGTTTTACAACAGGGGAAAAGTTCCCCATGGCATCGATTATAAGACGAGATAACAAGATTTTGTCCTCAGAAAGTTTCAGAACCTGAAAACAAAATGTGCAAACATTTATGATTCTTGATCATTGAATAAAAACTTTACATGCCTTTTAAGGTGATAATAACATTTACAACAGGTTAAGATAACTCACTGCAGCATCCTCATATACATCAATGCCGGCAACACTGCAACCCTCAAAGATGACTCCACCAAGGGAGATAAAACGTTTCTTGACAATCTCAATTAGCTTTACAGGTCTGAAATCACAGATAACATAAAAGAGGCAAGGTGGTTTTCAGTTGAATATTAAGCAATTTTAATGAAATTGCTTCACTGTAAGTTAAAAGCATATAGAACTTTTGTAAGCATTCAATAATGCTATATCCACACGCAAAACTAATCACTACATATCTTTCAGTAAGATCATTCATAAATTAAAATCATTCATTCATAATTGAAATTCAGGACTTTATTCTAGTTCATTACTGGTATATGGATACCGAATTAGTCTAAGGAATGAGGACTTACGAAATACCAAGATTAAGAATGTCCTCAATCCAGATGTCACCTTTCCTTTCAAAGCCACATCTATTCTGAATTAATCACAAAAAATGAGGTTAGACATGAAATGAATTTTTTGGCAATGTTAGTTAATAAGCATAATAAGTTGTCATACAATCTTTCAGCATGTTTAGATATGTGATATATGTTCTAAGTGATGATTCTTGCTACACAGAAATTGGCAATTGAAGTGAACAAATTAAGAAATTACTGGATTGAACTTTGCAGCTGTGGCTCTATCAATATCTTCTTCTTCCAGGACTCCAACTTCCACTAGTTCCATAAGCTCCTTTCTTGATATGTTCCATTCTTGCTCCCTCTAATGATTAAATCAACATAGACAGCAAGAAAAATTCAGCTTGATCACTCAAGAAATTTGTTGACATTTTTTCTGACCAATGACTAATGTAGCTATCAACATACATACCCCTTTTAATACATTCCTTTCTACAATGGCTACTCTAAGGCCTTTAGCACACAAGGCTGTTGCAATGAAGATCCCCAGAGTGCCTCCACACACCAACACATCATATGAGCCTTGTGCTTTGTTGGCCAGATCGGATGAGCGAAACGAGCTTGGAACAGTAGAGACAACTTGCTGAGGTTCTTGCACAACTGCAGTATATATCACAAGCTAAGATCACCAATTATAGCTTCATTTCTTTTAATTAATGCAAGAATTTGAATGCCATGATGAAATGAACCTTCTTGAGCAGAGCATATGTTAGACCATAACTGGTCTAATCTTTTCAAGGCTTCATAAGAGTATGCTCCCCCAGCACCACCAACCTCTCCACTCACTGAAACACTCTCCATTATCCTCTACAAAATAAACAAGTTTCAATATCATTCTTCATTTGGACTTCTTACAAAGAAAGCACTACATTTCATCACATCCAATGTAAATTATACCAACCTCTCTTAAGATTATGTAACAATATTCCTTGTTTTGTCAATGTTTACAATAGAGATCAGTGAAACTACTTATCCCAAAAACTAAAACTAATAGGTAGAGACATATAAATGGTTACATTTAACTCACGTAAGAGTCTCTTTTAGATTTAAAATGTGAATTTAGTTGGTCATAGAAGTTCTAATAATATAGCATGAAACTACTAATTCCAAAAGTTTAAAAAGATAAATGGGGCATGTCAAGGATTATATGTAACCATATAACTTAACCTTCTAAGAAGATTAATGTAAGCTTCTATAAACAAAGAAGTGTTATTTGTTATATCATCTAACATTTATCAGCAATTAAAGTATTGAATTAGTACCTGTGTTCTGGAAGCAACAGCTTGTGGTCTACAAAGGAAGGTTCTTCTGCCATATTTTTTCTGCTGGAATGGATTCCCCACTGCAAGCTGAGATATTCCATTAAAGGGTTGAAGCTGAAACAATGACATAACAAAAGACACTAAAAGAAAAGTAGAAGAATAATAAACAATAGAGTGATCAAAGAAAATCAACACTCTTTCACTCTATTCCTTGTATTGCTCTCAGGTTCGTTTATATCATTAACATAGAGCAAGAAAGTTTGCGAACCACAGGTGAACACGTTTCCAACCAACCACTTCAAATATCCAAAAGTGAAAAACTTGAATAAAAAATAAAACTTTTTGAAATTTTAGATAAAAATTTAATTTTTACTAATTTATAAATTTTTAAACTAAAATCTCAATCTTAAATTCTTAATTTCTTAATTTCTCTTTTTCCTCGAGAAAAGAAAATTTAAAAAATAAAATAAAATAAAAAATGGCAACCTAGAGACCCGGTTTTCAATTTTAGTTTTCATTTTTTAATATATAAAGGTTTCAACTTTCAATTTTTGGGGATAAACCTCAATACCCAGAGAGGGTTTATCATTCTTCAGTAGGGACTAAGAAAGAACGCAAGGTCTCGCTGCATCTTCAACCCTGCACTTCATTTGAACAGGTAAAGATTCAACTTTATTCATAAATTTCGTTTTTTTTTGCTGTTCTTTTTAGTTGTTGTTCATCAGCTTCTGGCATATCAGACTGTGGTTCTTAATGGGTGTTCGTGTCCCTCTTTTTTGTGAGCTATGGGAATTTTTCTAATCAGTGACCACGCATTACGGTACTTGAAACTCCCTCACCCGTCAATTTGTTTGAATTCAGCCTCTATACAGTAAACAGTGAAACGTGTAGATAATTTCATGTAAGAAGTGGGCATTCTATAGCTCTTAATTTGAAGAGAATCCACAACTATTGGTTACAGGTCTTGATTTTCACATTGATTGTGAGAGATAGGTAGACTACTTTGTCAGTAAATGTTGGATTTGTTCTGATTTTGTAAATTTGGATGAAGGTTTATTTTGGTAGTTGATTTTGTAAATATAGTTCAATATAGTTCTTGACATCTTAAAATTAGTATTTTACCGGTCATTTTAGTCCCGGCATGACGAATTCATTGATATGTCACATTAAGTGACGTGTCATTGTGGATACGTGATGCCGAGACTAAAAATGACCCAAGGAATGCAATCTTAGGGGGCCAAAATACTCATTTTAAAATGTTATGGAGCAAATGAATCATACACTTGTTTATGTTTCTTAAATTCTTCTTGCAGATTCAAGCAATTTGATACTGAAAGCGTGTCGAGTCTAAACTCTTAATAGGCATGGCAAGCCTGTTGACAACATCAACCTTCACATATTCTCCTCTCAACAGCCACACCAAAGATTGTAGTAATAAGTCCGGCAATTCTTCTACAGGAAGGAGATGTTCCATAAAAGCAATGAGGATAGAAAAATCGTTGGAAGAATTATACAATGTGAAGGTCGAAAGGAAAGTGTCTTCTGAAAGGCTTGCTCAACTTGGAGTCTCAAAATGGTCAGTGTGGAAGACCGGGAAATGCAAGTTGCCGTGGGACTGGCAGGTTGACCAACTGGTGTACATAGAAGAAGGGGAAGTGAGGGTTGTCCCAGAAGGAAGCAAGCGATTCATGCAGTTTGTTGCTGGTGACTTGGTCAGGTACCCCAAATGGTTTGAGGCTGACCTATGGTTCAATGGTCCATATCAAGAACGATATAGTTTTAGAGCATATGGTGATGATTATTGATGATGATGCTGCATGATTCTCACATAAAGTTGCTTGATGTCCACCATATATTGGATTGTGTTTTATTTGGGTAAATTACAGTAGTCTTCCATGATATTTGGTGAAAATCATCGTTACTTCGCTCTAATTGTTAGTGTTATATTCTTCAAAGTATAAGGTATCGGTTGTATTATTCATCTTAATCTTTAAGGGAGGTCAGTGTACGATTTTAGAAATCGAGCAAGTTGAATTTTATCAAATCTTAGTAGAGGTTAGTCTAATTCGCCTTTTTTTCCAATGTTGGTGGTTTCAATTTCTGTTATATAGTAGTCTTTTCTTTAAAAATTGTGATGTAAATTTTATTCTTCATCAGTTTCTGAACTAACATTTTCCAAGTTTGAATGTAATTGTTATAACTGCAAATGATAGTGTATAACTCTGTTTGAGCTACCAAAAGTTTCCCTTCATATGCATCAAAAGGACTCATTCTCATTGCTTAGATATTGCTGCCAAGAATCTTTGATTACTGTCCCTGCAAATAATTCCTATACCATGTTTATTATCACTAAACACAGCATAGTCAAAGTTAATTTTGATCCTTTGTCTTTATTTTGTCCAAATTCTTCTCATAGCTAGCTGTTTTTGGTCATATAATTAGAAGCTCAAATATGAGCAATATTTGGAAGAAAGAAACTCTTTTTGCAATATACACAATATTATATTATTACCAAATTGATTCTAAATTAAAAATATTATATTAATGTTAATAAGTATTTCTTTACCTATTTTACTGACTTTTTAATTTATAAATTCCAAGCAAAAGTGAAAACCTAAGTGACAATTTTGAGATAAAACGTCCAAGAACAAACATAAATGGAAGTTTACTTTACTAATTAATATAATAAACAATTATTAAAATAAGTTTAATTTTTATGATAATGTGATCCTTGATGTCATTGTTGAATGGAACATGTTATTTGAGTTTTTTTTATTTGTGGGTTGGTATTAAGACAGGGCAAATAGAAAAAGAAAAAGAAAGCAGAAAAAGAGTTTAATTGTTATTATGCATACCAATAGAAACACTCATCTTATAGAACATAGATATGACTCTCATAAAGTCATATGTCCTTAGAAATTTTATTTTTAAAATAGTTAAAGAAACTCCATGCATGGCACTTCATTTGGTAGTTGCATCATCAACTTTGAAGGGAGAGATAATGCAGGTTAACTTCTTTCCATTCTGGTCCACAAATGTCATGTTCATATGATATGTTCCCTGCAATACATGCATATTTGTAGCTTTAGAATTGTTAGAGATATAACTATTTATTTGCCTCCTCTTATCAACCAAACTTTTGTAAAGAGTAATTTCATGATATGATATTAGAACTTTTATAACTTAAAAAGGTCTAGAGTTCGATTCTTATTGACTCCAGAAAAAAGAATTTCGGCATAATAATAGAACCTTTGGAGCAACTGCAGGAAACCTCATGTCTAGAATGAGACCATGCTTTCCAGCAGAAACAGGACATTGCTTTTCCTCACAGACATTGCTTTCATATGTATACACAGCATCTACTTCATCACTTTTAAGTCTGTATTGTGCTTTTCCACCAGTAATTGCCTCATCTGCATCAATTTTATAATCAATACATTCATTCATTACAAAGATGGAACTAAAAACAAAAGAGTTGAGAAAGAGAAGCTTCATCACCAGAATGAAATGTGGTGTTAATGGTGAAGGGAACCCCTCTCACCACAGGGTTGGATGATGCCTTCACTGCACTCACTTTCATACTGTACTTTGCATTCTTATCTGCAAAGCCAGATATAAAATTCAAGTAACAAGTATTAATATGTGAAAGAAACCAAACATAGAATGTTATTAATTGATATAATATATGTATAGTGTATGTTTGAATAATTGAATTTAACTTGTTTGATTTATAAAAATAATAAAATACACTGGCTAGTGGCTATTAAAGTAAAATATAATTTCTAATTACCACTATAATTTCTAATTACCACAGTATTTGAAGGTAAGATCTTGAGCTTGAACATTTGAAAAAGAAAGTGGGGAAATGATGGCTAAGAAGCAAAGAAGGAAAGTGAAAGCTGAAGCAGAGTGAATATTCATGGTTGTTGGTTATGTCTATGGCTAAGGAAAAAATTGTGGATGTGATGAACCGCCACTAAGTGCTTACTTTATACTAGTAGTCACTTTTTTTTCCCCTTTTTGGGGTTCGAAACTTTATATGTTATAAGAATTTTAAGTATATTAAGTACATCAATATTTTTTACGACTGGTTACGAGTCGTAAGATTATCGGTTAATAGGGAGGATTCAGTTGTCTGAAAATTTGATAAAAAATGTATTTTTTTATTAATTCGTTTGTGCATGTATTGCAGAAAGAGACCCTCTCAAAGAACATCACGAGTTACAACTTCACTAGTTCCATCTGGAGATGTTTGGTTCCTCCAAAAGTTAAATTATTTGCATGATTTGTTTTAGTAGGCAGGGTCAACACGAAGGAGAGGCTGACTAAATTCGGCATTGTTAATCATAATGACAATATATGTGTTGTGTAAAAAGGATATAGAATTAGTGCATCATTTATTTTTTGTTTGTGAGTTTACAAGGCAGGTGTGGTGTGCTTGGTTGATGGGTGCTGATAGAGCATGGGCTATTTTGAAAACCAGTAAAAAGTTCTTTGAGAGTTGGACTGGAGTACCAGGTGGCAAGTCTGAGCAAAGAAAATGACTGACAGTCTGTGCTGTTGTTTGGAACATTTGGTTAGAGCGTAATAGCAGAGTGTTCCAAAGCATATAGACAAGTGTTGAAGGACTAAAGATTAGGTCCTTCTTGAGTTACAGAGAATGGTGTATAATTGATCCGTTTGGTTGTTGATGGCAATGCCAAAAATAACAACAAATGAGACCATTTTATTTATGTTTATGTTTTGTATTTTGTTGTGTTGTATTCTTTTATACTCCACTTTATTATATTAAACTTTTTTTGTTCAAAAAAAAATTGTTGATCTCAATTATAAAATATATATATATATATATATATATATATATATATTAATTAAAATTAATGGTTAACATTATTAAAACGCGAATGTTTTGGGTATATTTGAAAACTTTTCTATATTATAACACATGTTAAATGCAACAACTTGTCGGTGGTTGTTGATACTATAGATTGATTGTGACAAGTTAAAATTTCCTTGGATGAAATCAAATCTTTTATAAAGAATAAAATATATATATATTAAAGCATGGATGCATGATAGAGGAAATTATTTTTGTGTGTGAGATAACATTATTGTGAAGGAATGGCTATCTATAATGAAGGGTCATACAACTTCCTGACATAGCTCAAACAGTTGCTTGGCTCATGTTCATTAAAATTCTATTTTTCTTTTACATTGACATGTCATCTTAATTCTTGATACACTTTTTCCCCATGAGTCTAGCATTTTGAAATGTGGATAATATGGCATAGTTAAAGAAAGCTAAGGACTGATCTTGTGTCGGTGAATGTTAACTTAATGAATTTAATTTTCATGTAATGTTAGTATAAAAATATTTTACTTAGATAATTATTAAAAAAAATTAAATTTATTACTTAAAATATCATTTAAACGTATGAATTTAATCGTATAATTTTTTTTATATTATTAATACATCAAAATTAAATTCTAACTTAATATGATATCATAAATATAAATTTACACTGGTATAATTAGAGCTGGAAGTGAGCCGAGCTGAGCCGAGTTAGACCAAGTTCAAGCTCGACTCACAAAAATTGAGCTTGGCTCATGACTCGACTCATTAATAATCGAGCATATTTTTTAAGCTCAAGCTCGGCTCACCGAAAGCTCACGAGCTGACTCGAGCTCACGAGCTGGCTCAAATTATAAAAACATAAATACGTAATCTATAATTCTATAACAATAAATTATAACTTATATATTTTAAAAAAATATTTAAAAAGATCAATTTTATATATTTCTATCTATCAATAAATTATAAATTTTTTATTTATGTCCTACATCAAAATTATATGTAAAAAATAAATATAAAATTTTAAATAATTAAGACCATTAATATATATATATATATATATATATATATATATATATATATATATATATATATATAATATTAAAAATATAGATTAAATGCATATAGGACATGTGTATATATATAATCGAGTCAGCTCACGAGTTAATGAGTTGAGCTTATCCAAACTCAAGCTCGTCTCATTTAATTTATGAGCTCAATTCCAAGTTCAAACTTGGCTCACTAGCTCACGAGCTCAGCTTATCGAACTATTAACGAGTTGAGTTCGAGCTAGCTCATGAGCTGGCTTGACTCACTTCCAGCCTTAGGTATAATAGAGAAATAAATGAATATTTTGGTAAACTTTGGTTTTATTAGTTTTTTTTTTACTAGATATAAAGAGAAATTCTGGACTAATCATCTTATGTGAATATCTCTGATATTGATTTGATCATTGAAAACTTCTAATAAAATGTTGGAATTTTATTAATATTATCGCCATTATTTCTTATGAGACTAGGGAGGCTTTTTTAATGATATATGCATGGAAAATTCTTTATTTCTCATAATACGCACGGATGAAAATTCCTCTCAAATTGTGCATGGCCAATTCGCAATTCTCACTCACGAAATGAAAATAGGTACCATTTCATACAAGGTGGCCACAAAATAGATGCTGTTACCTGACACACGCCATGTCAAGTTCACTAGCCACGAAATAAAGCACTTTAAGACTGGCACACATGAAGTGGCCAACTCACTGGCGACACACACGAGTTGGCCCATTCCAAATTATATTATATAATTTTATTACATTATATAACTTCATTATTTGAAATCAAATCATCAATGATAGTGAAAAATATACTAAATAGTACAATTTTATATTATATAATTTTATTATTTTGAATCAAATTTTCAATGATAATAAAAAATACTATATAGTACAAATTTATATTATTATATTATACAATTTTATTATAAATGGTTGACTCAAGTAGGACTAGAAATGTAACTAGCATAGAAAAAAAAAAGATTGAGAGAAAAAAGAGTTTGAAGATTGGATGCTATGATTTAGCTAAAATCTTAGAAACTGATATATAGAGTTTGAATTTTGAAGACAATGATTATAATGATAAAAATATATTAACAACAAGGATTAACATTTATGCTGAGATTTTAATTCAAACAAAAAAAGACTTTCCTTTAAAAAAATAACTATCTGTTACCTGACGCCTATAATAAATACTAATCCCCGTCATTTATTTTGTTGTGGTCGGGTTCAGATTGCGTCAATCTGAACAAGCAATGTATGGTATGCAGGGCTTGTCCTACACAATAGTTTCTGAAATGAGCAAATTTTGGATGGTTCAAGGTCTACATTACCATCACTATCCGATAGAACCATTGACCAATCAATCAAATATAACATTAAAGGAGTTGTTATGGTTTATCATCTTGAGTTAATCAATTTTATTGTGAAACTAATTTTAATTAAAAAATTACTAAACATAAATGATATTTTTCTATTTTTTAATGATTGTAGTTGATTAATAAATAGGTTGCATGTTCTCATATATTCATAAATTCATGACATATCCACTATTCTAGATCATTTCGTATGTGTCAGCATTGAAGTGTTCCATTTCGTGACTGGTGAGCTTGACATGGCGTGTGTCAACACCCATTTCGTGGCCATCTTGCATGAAATGGTGCCTATTTTCATTTTGTGGGTGAAAATTGTGATTTGGCCATATGCAATTAGAGAGGAATTTTCATCTGTACTTATTAGGAAAAATAAAGAATTTTCTATGCATATATCAGTAAAAAAGCCAAGAGCACTAAAAAGATTTGAACAATGCTAGGGAACCAAAAGGGTATTAGCCAAAAATCAGCCAAATACTTCTGAGTGAATCCAAAATTTCTACGAATTAATATATATGGATGTTTCTTCTGCTAAGTATCAGAATGTTTCTTTTTCATACTAAATGGATGTTCTTTTATATATTTTTCGAATTTTTTTATATTGCAAATGTGAATGTCTCTATTTCTTTAAGAATTTCATATTTTTTTTAAATTTTATAGATATTTAATTGTTTTTACTAAAATATAACGGAATATTTCTTTTGTTAAGTATTAGGATGTTTTTTTCCATATTAAATGAATGTTTTTTTATATTTCTGTAATTGTGTAATTTGCAGTCTCTTTAATCATCAAAATGACACCTAATAACCACTTTGGGTAATTGAAGAGCTTGCGAATCCCTTGTCATTGGCTTCCAGCGACATTTCTCAAAATGGATTGATAAACCAGAATTTATATTTACGCTTGTATATAAGATCACAAGCGATTATGTTGATTCAATGGATGAAATGTTGCAGCCTTTGATTGATGAAGCAAAAGTAGTTGGCTATAGTTGTAGAGAAGAATGGATTTCAGCAATGGTTACTTCCTTTGATTGATGATATTAACAGTTCCTCCGTCGCCTCCTCCATCCACGTCCGTCACCGCCTCCATGGCTTCTCCGGCTGTCCCCCGCCCTTGAAATCGTCGCCGCCTTAGGGATCGTGTGACGGTGAGAGAGAGGAATCTGTGTGTATGATTGTTGGAGGTGGGTAGGTTAATGTGAGAGAGAAGATAAAAGTTTTTATAAGTTTTAATTAGGTTTACTTAATCAATTTTAAATTTTTTAAATTTTAAATTTAAAAATTTAAAATTAATTATTAATATAAATTAATATGGTTTTGTTTAGTTTTTGGCTGATAACCTCTTGGTTCCATATACTTTTTCAAAAGATTTTAATATTGATCTACAAGCTGAAAAAAGACCGGGTTAGGTTTAAAATGCATTTACATCTCATTTCTACTCAACTAGTAGTGGACACAGGTGGCTCATTGAGCGAAAGTTTAGTTGGGCTGTTTTTGACACTTGGTTGTGGATTTGAAGACCGCAAGTGTCGAAAAAGTACAATTTTTTTAACTTTGTCGGCATAATAGGATTTGGATTTCCACTGTTGAGCTTAGGTTTTATCTGTGATTTTAAAACGTCGTCGTAGATGTCAATAAGCTCTTGAATTTCTTCTTCATTGCCTCAGGGACTGTATCAAAGTAAAGAGAAATTTTGACTCTTTTAGGTATGTATTTTGTTTGTCCAAGTTTGAACAATTGGCTGAAGTGAGATGCCTAATAGAGAAATACTTTTTTGTTTTATTCAACTCTTTGATGGATTTAGAGGCGTAAAAATAATGATCTTTACAACCCTGATGATAGTTGGAATGCTAGTAGAGTAGTTAGTATGATTCGGAGCTCAAATAGGGAGATACATATCATCTTTAATATGTATATTTTTTATCTTTTTTTTCGTTTTTTTTTTTTGGTCCATCATTTTGTAAACTCGGTTAAAATAAACTTTGATGCCAGTTAGAGTCCTTTTAGTGGATTAGCAGGTTTTAGTTATCTTATTCGCAATTTTGATAAGTACTGGATGAAAGATTACTTTAGAAAATTAAAAAATTCTAGTATTTTTCAAGCTGAACTTCATGCTATTTTGAGAAGTCTAATCTTTATTTGAAAATGTAGTTTATCATGTTTTTTGTGAACAAATTGTTTGGATACTTTTTTTTTATGATAAATAAGAAGAAATTTGAGGATATTATTCTAAAAATTAAAAGAATCTAATAAAAAAGATTCAAGAAACTTTGAGTTAAAAATAGAAGGCTTACATCACCTTAATTCAAAAAACAATTAATTACGCAATTAATCTTGTAGCTAAAAATACTGTTTCAAATTCAAAGGAATATATAGAACGGTTTTAACCCAAATAATGGTTTGGTTTCAAATATGTAAATCTGCGAAGGTTTCACGGTTTATATAAATATGTTTATATCAATTATCAATATTAAAACCGTGATCAATATTAATGGGTTTGAATATCATTATTTGATAATTGATATGCTTAAGAACCAAATCATTAAATTGGCTTTGGTTCTTTTACCTCTTTTTTCTCTATTAAAAAAAAAAACTCAAACACATTCAAAGTTTTTTGTTAATATTGATATGTCATAAATTTTGCACTTAATTCTTTACTTATTTAAATCTTAGTTCTTCAATTGAAGATCTGTCTAACAAATGATTTTAGGGTAAATTACTTAAATGAAATAAACTAGAAAAATGTTTACGTAATTACAACAATATAGATTTAGTTACTTGTATGTCCTGAAACATATTTATATAAACCGTGAAATCTTCCCACATTTCAGCGTTTACACATAAACCGTAGTATTCTGCTATGGTTTATGAAGAGAGAATAATGAACATAAACTGTGGCAACCTCCCACGGTTTATGAAAAAGAGACATGGACACGTAAACTGTGATATCCACCCACGATTTATGAAGAAGAGTCGTTCACATATAATATGTACTTCTCATCATACTTGTAATATTAATATGAATAAATATAATTTAAAAAAATAGTATAAACATACAACTTGAGCATATATATTCTTATCAGTAATTGAAATTTCACATTTTTTATTTCTTATCTTTGTTTTATATTTTCTCTAATAATAATAATAACACATTTTTTATGCACAAGGGAAGAAGATCAAAACTTTGACTACTATCAAAGAATTCGAGACTTTGAGGTAAAAGAGGCTCTAAAGCAGATGACAAATGGCATGGCAGTAGGACCTGATAATATCCCGATTGAGGTTTGGAAGGGTCTTGGAGAAAAAGGCATTAACTGGTTAACCAAGTTTTTTAATGAGATTTTAAGGTCAAAGAAGATGCCTGATGAGTGGAGAAAGAGCACATTGGTACCTATCTACAAGAATAAGGGGGATATACAAAGTTGCGGAAATTATAGAGGGATCAAGCTTATGAGTCATACCATGAAGTTATGGGAAAGGGTGATAGAACGGAGGTTGAGAAAAGAGACACAAGTAACAGAGAACCAATTTGGATTCATGCCAGACAGATCTACCACTGAAGCGGTATACCTTTTAAGAAGGATTATGGAGAGGTATCGTAGTAATAAAAGGGATCTACATATGGTGTTTATTGATTTGGAAAAAGCGTATGATAGGGTACCAATGGAGGTCTTATGGAAGGTTTTAGAAAAGAGGAGGGTAAGGATCGCATATATTCGTGCAATTAAAGATATGTATGATGGGGCCACAACTAGTGTGAAGACTCAAGGTGGTGTGACAGAGGAATTTTCTATTGGTATAGGATTACACCAGGGATCATCCTTAAATCCATACATTTTCACATTAGTCTTGGAAGTACTCACAGAGCACATCCAAGAACCTGTGCCATGGTGCATGCTTTTTGCCGATGATATCGTCCTTATGGGAGAGTCAAGGGAAGACCTAAATAAGAAGTTGGAGTTATGGAGAGAAGCTTTAGAAGTGTATGGTATGCGCATAAGCCGTAGCAAGACGGAATATATGGAACGTAAGTTCAATCCGAGAAGGAAAAACCCTAATATAGAGGTGAAGATTGGAGAAAACACCCTACGAAAAGTTAAAAGTTTTAAGTATCCGGGGTGCATCATACAGGATAATGGAGAGATTGAACAGGATGTAAATCATAGGATCCAAGCAGGGTGGTCAAAATGGCGGAGTACATCTGGTTTTATATGCGACAAAAAAGTGCCTTTAAAACTTAAAGGTAAATTCTATCGCACCGCTATAAGACCGGCTATGCGTTATGGTACGGAGTGTTGGGCGGCTAAAGGGGAGCACGAACATAAGCTGAGTGTGGCAAAGATGAAGATGTTGAGATGGATGAGTGGTCATACGTGATTGGATAAAATAAGGAATGAAGATATAAGGGAGAGAGTTGGAGTAGCACCCATTATGGAAAAGATGGTTGAATCGCGTTTTAGGTGGTTTGGACATGTGAGAAGAAGACCGATAGAACATCCAGTCAGGAGGGTGGATGAGATGGAAGATGGACAAGGAGCGAAAGACAGAGGAAGACCTAAAAAGACCATCCATGAGGTGGTCAAACGAGATCTACATGTAAATGGTCTCTCTGTAGACATGACACATGACAGAGCACAATGACGTCGTTTGATTCATGTAGCCGACCCCACTTAGTGGGACAATGTTTTGTTGTTGTTGTAATAATAATAACAACACATATAGACAAACAATTTAGTATAATAAAAGTGCTAATAGGTCCCTCTCTTATTTACTTCCCTTTTCCATTCCTAAAGATAACGCCAACAAATATATAATCCTATATTTTTTAAATTAAACATATTATAACTGAGAAAGATATATAACATGCATAAAACTTTGACACATATCAAGCATCCAATGCAAAAATATTGATACGACCAAGATAGTATAACTAACCTCTTGGTCGATATAAAATAGAAAAAATATATTTTTAAATAATATGTTATATTTTTTAAGTATTAACGTGAGAATGTTACTTTAGTATTTTTTTACATTGTACTTTTATTCCAGTACTCTCGATAATCTTATTCTTAATATTAATTTGGAATCCAACGTTTATGATTTTATTATTATCTATGATTATTTTTTTTATTTAATTTATCTTTTTTAATGAAATTATAATCTATATTATAAAAAATTACACTAAAACATAGTATACGAGAATTACAATTATAAAAGATAGTATTAAAAATAATTAAAAAAATTAAATATTTACTTCATAGTAATTGAAACAAATCTGAAAGTTCTTGATGATCTTTCTTATATAGTATATTTTTAGTATTTTTAGTATTCTTTTTTAGTATGCTATAATTTTTTACTATTATTATTATTTACAGTTAATTTTTTGTTTAATTTACTTTACCTAATAAAATCAATAAATCATATTATAAAAAGATAATAACAAACATAATACACAAAAATCACAATTATAAAAGTGTATAATGTCAAACAAACTGTTGAAAAAAAATATAAATAATAAATAATAGAAAAATAGAGCTCATATAAATAGAAATAACAAGAATTCTATAAATAATACAATAATATACATAAAAGATAAAGTTGATAAAAGGTAAATAAATAGTTAGTATCCATGGCTAAAAGCCCATTAAGAAAATGCAGAAGCTAAAAATAGTTACTTCTTCTAAACGTGGTTTTGATAGTAAAATCACTTTTGCGTTTATGAAAAAAAAATTTGCCAAACCAAAAGTTGAAGCTTTCAAAAAGTCTAAACGTACTTCTTCTCCTTTAACGAATTTCCCAAACACACCTCAAATACCCTAAAATATATATATATATAGGTGCCCATAAACCAGGGTACTAGAGTTTATGTCCAAACATCCTTTTTCATAAACCGTGGGTAGGTAGCACGGTTTATACTCATGTTGTGGCTTTCATAATTCGTAATGGTCACACGGTTTCTTTATTTGATGATTCTTTCATAAATTGTGGCAGTTTACCACAATTTGTTTATATTTTTTAAAATATAAAAAAGTTCTACAGTTTATATAAATATATTTCAGGATATATAAATAATTAAATTTATATTGTTGTATTTGAGTAAATTTTTTTTGCTTTTATTTTATATAGATAAATTGTCCATAATTTTATATCATTACAATTTGCATGTGATGATGGCTCAATCTTTCAAATTGATATATGGATAAGCACCGGGCAATAGATAATTTTTTATATTTTCTTTACTCATTTTTAGTCTTTTTATATCCCAAATTCAATTATTTCTATGCACTATCTCAAAGTATTTTGGTCAAACGAAAATGATAAAAGATACTATTAAAATCTGAGAGTGGAGTATGTTTAAGATCCTTGTTTGCTTGTTGATTTTCACATTAACCATGTTTTCTTTTCTCTAATAACCAGTGATTAATACCCGCTAATTTTAGTGTCAATGTGCCAAATTTATTAAAGATATCGAGTAAAATTGATTTTTTTTTAAATAAATAAAATAATTTTTTTATTTATAAAAATAGATAATTTGTAGCATTTTTAGTTTTTACTGAAATATGATATATAAAATATATTAAAGCATGGATGCATGGTAGAGGAAATTATTTTTGTGTGTGAAATAACATTATTGCGAAGGAATGGGAATTTTTTATTTAAATAAATAAAATAAATATAATAATTACGAAAATAAATAATTATAAAATTTGTAAACGAGATAAGATACGTCAGTATAACACGTGTCTATCGCGTTTACGGTGTAAACGAGATACATGCATGCCTATCTCGTTTACAGTGTAAACGGATAAGGCTCGTCTGCGCCAATAAGAAGAAATCATTCACAGCATCATTCCAGGCCCCAATTTGATTTTGTCAACCATTTTCTCCTCTCTTTTAACCCTTTCTCACCCTATTTTAGATTTATACTGTGATAGCACGTCAGGCGGGGAACAATGGAGACATCAACATGCTGAACGAGACGTCGCATTACGCCGGGGAGGCCGACTTTGAGGTTAGTTTTGTTTTGTTTGTTTAATTTAAGCATGTGGCCATGGTTAGGTTAGTCGCGAAGAACCAGAACGTAGTTTGTAACTTTAGTAGTAGGTCTCTAGGAGGAACTTAGAGCTCTATTTCCTTGTGAAAGTTTGTTACAAAATAATTATTAGTTTCGAACTGTGTTTTTCTTGTGTTAGGTTGTTACCGTTTATAACGTTTCAGTTAGGGTTTGGTTAGTATGCAATATGTAATCTAGAAACATGTGTAAGTTAGAAACATAGAAATATGTTCTTAAGTAGAAGTAGATGTAAGTTATAAAGAAATATTTATTTAACTGTAATTTTTTGGTATACAATAGTAAATTGACATATTTACGAAATTAGAGGAAATTGTCAAAAATAAATAAGAAATCATTTTATGGTTATTTCTTTATAAGGCTGAATTTTTTTATTTTTCAGAGGCCTCGCCTTCTACTGCCCCGACAAGTTAGCCATACTCTTTCTCCACCCGACGCCATCGTCCCGTATATGGCTGAGGCCGGATTCAGCGACACGGTGCCCCTCAGGGACTTCACTTTTGACAATTCTCTGATCTCGGCACTCATGGAGCGATGGCGTCTGGAGACGTACACGTTTCATCTCCCGTGGGGTAAGGTCACTATCACCCTGCAGGACGTGGCGTACTACCTAGGCCTACGCGCACCCTTGCAAAACCGGAATGGCCACCGAGGGGTTGGACTGTATCAACGGCAATATGACCCTGCAGATGAGACGGCTGTCTAACTGACGATGGTCTTGAGACATGGTAGGTGCTAGACAATTGTGCGCTCCACCAACCCTCCGAACCTCCCTGAACACAACATAACAGTATTGCTTCAGCTATATCTCAAACCCACTTAATATATCATACAAAAGCACTTAAAAGCACAATTAAATTCGAACTTACCAGTATCCCAGGTTCTGCCAAAGGGCCACACAAAGGCTCTATTGACACCCATGTCAGCTTGACGGCACTACACATGGTACTTTAACCGGTCCGATTCGATAACTCGATACTCAGCACTCCTGCAAATACTGTAGTTCTTCACACCCTAAAGCACTGCCTCTCGGCTTTTGAACCTGTGGCCGACCCGAAACTCTACCCCGCCGTCTAGGTGGTAATCCTCTTCACTAGTGTCAGAAAACGGAGTCCTCTCATGCATGGTGTCCAGATCCGGAGTGTGATAGTGACTTGGCACCGCCGATAGTGCAGAAATTGGGTGAGATGGAGGTAGCACATGGCGCGCCATAGTCTGGGCAGGTATCTCCGGCACAAACTCATCCTCATCGCCACCTTCAGAAGAATCACTGTCCGCACTATCCGCCATATAATCTGATCTTTGTCCGACTCCTCCTCGCCATCATCCGCCTCATCCATTGGAATGGCGACATAAATGGGCGGTGGTGCGAGAGGTCGGTCGTCCTGTACATAGGTCGAGTGCACAGAACCACCACGACCACTATCTCCCACCTCGGCGGAAAGCTCTATTACCTGTTCTGCCATGATCCTCCCATGGATGTCGAACATCAGTCACATATGCTCGTCCCTTTGAAGTCGAAATAGTCGAAACCGGAAGACTCCATCACCCATGGGTGCCAGCAACTTGTACCCCACCCTTCCGATCTCCCTTACTACTGTACCACCGAACTTGCTCAATATCAAACTCTTCAAATCCGACAACATATTCACACGCTGAGTTCGAAACAATATCGGATCCTCATACTCAAATGTCACCCCATTGTCGCCATTTCTCATACGACAATTGGGATAAACAAGCACAACTATGTATACATTGTTACTGGCTATTGTACACTTGTTTTCGTGAGAAAAACGAGACAAAAAAAAGGATAGAAAATATTTGTAGAGAATACCAAGGATTACACATCCTTTTAAAGCCACATCGAATTTGTCTTCTTCTATCTCGTTCACAGTACACATGTTATGCTGATGTGTATTATCTCGTTTACACTGTAAACGAAAAATGTCATCTCATTTAGTGCAAATGAGATATAGTAAAAAAATTTAAATCGGTAATTAATTTTATAATTATTTATTTTTGTAATTATTACATTTATTTTATTTATTTAAATAAAAAATTCAGTATGGGATAAGAGTATTTGTTATGCAATTTGAATCGATTTTAGAGAAAAATCAATCTATCCGATCTATATAATTTGTTATAGTTTGAGTTTGATCAATTTGATTTTATTTTTATATTTGATTTAATTTGATACAGTTTATTGCAGTTTGGATTGATTTGATTTATTCAATTTAAAAATATATATATAATTTTGTTATTAAAAATAAAATCAACTTTAAATTAATAAAATAAATAAATAAATAAATTTTATTTTATGTTCACATAATATTTACTAAATACTAATAATACATGAATGAGATAAAAATATGTAACAGATTCTATATATTATTTATATATAAAATTTACATTTAATAATAAAATAATAATATCATATACATTTTACAGTTTAGATTGGATTGATTTAATTTTAAAAAATAGATTTGATCGAATTTAAATTAGTGCAATTTTAATTAGTTTTTGATTTGGATGAGATTAAATGATAATTCTAGTACTCAAACTGACACAAAAGAAGAGATATTTACGAGTACAATCATAATATTTAGTTAACATATACAATAATTTCTTTAATGAACAATAAAATTAGATAAAAAAAATAAAGATTTTTACTAAATTTTAAAAAAGAGTAAAGTATCGTTTTTGTTCCCAACGTTTTGGGTAAATCCTATTTGTGTCCCTAACGTTTAAATCGTCCTATTTGTATCCCTAACGTTTGTAAAAGTGATTCAATGTTATCCTGCCGTCAATTACACATCATAAGCGCTTTAGTTTGAGTTTTAAAAATCTCTTCTTGAAGTTAGAATACAAATGTCTGGGATAGAATCGATGATCTACTCCGAAAAATAGCTCATCAAATATTGAAACTAATTCCTACAACATTTACATAATTCACTTTTCTAGGGACATAATTGAATCTAAACACAAATAGTGGGTATAATATTAAAATCGAACACATCCAAGTGAGAGCTAATTGATAATGAATACATCCAAATGAGAATAATTGAAAAATATAATCTGATTTGTTAGTATAATTGATAGTAGGATAACATTGAATCACTTTTATAAACGTTAAGGATACAAATAGGACGATTTAAACGTTAGGAACACAAATAGAACTTATCTCAAACATTGGGGACAAAAACGATACTTTACTATTTAAAAAAATATATATTGACCGTAGATCCCTTTCTATTTAAAAAAAATATTTGTTGTGATAAGGCATGAGATGGATGTCCACTAATGATATTAGGTGGCTGAGGTTTTCAAGAGAGAGATTTGAGACCAACCTTTAATAAAGGTTGAATTTGTACAGCTATAAATAAGGTTTCATAGCCTTACCTACAACACACAAGCAATAAAACAATATTCTTTCTGTTACACTATTCTCTCTCTTTCATACTATTCTCTTTCTTATATATTTTAATATTATTAAATATATTAATTATATCTACTATATTGATATAGTAATTTTAGTGAATATTACTACTTGAGTTATCTAATTATATTTTCATATTTTATATTTGCTACTTCTTCCTTATTTATTTAGTTATTTTACAACACGTCATCAGCACGAGACTCTGATCAAATTTTTAGGAAGACTCAGGTAACAAATTTTCATTATGTCGAAACTCTCTCATCTTGAATTCAATGCTCTTGATATATCTGAAAATAACTATTTATCATGGATACTAGATGCTGAAATTCATCTTGATTCAATGGATCTTGGAGATACCATTAAGGCTAAAAATAATGCATTCAGAAGGATAAAGCCAAAGCCATAATTTTTCTTCCTTGTCATCTTGACGAAGGATTGAAAAATAAATATCTCATATTAAAAGATCCTGCAGATCTTTGGAAAGACCTTGAAGAAAGGTATAATCATAAAAAAACGGTGATACTTCCTCAAGCCCGATATGAGTGGACGCACTTGCATCTGCAGGATTTTAAATCCATAAATGAATATAATTCTGCAATATTTCAAATCACCTCACGAATGAAATTATGTGGGGAAAAGATAACTAATCATGATATGTTGGAGAAAACTTTCTCAACCTTCCATGCCTCAAATGCGCTCCTATAGCAGCAGTATCGTTTAAAAAATATTTTGAGTTAATTTCTTACCTTCTTGTTGATGAACGCAATAAGGTGCTCTTAAAGAATCACGAAGTGCGCCCAGCTGGTGCCACCCCATTTCCTGAAGTAAATGTGGCAAATCACTACCCCAGAAGAGGTAGATGGCAATGTTTGAGTAATAAGAAAAATTATGGAAGGAAAATGAATTATGTTCAAGAGAGAGGATCTCACCAGAAGTGGGATAAAGAAAGAAATATTGGGCAAAATAAATCAACAGAGGATAAGTGTTTCTGTTGTGGTGGAAAGGGCCATTGGTCACGTAGCTGTCGTACCCCAAGGCACCTAGTCTATCTTTACCAAGCATCTTTGAAAAATGATGACAAAGGAAATGAAACAAATTTTGTTTCAAATGATGTTGAAAATTCCACCACTCATTATGATGTATCTGATTTCTTTGAGGATCCTGAAGGAAATATTGGTCATTTGATCAATGATGGAATAGTTTAAAATGTGGGATTGTTATGTATCCATGTAAATAAATAATGTAAAGAACTTATTGTTAAGGTTTATTTTCTATGTATTTAAGTTTTAAATGTGATGTATATAAATAATGAAATATTAATGTTTATGAATTTCGAAATCATTAAATGTGTCAAGTTTTAAAATAAAATTTTAGTATATGATATTATGTGTAGTGTTTCTTAGAAAAATAATTCCAATCAAGAATTCGATTTGACTGTGTGCATGTATTGCTACTCATTTTATTATTATTTATCTTTGAAGAAAATAGCAAGGATATGTAATGAAGATGTATGCCTTGCGGATAGTGCAAGTTCGCACACTATTCTCAAAAGTGATATATATTTTACCCATCTGGTGCCAAAAGAAGAATGTGTTAATACTATTATTGGCTCAGGCAATGTGATAGAAGACTCCGGAAGAGCTATGATTTTGTTTCCTGGAGGAACAAAATTTATAATAAATAATGCACTATTATCTACCAAGTCTCTGAGGAACTTGTTGAGTTTCAAAGATATTTGCCGAAATGGATATCATATCGAAACAATGAATGAGAGAAATCATGAGTATTTATGTATCACAACTCATGATTTAAATAAAAAGATTATATTAGAAAAATTACCCTCACTTTCATCTGGGTTATATTATACTAAGATTAGTGCAATTGAATCACATGCCACTGTAAACCAGAAGTTTACTAGCCCAAATGAATTCATAACTTGTCACGACTGATTGGGTCATCCGGGAACAACTATGATGCAGAGAATTATTGAAAACTCCCATGGACATTCACTAAAGAACCAGAACATTCTTAAAACTAGTGAATTTTGTTGTGCTACATGTTCTTAGGGAAAGTTAATTTTAAGGCCATCACCAGTAAAAATTGGATTTGAGTCCCCTGAATTCCTAGAAAGGATTCAAGGTGATATATGTGGACCTATTCATCCAGCATGTGGATCTTTTAGATGTTTTATGGTCCTGATAAACGAGCTCCTCCCAAAGATCTTTTAGATATTCATCTGTGGATGCAATTCCTCAATAAAAAATCGAGCTCATCCCAAAAAAGCTAATTTTAACCACATTCCATTAGGTTGGTCATAATAGGTGAGTAGATCCAATTATCCTTCGGTAAAGTAGAGATTATTGTCCCTTCTTTGAACGCTTACATCCATGTAGTTGGAACCCGAATCAGTGAAGACAACTCGATGAGGTATTTTATAGATGTGATGCATTGTAAACGATTGTGGTAAAAGACAATCGAACTGGAACATTAAACGATAAGAATAAATTAGAGTAACAACAATTAATAAATTATCATACTGAATTTGAACAATACATCAATATAGGCAAAAACATAACGAAGAAGATGACAAAATTAATATAAATTTGGGACATTCATTCTGCAGCTCATAATAAAAATCTGAGAACACTTGCTGCAATAAGAGCAATTTAAAAAAATAAAATAAAAACAAAAACAAAAACAATATCTGAATTTGAACCAAATTGACCAATTTAGGATGGTGAATCTAATGAGAATTTATGCAACCGAACAATTATTTTTCAGTACACATTCGGAAATAAAATGCTGTAAAATCAACTTGGAAAAATATTGATTTATGAACGTTTAACAATGATCAAGCAAAATTTGGAGACTAAAACAAACAAAATGAAATCAAACAAATTCCTTAAATTGCTACAGTCCACTGAACTGGAATTTACCATTTTTTTAAACAAATTGTTCATAAAAGCTCAAAGATTAGCAGTAAAATTAGTCTATAAACTTGGATACACAATATAATAAAAATGAGTATATAAAAAATATTATAAAAAATTATAAATTGTACCTTAAAAGGATCAACTTCAATAAAAAAAAAACGAAAAATATATTCTTATTCTATGAAGTAGTAAAAAAAAAATACTAATTATAAAATTATGAGTTGACTCTCAAATTTAGATTTATGTACCACAGGAAAACACTATATATAGACTGTAGTAAAACAAAAATAAATATGTAAATTACTTATTATTAAGGTAATTTTTATTATGTACAGTAATTACGCATCATATATTAATTTTGTTAAAATTATATAATTTTATCATATCATGAATAGAATTATTATTTTCTATCATGATCAGAGAAATCTCGGACAATGAATAACAATATTATACATAATATACACAGATTAAAATAGAAAGAGGGTAAAAAGATATTATCATGCATGATTTTAATAACTTAAAATGTTTGAAATAAATATCATAAGAAAATAGAATTATAACGGGTTAAAGTAATAAAAAAAATTATAATTTTAAAATACGAACAAAAATTATAACGGGTTATATATTTTTATTATTATTATTATTATTATTATTATTATTATTATTAATTAATAATTGATAAGTAATTTAATAGTCCATTAAATATTGATTAGATATAATTATAATGAAGATATGTTCCTAAAGTAGTATAATTATAGCCAATGAGTAATAGCTCAAATGACATAGTCTCCCCATACTCAATTAAGAAGTTGCATACTCAATTAAGAAGTTGCGGGTTCGAGTCTCCTATCTTTGGTAAAAAAAAAAAAAAGTAGTATAATTATATATTATTTATTAAATATTAATTATAATATAATTACAATAAAGATATTTTTTATAAAATAATTTAGAATAAAAAAAATTTCACTTATTTTGGAAGGGAAACAGAAGTGTGAGAGATCGACACGTCACCTTTAGCAGCTGGAGAAAAATCCAATTTTAATATATTAAATAAATATTAATAAATATATTAATTATATCTACTATATTAATATAATAATTCTAATAAATATTACTACTTAAGTTATCTAATTATATTTTCATATTTTATATTTGCTATTTATTCTTTATTTATTTAGTTATTTTACAACAATATTTACTCTCAAGTCTCAACTCTCAACCAAACCTTTACTCTTCATCCTAGCATTACCCAAACATATACAATGTAATGTTGAAATTACAAAAATAACCTAGATATATATGTCAAGCTAAAACCCATATACCCTTCCTCCCTTCCCTCGCACAGTCGATCACTCTACATCTCTTCTGCAGCGGCTCTTATTCTCTCTAAACTGTCAGCCCGCCGCCTCTCTCGCCCAGAACTCGTCCTCGCCCTCGTCTCTTACCGTCACGCTATCTTGCCTCTCGCGACCAGTTCGTCAGCATCTCTACCTCTGTATCTGTTTTTCCGTTCTGCGTCGCCCCATTGTCCTCGCCCGCGGCTTCTCACCTCCAGCCGCCTCGACTAGACACCAATTGCTTCAACAAGTAACTGATTGACCGTTCTCCCAATGGAGGGTTTGAAGGTCTCAAACGCTAACTTAACTGTTTACCTTCACCCTTCCAAGAGTAGAGACGCTTCCGAAGCCATTCTTCGTGAGCTCAGCTCTTTGCTCTTCACGTTCAGCGAAGCCTTGGATGGTGTTGTCTTAGCTTACGATATCGATTCGCTTGATAACAAGAAGGCCAAGATTCTTTCTGGTGTTATTCCTTATTTCGGTGTTCCGCTTAGCGTGGATTTGTTGCTTTTTTCTCCAAAGCCTGATATGCTTTTAGGTTAACTCAACTCCTCCTTTTAGGTTTTGTTTTATGAATGATGAAATCGATGAATGAACTTGTTTGCAATTTGGTTCTTGTTTTCGCAAGGAAAATTCTTCATAGCCAGAAATCTTGTTAAATTGATAGGGTTCAGGATTATATGACAACATGTGATAAGAGCAGTTTTAATTTTCTAACCACTAATAATTTATAGGGTTCATTTGATAACTGTTGTTTTCAGAGGGGAAGGTTGTTAAGCTTTCACAAGAGTCTATTCATGTTGTAGTGCTTGGATTTTCTTCTGCGATTATAACCGAGAAAGACATTAGGGAAGAATTCGTGTACAAAATTGTGAGTATCTGCCAAGAATGTTTAGTGGTTGCTGTCCATTAAATCTGATTGTGTTCATAATTACTAGAACTGATGTGGTCTATGTATGTACTGTGTCGTTTATTGTAGAAACATGAGCAAGATGTGTATGCAAGCAAATCTCACAAGAGACATGTTATCAAAGTTGGAACTATGATACGGTTTTCAGTCAAGAGGTAACATGCTGTTAATTTATTTCAAATGTGACTATATGTATTCAATCTAGAGTCCAGAAGAATTCGTTTGAACACTGTGCTAGTATGTTTGGTGCGCTCTCCGTGCCTCTGTTTTTTTTAGTATAATCTTGTATTCATGCTCTAGATTCCAACTGGTGAAATATATTTGTTAGGGAAAGACTATAGTAGCCATCTTGTACGATGGTTTTCTTATTTTGTTGCATACCCAAATAGATGCACTGATGAAACACTGTTTCTAAATATTTTTGTATTAGCAGTAACTTGCTAAACTCTTTTAACTGTTTAGCTGCATCCCTGTATTTGAATATAAATAAATAGCTTGCATAGTTATGCAGCATTTGGTTTTTTCTGCACTTCATTGGTAGTATGAGATTTTCAAACTCTATCCTTTTCTTTCTAGTAGATAAATTTAGGGTATTAAGTGACTTGACGCTTCTTTTATTTTATCTACTTTTGATAAAAAATGAATTTCATTAAGACAATATGAGAAAAGATAATACAAATTGGGGATAAGAGCTCTCCTATACAAAGCAAAACATAACAAAAGATTTATCTATAGAGCATAACTTTTCAATCTCTCAACATGTCTGAGAGCTAAAGTCCTTTATGAAGCTTATGAGCTTTACACCAAATAAATGCTTGGCGTCTAATTCTATCCCATTTTACATGCTAGGCACTTCTTTTACTGGTGAAGTTCTAAAATGAATGAGGATAAGTTTGCATCATAATGGTTATGAGCTAAGTTTCTCATCACATTAATGTTGGTTATTAAACTTTTCAGCTTTGATGAGGAAATACTTCATATTTATGGCTCCTTGATGCCAGATCACACAGGCAGCATTCATTGGTTGGAGAAGCACTCTGAATTAATTTCCCATACTAACAGGTTTGTATTTCTAAGTTATTTGTATATCTTTGAAGGTATATGTATTTATGCTTTACTTATCTTCAAAAACTGCACAGTATTGCAAAGAAGAGGGAAAGTAAGGGAGTCAAGCAAGATGCTATTGATGGGAAAATATCACCCTTGGACTCTGCCCAGAAAATAAAAAGGTCTAAGAAGCAAAAAATACAAGAGGAGTCTTAAAAACATCACGCTGTAGTTCAATTTTGTGCCAACATTTTTGTTCACGGGTAACATTTCTGTTTTCTATTGTTAACCAAGGGATTTTGCTTTGAATGCTGAAAATTCTGATTATTCATTGTTTGAAAGAGTGAACACCTGAAGGAAGGTGCTGTGGAGGAAGGTGCTGTGTTTTCGTTTAATGAATGTCTGATTCACACTATGACACCTTTCACCTCCTTATATGATTTTAACTTCCCACTAATCTTATACGTTCAACTTTATTAATTATCTATTGTCTCATAACTGGCCACAAGAATCAATTATAGTTGTTCGAAATTGCCATCTGATTTCATATATGTTAGAATCTCATCTGAAGGACATCCAACTAGAGGATAGTAAACAGACATGTTTTCACTGATGTGGAAAGTTCTGCCGTTGAATTTCATGAATGATTCTTGAAGTTGCCTTGGACATGGGTGCACTCTTTAGCTCCATATACAGATTACACTATCTCCAGAATATACTTGGTGGTAAAGGGTAGTTTTGAGGAACATGGCATGTGCGTTTAGTGTGAATAGAGAAGCCTTGGGCATTTAGTTTCTGACATTGACAGCATGAATTCTTTAGGAGTTGAGAGACATTCATGTGTATCTGAGAAACATTGTAGGATGCTTCTCTTCTTGATTTGATTGCTTCAAAAGTTACCATGTTTTAAATCCTATGTTTGGATATTATTTGCTTCATTTTTCAACGATTGGTTTTTCCTACGGTGTAGATTGGCAAATTTTTCTACATGTATAGAAACCACTTGTCAAGCAGAAGGATGTGCACATAGGGCCCAGAAGATGTTGAGCAATGGGGCCGCGCCTGCGTTGGGGTTTGTTCTTGCAGGAGACAAGGACTGTTTTTGCAGTTGGTTATCGGTTTGGTTAGTTAAGAATTGGTGTTTATGTGATAATTAAAATGTCATTAAATTAATGATTACTAGTGTCATGGGTGGGCTAATGACGGTGGAAATTCAAATTTTGGATGTAGTATTTCCGTTTTATACAGCCCAATTCGAAAAACACGATGTGGATGGTTTAGGGTTTATCATTTATGAATGTTTTTTTCAGTTTAGGATTTAAGATTTAGTTTAGGATTAAGGGTTTATGATTTAGGATTAGATTAAGGGTTTAGAGTTTGGTTAAGTGTTGTGGAGTTTTGGGATTTATGTTTTATGATAAGGTTTAGGGTTTGATTAAGGGTGTAGGATATATTGTTATTTGATGTATAAAAATTTATTAGAATATTTAAAATAATTAAAGTTAAGTAAATGTGAAAATAAGTAAATCGTCGTCCACTTGTGACTGTTGGTACCAAAAAATATTATAAGGGTCTTTTGTATTTGTTCTTCTTATACGTCAAGTTGAACGGTAGGACGTGTCTGAATTACTAATAGTCGACTTTGCTCCCTCCTGAGGCTCAAAACATATTCGCTAGCAGCCTTATAGATCCCATGGAATTTGAAATCATATGGACCATTCCCCTCAGCGTCAACTCTTGATTATGATCAAGCTAAACCTTTCTAACCTTCCAATTTGAGCTAGACTTATCAAGATAAATGGATAGCTTCGCCTCACAGTTTGTTCGTGTTTCCAGCCTATGAGATATGACTTGAGATCAACTCTGTCATAGTGCTTTTCATCTTTTAGACTAACCCAGTGTAAACGAGATACGTATTTACTTATTTCGTTTATACTGTAAACGAGAGAAGTAATGTGATCTTTTTTGGTAAAAACGCTAGTAAATATATATTTCGGTAATTAATATATTTATTTTATTTATTTAAAAAAATCCGACAATTTTATTCAAATATATGTGCCAGTCACACTAATTATTCTCTTTCGGCAATTTACGTCTCATAAAACATTTCATTGATTACTATTCTAATTCACATCAAACACTTAACAACAAATAAGATCAGATTTTTGAGTTTGGAAAACTAGATTGAAGACACTGATGATTCAGAACCGATTTTGAAGGGAAATTTAATGCAGGTTAATTGGTTGTCCTTATGGTCGTTGAATGTCAGCTTCACATTATAGGTTCCCTGCAAAAATAGCACAAGTTAAAATAATGCATAAGAAGTTAACAAGAAATTAGTCGCAAATTATTTTTTATATTGGAGTGAGAATGATGGTTTTTATGATTATGGATTGTAAGAGTGTTAATCTTAAATGTGGCACTATTTGATTTAAAATGTAAAAATCGAATCCTTCTATTTTGATGGAGTAAAAATTGGACCTTTGATTTGTAAACTTCAAAAAAAAAAAAAATCACAACAAACAAAATAGATTCTCCAATTTGATATTAGAAAATTTTCAAACATCCCCTTGTTAAGTAATCAGGCCTCGTGACTACACATTCCCATAAAAAAAATACATAGAAAGCTAATAGAATTAGATTCCACACGCTCCTCCTCGTCCATAATAAAAAATTTTAGTCTATTAGTTAACAAGAAAGGAATATATCATAAAATAAAATAAAAAAAGTAAGAAACTGCATTGAATGAAGTAAACTAACTATTTTTCATACACAGAGAACTAACAACTAATTTACAACTAACAATCTAACAAACTTGCCAGCTAGAACTGGAATCTAACTAACTTAACTTACATACTAACTAATTAACTATATAAATAATACATAACCCTAATCAATTAATAAAAAAAAAACTTATACCTTCGTGTACTAATCAAATATTAATACATGTTACTATTAGTATAAATAATACCGGTATAGTACTATTCGCGTATATTTATATAGTAGTTGTTATCTTTATGTACACGGACAATTGACATATACAGTTGTTGATATTATACATATACGAATTAGTTATTAAAATCAGCCACCAATATATTTGTATATAAATATATGTGTGGTTTAATTTATTTTCAATATATATTTATATTCTAACATATATTTTATACTAGTGGCTGACTTTGTTGACTGACGTAACATCTTAAAACTAACCAGTGGAGTATAGGAAGGCAACAATTCAGTGTGAACGAGGGTGAAATCGCCAGCAGGAAGAGGACAAGGTGCTTCCTCACATAGATCATGGTGAAATATAGCAGGTGCTCCTTCTGCTCCAGCATATGTAATTTCATACACTAAGTCCCCACTTGGAATTGTTTCAGCTGCATCAAACATATATAGGTTCAACACATTATATATCATTAATAATTGATGGAATTAAATTAAGAAATTTAAAGGAAAAAAAAAGGTGTTATATATATACGTGTATAAGCTGAGATCTTGAAGGTGAAAGGCTCTCCTCTGACCACAGGATCTGGTAATATCTTCACATCACTCACCTTCACAACATAGTTTGCACTCTTCTCTGCATATCATACAGTTCAAATTAAATAAATATGCAAGGATAAAATCAATATTATGTGTAAATAAAAAATTAGTTACCTCATGTGTATAAAAAAATTCAATCCCGCTACGTTACCAATAGCATTTCTGCCAACTTCTGCCAACTCTTATTTATAATTGTGTTTAATGAATGTGTTTTTATAGATGTGTCTAATAAAAATGTCTTTTTTATGACTGGGTCTAATAGAAGTGTCTTTATAGATGTATTTTTTGGATGTGTCTGTATATGATACCGTGAGAGTTTTTTACTTTTTTTAACACTAAACTCATTGGCTTTATATATTTTCTTTTAAAATAATCATCATATATCAATAATGAAAGTTGAACTCATCACATTTTTATAAGTGACAAATTTTTTATTAACTATATTCCACAGAGGGTTAAATAACTTTAATGATTAGCAGTTTAGCAGACATGCTTTGTGTTTTGAATCTTTATTTTAAAATTCAGCATTATTATATACCATTTTCCTAATAAAGAAAGGCCTAAGCTTAAAGAAAAACCTATCAATTTTTTAACAAGCTAAGAGGGATAGGAAGGGTTTTATTCAATTCCCAAAAAAAAAAAAATAAATAAAAGGGTGGAGAGTTGACCAACATTTACATAAAAATTATCGACAATTGGGTATAATTTTTCATGCTGGGAACAATATAATGCCAGAACTTAAGGCATGAAATTTAATTAATTGAATATATATGACCTGCTGCTGAATGAATCTCTCTAAGCTTATCAATCAATAATGGATATATAATCACACAGAAGAAGCTCTAAATAACATAACATGAAGCAGGATGAATGCAGAGAATGTTGAAGAATAATAAGCCAAAAATCATAGAACTCATAAAATAAAAAATGGTAGCAAATAAATTAATAATTAATTTTTACCGCAGTATTTGATAGTCTCAGCTTGAGCTTGTAGCAAAATGGTGGAAGAAGAAATGCATAGGAAGAGGAGTATTTTGAGCATTGAAGCAGAAGAGTGAATCTCCATGGCTATTGATGAAATCAGATTATGAAAATGCTTAGTTTATAAAGTTTGTCAACATATATATATATACGACAAACTAGTTACTAGTTTTAGTAGTAATTTAATTATATAATATATAATAATAACTCGTGCAGCATGTGGCTCAATTTTTTCTAATTTTGTTATATATATTTGATAATGACTCGTAAAAGTTAAAACACACAGAAATGCAGACCATGCGAGAAAAAAAAAACCATTAATTTATATAGGTAGTGCAAAAAAGAGTTAGTTAAGGAAATTCTTCAACATATTTGAGTATAAATGGACTAAAATACACCAAAAGATATAAAAAAACAAAAAAAAAATGACGGTCCCGCTTCGTTATCCAGCCTGTTCTGTATGTATTTATGTGTAAGACCTGCTTATTTCTATATATTATGTGTAGTGGTAAATAATTTATGATTATCTTAGTGTTTAATTATGTTAATGAAGTACTTAATCATGTTTAAAATTTTATTGATTAATTCAGTTCAATTTGTTTAGTTTTATGGTATAAATTTAAAAAAAAAAAAAAATATATATATATATATATAAATTAATTGGATTCTGATACAGGGCTAGGTAGGGTGAGATGGGAAGTGGATCCTCTCCCGTGAATAAAAAACTGGATGGTGTGCAATGTTTAATCTAACCATTCACCACATTTTCTCTCTTTTATTTATTTCTGGTCCCACTATTAAAATCAAAAGTGAGAGATTGCACTGTATTTTGTCAAGTGTTGGAAAAACTGGAGAGGATCTATTTCCGGTGAGATGGGTATGAGACAAGTATATATACATGCAGATTTGGGACAAAAATTAATTTTATTATATATTTATTATAATTGATGTAATATTTTTTTTTGCATTTTTATCCATTTATTCTACTTGTTTCATTGGATCACTCTTTATAATAATGCTGTGATATTAGTCAGCATTAACCAAATTAGGATCGATTTGTAATATTTTACCTTTTAAAAGTAACTTATCTATTTTGAAAAAATAACTGCAAGTTTGTAACATATAGAAATAACTTTTACTAAACATAAACAGTAATTATACTTGGCAAAATAATTTTAAAATTTGAAAAATTATAATAGACTTAAATATGATGATAAATTTTGATATTTATTAATATTTGATATCATGTTAAATTTTTTTTAATTTTGACAAATATAAATTAATTTTAAAAGATATATCTTTAAATGTTTTAATATCATCTTTAACTTTTAAAAATTATGAATATAAATATATAATTTTTTTAAATTTATCAAACATAAAACAAAATATTTAGGGCAAATAACCCATATAAATTATGGTATGGAAAAATTTACATGATTCCACCAAAAAAAGAATAATTGACCATTTGTACCTATGAGAGTTCAGAACGCTGACATTTGTACCCATCGTAGATGGAAACTGACTTTGTAACCATGAGAGATTGGCTCCGTGTGACAAAAATAGTCTGGCTTGGGTTGGCACTTGCTTCGGGTTTGTAGCGTCCTACGTGGCTCTCCAAACCTCCCAAAGCCCAATCCACGTGGAATTAAACAATTTTTTTTAGTAAGGGATAGGAGATTGAAGAGAATTTCATGGGACTTTGCTGATGTCCTAGCAGAGATCGTCGTTTTGTTTCCAAGTCGGAGAAGACTTCTGGAACACTCCCAAGCCATCACCCTGAAGCTACGGCTTTCAACGCTGTCATTCCCAAGTCGGAAAAGGCATTCGGAGCAGAACAGAGCCATCAGAACGAGAACGTGGAAGAGGAACTTGCAAGGAATAGGTAGCAGAGCTCCAACCCAGGAATTTCGTCGTCGACGTTGTAGAGGTCACTCCCTTTGGTCGGCAGAGAGTTGAGGTATGTCGTTGCCAATGTTGATTAATTTCAAATGTCATTGAGACTAGTTAGACAGATTACATTATCATATCAAATCGTGCTTGAGAATTGCTAAATTAGTTGATTAGTTGATTTAGGGTTTGTGTTAGGTGCTTAATTAATTGATTTATGGTTTGTGTTAGATGTAGTAACATGTATTGTTTTCTTAGAATGTGTTGGTTTATTTCACTTTTAGGAATGACCACCATCCATATAACACTGTGTATTAATCATAGAGGACGGTTTGAGAGAGGGCCGTGTGGGAAGCTTAGTTACGTTGGTGGTGAAGTCACAGAGATAGAGAGGGTTAATGTTGATACCTTAAATGATTTTTTTGTATCTGATTTGTTGAAGGACATAGGATATACGTCTGTTACTATTTTTTTTTTGGCTAGAACCTGGGAAGGAGCTTGATGATGGGTTGAGGGACCTCAGGGTTGACATGGATATAGTTAGGATGTATGAGGCAGCTGTGAAGAACAGTAAGAGAATAAATGTATATACAGAGCATCCGGTGGATGAGCCCGTGTTAGTTGAGGAGAACAATATGACTCCATCAAAGATGAGAGTAAAGCGTTGTGCTAAAAGGGTTCCAACTCCAAAAAAGAGTCTAAAAAGAAGATTGATAGTAGTGGAAGATGAGGATGATGCTGAAATTGTACGTAATGTGCAAGTTGGGATGGAGGACCAAAAAAGGAGTGAGGCCCAGAGCAGGGAAGAGGCCTGTGAAGCACATAAACAGGCTGGTTTTGAGGCCCAAAAAGAGGACAATATCAATATGGCCCAGGAGACAGCAGACCCACAACTTTCAGTTTCTGATGAGGTAGGACAGGTTTTTCAGCCTCCCCCAACACCTGTCATACCAGATAAACCACTATCAGCTCAGTCCCAACCTTCCCAGCCACCTATTCAACAACATCAGCAACCAACACACACTACTTGTTCAGACTCAGTCCCTTCTTCTGAACCCAATGTCTCTATACCTCTTGAGTCAGAACAACTAACCCAATACACCCCACATCCATATGGGAATCCACTCTCACAATCAATCCATCAGACAGTCCCACCCTCTGAGACCAATAGGACTCCTCAGAATGATCAGAGCAATCCTTCAGATGAGGTTCAGGGAAGGCCAAAGGTGAACAGGAGGAGATCAACTAAGAGGCCCCCCTACAGGCCAGTCTTTCATCCCAAATCCCGATCCGGACAAGCCTCCAACCTTCTACGTCCCTGTTGATGAGGATGATTTCTTTGATAAAAATCCTGGACATCATTGCTATGAATTAGAGGAATTGCATAACATAGCAAGTGACGAGGATACTGACCAGACGCCAGTTTTTCCTCAGAGCATGCTGATGCCCCAGTGAGCCAGGTGCGGTTGGAGGTTGGGATGGAGTTTGAAACTCTAAGCCACTTCAGGAAGGCTGTCCGAAAGTTTAATATCAATATTGGAAGGAGCATATTCTTTGCTCGTTGTGATTCTACAAGATCGAAGGCCATATGCTATGATGAGGACTGTCCTTGGCAAATATACTGTGCCAAGAGAACATTTCCAGCAAGTTATCAGGTAAAGACATTCGTGAATGAACATACCTGCAACAGGGACAATCACTGTAAGTCAGCAGATGAAAAATGGGCCATAAATGAGTTAGAGGAGAGGATACGAGTGTAGCCAAACCTGACAGTGAGGGAGGCTGACCAATACTTCAGATCCGAGTATGATGTACTAATCAATGAAAGGAAAATTTATAGATCTATGAAGAAAGCAAAGGAGATGATTGAGGGTTCTGAGATTGCACAGTATGCACGACTTCGTGATTATGCTAACGAGATATTGAAGACTAATTCAGGATCGACAGTAAGGATCCACACGAATCCCATGCCTGATTCGAATCCTATTTTTTTGAGGATCTATGTTTGCTTTGATGCGTGCAAGAAGGGGTTTGTGGGTGGATGTAGACCTTTTATAGGGTTGGATGGGACATTCATAAGAGGATATTATGGGGGCAGTTACTGACAGCAATAGGACAGGACGCAAATAATCATATCTATCCTATTGCCTACGCAGTTGTAGAATCAGAGAACAAAGAGAGTTGGAAGTGGTTTTTGGAGATACTCCAGGAGGATGTGGGAGATTTTCAAGCTAATGGGTTTAACTTCATGTCAGATATGCAGAAGGTACTTGTGCATATTTAGTTGTTAAGTCTATTAGGGCAAGTTTATGCCTTTTTTCTCTCATTTAAGCATGTTATATTGATGTATGTCTGATTCATGTGTTTAGGGACTTTGAGGTTAGGTCTTAATTTGGTTAAGATTTTGGGTTGTCTTGAGATATCATGTATGGACTTGTTTAGGTCTATTTTTAGAATTTCATTGAAAGCTCATAACCTAATCATTACTGGCTTAATATTGAATTCTGTTTCTGGTTGCAAGTAGTTCCCAGTCTACAGTATGAATTCTGTTTTGGAATGATATTGAATTCTGTTTTGGAATGAGAATGATACTTTATTGTTGGGAATCTGGTTTAGCTATAGTTAAGTATGTTTTGGAATGAAGCTGATCCTTTATTATTGGAAACTGGTTTAGCTAAATACGCAATTCTGTTTTGCAATGGGACTGAAATTGGAACGTTGGAATCTGGTTTAGCTAAATATTGAATTCTGTTTTTGGATTGTTGGATTTTTGATAGCTGTTTACTTACATGCATGTCTACAGGGGCTAATACCGGCCGTACAAGAAATTTACCCGAATGCCAACCACAGATTCTGTACAATGCATATATGGCAAAATTTTCGCAAGAAATGGAATGACTTGCAGCTGAAAATGTGCATGTGGTATTGTGCCAAGGCTACCACAACACAAGATTTCAATGCTGCCATGGAGAGACTAAAAAGGATCAACGCTGGGACTTGGGAGTACCTGGATAAGATAAGCCCTAAACAATGGAGCAGAGCTCATTTTAGTGAATACCCTAAGTTAGACAACTACACCAACAACAACTGCGAAGTGTTTAATGCCAAGGTGAAGAAGATGAGGAGTAAGCCGATAATTACGATGTTGGAGGAAGTGAGGTGCTACGTAATGAGGATTATGGCTAGAAACAAAAAGGTTTTAGTTGGGTACAGCGGAAGGTTAGCTCCAACCCAACAGAGTAGATTAGAAAGGGAGAAGCGAGAGAACAATAAATGGAGGCCTCTGCCTACTGAAGATGACGCAGGAAATGTGACAAGAAAGGAATGGTGTCTTTTTTTTTCCAATATTACATTCATATAGAATGTATTTTGAGTAGGCTAAAAGTAAGTCAAATAAACTCATGAACCAAATTGAACTTGATTAGTTAGCAGGTTAATAAGCTGAGCTTATGAGCCACGCAAATTTAAATTTGAATTTGAATTCAAGTATTAAATAAAGAGTAAAGTATCGTTTTTGTCCTGACGTTTGGGGTAAATCCTATTTGTGTCCCTAACGTTTAAATCGTCTTATTTGTATCCCTAACGTTTGTAAAAGTGATTCAATGTTATCCTTCCGTCAATTACACATCATGAACGCTTTAGTTTTAGTTTTAAAAACCTCTTCTTGAAGTTAGAATATAAATGTTTGGGATAGAATCGATGATCTACTCCAAAAAATAGCTCATCAAATGTTAAAACTAATTCCTATAACATTTACATAATTTACTTTTCTAATAACATAATTGAATCTAAACCCAAATAGTAGGTATAATATTAAAATCGACCACATCCAAGTGAGACCTAATTGAGAATGAATACATCCAAGTGAGAATAATTGAAAAATATAATATGATTTGTTAGTATAATTGATAGTAGGATAACATTGAATCACTTTTATAAACGTTAAGGATACAAATAGGACAATTTAAACGTTAGAGACACAAACAGGACTTACCCCAAACGTTGAGGACAAAAATGATACTTTACTCTTAAATAAATTAAGCTTGAACTCAGACAATATTAATTTATTAGCTCGTGAACGAATTATATATATAATTTATTATAATTATTTGTATTAATATATATTTTATACACATATATACATATATAATTTTTATATATTATTAATTTATTATGACAAACGATATAAATTATAATCGATAGAAATATAAGTTTTTATTTGAATATAATTATAAAATGTGTTCATGTTACTTAAGTTTGTTCCTAAGTTTTTAGGGAGTTAAGTTTAAACTTTGGGTTAATACTCAAATTCGTTTCTGAAAGATTACTCATTCTTTAAATTAGTCTTTAAATAATTTTTTTTAGTTATATTAGTCTCTGAAAGATAAAATATAAGTTAAATTAGTCATTCCGTCAGTTGGATGATGACTGTAAACCCCGGTTAAATTAGTAAATAATTAGTCAATAAATTAGTTTTTAATAAGGAGGATTAGAAATGTGAATATTATATTAAATTAGGATAGAGCTCGTCGAAACGAGAATTTTGACACCAATTTCAAAAAAATCGGTCAAAAATTAGACCGAACGGGCCGAACCGGTTGAACCGGGCCCAAACCGGGCCCATGGGCCCAACCGGCCCAGCATTTAATGAATCCAAGTCTCTCTTCTTCCCCATTCAGCAGAGGCAGCGTGAAACACATTTAGGGGAAGAGAGAAACGAAGAACGTTTCCAACCCTCACGGTAAATTTAATTTGCCGTAACTCCTCCGTCCGAGCTCCGATCGCCGCACCGTTTGTGGCCACGCGTCCATCGCGTCGAGCTCTACATTTCTACCGGAACAATTTGATAGGTAAATCATTCTTTTATTCTCAGCCTCTTCTTCCCCAATTTTTGGGAAATTAAGTGGAGGTATTAAATTTCTTTACTCTTTGATGTTTTAGGATCCAATTAGCTTGAGAAAAACGTTCACTCTTACTTATGTGAAGCTTGGGTAAGGTGAGAAAATCATAATTCCATTTTAATTTCATTTAATTTGAGCTTTGAGTATTAAATTGGGTATATATGTGTTATAAATGTGTATTAGGTTGTAAATAAATAATTGGAGCTTGAAATTGTGAATACTGGAGCTTGGAGGAAGCGGATTAGTTGAGGTTTTGAGGGCTGTGTTCTTTTAGAAAAATTGTCTTGGAATAATTCTTGGGAATCGGCTAAGGTATGGTTTAGGTTTCTTGCATTTAATATATAATGTTCTGTGAAAACTTAGGCTAGATGACCATAGGATAAGTTGGAATGCAGGTGTATATTTAATGTTTAGTAATGGGTTGATGAATATGCTTGGTTTGGTTTGGTGATTTGTTTGTAAGATGATATTGGTTGCTAGTTGGATCTTTGAAAGGATATGTGATTGAATTGTTGATTAAATGGCTATATTTTAGTTTGGTTGAATGATGATTGATGAAAAGATATGGAGCTTGTTGAGGATTATTGTTAGCAATTTGGATTGGTGGTAATAGGTTTGAAAATAATTGGAATGGAAATTTTGAATGAAAAATGAGGTATTTTGTGTTAAAATCCTAGGATTTGTGAACTATGATTTTTAGTTGAATTTTGGTTGTTGGATTTGAATATTGTATGAGTATAATTATTGATCTGAGGTAGATTTATTGTGGTGATTGTTATGATGATGAGGAAGGGTATGTTGAATTGAAAAGAATACAGGTTTGGACCCGAAAAGGGTGGCAAAGTCCGAGTTTTAGAAGAGATGCTGCCGAAATTTTATAAAAATTAGAGATTTTGTTTAGATGATTATTTAAAAAGATTTAGATTCAAAGGTTATATGGTTTGATTTTGAGTTATTAAGAAAATGAGCATGTTTTAAGTTTGATTCATTTAGAAAAGAATGAATTATGTTTTGAATTGAAACTATTGATGGACGGAATGGGAGGTGTGATAATGAAAGATAAGGATTGAATATGATTGATGTATGATGATGAATGAGATGTGATTGAGAATGATGTGGATGTTGATGAATTATAATTGAATTATTTATATGGCTTGAATAATTTAATGATCTGAGATACGAGGTTCCCTGGATTAAGTGCCGTGGCTTGCCACCACGTGTACCAGGTTGAAAACTCGATACTCTGTTGACCCTACGACGTAAGTGTGACCGGGCACTATATAAATTCCCGGGAATGTTACCCCCATTGAGTAATATTGATTATTTGAGATAAAGCTATGCATAGACTCTTGGGATGCACGTCGGGGGACAGTCTAAGGACAATTCAGACTTGTCGGGTTGGCTGGATAACCGACAGATGAGCCTCATCAGCCATAGGAGAGGCATGCATCATCTACATATTACTTGAATTACTTGCTTGTGCTTTAATTGGGTGTGCCTATATGTACTTGCCATGTTAAATGTGTATTTGTTACCTGCAGTATTTGTAACCTTCTTGTGTTTACCTTTATCTGTCTATTTGTCTGTGAAAATGCATGATGGAGTTGGAGGTATGGAGGAATGGCAGTATGAGACCTAGATTTAAGATTAAGTTAAGTTAGGTTTAAATATTCTTAGAAACCACATTTTATGGCTTCTGTTTAATACTTTAAACTCTATAATCTGAGTGTCGACGTTCTAGGATTGCCTCTGGCATTCCCAGGACCTTATATATTATGTGTGTGGCACCTTTACCATACTGAGAACCTCCGGTTCTCATTCCATACTATGTCGTTGTTTTTCAGATGCAGGTCGAGAGGCATCTCGTTAGGCGTCTGGACTCTTGAAGCGGAGTGGTTACTGGGTTATTTTGTTATGCTATGATGTATATATATGTACTTAGCTTTCTCTCCACATAACTTATTCTTTTTTATCCTCCTAGAGGTGTATGGAGAGGTAGGATTTATTTTATGTACATTTGGGTTTTGGATATGTATATATATGTATATATGTGTGTATATTCTCCGGCCAGTCTTGACTTCGCAGGCTGAGTCAGGAGCTCGTTATTGTATCTTTGACTCTCTGTTCCTGTTTTGGGTTACTTTACACTTGACAGCGGTAGCTTTCTTAGCACGCAAGTTAACTCGTTTTTCGAGCGTTGCGCTTTTATTTCACGATTTCTATTTCCTCTATTCTTCAAGGCTCCTAGCATATTATAATTCTTCTGCTATTATATATATACATTTTATTTTAGAGATCGTAATACCACACCACCTCTGTTTTACGACTTAAGCGTAAAGCTCTGAGTGGTAGGGTGTTACATTATGGTATCAGAGCAGTTCGTTCCTATAGAGCCTGAAAGATGGACTGATTGTGCTTCTGTACATTCTCTGTATATGTGTCTATATGCTATTAGGATATCTGACTGATATATATAGCATAAACGTTTGTGAGCATGCATTTGGAACTTAAAGCATTAGACCTGTGATATTAAGACTGATCAACTTAATATCACTTGTTTAGTGTGTATAAGGACCAGATGTCGACTCGCAGACGCGGTCGCGAGCGAGGTAGAGGTAGGATAGGCATCGTTACTCCTAGCCCGGTAGGGAATGATCCAGTAGACTTTATGGCTACTCTGGGAAATATGGCTGTAGCTATGCAGGCAATAGCCGAGGCACTGGATAATAAGATAAATCAGGGTAATTACGGGAATAATAATGATGAGGATGTTCCTATGACACTTGCTTTATTTCTGAAAGTTCACCCTCCGACTTTCAGGAGAACCTCAAATCCCACTAACGCAGATAATTGGATTCAAGCTATGGAACGGTTGTTGCAGGCCCAACAGGTTCCTGAGGAGCAATGGGTTGGATTTGGAACTTATCAACTGCAAGGTGAGGCTCAGTATTGGTGACAGGGGACACGATGTATCCTGCAGGCAGGTGACGCTGTGATAGTCGGGAGATTGGTTATTTAAGAACCATGTTTTGCTTGATTGTTCTGAGAAGTCAGTACAGTTTATGCTGGAAGGGTCAAAAGCACCTGTTGTGGTGAATAATTACTATTTAGACTCTATGATAGTAAACTGTTCTGGAACTGAATGTCAGGGTATTATGTTATTAACTACGGGAGTATTATATGATGATCAGAGTTTAGAGTAGATTCCGGTTGTATGCGAATTTACAGATGTGTTTTCGGATAATATTAATGAATTTCCACCTAATCGGGATGTTGAATTTGCAATTGAGTTGGTGCCTGGAGCCGGTCCGATTTCGATTACTTCTTACAGGATGTCACCTTTAGAAATGGCTGAACTGAAAGCTCAGTTGGAAGATCTGTTGGGTAAGCATTTTATTCGATCAAGTGTTTATCCGTGGGGAGCATCAGTGTTGCTGGTAAAGAAGAAGGATGGGAGTATGCGGTTATGTGTCGATTATCGGCAATTGAATGAGATCACTGTGAAGAATAAATATCTGTTGCTTAGAATCGATGATCTAATAGATCAGCTACAGGGTGCCGGTGTGTTTTCTAAGATTGATCTGCGATCTAGGTATCATCAAATAAGGATTAGAGACGAGGATATTCTGAAAACTGCTTTCAGAACGCGTTATGGTCATTATGAGTATATAGTGATGTCTTTTGGGTTAACTAATGCCCCGGCAGTATTTATGGATTATATGAACAGGATTTTCCGACCGTATCTGGACAAGTTTGTTATTGTCTTCATTGGTGATATTCTTGTTTATTCTAAGTTTGAGGAGGAACATGCTAATCACTTATGAACTGTGCTGCAAATTATGAGAGATAGGAAGTTATATGCTAAGTTATTTAAATGCGAGTTTTGGAAGAGTGAGGTAAAGTTTCTCGGTCACGTGGTGAGTAAGCAGGGAATAGCCATGGATCCTGCTAAGGTAGAAGCAGTGATGAAATGGGAGTGATTAACTTCAGTAATAGAGATTAGAAGTTTTCTAAGTTTGGCGGGATAGTATCGGAAATTCATTAAGGAACTTTCATAGCTCGCCTTACCTTTAACTAAGTTGACTAGGAAGGATACGCTTTTTATTTGGACCCAGAGTGTGAAGAGAGTTTTTGAGCATTAAAGCACAGATTGACTACTGCACTCGTGTTAGTATTGTCTGAACCAAGTGAGCCGTTTGAAGTGTACTGTGATGCATCGCTGAAGGGCTTGGGGTGCGTTCTGATGCAGCACCAGAATGTTGTAGCACACGCCTCACGGCAATTAAAGCCGTATGAGATGAACTATTCGACACACGATTTAAAACTTGCTGCTATTGTGTTTGCTTTAAAGATCTGGAGGCACTACCTCTATGGTGTTAAGTTTCATGTTTTCTCAGACCATAAGAGTTTGAAGTATCTTTTTGAGCAGGAAGAGTTGAATATGTGTCAGAGGAGGTGGATGGAGCTTCTGAAAGATTATGATTTTGAATTGAATTATCATCTAGGAAAAGCGAACGTTGTGGCGGAGGCTTTGAGTCAGAACTCTTTATATGCAGCTTGGATGATGCTACGGGAAGAAGAATTACTAAGGGTATTTCAAGGTTTGAATTTGGGAATCAGAGAAGAATCTGGAATTTTGTGTTTGAGTCAGTTGCAGATTTCAAGTGATTTTAAATTATAACTTCTGAAGGCTCATCGAGACAGTGAAGCGTTACGTAAGGTATTACCAGCAGTTGAACAGGAAAAACAGTGGAGAGTGTCAGAAGGACAGGATGGTTTGTGGAGGTTTAAGAACCAGATTATTGTGCCAGATATTAGGGACCTGCGACAGAGTATTTTGAAGGAAGCTCATAAGAGTGGATTCTCAATTCATCCAGGGAGTACTAAAATGTATCAGGATCTGAAAGCGATGTTCTGGTGGCCAGGTATGAAGAATGATGTGGCATTGCACGTATCTAAATGTTTAACATGTCAGAAGGTTAAGATTGAGCATCAGAGACCATCAGGGACCCTTCAGCCTTTAGAGATTCTACAATAGAAATGAGAGAGTATCGCAATGGATTTTGTGATAGGTTTGCCTAAAACCCGATCTGGTTGTGATGCTATTTGGGTGGTTGTGGATCGATTGACGAAATCAGCTCACCTTCTTCCTATCTGAATAAGTTGCACAATGGAGGAATTGGCTCAAATGTATATCAAAGAGATTGTCAGGTTACATGGCGTGCCTTCTACCATTATATCTGACAGGGATCCTCGTTTTACATCAAGGTTCTGGGGAGCTTTTCAGCATGCATTTGGGACTCAGTTAAGCTTGAGTACTGTGTATCACCCTCAGACAGAGGGTCAGTCAGATAGAACTATTCAGACCTTGGAGGATATGCTAAGGGCTTGTATTTTGGACCAGCCAGCGAGCTAGGATCGGTATATGCCATTGATAGAATTTTATTATAATAATAGCTATCATGCGAGCATCAGAATGGCTCCATATGAGGCTCTGTATGGCAAGAAATGTCAATCTCCATTATGTTGGTATGAAATTAGAGAAAGGAGTTTATTAGGGCCTGAGATGATAGCTGAAAACGACTGAACAGATAAAGAAAATTCGTAGTCGAATGCTTATAGCCCAAAGCCGCCAAAAGAGCTATGCTGTTCAGAGGCGAAAGCCTTTGGAGTTCAAAGAAGGAGAACATGTCTTTCTGAAAGTTACACCAACCATTGGAGTGGGAAGAGCTTTTAAGACTAAGAAACTAAATCCCCGTTATATTGGACCGTTTGAGATCTTGAAGAGAATTGGACTAGTGGCTTATAGAATTGCCTTACCGCCGTATTTTTCGAATTTGCACGATGTGTTTCATGTGTCACAGCTTCAGAAGTATACTCCTGACGCAAGTCATGTTCTAGAATCGGAACCAGCCCAAGTAAGAGAAGATCTAACACTTCGAGTAATTCCAGTGAGAATTGATGATACTAATATTAAACGATTATGCGGGAAGGAAGTATCATTGGTAAAAATAATTTGGAGTCGAGCTGGTATCGAGGAACATACCTGGGAACTCGAATCAGATATGCGAAAGGACTACCCACATCTCTTTTCAGGTAATTGAATTTGAATTTTGAGGGCAAAATTCTTTATTAGGTGGGTAGAATGTAAACCCCGGTTAAATTAGTAAATAATTAGTCAATAAATTAGTTTTTAATAAGGAGGATTAGAAATGTGAATATTATATTAAATTAGGATAGAGCTCGTCGAAACGAGAATTTTGACACCAATTTTAAAAAAATCGGTCAAAAATTAGACCGAACGGGCCGAACCGGTTGAACCGGGCCCAAACCGGGCCCGTGGGCCCAACCGGCCCAGCATTTAATGAATCCAAGTCTCTCTTCTTCCCCATTCAGCAGAGGCAGCGTGAAACACATTTAGGGGAAGAGAGAAACGAAGAACGTTTCCAACCCTCACGGTAAATTTAATTTGCCGTAACTCCTCCGTCCGAGCTCCGATCGCCGCACTGTTTGTGGCCACGCGTCCATCGCGTCGAGCTCTACATTTCTACCGGAACAATTTCATAGGTAAATCATTCTTTTATTCTCAGCCTCTTCTTCCCCAATTTTTGGGAAATTAAGTGGAGGTATTAAATTTCTTTACTCTTTGATGTTTTAGGATCCAATTAGCTTGAGAAAAACGTTCACTCTTACTTATGTGAAGCTTGGGTAAGGTGAGAAAATCATAATTCCATTTTAATTTCATTTAATTTGAGCTTTGAGTATTAAATTGGGTATATATGTGTTATAAATGTGTATTAGGTTGTAAATAAATAATTGGAGCTTGAAATTGTGAATACTGGAGCTTGGAGGAAGCGGATTAGTTGAGGTTTTGAGGGCTGTGTTCTTTTAGAAAAATTGTCTTGGAATAATTCTTGGGAATCGGCTAAGGTATGGTTTAGGTTTCTTGCATTTAATATATAATGTTCTGTGAAAACTTAGGCTAGATGACCATAGGATAAGTTGGAATGCAGGTGTATATTTAATGTTTAGTAATGGGTTGATGAATATGCTTGGTTTGGTTTGGTGATTTGTTTGTAAGATGATATTGGTTGCTAGTTGGATCTTTGAAAGGATATGTGATTAAATTGTTGATTAAATGGCTATATTTTAGTTTGGTTGAATGATGATTGATGAAAAGATATGGAGCTTGTTGAGGATTATTGTTAGCAATTTGGATTGGTGGTAATAGGTTTGAAAATAATTGGAATGGAAATTTTGAATGAAAAATGAGGTATTTTGTGTTAAAATCCTAGGATTTGTGAACTATGATTTTTAGTTGAATTTTGGTTGTTGGATTTGAATATTGTATGAGTATAATTATTGATCTGAGGTAGATTTATTGTGGTGATTGTTATGATGATGAGGAAGGGTATGTTGAATTGAAAAGAATACAGGTTTGGACCCGAAAAGGGTGGCAAAGTCCGAGTTTTAGAAGAGATGCTGCCGAAATTTTATAAAAATTAGAGATTTTGTTTAGATGATTATTTAAAAAGATTTAGATTCAAAGGTTATATGGTTTGATTTTGAGTTATTAAGAAAATGAGCATGTTTTAAGTTTGATTCATTTAGAAAAGAATGAATTATGTTTTGAATTGAAACTATTGATGGACGGAATGGGAGGTGTGATAATGAAAGATAAGGATTGAATATGATTGATGTATGATGATGAATGAGATGCGATTGAGAATGATGTGGATGTTGATGAATTATAATTGAATTATTTATATGGCTTGAATAATTTAATGATCTGAGATACGAGGTTCCCTGGATTAAGTGCCGTGGCTTGCCACCACGTGTACCAGGTTGAAAACTCGATACTCTGTTGACCCTACGACGTAAGTGTGACCGGGCACTATATAAATTCCCGGGAATGTTACCCCCATTGAGTAATATTGATTATTTGAGATAAAGCTATGCATAGACTCTTGGGATGCACGTCGGGGGACAGTCTAAGGACAATTCAGACTTGTCGGGTTGGCTGGATAACCGACAGATGAGCCTCATCAGCCATAGGAGAGGCATGCATCATCTACATATTACTTGAATTACTTGCTTGTGCTTTAATTGGGTGTGCCTATATGTACTTGCCATGTTAAATGTGTATTTGTTACCTGCAGTATTTGTAACCTTCTTGTGCTTGCCTTTATCTGTCTATTTGTCTGTGAAAATGCATGATGGAGTTGGAGGTATGGAGGAATGGCAGTATGAGACCTAGATTTAAGATTAAGTTAAGTTAGGTTTAAATATTCTTAGAAACCACATTTTATGGCTTCTGTTTAATACTTTAAACTCTATAATCTGAGTGTCGACGTTCTAGGATTGCCTCTGGCATTCCCAGGACCTTATATATTATGTGTGTGGCACCTTTACCATACTGAGAACCTCCGGTTCTCATTCCATACTATGTCGTTGTTTTTCAGATGCAGGTCGAGAGGCATCTCGTTAGGCGTCTGGACTCTTGAAGCGGAGTGGTTACTGGGTTATTTTGTTATGCTATGATGTATATATATGTACTTAGCTTTCTCTCCACATAACTTATTCTTTTTTATCCTCCTAGAGGTGTATGGAGAGGTATGATTTATTTTATGTACATTTGGGTTTTGGATATGTATATATATGTATATATGTGTGTATATTCTCCGGCCAGTCTTGACTTCGCAGGCTGAGTCAGGAGCTCGTTATTGTATCTTTGACTCTCTGTTCCTGTTTTGGGTTACTTTACACTTGACAGCGGTAGCTTTCTTAGCACGCAAGTTAACTCGTTTTTCGAGCGTTGCGCTTTTATTTCACGATTTCTATTTCCTCTATTCTTCAAGGCTCCTAGCATATTATAATTCTTCTGCTATTATATATATACATTTTATTTTAGAGATCGTAATACCACACCACCTCTGTTTTACGACTTAAGCGTAAAGCTCTGAGTGGTAGGGTGTTACAATGACGTGTCACGTTAAGTGCTACGTGTCACATTAAGTGCCACGTGTCACAAGATGATTGGTTGATGTGTCAGGTTAGTGACACGTGGTACGCCACATGGCAGGCCAATGACACGTGTCACTTGACATGTATGAAAGTTTTTTATAATCAAAATAGTCCTGAAAGTCCAGACGTAAGTCATTTTCATCTCTAAAATTTTAAAAATTAATCAAACTAGTCTTTATATAATTTTTTTTATTTTTTTCTTCATAATATTAAATTTGAAAAATATTTTTTTATACTACTAATTTTAATAGAAATATAATTGACAAACAAAAAATAAGTAATTGTATCTTTTCTTCTTAAAAATTTTTTCAATAAAATTATTTCTCTCCTTTAATTCTTCTCAAAATCTCTCTTATTCTTTTCTATTCTAAAACCTTTTTATCACATTATTACATTTTGATGGAATATATATATATATATACTCAAAATTAAAATATATGTATTTGTTAACTTAAACAAAGTTATATGTTCAAAATCAAAATTTATGTATGTTAACCTAAACAAAGTTATACCACTATTTTTTTCTACTACATTTTTTTTCATTACGGTATTATTTACATATAGGATGTAATGGTAGTGATATGTAGAGTCAAAATTCAAGAAGATCCACAAATTTTGCTTCCATTCCAAACTTTACAAAATATTAAAAATTTGTGACTTAATTATTATTATTATTATTATTATTATTATGCTAAACGAATTGCTTCTTAAGCGTAATACGTGCAAAGATCATAATAATTTTTTGTGTGTTTCATATGTTTGAGATAGATTATATAATTTTGCTTTTAATTTCCCAAATCAATGAGATAAAATGAAATAAGAAATATTATACCTATGCATAACACAAGCTATTCCGCACTAGTACATTATATAAATAGCTAGATATGTTTCATATTAAAATAAAATTTCTTGTGTTTTAAATGAAATATTTAAAAAATTAAATTAGAATATTAAGATTCAAAAAGTGATTCCACAAATTAGTTTTTCAATTATTGAGTTTTACTATATAAATTAAATAATAATAAAAATTATAATTTTAAAAAAATTTAAAAGATTTAAAATTTAAAATAATTACTATATTATTTAGTAAAATTTAAAATATTAAAATTTTAAATATATAATCAACAATAATTTGATAAACTCATTTAAATAAAAAAAATTCACATAAAAAAATTACAATTTAAAAATGTAATATTTTAAAATACAAATGATAAAATTAATTATTTTTATTATTTTATGTAAAGAGAATTTTGTTTATTAAGGTTTAAAAAATAATATTAAAATTAGTAGTATCAAAAAATATGTTAAATGTAATATTATAAAAAAAATTATATAAGGACTAGTTTGATTAATTTTTAAAATTTTAGGGATGAAAATGACTTACGTCTGGACTTTCAAGGATTATTTTGATTATAAAATTTTTTTACATGTCAAGTGACACGTGGCACGTCACTGACCTGCCACGTGACGTGCCACGTGTCACTAACCTGACACGTCAACCAATTATCTTGTTAAACGTGGTACTTAACGTGACACGTCATCATCCAACTGACGGAAGAACTAATTTGACTTACATTTTATCTTTTAGGGTCTAATATGACTAAAAAAATCATTTGAGGACTAGTGATCTTTCGGGAACGAATTTGAGTATTAACCCTTTAAACTTTATAAATAGGCTCAATTATTAATAAGTTGAATTCAGTTTTCGTGAGTCGAACTTGAATTTGGCTTCACTCGACTCAACTCGTAATACTAATTAAAAAAAAATAGTAAAGTTATTTTTAATTTTCAAACCATTTATTAATTTTTTAGGATGCCAAATTGTATTCACTTAATCACTTCCTATTTTATTTGTTTTTGGTTCAATTATAGAAACTTATTTAGAAAATGCTAAAACTATAAAGAGGTTAGTTAGAAGTTAATAATTAATTTAGCCAAAAGTATTAAACTAAATTAAATTTTTTTCACAAAATAATTTTTACATGCAGAAAAAGCGAATAGCTTTCGACAACGCAGGTTCTCTCAGATCTCTCTCTCTTTCGCATATCAAAAACGAAGTGTAACTGCAGATTGAGATTTGATTCCAAAACCATGGAGCTCAATCCATCACTCTCACCCAACATAATAACCTTCAGGTTCCATTCCCACATTCTCCCTCGTTTTTCTCACCATTTCTCTGTCACTGTTCTATTTGGATCACACCTTAATCGATTCAATTTTCGAGTTTCAATTTGATTCTGTTTATCGTCATCTGTTGCTGTTCTGTATGATCGCATGTTTTTTTAAACGAAGAAGTTTTCTTTTTGTTTTTGTTTTGGGATTTTGTGGTGCATGCACACATGTCTTGTAGCCCAAGCTTTAAACGTTATGTTAGGATCATGCCATGATCAAGAATCACGATTACGTGAGTGTCATGTTATCGTAGACAAAGGCGTTGAAATCAAATTAATAGACATTTGGACGAGAAAATTGTTAGAAAACTAGGTTTCATTGGGTATATATAGATATATATACCAATGTATAGTCAGCTGAAGTGGCAGATGCTTAGCTTCTTCACTTAATCGATTGTATTGGGTTCAAGTCATGGAAATTGAGTAATTGATACTGGGGAGGACTTTGTTGTGTCTGAGATCTCGTTTTCTCGAATAGGACTATCTACTTATTGTTCCACCAAAAGAAAAGAATCAAGTATAAGCAGGGATGATCACAGGAAGAGACGAAAGGGGGAGTTGGGACCAAAAGATAAGCAATATAAGTTCAGATTTAATGATATGAAAAACCAAGAAGTGAGGAATCAAACCATAGTCCCATGGTGAGGTAGGAAAGTGTGTAATGCTTGTTAGAATTTTGTATTCTAAAAAATGTCGTCCAATATGTTACACCGGAAATTAGTCTGAGTGTGTTGTTAATTACCGCGTAACTGTCTTGTGACCAACTGCATTGGCGGTTATTGAGACAGTTTGTTCTCTGATGGTGAGAACATATATAAAGTCATCTTTTGGTTCCCAATTCTGATCATCAAAAACACTCTGGTTCCATCTCGGTTGGTGGTTCAAGAATTGAAAAATTCCAAATTGAATCAAGGATTCTCAATTAAACAAGGCTATGGCTGGAGGTATGTTGATTACTGTGATTAAGAATTTTCTAACAATGCTGTATGAGTTTGTGATGTAACTTTCAAAGGTTGTCTCAGCTCCTGTAATTTCATTGTCTGCTGCTATAATTTCTGTCATGAACTTCAGTTACATTATTCCAATTCTGTTGCAATCCTGTATGAATAATTGGTGGGCCCTTCCTCTCTTTTGAAATGAGTCTCATGCTAGTGACATGATGTTTCATGAGATGATTTTCTTTTGTTGAGAGGGTATTTGGATTATTGGTGAACGTGAGCTTTGTATTTTTTTAATTATTTTTTTTGTGATAGAAATGGTGGAATTGTTGTTGATTAATGGGGGTACTGGGAAAATGCGGCGTGCTGAGGTGACAGTTGAGGAACTGCTGGTGGACAGAGCAGTCAAGGAAGAATGCACATATGAGAATCTTCCCAAAAGGCTGCAAGCAACTGTGTCTTCCAAAGATGAATGGCACAAAAGGTTAGGAAGAGGAAATATACCTTTGTTCCTGCATGTGTCTTCTGTAGTGGACTAGTAGTATAGTATTGCTTAAATTTTTTTTTTTTAGGGGCTATAATTTATATTTTAACGATTTAGTTATCTCAGCTGAAATGGCAATTGTTTGACAAATCTTTACTGGTGAATGCTGATTCTCAATGAGTCATTACGAAATTGAGCAAAACTGAGCTAGGGCCTAAGTACTCATAATTTAAAGCCTCATAAATTTGAGATAGCATTTTGCTGTGTTGCACTCATATTCTTGTGTTCAAAGGGGATGGAGAACTCTTTTTAACGCTTTCATAAGTCTTTTCTCAATTCCTAATATAAATTAGTTGTTTTCCTAAAGTTATTGTGCCTTAACTTAATAATCAAATCACAATATACTCAAAGAAAAAGCAACTTTTGAGTTTGATAGATAATTCTTGTTTGCGAGTTTTTCAATTAGATTTTCATGATTGTGATACTTCACTCTAATTTTAGGGCTCATCCGTCAACTATCATTATTGTTTTTCTTGTATATATATAATCATAATGTTGCCTTCTCTTGTGCTTGCCATGGAAATTTCATTCAGGGTAGTTCAGCACTGCATAAAGAAGAGACTTCAATGGAGTAGTTGTTATGCCCGGAAAGTCAGTAAAGAAAATGAATATTATGACGAAATGATACCGTACTTGCGAAAGCATCTTGCTGTATGTGGTCTTCTAATGTCTGTTACTCCAATTTGAATTGTATATCAATTGTTAAATATATGCATATGTTCTTTTATGCATTTGGAGAAATCAATTTTGATGATTATGTATTTTAGGAAGAAAATTTAAGTTTAATTCCTCAAAAATTTAAAATACTATATTGCAATTAACACAGATCTTTCTTATGCTTTAATTTAAGGGTCTGGGTTTTGATCAATAATTTAATCATATTATGTTGTCTTTTTATTTAAAAACATTTCATTTTTGGGCTAATACATTTGTTTCTAATATGCCACTTGCAGCTATTTCCATATCACTTGTCAGAGTACGTGTGTCGTGTAATGAGAGTATCAGCTTTCAGATATTACTGTGATATGCTTTTTGAAGTAATGAAAAATGGTACTTGTTACTTGCTTGTTTCAATCGCATATGAATATTCTCCATGATGTTCATGCTTAATTTTTGCTGTATATAGTATGAAATCAAGACATTTTTTCTTCTTGATTTTTTCTTTCAAGTAGGGAAGAAAAATGCTATCACCACTATTACTAGATACTTTTGTGGCATTTGCTTTTGCCACTAGACCTTTTGGTTTTACATTGTTACCATAGACAATAAGATGTGGAAAATATAACTTCTTGTTTGATATTGTTTCTAGTTGTTATAATATATTACATCATTTATAGGAACTTAATCAATTTATAACTTATTATTGAGTTCATAATATTATATGTACTTTTATTGTCTTCCTCTTCACTTGTTTGATATTCTGCTTGAAGATAGATATGTGAAATTGTAAAGGTTTGTTTGAATAAAAGCTGGCTTCCAAATGTTTTGTTTTTTCTTTTTATGTAGAGCAACCTTATGACAGCATCCCAAATTTTAGTGCCGCGGATGCTTTAAGACTTACAGGAATTGGGAGAAATGAATTTATTGATATAATGAACAAGTGCAGATCTAAGGTACTTCAAAGATTCGCCTATATGTTAGATTTGGTGGCATTATATGCTTCATAGAAAAACTATCCTTTAGCTTTTATTTCCCTGCATATTATATCATGTATGTAACATCCCTTTTACAGAATAGGATATATGTGTAATGAGGGAGGTAGTCGAAAGAGAATTGCAAATTATAATGGAAAATAATTTTAAATCCTTGAAGAATAAAGGCAATTTCTTTGATATCAGCAGTTTTATGCCTTTGCCTAGACTCATAGCAATTGTGATGAACAATCTTGTCTATATGTATTTATTTTTGGATGACTTTCAATTTTCCCTCATAAATTTGAATTTTGTTAGTCCATGGACTTTATGCCCCTTGTCCGAATAATGATTTGGATTTGATAAAATTCTCAACTATATTTTGACATGCCGTTATGCTTAAAGGCAGGCTGGCAACGTTTATCAGTACTGTCTCACCCATCGTTTTATCTTTTGGAGTATCCAGAAAATCATGTGGAAAATAAACAAGTCAATAGCAAGAGAACATTTGCCTACTCAACCTGTGGATTTTCCAATTGAACCATGGTGGGGAGTTTGCCTTGTCAACTTTACATTAGATGAATTTAAGGTGGGGACTACTTGTCAACCTTTTGAAACAAAGGAACTTATAATAGCGTTCATATAGGTTGCGTTTGTTTACAGAGACAGGACACTGAAACAGGGACACAGAGACACAAAATTGTGTTTGGCAGAGGAGACATGGACAGAGACAATGTGTCCAGAGACACTGAATTAGTGTATTTTGTGTCCATCCTAACAGGAAGGACACGGAGACACTAACAAGGGATACAACTTATTTTTTATTTTTTCTTTCATTATTTTTGTTAATTTTTTATAATTATATTTTTTATTATTATATTTTTCATCTCAAATTTTTTGAATGAAAAAAAATGAGAATAAATTGGATTTTCATAATTTGTTCTAATTTTTCACCAAACAGAATACAAGAACACAAAATTTTGTGTTTCTGTCCATCAGTGTCTTGTCCTGTCCTGTTCTCAGTGTCTTGTCCTGTCCTGTTCTCGGAAACAAACGCAAAGTGTTATTTTGACAATGAGAGAAACTATCATGTTCCTTTTTTCTTTTACTTTAATAGAAACTCTCCGAAGATGAAATGGCCACAATAGACAAAGTCTGCAAGGAAGAGGCAAATTCATTTGTCATGTTTGATGCTGCTGTTGTAAGGGCTCTTAGCAAACGAGGACTGGTCTACTTTGACATTCCTGTCTATCCTGATGACCGACTCAAAGGTATGTTCGATGTGCATTTTGATTGGAATTTTAAAGAAAACTTTTGTTTTTTCAGAAAAAAGGTGTAGGTTGATGCAAATGAGGTTTACTTATTTTTGTAACTTAATCTTTCAATGATTTCACCTTTTATTTTGTTAATGTTCAAGCATGTTGATAATGGTGTACTTCTAAATATATACCAGTTCCTTTTTGAAGGAATTACATTTTTCTACCCATAATTTAGCATAAGATTGTACCGGGATCATGCTTAGGCTTTGTTGCTTGGACACATGACTAGTAATATTTAAAAATATTAGGCTCGAAGAATATATATACTGGGTTTGAATATGCATTGTTTTATAATTAATTGGGTAGTAGAAACATAATACACAAATTGTAAGGAAGATCCTAAGTGCATGTATGACTTTAAAAACACTATTTTCAATGTATATGTTTCTCTAAATGACTTCAGTAATATTTATATTTATGGTGGTTTAGTTTCCAGGCTTGAAGGTTTTGTCTCTAACAGGGAGCAGTCTTTTGAAGATCCTATTGAAGAGTAAAGCAGTTATTTTATGAATTTCTTTAAAATTTTGTTTAAGTTTTTTGTTTGCATATAATTCGAATCTAATGCTAAACCTTTTCTCTCAGTTTGGTGTATGCAGTTTTTGTTGTTTCAAATGAAAATGCAACTGTTAGTGAGTTGGCAACAACGCTACAGGCTGATTTGTCACATCTGCAGGCAGCTGCTGCTTTTATGTGTAGATTGGGATGGGCAACAAAAGCAATGGATCCTCAACCTGTTGTTCTAGATACAAGTATACCTGGTTCTCCTAAGAGTGTAAGTGGTGACGAAGATGCCTTTAGTGCTTGTTTGGGTTCAGAGAATCAGCTTGTTGATGGTGAATCCATTCAAGGGGATACTCCACGTTCAAAGAACCATGGCCATCGTTCTTCTTATACTCGTGTTGCTTTCATGGTTGATGCCAATATTACTTCATATCTTATGATGGGTTCTGTTTCACCAGGTTTATACCTTCACTCTCCCATCCCGAAGCATAAAATTTGTTTGCTATAATTTATTTTTTCTGAATTTGTTTTTCAAGTATGGACTCGAAGTTAGCTGCTGTTATAGAAAATTTTGTTATAACCCAAACTAAGGTTCCTCATGATTTTTTTTAAGTGATTGAGTGGATGACTAAGCTACCAATATTTGTTATATCTCATGTATAAATTTCCTAGTCCTACAATTGAACTTTGTCCTTTAGTCTCAATAATTTCCAGTACAATTGAAAAACAATGCTCCTTTAAGTTTCCAAGTACCAACATTTGTAAATGTTTGTTTTGCTAGAGAATTGAACAGTTTGGCAGCAATCTGGTTTTGTGTATAATTGATTTCCAGGGTATGATAAGCAATGAAGTCGACCTTTCAAAAATAGAGTTGATCACCAGTTTTACAAGGTTATCGAAAGAATTCAGTAAAAACTCGTGGTGCTGTTTTCTTATTTGATAATGTGTTGTTTAATGAGAGAGAAAAGCAATCATGTAACCACTTTTGGGAGAGGAAAATTTGATTATCAACTACAGCATTATGTTGTTACTTCATAATCTCCCCCCATTTTCGGCTTTTGCTTCTTAAGGAAAATGATGATCCTCTTGCTGCTTATGGTGCCAACTTACATCATCTATTTTTCTTTTCTCTTGCTATTCGTTACTAAGTTCATCCATTAATGGAAAGCACACTTTCTGTCGAACTTTTCAGGTCTGAAATCTCATGCAGTAACACTATATGAAGCGGGGAAGTTGGGTCATGCCAGCATTGATGATCTTTGCAAGGATCTTAGTACTATAGAGGGTGTAACATTTGAGGGAGAACTACAGGAATTCGCAGATCATGCATCTAGTCTGCGTTGTGTATTAGAATGTCTACAATCAGGGGGAGTACTAACTACCGTAGCTAAAGAGGAGGAAGAAATTGATAAGACGAGTGTGGTTACTTCAAGCAATGATGAAGCTAAAGAGGAGGAAGGAATTGGTAAGACGAGTGTGGTTACTTCAAGCAATGATGAAGCTAAAGAGGAGGAAGGAAATGGTAAGACGAGTGTGGTTACTTCAGGCAATGATAAAGCTAAAGAGGAGGAAGGAATGGTTACTTCAAGCAATTATAAAGCTAAAGAGGAGGAAGGAATTGGTAAGACAAATGCAGTTACTTCAAGCAATGATGAAGCTGAAGAGGAGGAAGGAATTGGTAAGACGAGGGAAGTTACTTCCAGCAATGATGAAGCTGAAGAAGAGGAAGGAATTGGTAAGACAAGGGAAGTTACTTCAAGCAATGATGAAGCGGAAGAAGAGGAAGGAATTGGTAATATGAATATGGTTACTTCAAGCAATGATGAAGCTAAAGAGGTTGAAGGAATTGGTAACATGAGTATGGTTACTTCAAGTAATGATGAGTCAAGTTCTGTGATCACAGCAGTATCTTCTGCAGGAAAGTCAGAAAACTCTCGTATTTCAGAGGCTGATATAAACAATGATAATTTATTAGATTCAGAAGAGCATGAGGGGACTTCTATTTCCTCTGAACCTGTTCCTAGTAGTATGAAGGATGAAACCCATTATAGTCCATCGGAAGATGACAGTAGTCACATTCATAAAGCTAGTAAGTCAGACACACATATCCCGGTTCTTGAGAATCCATTAATACTTGGAATAGAAAAGCTAAAAAAGAGAAAGAAATATCGTGTAGATATCCTCCGCTCTGAAAGTTTGGCTTCTCTTGCACCAGCAACTCTTAATCGTCTATTTATTCATGATTATGATATAGTTGTGTCCATAGTGCCTCTTCCCAGTTCATCAATTCTTCCTAAACCCACAGGTCCAATTCATTTTGGTCCTCCTGCCTATTCTTCTATGACTCCATGGATGAAATTGGTATTATACTCAACTATAGCCCGTGGTCCTTTATCAGTTGTTCTGATGAAAGGACAGTGTCTGAGCCTACTTCCTGCTCCATTGGCTGGTTGTGAGAAAGCCCTTATATGGTCTTGGGATGGTTCAGCAATAGGAGGGTTAGGAAAGAAAGTTGAAGGGAATTTAGTAAAGGGTAGTATACTCCTACATTGTTTAAATTCGCTTCTTAGATATTCGGCTGTGTTGGTGCTTCCTCTCAGTAGGGCTGATCTTAGTAAATCCGGAAATGTAATTACTTTGGATATTCCTTTGCCCTTAAAGAACTCAGATGGGACTGTTGCCTCCATAGGAAAAGAGTTAGGACTGTCTGAAGAAGAAAATTCTAAGTTGAAACCTCTCTTAACTGAGTTGGCAAAAACGGCAGAACTGTCGTCAGTTGGTTACATTCGCCTGTTGAGATTATTTAGTGGACGAGAATCAAATAAACTCTCTTCTGGCACATATGATTGGGTTCCATTAAGTGTGGAATTTGGGATCCCGCTATTTAGTCCAAAATTGTGCAGTAACATATGCAAAAGGATAGCTTCATCGGGATTGCTTCAGTGTGACTCATTTAGTGAACACCATGATGCAATGGTAAGCTTAAGGAAAAAGTTACGCGACGTTTGTGCCGACTATCAATCAACCGGTTCAGCCGCAAAGCTTCTTTACCATAAAGAGCAACCCAGGGACTTCTCTGGACCAATAACAAACTATGCTAGCGGAAGATGGAATTCATTTAGGGATGCTGCTTCTCCCATTTCAGGGACATCAACTCCACAACAAAGGGTTAAACTTGCTAATCGACAACGCTTCCAAACTGGAGTATTGTGCTTCGATGGAAGTAACATCAGGTTTGCTACTGAACATTTTGTTAATGCATAACTTACTTCTTAGATAGAACCATAGTTAATTTCATAATTTTGATTTCATAATCAACTCACATGTGTTGAATGGTGCATGCAGATCATATGCATTAGCTCCTGCTTATGAAACTTCCACAAGAACTATTGCAGAAATGCAGCATACAGATACAACTAATACTGAACTAGAAGAAAATGATAGCAAAGAAGCAACCCTCCCCGGCGTTAATATTATTTTTGACGGTTCCGAGTTGCATCCATTTGAGATAGGTGCTTGCCTCCAAGCTCGCCAACCGGTTTCCTTAATAATAGAGGCTGCAACTGCTTCAGCATCTGCAACAATCAAATAGTTATGAAGTCATTCCTATACATTACTCCTCTTTGATACACATGAATGACAATGCTGTGTGCCATGTGCCAATGTTAATGCTACTTCCTGTTTCATGGTTGATGATTGTGCACAAAGTTGGCCTCAAGTTTGAAGGTAAGGTTCATTATGTTTTGGTAGACACTTCAATGGACTTGGTTTCTGTACTCCTTATGACTTAGTAGTGCCTGTTGTATTTGCTACAGATTTCTTCTAAATCAGAATATTCAAATCAGTTGGAGAGATGGAGCTCTGGAGACTAATTATTTAATGGTCTTTAAACAATGTAAATACATATATGACATGAATTTTCTTACTCATGTCAGATAGTGCACTATATTGTAGGGATTCTTAATTAAAATAATAAAAAAATAGTACTCTACCCAATTGTCCTCAACAAAATTTTCATTATACTTTGTTCAGTTATTAAATTTTTTTGATATGGTGGTAGATTGTTGACTTTTTGTGAATTTGTTATACAGGTAAAAAGATTTACGAGGAGTAAATATGCCGAATTTGTACATAAATCATAATAGGATATTTTCACTAAGTTTAACGCCTTAAAAAGGATTATGAATAAACGAATATCCTTAAATTTGCATATAAATTGTTACAAGCTATTGGATTTTATGATTTATTCATATACTGTATCAGTTTACAAAGATTGATGAACAAACAGAGACTCCTAAATAATCACAAATAATAAGAAGTTGTATGTATTAATGTAAAATCCTTTATCTATATCTATAACCAAATAGTCAAATACACATACACAACATGTTAACTTCAGAATTATACCCCAATATATTCATCATAAATTAAAACTCATAATAAATTATCACAAACTCAATTTATAATCCACTGAACATAAAAGTAACTATTTTTTAATTACTATTTATAACATCCAAAAAGTTCTATCCAATCAACAAATTCAAAATTCTATCTAAATCATTTGCTTAAAGAAGTGGTTAGGTAATATGTTAAATATTAATATGACATGCACGCAAGATCTTTGTTTAATGTGGTAATAAATTAATGATATTTGTCTTACAAATATTTTAAAATTTAGAATTTAAGATTTAATAATTAGCTGAGACCAATATATTCAATATGTGAGTGTATTAGTACATTGGAAACTCAGGTGCAGTTGATTTCATGTAAAGTTGATAGTTGAGAATCGTTAGATAGTTTGACTGATTTGACTAATTTTTTATCTAATGACTCTCAACTATCAATTTTACGTGAATTCGACTGCACATGAGTTTCCACTAACAATACTAATATGACACGGCTTAGCTTATACTTATAGGCTATAGCATTATTGCATTAACACGTTAATTTGTGATGTATTATCTAACCTGCAATTTCCTCACTTAACATCCAAACTGGTGATGACTAAAATGAAATGGATGCGGGACCCACATTGTTTCATACGCAAATCACACTTCATCTAAAAGAGAGTAGTAGACTAGTAGTAGCAGCTGGTCCTGGTTGCGTGGCTCATCAACTCAACAAACCGAAACAGAAACAGAAACAGAAACTGCGATCCCAATCTTGCAATGGAAACGACGAATCCCGATAATCCCGACGCCACCGCCGCCCTAGTCGACTCCTTCTGCGAGGTCACCTCCGCCACCAAGCAAGAAGCGCTTTTCTTCCTCGAATCCCACAACTACGACCTCGACGCCGCCCTCACCACTTTCCTCGACAACGATGCCAACAACAACAACAACGCCGCTGCCGCTGCTCCTGCCACTGCAACTGTCGCCGCTAACATTTCTCCTCCAAACGACGCCGTTGCGAATCCCAACGCCCTTTCCGAATCTCCTTCTCCTGCTTCCGAGTCTCACTCCCCTGACTTCTCGCCTTCTCCCTCTCGCTCCCGCTCTGCTTCTCCTACTCCCTCACGCGCTCCCTACGAGCTCCGATCGAGACGGGCCAGCGGTAAGGAACCCGCCGCTAAGTCCTCAGGAAGCCAACGTGGCGGAATCCGCACGCTCCGTGATCTCAAACGCTCTTCTACCGATCAAGGGGACGAAGACGACGACGATGATGATTCTGATGAGGGTCAGTACTTCTACGCTGGCGGTCAGAAGAGGTAATTAGCAATCCATGATTCTCTTGTTTCTAGGGTTTTGTATATTCGTTGCTTTGGTCTCACGTAGTCAATGGAAATCCGCAATATTTTTTTATTTAGGATTTAGGATTTAGGATTCAATCAAGAATTGGATTTGTTTGCATCTGCTATAGCTGGCTTAGTTAGTTAGCACACTGTGCCAAGAATTTTGCTCTTTGTGTGTATATCTAAGTTCAACACCTTTGATTACTTTGTGCAACGTGAGTTACGAGGTGCTGTTGTATTAGTCGGGTTCTCTTTCATTGTGAGTATGTCGCTGAAATTTGCAACCTCCATTGATGCACCATTTTGCCTATGTGGCAAGTCAAAGATTAGCAACTGTTGGTGCATTTTGTTGGAGAGTGCTAGTCTTTGGGGGGCATGATGTTATTTCTTTCTTTTGGGGGGCAATTTTGTTGAAAACCGAAACTTTGGGTGGCCAAAATGCTGGTTTACTCAAAATATTAATTGTAGGCATTAATGCATTACTGTATGTGTTTATTCTTATTTGATCAATTTGACATATATTTGACACTGAATTTGAACTAATTTTGCTGTTTTGAAATCTCTTTTTTGACTTAGTTCTTTTTGCTTGTCTTCTAATTTTGTTATGTGTTTAATTAGATCTTGAATGTCTCTTTTCGGGTTGGATGATTATCTCCTTTGCCTTCATTCTGTGAACTTTCTCTGATATTACTTATTAACAATTCTTTTTGGCCTTGACCAATTGCATGCACAGTTAATGGTATTTGTTATTATTTAAGAGGAGATTGCTGTTTTTGGCACCCATATCACTAAAAAGAATTTTAAAAACAATCATGTATGTGGAGCTGAAAGTGAGTGACATATTGTTTTCATGGTTATAGTAGCATGCTTGTCCAAGATCCTACCAAAGGTACCGATGTGGATGATATTTTTGATCAAGCGAGACAGTCAGCTGTTGATCCACCTTCTGAAAATACATCAAGGTCAAGGAGTTTTACTGGCACAGGAAGATTGCTTACTGGAGAGACTGTGCCATCTGCTCCTCTACCATCAGAGCCTATTACACATGCAGTCACTTTCTGGAGGAATGGGTTCTCTGTCGGTGATGGTCCTTTACGGAGTTTTGATGATCCACAGAACGCAGCATTTCTGGAGGTAATCTAACTGCCATGGTGTTTGATTCAAAAAGTTCTAGATAAGCCATATATTCGCATACTTCATACTTTAATTCATTGAAAGTTATTATTCTCACACCTGCAACATGTGAAAATTGTTGATCACTCTTTCCATTTGAATTGTTATATTCTTATCATCATTTATTCCTCGAACAGAGCATAAAGAGATCCGAGTGTCCCAAGGAGCTTGAACCAGCAGACCGAAGAACTGCTGTCCATGTCAGCCTCACAAGGAAGGATGAAAACTACCCTGTATGCTCTTCTTATCTCAGCTCATGTAGATTTGTTATCTATAGTTATCTGTATATCTATTTGTTATTTACATTTCCTTTTTCTTTTTTGCAAATTATCTACAGGAACCAGCAAAGCCACGTCATCTCCCTTTCCGTGGTGTTGGAAGAACTTTAGGTAGCAGCTCCTCCAGTGGTGAAGCAGCTGGTGAATCTCGCGTAGCAGCTCCAGTGCCAACAATGGGTTTAGTCATAGATGAGTCACAGCCAGTAACATCAATCCAGTTAAGGTTAGCTGATGGTACACGCATGGTTTCTCGTTTCAATCACCACCACACTATCAGAGATGTCCGAGCATTCATTGATGCATCAAGACCCGGTGGAGCAATAAGTTACCAACTGCAGACAATGGGTTTCCCTCCCAAACAACTCACTGAAATGGACCAGACTATAGAGCAAGCTGGTATAGCCAATTCAGTTATCATCCAAAGATTGTAGGTTGTTTTTTCACATTCTATATTCAGGTCAACTTGAGATTACCTGCATTTATGGTTAAACATTGATTGATCAACTTACTTTGGTGAATTTCATATGACGTGCTTGGTTAGTATATTCTCCTTCCAAAATGGAGTACTTTCTTGAAGAGAGATTGAATATTATGAAACTTGATGCCAATAGAATTCTTAGGTCATAATTCTTTGTTACCATCTCGGTATTAAATTCGTGAAACTTTGACGCCGTGTTTTTTTTTTTTTTTTGGTCTTGCTTTGACGCCGTGTTTCGTCTTTATTTTTTTTGGTATACAACGGGCCCTGAGGCCCAAGGATCCATGTTTCATCTTAAATGGAGTTAAATAAAGGTTTTGTTCATAGTTTAATAGCTTTTTTCTTTCATGTTTCATTTGAAGTTGTTTTCCAACCTGAATTCCTTGCAATTAGTGTTACTGCATTTGGTACCCAAAAATAAAATTCATACGAGAAAGGATCCTAAGGTCCAACTCAAGTATAAAGAAAACCCAAGTTTAAACGGGCCCCCTTTAATTGAATCCAACAAAGTAGGCCCAATCTTATAAAACGTGAGCACCAAAAGGGAAAAAAGAAAAAAGAAAACAGAAAACATACATTACCAAGTCGAATCAGCCACACTATCAGGTAAAGATGTTTTTCCATTTAATATTAACGCTAAACAGTAAACTTCTTAGTACTATTTATTGTTGTGCGTTTGGGACATCGGGGTACATTCTTACTATTTGCTTTAAATGTTAATTATTATGCAGCAAAATTCTTGTTAAAATTGAACGGCAATATTTGGAAGATTTTAAATAATTCGTTGTAAGTTTATTTTTTTTTAAAGTATATAATTTATGTATATATTTTTGCTCTAGTATTAATAATTGTTTACCTGGATAAAAATTAACGTTGGCACTTTTTTATATAAAATAAAATATTTTTTTACTAAAGATAGAGAGATTCGAATTTGTGATTTTTTAGGTGAGTATGGAGAGATTATACCGTTTGAATTATAATTCATTGGTATATAAAAAGTTGGAAATGTATTTAAAAAAAAAATACCGGTTTGAGTTCTTTATGATATTATAATTTATGAGGACTCTTTGGATAAACAACTATTAAGCACATTTGTTAAAATTTATTGAATATGAAAATATGTTCTAATTAGTAAAAATTGAATATAAAAAGTGTCTATATATATATATATATGTAACAAATTTTAATTAATAATATATAATTAAAATTATACATTTTGAATGGATAGGAGGATTTAACTCATTCAATAGTGCATGTATCATTTTCTTTTTTAAAAAAAAAAAAACACAACACAACATGTCAAATTGTCAATCATCATGTAGGGCAAGGTTGCATCTTACAAATTGCAATAGTAATAAAACTGTAATGAAGAGACATTAGGTGTGTCCCACAAAGAAGGCAACAAATTATATAATATGGGTTTCTTTTGCTCTCTTTTTCCCTCTCTTCCAAAAAAGCTTTTTCCCCTCTCTCCATATTACTATTTGATTAGATTGACATGACTCCTCTGATGACCTATGTGTGTCTTTGCATGAATTCCAATTCTACAAAACGGTGTCGTCTTCTCTACCTTTTCAAATCCTTCCTACCACTAGCTAGTGTAGATAATTATGTTCAATACATTCATTTTATTAGCCTTAAAAATATTTTTTAAAACATTTATAAAATTTAGTTTCATTATAAACAATAAATTTTTATATAGAAAATTTTTCTAGTCAAACAGAATATTCTTTTCAGTGAAAATAAAAAGCACGAATTAATAATAGTAGAATTAATGAATTTTTTTATTTCTAACGATATTTTATCTATATTTCAGTATTATATCATTTTTCTTCTGAACCATTTTTCATGCATTTAGAAAATAAAAAGTGAAAAATGAAAGATTTCTCATTATCATATATGAAAGGCACAAGTCAGTTGTGAAAAAGCAAGAAGCCAATGTGTTTGAAGAGTGATAAACCAATGCAAAGATCCGAATATATATCATCACAAAAGGGAATATCACATGCATATGGCAATACAATACACTGATGGGTGATGATGATGATGATGATGGAGAGGTTTGGATGGACGGTTGATGTTTGATTCTTTTCAATCACAAACATAGCCAACACATATGCCACTATACTTACTCAAAGCCAAATCAAAGAAGAAAGGTAAATTGAATATTTGATTACCAAAAGGAACATACATGCTTTCATTTTTCACTTTAATTTGCTTTATCACATGCCACTCAGTTTTACGATGTTCCCCATCAAACTCGTTGCAAATTAGTGTCCATTTGTGCTTGTTTAGTGGTAAACATTAGCAATAGTAGAGTTTTTAATTAAAAAAAAACACAATGTTTTGTCTAATAAAGTTAAGCATAGAAAAATATCATTATTATTATGAATTTAATTTTGATGCACTATTAGTATAAAATAATTTTACATGTATAGTTAATTACGTAACGTCACATCAACAAAAATAATTATCTTTCATATTAATCATCTAAATAGTCATTTCAAAGAACGAATGTATATGATTTAACGATTATATATTTTACAGTACATTAAAATTAAATTCTTATTATTATTTGCTAATGTATGTTTCAACAAAAATTACTAGCTAGACCGCGTTCTATATTTTTGTTGGCTAATCTTTCTCTCAAGTATCTAATTACATAACTTACAAGATCTAAGATTAAGGTACATTAGAAAGCAAACTAACCCTAATCCCTAAAAAAATTAATGTTGAAACCCTAAAAGAAGATATATAAACCAAGCTTAGCTTGTTTGGTTTATAATTTGTAAAACACATAGTTTGGTTTAATTAGAGTAACTTTTGCTTTCTTACACATAAGTTTTAAACTGTATGTAACACAACGTAATTTTATCAAATTATACATATTAAAACAAACTAAAATTTAATTCAAAACATTATATATAATATGCATACACAATAAGAATGTGTGCTAGAAAAACTATATATGGAAAAATTGGTTCAAATTTAGGCCACATTTTGAGAATATGCATCAAATCTATTAAGACAAGCCCTACCCTAGTTCTTACAGCACATTCCGGGCATCACAATTTGATCTGTCTACTATTTTTCAATAGAAAATGGTTTTTTTTTTTTTATTATTAGATAACTTTCATAAATTTATGATGTCGTCACCATTGTATTTTAGAATAAACTGTAAATTCCATTTAATAAAATGAGAGCCAAAGGCTAAAATTTTTATATATAAATACTTTTAACGTGAAATATAAAAATATTTTATTATTTTAGTGTTCTATATAGTTATGGTGATAGCATAAAACGTTTTGTAATAAAAAAAATTTTAAATTATAAAAAAGTAAAATGTTACTAATATTTTGTAATAAAAAATATTATTTTAATTGAAAAACACAAAACGTCATTGACGTTTTGTAAATAAGCATAGTAATGTTTAACAAACAATTTAGTTCATGATAAAGGATTTCACTTCTAATAAAATAATATTAAAAAGAAAAAGTTCGAGAGCCAAATTCTATCTAATAATAATAAATTTTAATACAATAATTACATAAAAAAAACTTAGCATTATTCTACATTCCTCTTATCGTAGTTATGTTTAATTTAATCTTTTAGATTAGAGAAATATCATATTTATTCTCTAACAACTAATATCTTGTTGACGGTCATATATAGTGGATTTTACATAAAGAGGTATAGTTGTGTTGAAAAGTAGAGATACAATGGATTAAGATTTTTAATTATATTTTTATTTTTAAGTTTTTATGAAAAAATAAAAATAAAAGATATTTCTTTATTTTTTATTATTTGTTGCAAAAAATTTAAAATAAAAGTATAAATAAATAGATCCTATTAGGGTTTTAATTTCAAAATAATAATTTAATTACTACATTTTATAATCATAAATCAAATTAATCTCTTATACAAATTATATTTTAACGTTGTTAATAAAATAAGATGTCAACATATGAATAATTAAGTGTTATATATGTATTACAAAATTACAAATGAGCAAAATATTTTTTTCGATATGTGATATATAGGGCAAAAAAACAGAAATAAACCAAGGAAGAAAATAATTTACGTGAATAAGCCAAAACGAAAACTACTTCATGAATCCACCAATGCACGTTTATATGTAGTTCGAATCAGTTTGGTTCGAACTCCATTTTTACATAATTCGAACCAACTTGGTTCGAATTACACACAAACACACGCACACACTAATTCGAACCAGCTTGGTTCGAATTACACACAGTAATTTATGGTATAATTCGAATTATGCTGTTAAAAAATTAATAATTTATTAAAAAAATTTATTAAAAAAATTATTAAAAAAATTAATAATTTAAAAATTAAAAAAATATATATTTTATTTCATACGTTAAAAAAAAGCTAACAAAATATTTAATTATGGGACTTCTTTAAAATATTAATGAGCTATCAATTCGAATTTCATACGATACTTTTCTGTCTATTTTTAATAGCTCATGAATATTTTTTAATAAATTTTTTTAATAATTTTTTTTAAATTATACTACAAAAAAATTTTATCCTATGCAAAACAATTTAAAAAAAATGGCTTAAAAAAGGTTAGGATTACTATAAAAATTTGTAATGTTCTAATAACTGAGGTAAATACATGCATGTACTCAAATTTTAAATAAAATATTCTACATAGTCAATAATAATTTAGAAATAAAAGAAAATATTTTATTCCATACAAAATAATTAAAAAATATATTTTATTCTATACAAAATAATTTTAAAAAATGGCTTAAAAGATGTTATGAGTACTATAAAAGTTTGTAATATTCTAATGATTTAGGTAAATACATGATAAAAATATTTTTTCTTTAATTTCTAAATTATTAGTGACTATGTAGAGTATTTCTTTAATGTCCTAAGTCATTAGGACATTACAAATTTTTATAGTACTTCTAACATTTTTTAAGCCATTTTTTAAATTATTTTGCATAGAATAAAATATTTTTTTGTGGTATAATTTAAATAAATTTATTAAAAAATATTCATGAGCTATCAAGAATGGGCAGAAGAGTATTGTATAGAATTCGAATTGCTCACCATATAATTTGAATCAGAGTGATTCGAACATCCCCATGCGTAATTTGAATCATGTAATATGTCACCATATAATTTAAATAATTTTATTAAAAAATTATCATGAATATTTTTAAATTTGTAAAAATTTGTATAAAAATTTGTAATGTCCTAATGACTTAGGACATTAAAGAAATACTCCACATAGTCACTAATAATTTAGAAATTAAAGAAAAAATATTTTTATCATGTATTTACCTAAATCACTAGAATATTACAAACTTTTATAGTACTCATAACATCTTTTAAGCCATTTTTTAAAATTATTTTGTATAGAATAAAATATATTTTTTAATTATTTTGTATGGAATAAAATATTTTCTTTCGTTTCTAAATTATTATTGACTATGTAGAGTATTTTATTTAAAATTTGAGTACATGCATGTATTTACCTAAGTTATTAGAATATTACAAATTTTCATAGTACTTTTAACATTTATAAGCCATTTTTTTTAAATTGTTTTGCATAGGATAAAATATTTTTTGTAGTATAATTTAAAAAATTTTATTAAAAAAATTTATTAAAAAATATTCATGAGCTATTAAAAATGGACAGAAAAGTATTGTATGGAATTTGAATTGATAGCTCATTAATATTTTAAAGAAGTCTCGTAATTAAATATTTTGTTAGCTTTTTTTAACATATGAAATAAAATATATATTTTTTAATTTTTAAATTATTAATTTTTTAATAAATTTTTTAATAAAATTTTTTAATAAATTATTAATGTTTTAACAACATTATTCGAATTATACCATAAATTACTGTGTGTAATTCGAACCAAGCTAGTTCGAATTAGTGTGTGCGTGTGTTTGTGTGTAATTCAAACCAAGCTGGTTCGAATTAGTGTGTGCGTGTGTTTGTGTATAATTCGAACTAAACTGGTTCGAACTACATATAAACATGCATTGGTGGATTCATGAAGGAGTTTTGGTTTTGGCTTAAATTTTTGTATTGTATTTACTGTAAAATATATATAATTAAATTATGTATCATTGTTATGTTTGATTTATAATAAATATGAAGATTGAAAAGTATATTTAGAATTAAAATTAAATAAAAATATTTAAAAAAATATTATTATAATTTCAATTTTTGTATCTAAAAATTTTAATTTTTTGTATTTTTACTTTCTAAAAATACTAAAAAGATTGAACTTTTGTGTCTCAAAATTTAAATTTAAATTTTAATCTTTAATCATTAAACACAACACATAATTTTAGTCCTCCAATAATCTTAATTTTAATCCCAAAAAATAAGCACAACCTAACTGACAATGTTAGTATTTCATGTGATACTTAATATAGGTCAAATTTAATTTGTGAGAGAGCCTATAAATTGATTCATGGTTTTTAAAACTATGGATTAAGTTTATCAAGTAGAATGCTCGAAAATCAAATTAATGAATGGACATAGGAAATTTGTTCATATTATGAGATGATTAACATGCACAGTGTGACATAGCAAGAGCAATACATGTGTAGAGTAGTTGTCTGCAAGAAATGAGTTATATGAAAAATGCTATTTGTCAAACTATCAACAGTAGTAGTACACATACATGAACAGTGCTATTCCAAAGACCAATGCAAGGCAAGGAACCTGAGACTAAGATAGTGTGAGATTGTGACTTTTATAACTGCGTTTGAAATAAAGACCAGCAGATAGAGATTAGAAAACAAAAATTAAAAAAATAGATTAAATTATATTTAATATAAAAATATATAAAATTAAATTATATTTTAATATTATATTATATTTATAATATTAAAAGAATTAGAATTTTATATTTTAAAATTAAAATTTTAATTCCGATCTCAATTCACAGAATATAATACTGATACCACTTTTTTTCGTATCTATAGCGTTTGTTTTGAAGTATTGAGACAGAAATTGAGAAATCGAAATTCAGTATTATGTTTGTTAATTCAGAGATTGGTACTAAAATTTTTATTTCTATTTTCAAAATTTTAGTATTTCAGTACTTCCAAAATGTAAGGACACAGGGAACTAAAATTTGTAGAGATAGAGACCGAAACTTTAATAACATTTTATACCTAAAATACTCTCATTTTAATTAATTAATTCCAATTTTATCCTTTGTGCAAATTAAATTATAATTTAATTCTTCTTTCAATTTCTATCTCTTATTTTGCACCAAACAGAATATTAAGATTTATTTAAATCTCTGTCTTTTAGTCTCCGTCTTTCTATCTCTGTCTCTCCACCAAAATGTTAGCCTTGTGTTTGTTTATAGAGACGAGACACTGAGACAGAGAAAAAAACTATGTTTGATAGATGAAACATAAATAGAAATATTATGTCTCTAGACACTAAATTAATATATTTTGTATCTATCTCGACAAAAAAGACACATAGATATTATAAGAGACACAATTTATTTTTCACTTTTTCTTTTATTATTCTTGCTAATTTTTTATAATTATATTTTTTTTCAAATTTTTTAAAAAAATGAGAATAAATTAAATTTTTATAATTTGTTCTAATTTATAATCAAATAAAATACAGGAACACAAAATTTTGTATTTTTATTTTTTATGTCTTATTTTTAGTATCTTATCTTATTCGTGTTGGATTTAAATTTTCTAAAGTTTGAATTTTACTTTAGAGAATAAAGTGTAATCTCTTACTATTTATTTTATAAGTGGGACCAAGAATAAATATGAGATAAAAATTATTCAAAGATAAAAAATTACACTTTATCCTCTAAAACACAAATTTAAAATTTAGAGGATCTAAACTCTATCGTGTTATCTGAAACAAACACCATCTAAACAAAGACTAGCTTGTAGCACACACAAGACAAGACATAAGACATAGATGAATGAGTATGTGTATGAGTATGTATGTAGATGTATGGTGATTTCATTGGGAAGGAAAACTGAGTGTGTTGTTGCAGAGACACACGTTATCCCTGTGTTGTAGCCCCCCTCTCTGTCCGCACCCTCCTCTCTTCACAAAACACAAACTCTCAGTCATATAAACAACCCACTGTTCACCCCTCTCTGTTCCTATCCATTTTCCAATGAACCCCTCCTCCCCTTCTCTCTCCAGTACTCTTTCTTCTTTTTTTATTGACAGAGCCAACAGAACTAGTCCTTAAAAAACACGGGTGGTGTCCATAATTTAGGGTATGTTGGATTTTTGTAGGAATAAACTGAAATAATTAATTTGTTTCAACCTTCATTTGCGGGAGTCCTTTCTGATCTCATCTTATCTGATCTCTGATCTCCCACAATTATATGCAGCAAAAAGCCACCTACTATTATTTTATTATTATTATTATTTGTTTTATTATAATGAAAATGGTTTGCTTATTATTATTATTTATTGTTAACTGATGATGCAAGATTTGTTTGATTGAGAGTAGGGTTTCTTAGCTTCTTCTGCTTCTGCTACTACTTCTTCAATGGACATGATGATGAATATTGACGAATCCAACAACAACAACAACAACAACATGATGAGTAGTGATAGTAATAAGTTTCTTTCGTCTATTATGGCTACTGTCATCAACAAGAACACCAACAATTCTTCTTCTTCTTCACCTTCTACCTTCAACATGCCTCATCATCATAACTATACCAGCCACCACCAGCAACAACAACAAACCGCCACAAACACCAACAGCAACGCCGCCGGAAGTAGTAGTCTACAAGTTAGGGATAAGATCATGGCACATCCTCTCTTCCCTCGTCTCTTATCTTCTTACCTTAATTGCTTGAAGGTCATCATCATCATCATCATCATCAATATATCAATACTATTCTTATAACAAACTACATATGTTCTTTTTTTCTCATAATGTTATTATTATTAATTTAATTTGATGGTATGAAAGGTTGGAGCACCTCCAGAAGTGGTGGGTAGGTTAGAGGAGTTATGTGGAAAGTGTTCATCATCATCATCATCAAGAAGATCAGATAGTAATTCATGCATAGGTGAAGATCCAGGGCTTGATCAGTTCATGGAGGCATATTGTGAGATGCTCATTAAATATGAGCAAGAGATTTCTAAACCCTTCAAAGAAGCCATGCTCTTCTTCTCAACAATTGATTCCCAGCTTAAGGCCCTTTCTCTTTCACCACATTTTGGTATATCCATAAACATTCATTAATTCAATTACCCTTTTAATTAAACAATATCTAAAGTTTCTTTACATAACATAACATCCATAATTATATATTTATTTTATTTAAAATAATAATTAATAAGTCTTAATAATTAATAAGTCTTAAATAAGCCAAGAAGCAATAGCTTAAATGGTATAGTCTCTCCATACTCAATTAAGAGGATGTGGATTCGAGTCTCTATATTTTCGGTAAAAAAAAAAAAAAAAAAAGTCTTAAATAAGACAATTTTGGAATGTTTGGACTGGTTTTTTATTTTTTATTGTCTTTGATAATATATATGATCATCATGTGTGACCTATTGAAAAGAAAGAGACAGAAAAGAAAACCCTAGAAATTAACCCTCCTTTGATAGTTATGCCCATTTAGCCATGGGAATTGAATCTTCAGAAGAAGTGTCCTTCATAGTTTATAATTAAATTAGTTGGTATTAAATGTTAAATATTAAAAATTGTTGGCAAATAGAAAAAGTAATAATTATATATATACACATATAAACCACTTGGGGAAAAAAAATTAATACTAAGGAAAATAGGAAATGATTGTTTCATATATATCTAAAGAATGTTTACGAAAATAAATGATAGATTGTGATGATATATATAATATTTTCATTTAAAAATGTTCATTTGAATATCTCTTGAATGAGTTGGATACCAGTCAAATGATCATTCTCATCATAAATAGTGTCATTAGAGTTTTACATGAACTTGATTAAAAGTTCGAATCAATTATTTAATGGGTCCAATGTGTTTGAAAAATTGTATTTTCCCCCTTTTTAGTTATTATTCAAATGATGAAAAATTTATTCTTAATGCTTCCCAATTAAGTGATCAATTCATCATAATTTTCGTTTGGTCATGGTTTGCCCCATTGTTATTAGTGCTTATTTCTTCTTTTTAATTGTTTCTTCACTTCATTTAAATATGTAAATGATTTTGTCTTGGTCAAATTAAAGTCCTTTAAGGAGTAGTTGATAGAAAAAGGAAACTTCTTGTCTTGTTTTCTCTTGTCATGTGTTTCTTTTATCAAATTGTTCCCTATGCAGTAGTTTAATTTGTTAGTTTCTCAAATTAATTGAATCTGTCACTACTGTTTTTTATGTGTGGTTATTTTTCATTCTTTTCATCTCTTTCTGTATGCACTTTAATTTATCAATGGTCTTGAATAGTTTTTATTTATTTATTTATTTATTTATGTAACAATAGCTTCTTTTTTGAAATTGACTAAGTGTGATTAGATCATTGATTAGATGCATTAATCAGGCTTTTAGCAAAAGGTTATTGTCTTTTGTAAGTGTTGACATTCTTAATGAAGACTTGCAAGTCACTTTTGCCATGTTATGTAAGTCTAACTTAACTTAATAAAGAAAATGCTAATCAAATCTCTTTTGACATTTTTTTTTTTTATTTTTTCCCCACTTGGTGACCACTCTTGGCATATGATTAATGATTGTCATATAATCTTTAGGTAATCTTAGATGTTTTTGGATAATTCAAGGAAAATTCCTACTTAATTACATAACTAATACAATGCACCGTCTTTCAGATATACTAGAGCATGCTTAATTTTAAAGAACATTCTTAACCCCTCATTTTTTTTATAATATTTAGTCATTATATTAAAAAAAATACTTGAATAAAGTAATGAGTGTATCTGGAGTACATATTAAATGTGTATCAAAATTTTACATTTATATATTAAAAAAGTTTTACACTATCATTTAATTAAATTCATTTATTCAGATAATTTTTTAAATAATAAATTTGCAAATTAGTTATTTTTGATAATGTGACAATTTACTATTAAATATTTATGTAAAATTATTTTACACATGATTTGTGAATGAAAATTAAATTATATATATATAGTCTTCCTTGGCTAATGATATAATATTTTGTGATATATGTCATGCTATATATATAGACACATATAGTCAATAATGATAGGGACTAGCAAGTGCATGCAATTTTAATTAATTACTTGGTGTGACATATTCTACCTGCAACATTTATTGAAGGTTTTTAATATTATTCCATATTGTTGTGGTAATTTTATTTGAAAGGTACTAATCATCAAAGTGAATCATCATCATCTTTACTACAAAATGAGGTTGATGTGCTTGATGAGAACAACAACAATAATAGGAACATGGATACAAGTCAAGCTGAAGAAGACAGGGAACTAAAGATCCAGCTTCTGAAGAAGTACAGTGGATATCTTGGTGGACTCAAGAAGGAGTTTCTCAAGAAGAAAAAGAATGGAAAGTTGCCAAAAGAAGCTCGCCAGCAGCTTCTTGATTGGTGGAACAGACATTACAAATGGCCTTATCCTTCGGTATGTGTATATATGTCACAACTTTCTTAATAACTTTTTTTTTTTGGTGACTTCTTTCTTAATAACTTGAATAAACCATTTTACATCTTTACATCTCTCTACATATATAGTTTATGGATAGGTTTAATTACTTTGTCGGCCCTATAGTTTTACTAATTAGGACTCTATATTTTTTTTTTCTTTTTGATTGAGTCCTTATACGATATCAAAATTTGTAATCAAGTCCCTGAAATGACAAAACGTTAGAATTAACGGAATATTCTGTTAAATAAAATGAATATGCCTAACATTTAACCGAATATTATGTATAGTTTAATAGAATATTCTGTTAATTTCAACGTTTTTGTCACGGTAGATACTTAGTTACAAAATCTGATATGGTATAGAACCCAATTAAAAAGAAAAAAAAAGTATACGGATCTAATTAATTAAAAATTAGGTAAAACTATAGGGATCGACGGAGTAATTAAACCTTATGGATATTGAGAATAGAGATGTAGATACAAAATATTTGGTGATGGTGTATACAATGCGATTTGATGTCTTTTTAAGTAGTTATTTTAGCTTATGTATAATACACTATTGATTGTCTGTCTAAAACTAACTTTTTTATACTCGTATAGCTAGTATGAAAATTTAATTCTTTCTTTGTGAGAAATTTTTACTAAAAAATTTGTTACATTTATTTGTCACTAAAAATTTTTTGGTATAGTATACTAAATGATATGTGCCACATTTTTTACTTGATGTTCCTTTGCAAGAAGATATAACATTATTTGAGATCATATTACATACTCTCTTTTATTCCAAATAATTATTTAGATAAATTGCTACATTAATAAACGTAATAATGTGCTTAGATTCAGATACAATACTTTTAAATGGTTTACACTGTCAATGTATCAAAATTAAATTCGAGAGTAATATAATTAAGCGTGATGTTGATACAGGAATCCCAGAAACAGGCACTAGCAGAATCAACAGGGCTAGATTTGAAGCAGATAAACAATTGGTTCATCAATCAGAGGAAACGCCATTGGAAGCCTTCTGAGGACATGCAATTTGCTGTTATGGATGCAACTAACCACTACATGGAAACTATCATGTGCAAGCCATTTCCCATGGATACCATGCCTATTCTATTTTAAGTTTTTAACTATGCAAATGCATATGCTATATATGTATAATATATAGTATTTATAGCTTGTATGAACTTTTAACTGTTGAGCTGAAACCCTTTTTAGATTTCAAGTTACCTTAGGTCTTGAAGCTGCTTTAATTATGAAGCTAAGCATGCAAGTTTCCCTATTATATATATGTATCCTTCAATCTCTTGAAGTGTTAGTTATATAGCCTCTTGAATTTTTTGTGGAACATTAAGGAGACTTTTAATTTGTATGATGATCTATTTATTTAATTAGTCAATTGCAGAAGTAGAAATTGTTTTAACATTTATCTTGCTAGGTCAAAGGATCCATAGTCTTGCATGATTATTTATCATGCATAATTAGAATTTAGTAAAGTGAAAACAATAGGCTATATTTATATCCCAATATAAAGAGAGATTTTTGAAATAAATCATTATCAAAACATATGGAAGCTAAGCTTGCATTGCCTCTCGTGCTGAACAATTTAGGGTTTTGATGGAAATGTTATGGTGTATGTTTTGTTTACATACCTTAACAGTGTAAGTGTATTATCATGTTTTTTAAACCTTCCTCAGATAAATTATATTATTGATTAGGTGATTATTATAGTGTTTAAAAGTGTTTGTCTAATTTATTAAAAAGAATTAAAAATTAATATTTAATTTTAAAAGTATAAAAGTAAATAATTATTAAATATTCAAAATTTATTATAAAAAGTAAGTTAGACAGAAGTTAAGCATCAAATTATAGGTACTATAAAATTCACCTATTGATTATGCGCAATTCATACCATAATAAGTTAAAAGCAGTGTTAAAAGTTAACCTATCTAGAATCCAAGCTTTCTCCACAAATTACACCATCATCATTTGAAGCAATTCTCTTTCAAAATCCAGCGTAATTTGCTATGGGCCCATCATCACTAGTTATAGTATGGTCCATATATATATATACCTTAACTAAAATTTATCCTTTTATATGTTCAAAAGTAGTGGGCTTTTTGAATAAAAAAGAGTAGTGGGCTTTTAGGCCCCATTTTAATTACCAAAAAAAATGTTCAAGAGTAGTTATGTATTAATTCTTTTTTAAAAGAGCACGTTTGTTTTTATTCCAAATAATCACAGTTAGTATGAATAAATTTTCATCTTATTTTTCGTAAGAAAAACGAATTTGTAGAAGTATTTTTTAAACCAAAGAAAAAAAAACCCTATACTATTATTAGTTATTGGGCCAAAAGATACCCTTTTTTTGTCCAGCCCAATCTGATTCGTCACTACGATCTATTATAAAAACCGAAAAAGAAAGTTGTTCGTTTCTTTCCAAAATTGTACGTTATGACTATTGTACCCTTGTGTCTTCGGAAATTTACAATCTTGTCCCAACCTTTGAAAAGCAGGGTTCATCTTCTTCTAGACGAGTTATGCAGCTGCCACTTCCAGCTTTGCACCTTAGTGCTGCTACTTCCATCTCCATCGCCATCTCCACTCAACTTTCAGGTCAGTTTCTCTCTCTTTCCCCCATGCTAGGTTCGATGTAGTTTTGTATGCGGATGGTAGGGTTTCTTTATGAATGCAAATTTTGGGTCTTTTTTCAATTAGTTGTATCAAAACTTGGAAGATTATAGGTTACAGTAATGAAATCTCAGTAAAATTCGTCCTCAGTGGATCAAAACTCATCACATTCTCAAGTTCTCAGTGTGCTATTAGCTGCAGAATTATTATATGTGCCTCCTTTCCGAGCCTCTTCCTCCTCTCTTCTGTCTTCTGTGTTCTATTATTGCTGGGATCTGTATATATGTTAGTTTGTTAATTAGAGCACATTTTGGCAAACTATATTAGGGAAATTAACTATTTTTTTTTTTAATTTGATATCATATTTGCAAACCTGCTGGATCTAAAGGAATTAAATAAAAAAGGGGACTCATAGCATTGTAGTTTTCCTGGTCAATTATATTGATCTTGATCCTTGATTACCCAATTAGTTATTTGTTATGGTTTTCATGCTATATGCACTAAGGTTTTTTGAATGATTTTGATAAATTCTAGTCTTTTATGCACATTTTTGTTACTTATTTGTGTGAATTTGTAACCAATTAAGCTGCCATTTTATCTAGTTAAAGAGATATAATTACAATCGAATTCAAAATAATCATTTTTTTTCTTCCCTTATATCAATTGAATGCCTTCAAGTTTTGTTTGAATGTAACTTAACTACCTTTATGCTTGTAATGTCAAATTTGGAGATCATGTTAGAAGAAACGGTTACATGCACTTGATTCATACTTATTGCAGTTCTGACGTCAACTTGAAGTCATGAACGCATTCAAGGCATACAAGGCATGCGTCCCGATTGCTTGGAGCCCCAATATTTATATAACTCTGGTGAGAGGTATTCCTGGAACCAGGAGGCTCCATAGACGCACTTTGGAAGCACTACGCCTGCGCAAATGCAATCGAACTGTCATGCGATGGAACACACCTACTGTTAGGGGAATGCTCCAGCAGGTTCTAAGTTAATCTCTATAGGAGTCCATTCTCTTTTCAAAATGCACTTGTTACTCTGTATGCTAACATTGATAGGCTTCATAATCCATATAGGTCAAGAGGTTGGTTGTTATCGAGACAGAGGAAATGTACAAGGCACGCAAACAGAAGGAAGAAGCGCACCAGGCTCTGCGTCCTCCATTGATAATTAGTCATCAACCAGCTTCATCAGCTACTGGTTCTTTATAATAAGGCTTCTGTTTTTCTTTAGAGATATCATCATCTTGGTACTTAAACTATCAATGTGCAAGTTAAAAGCTTGGTTTTGGTTACCAAGTGATTCAATGGATCAATCCTTACTCTGAAGATCATGTTTTAATTATTTAGCTCTATAGGTGGAAATTCACATACAGTTGTCTTCATGTGAAGTTGCTGGTTAAAAACCATTAGATAATTTGACATGTTCGACTAAATTATTATATAACGGCTTTCAACTTTCAACTTCCCATGAAAAAAACTGCATATGAGTGTTCACCGCAATTTTGTAGTCTTTTTAACATTAGTCAAATTCATGCCTCGTATGTATGAAACATGGCTAGAAAGGGGTTCAATGGTTTTATTCATTTTCTATATGATTATCACTTTTGGAACATAACATAAAATGCAGCTTGAGCATTTGATATATATTTCACAATACATAAAAGTATATGAAAATTGATATAGTTCAAACGAATATTGTGCAAAAAATGTTCTGCAAATCACTCAAATTAACAAAACATGGTGTTCTTGCACACTATACATATGGGGCCAAATAAATTGACCAACTATTTTAAAGAATATATACATATATGCCCTAGGCTTCTTCCTTTCCATCAACACCAATGATCACATCATTTGCACTCACCAGTTCCTTTTCTCCACTGTCATTATTAGGCTTCATGTTGTTCTGAACTTTGTATTGATGCCTCATTGCCAAGACAACGAAGAGTATGAAATTCAATGCTCCTAGTATAGCCAGCATCCAATAGAAATAGTCCAATTTGCCCTTGTTCATGTTGCTCTTGAGCCATTTTTTATTAGTTACCTTGTCCACTATTGACACCAATAAGCTGCTAACAAAGAACCCCATTGAGAGGGTAGTTAGAAAAAAACCAGTGCTGAGAGATTTCATCCTCTCCGGTGCCTCCCTGATGAAAAACTCGAGTTGTCCTACATAGGCAAATGCTTCGCCGGCACCTACGAGAAAAAACTGAGGGACTAGCCAGAACGCGCTTATAATAGTGTTATTCTTAACAGCATTCTCCCTTCGTTCTCTCTCAATGTTTGCCGAAACCACCATGGCGCAGATGGAGAAAACGAGTCCAATTCCAACCCTCTGAAGACTTGTGAGCCCTTGGGTGTTGTGAGTGAGTTTCCGAGCCAATGGCACGGTGAGTTTCTCGTTCAGGGAAGTGAAAAGGAGAATGGTGATGAAGAGAAAAGCTGATAGTGATCCTGAAGGGACAACAAAAGAAGAAACTTTTCTGTCCATGAATGTAGCTTGCTCTATGGTGAAGGTGTTCATTTGGGAATAAATTGTCCAGAAGAGAATGCATGTTGACCAAATGGGGATGAGCTTAATTACCATCTTAACCTCCTCAACCTCAGTTACTGTTGAAACTAACCATACATCGTTCTTGTTTTCATCTTTTGAACAGTTCTCATCTAGGATAGCAGCTTTGTCAAGGAACCTATTAAACAGAGCCATGCAGTTAAAATCCATAATTTGATTCAAGGTTGTAATTTAGCTCATTGTCACAAGAGCTTTAAATCTTTCATTTTTGTTCAAAATACGTAGAAATATATAGTTTTTCTTTTCACCCAAAATCAACTATGCTTTAAGAGTGATTGATAATTTGTAAAGATTTAAGAAGGATTGAACAAAAAACAACAGAACAAAAAGTTAAACTCACCTACTTAGTTAAGAAACATCTTACATCTACATCAAATAGGAAAACAGTTAAAGTGGTAATGAATCTTAGCTTGACATAAGATTACAAGGTGTGAAAAAAAAGTGGTCACATATGCAGATGTGCAAATAAGCTCTGTCTACGTGTAATTCTTTTTCCAACTTAAATTCCTCTTTTTATTTATTTATTTATTTGATCTAATGACTTGCCAATCAAAAATTGAAAAATATGTCCTTTTCTACAAGGACAACACATAGAAGACAATGAAAACACAACACATTTAAATTTTTAAAAACAAAAGTTTTTAATAGTCCCGTGATTATGAAAGTAACCACTATGTCTATCACAACCACAGACATTATATCATACAAATCTTTTCTAATTGGTGTGCAATAATTGAACAACAATATAAGCAAAAACAACCTCATGTCAAAATTTTACACGATTTAATCATGTCTAATCTTAGACCACACATGATTAAGTCGCGTAAAAATCCGACGTTAACTTATTCAAAACGATTTAAAACAACTGTAATTGCATACCTATATTTCTCTGTATATGGTACATTAGCTTCATGGTAGCCATTGAGAAAGCTAGGATCTGATGGCATAGAAAGATTCCTCTTGTTCCAAGCCAAAATCAAAACCCTCCATATAACAGTTAAAGGGCTACCTTGAGGCCTCTTGAATCTATAGAATGGTGTTCCACAAAGCAAAATAGCAACAGCAAGAACCATTGTCCCTGCTGAGATTCCATATCCCCAACTTCTTCCTACATTATCTTGGATATACACAAGAACCACCACAGCAAATAAGGATCCAATGCTGATGAAGAAGTAGAACCTATTGAAGAAAAAGATCATCTTCTTTTCCTCCTTAGGATCTGTGGTATCAAACTGATCCGATCCAAACCCGGAGACATTGGATTTTATTCCTCCTCCACCTAATGCTATGGTGTAAAGTGCTACAAATAGAAGAGCCAATTGTTTTCCACTGGCTTGAATGCATTCATGGTGTTGTTTTCTTACTTCATTGCATTGAGGAGGCCTCATTGAAGGAATGGCTGTTGCCACAGTTAACAAACACACTCCCTGCAATAATTATACAAAGTGTGGAATTTTTAGTTAATAATACACTTGATATTATTATATATTGTTCTTGTAACCATAACACAAGAAATTGAACATGAAACTAAGTTACCAGAGCAGCTATGGTTGCAGATATAGCAACAGTAATGTATCTGCCAAGTTTTGCATCAGCTAAGAAGCCACCAAGGAGGCCAAGAAGGTTGAGAGTTCCCATAAAATTGGTCAATATTGTAGCAGATTTTGCTGATGGAAGATTCAAAGTTCCAACCAAGTATGTCACCAAGTTCATAGATATTCCCATAACACATATTCTTTCAGCTAGTTCAGTTCCTGCATAGTGAAAAAAAGTATGCAAATTTAGAATTCAAATTAGGACTCAAATTTCTTTGGATTGAAAAAAAAGAAGAAAAAAAAAAGGTACCTAAGATGAGCCCTGCTGCTAGCCATCCTCCGGTTTTCGACTTATCTGCCGGGTAGCCTCGAAAATCGAGTGCCGGAATGCCTTCAGAACCTTCTTTCTCACCATGGTTTGCAGCAAGAACCTATCATAAGAAGTAGAAAGATGCAAAAAGATAGAAATTAAACCATCATGAAGGTACTATACTGAATTACTGACATAAATTCTTGAGAATCAAGTTACTATATACCATGTCTTTATCTTTGTTAGAGAATCCTACAATGAAATTTCAGCTCCAACAAGATGATTGAAGAGAAGAAAAACTGTGAAAAATGTTTTTCTTTTGATAAGATGTTATATGCTGAAGGGTAACTCAATAATTTTTTGGCTCCACTTTTTGATGTGATATTGAGAAATGAATATGCATATACTTTGTGTCCTTATGTTTTGGAGTTACATATATAGGGCTATAAAAGCTGTGTTACTTTGGCCATACATGACTTATTGATAACAAGTAACAGGACTTGAAAAGTGATAGGATTTGCATTCTTAACTTGCCACCTTAAAGTAACGGTTATCATGAACAATGTGGAATCATATATACATATAGATTCCCTATAATAAAAGGCATCTTATTAGTAGCTTCATTAATTACCAATAATCAATATACCTGTTGTTCAGTCTTGTTCACTCTTATTTATCTTTGTTTTTGTACCTGATTTAATTTGGAAAATTCTAATTCACCAACTATCAACCGGGATAAAATCAGAATTTTTTTTAGTCAAAATTAAAAATTCAAATTTTAGTCAGAGAATAAATGAATAATTTAACCATCTTTAATTACTAATACAATTATTTAAGAGTATTTTTAATGCTAATTCTAATTTTAGTTTTATTTTGGATCCTACAAAAATATTTGTAGGATCATGTCATAAATAGTGATTTACAATTAAAAGTAAAACTTGCTCCTCTAATGTTTAATTTTAGTTTATTTAAAATTTTATATTATTTTTAATTATTTTATCAATATAATTATACGAGTGTCAAAATTTTATTAGTTCTTCATCAAAATGATACCGTATCTCTAAGGTGATACTAATTTTATTTTATAAATCAATTTCAATACATATTTCAATTATAAATCAATTTATTTTTTTAAAGTACCAAAAATGATACTTTAAAAATACTCTATTAGAGATGTTCTAAAGTTCTAGTATTTCTGTTTAAAAATCTTGTGTTACTAATTTCAATTTATTCTTCTTGATGTAGTAATCATAATGATCATGCGTTATGATTGATGAATAATTGAATGTAGGTGTATTAATCTGCAGCTAACACATGATATCAACTTTATCTAAGATAAAGTTATTTTAAAGTGAGAGAGTGAATGAGTGTTCATTCTTTGATCAACAAAGTATGCTTTTATTAACAAGAATGAAAAATCTTAGTCTAGAGATAAGTCCATTTTAGAAGTAAATATTAAATTGTTAAAGTTAAATATACATAATAAATAATATACAAATAATATATTTATAGTCATTTTTTTATTTTTATTAAAATATACCGAATAAATAAATTAAAGTAATTAGATTTCACATAGCTGTAAAAAAATAACATAATTTAAAAAAAAAAATCATATACAAGTAATATTTTTTAAGAAAATTGAATCAGATAACTAAAATGTTTCATTTCAATATATATTACAACTCTATTTTTGAGTTAATTATTAGAAGAATAAATTACATGTTATAATTAGTAAAACATAATAATTAGAAGATGAATTGTGAACTATTATGAGTTATGAAAACGATTATCTAGAGACAAATTATTAAACTTTATTATTTAGTAGTAATAGTAATTAATAAATAGATTTAGCTAATATGTATTTTACTAAAAGTACTTGATAAATTTACTATTAGTGAAATATTTTAAATATTTATTTAATAAATACAAAACAAATACATTAAAAACTTAAATTTTTTTATATTTTTAATAAAAAAAATTTAATTTATAAACTTATAAATAAACCCTTAATATGTTCAGGAAAAAGCCTTTAATTTGCGCCGCTAAAATTAAAAGAGGGTTTTAGTTTTTCAGACTCAGAGACTTGGTTATGCCTTTCATTAATATTCATACATCATATTGGCTTTCCTACAAAGCAAATTAAGAGCATTGTGGTTTAATACTTTAATTATTTTGTTGGTGGAAATAATTAACATAATAAATTTGTTAGTTAGTAGTAATAGTAATTAATAAATTTGAGGAAGAAGTCTTTAATTTGCGCCGCTAAAATTAAAAGAGGGTTTTGATTTTTCAAAACAAAAAATTTGGTAATACCGTCCATTATTATTGATCCATTCTATTGGCTTTCCTACTAAGCAAATTAAAAGCATCGTGGTTTAATTAATGATCTTGTTTGGTTCATAAATTGTGAACTCTTATCAAATTGAAGCGTTCTGGCAATTTGCGTTGACAAATTGTAACCATTAATCTTAGACTAAGAAAGAGAAAAAAAAAAACACACTCTATTGAGTTAAATACTCCTCATAAAAAGTTAATTACCTTAGCTAATTAGTTCTCGTTCCGAGCTCAAAATTCTTCACTAATAATCTTCTCCTAAAAATTATTTAAAAAAAAAATCAGTAGATAATTTTTAGTGGACAGGGAAAATCTTGATTGAAACTCGGTATTTTTCACATATTTTAATTTATGTCAGAAAAATCATAGTTCTGTCCTGTCTTTTTCCCATAAATCTTTTTCTTTTTCTTTTTCTCCTCTTCTTCTTTTATTTACTTATTTATTATCTATTTTTCTTTTTTGTGGTCAGAATTTCCCCCTATGTTCCGTAAACTATTTTTGTATCTCTTATAACCAGTTATTCTTTTGAATAAGTATAATAAAAAAGATTTAAATTATTCATGGCAAAGAAACACATTTATCATCATTGTAAGCTAGCTCTTTATTATTATTATTTTTTTAATTTACGTAAATTGTTGTGTGCTGCGTATATGCATAGGCTACTAGCTTAGCCAATAAGAGAATAACTGCAAGAGAATGTCTCTCAGATTCTTCAGCCACATTGCATTTCCAAATATATATATATATATATATATATATATATATATATATATACGCAATTCTACACTACTCCTCTTCGTCTTATTTTCTTCTTTATCATAAACAAAATAATAATAATAACAATAATTAAATTTAATAATATTGCTGCTACTAATATATAGAAAATAGATATAATCATATTATTTAAAATTATATGTAGTTTGAATTAGATATAGTTTGAAGAAAATAGAAAAAAAAAACTTTACGCACGTATATTATTTAGTGTCCCTTATCTTTGCCGTTTGTTAAAAAAAGGACAGAGGCTAAATTGTAAAATTTATTATTATTACTATTATATAATATGATAGACAGCATTGGAAGCTTACTAGTGTTATTTGGTCAAGTTAAAATTACTCCGAAAGTTAGGCATAGGGGATTTAATTTGATTTTGCCAACAAATTTGTAGGGCCATGCATGCATCATATGTAACGTCCAAAATCTCATTTGTAATAAATCACACATATCATGCATTGTGGGTCCTACTTTAACTGTTTGTTTGGATGCTATATAATAATAATTTAATGTGCACACAAACACAGAGCGAAATTTTTATTTTTAATATCGGAGTGGTAATGGTATTTTTTTAAAATGTGGATTGTTAGGGTTATACTTAAATGTGGAATCGTTTAACTAGAGAAGTAGAAATTAGACTGTTCGATTTATTATAGGTATATAAATCGGACTGTCCGATTTGTGTTTAAAAAATTAAAAAATTTGAAGTACAGAAATCGAACCCTCTAATTTATATATTTTCCACAATTTTAAAAAATACCAAAAATTACAATATTAAAATATATCACCACTTCTACTTTCATAACCAAAAAAAATTAGCCACACAGTGCATACTCCCCTTAAGAATTTCTCATCATATATTATATTACTATTTATCATCATTTTCAATAATTGTTCAAATGGCCCTAAATATTGAAAGCCCCACACCCACTTGTTAATTTCGTGACCAAATGGGACTTCAGAATTGGCGCTGTACTTGATGTTAGATTTTGTCGGATTTATTTCAGAGAATATAATATCAACGTAATTTAAATATAGATCAATAACAATACGTATTTGTAGAAGAAATTCATATATGATATGGTACTTGCGAAAAGTCTATACCTCCATTATATATTGGTACTCAAAAACACACCTATTTAATCTCTATATATGGAGATGGCATAAGATAGATTTGTTAGTTATTAAAAAAATTAGATAAGAGTATAGATAATTTTTTTTCTTAAAATATGTATATATAATGTTTAAATTTTAACTAAAAAAATTTAAATCATATTTTATATTATTATCTTATCTTATTATGTACACCAATTATAAAATTTAATAAGAACTAATTAATAATGCATTATGGTATTCAAAACTCGAAATGAAATCTCAGTCGCTTCATATATTTATGGTATTCAACTTATTTTAATAAAGACAAAAGTCAACAATCAATTCGTTACGAAAAATTCTAAATCTTGAGACAAAAGGATAATGATTCTATCTTTTCATCATTTTCCTGAATATTTTTACAACATGTATAAATGAACCACCCACACGTATACAATAATCATATATTGATGAATTATGGTAAATTTGAGAAGCAAAATAAATTAGGTGACGTGTTAAATTATTTCTAGTGTCCAAACAACTTTGTTTACATGATTGTTGAAAGTGCTTATGAGTAATGAGTATATTTCTGATTTTAACTACTTTTGCTGGTCCAAATTGAAATGATAGGCGTGTGAAGAGTAGTGGGGTCTGTGGCATATGTCATATGGCATAATGCTTAGAAAAATATTTATTGCATGCACTTTAGTGTTTTACCCTCCAAATACCAGATCTTTAGGCAACTTTCTTTTTGGTCAGACAAATCTTGAACAGCTATAGCAACTCTAGAACATACTTCATTCATATCCTACTTTTATGATGATGGCAACGAAATATTTTCAGGTTTGCTTTGTAGTAGTTATGATTCTTATCAATAAAATACAATTTGTTAATAAACAAGTGAGATGATGTTTGTGAATCTTTCATATACTTTTATGATTATGATTTCTATAGCCCCTCTCTCTTTTTTCCATTGTTAATGTGAAATTGTAAACGGATTCAAAATGTTGAATTTCACTATTGAAAGAATGGGAAAATCCCTCTAAAGTAGGAAGATTAATACAATGATAGAGTAAAGGATTAATTATTATTAATTTTATTATTTTTATAATGTGTGAATTATAATATTTTGATTGAAAGTGTTAGTGTTGTAAGTGAGAAAGGGTAGCTATTAGCTACACTTGATATAATAGATGTGTGGTGTGACCCTTCTTACTATATATAGCAGAAAAAACTCTTGTAAACATACTTTCTAATACAATTCCAAAAGCATGTTCTCTTCTAATTTTATTTCTCTTAATGAAAATCTAATATGATATCAAGAGTTTCAAGATCAAGTTTTTGATCATGGCCTTCCTTATTTCTACTTCATCCTTAACAAAACAACCTCTCATTCCCATAGCTGAAAAGCTTGATGACACCAATTTCAATACATGGTGCCATCAAGCATGGTTCATAATTCAGAGTCTTTCAATGGAGACTCATCTTAATTGGGCTAATGCTCCTAATAGATTTGAACATGTAACGAAGTCTCTGCTTGCAGCAGCATCAAAAGTTGATGCAACTACCAAATCGGATTCTGTAAAAGATACTGCAACAGATCTGCTACAAGAAACTGAAGCATTCAAGATCTGAAAGCAAGATGATCTCTCCCTTACCACATGGCTCATGGCTTCAATGACTACATCATACAAGAACAAGATTGTTCATTGTGCCCGCTTCTGTGATGCGTGGACCACCATCATCACCTACTTCTCCTCAACATCCAAGACAAGAATTCAAAACTTGAAATCCCACTTAAAATGTGTCAAGAGCACAGGTACAGTTTATGATTATCTCTCCAAAATTCAAAAGCTAGTTGACTCCCTTTCTGCTATTGGGTATCAATTGGATAATGATGATCCATCAGTAATAGCTTGGATATGATCATACGCTTGATCAATTGGATGATGATGATCATATCAATTGGATGATGATGATCATATCAAGCATATCAATTGGGCACTTTCTCTGTTAGCGAGGCAGAAATGATTCTTCAAGCGTACGATGATATGCTTGATAGATTCAAGACTCCATCCTCATCAATTTTCGTGGCAAATTTCACACAAGCTTTCTTCCCGTCATCAACTAGAGGAATGGGTGCAATACGAGGTCGTGGTGGTAGTAGATCCTAAAGGGGTGGTCGGAGCTCATGGCAACCTCCAAGAATAAACTTCCAAATTTGTGGCAGAGTAGGTCATGCAACATGGAGCTGCTACCATCGCTTTGATCAGCAGTTCCAATTAAACCCAGCACGTCCTACTCCTTCACCACAATTTTCTTTTTCCAATACATGCCCTTCATCACCATCTGTCTCATTCCATCAGCCACAAGCATATATGTTTACAACATCCTCCATTGGAGACTCATCCTGGTATGCTGACTCAGGAGCATCTCATCATGTCACTGCCAATCCCAACAATTTGTTCTCTCATTCTCCAAGCAATCTTGATCATGAGCAACTTTTTGTAGGTAATGGTGCAGGTATTTCTATTCATAAATCAGGTTCCTCTTTTCTCGTTAATAAAAATAACAATCTTGGTTTTAAATTGACAAATCTATTATATATTCCAACAATCACACAAAATTTACTCAGTGTTTCGAAATTTGTCCAAAAAAATAGTGTTTTCTTTGAATTTTGGCCTTATCATTGTACCATTCGTGATCAGGTAACTCGGGCCCCTCTTCTTCAGGGAATCACTAAGAATGGCATCTATACATTTGATGATCTTTATATGCCAAAATCAGTTCCTCTGTCTGAAACCCAATTGCATAATAACTCTCATACTGCTGCTACAAAATTTTCTTCTTCTATAAATTTTCATTGTAATTTAAACAATTATAAGCTTAGTTTTAGGAATCATAATGCTGCTTTAACAGCAACTTGTACAAGTGTTCATGATGTAGAAATTTGGCACAAACGATTGGGCCACACTTTAATGAATAATCTCTTTCGTGTTCTTAAACAATGTGATATTCCTTTACCTACAAAACCACCTCATTCTAAAATTTGTGAAATCTACTCTATTTCTAAGATTCATACTTTACCTTTTAGTGATTCTAATACTACATATAATTATCCTCTAGAGTTAATCTTTGCTGACATATGGGGACCATCCCCTATTGCATCTAGAAATGGTATGAAATATTACATTAGTTTTGTAAATGCGTGTACTAAATATACATATATTTACTTGTTGACTAATAAGTCCCAAGCTCTTAATGCCCTTCAGAACTTTAAAAATCAAATGGAGATGATGACTGGACATAAATTAAAATCTTTGCAAACAGATAATGGAAGAGAATTTGTATGTGCTGTCTTCACTACCTTTTTAACTGATAATGGTATTAGACATAGACTCTCATGTCCATATACACATCAACAGCAGGGTAGTGTAGAGAGAAGACATAGAAGTGTAGTTGAGATTGGTCTTTTATTATTGGCAACAGCATCTCTTCCCATGTAATTTTGGGAAGATGCTTTTGCTACTGCTGTTCATATAATGAATAGACTACCTACTGTTGTTCTTGATTTTATGTCACCATTTGAAAAATTGCATAATCGAAAACCAGATTATAGTGCGTTAAAGGTGTTTGGGTGCACTTGTTTTTCATTTCTTCGACCATACAATAAGCATAAACTTGAATATCACTTTGAGAAATGTTTATTTTTAGGCTATGACACTAAATTTCATGGATATAAATGTATGAGTAAGTCTGGAAAAGTTTATATATCTCGCCATGTGATCTTTGATGAGTTGAGTTTTTCTTATCATGATTTGTTTCAAAATTCTTTTGCTCACATAACTAACACTGAATCTGTTCCTAGCTATATTACTGATGCTTATTACAGCTTACCCTCCACATTAAAGTCACCAAATACTACCATGACAAGTAACTTGCTCGCAAATCAAACTCAAACTGGTGGAACAAATTTGCAATCACCTACACCTACTAGTTTGCAGGACATTAGTATTACCCCTAACCCAGTTTTAGAGACTAATGTCTCTATGCATAGTGAAGTCCCTAGTCAGGGACTTGATCCCCCTCCAAGTCAGGTTCCTCATCTAACCACCAATACACACAATATGGTAACAAGATCAAAGGCGGGTATACACAAGCTAAAGGCCTATATTACACATATTGATATTGATCTTAAACAACAAGTACCTAAAACTGCTGCTCAAGCTATCCAAACCTCTGACTAAAAGGAGGCTATGGATGCTGAGCTTAAAGCACTAAGGCAATGCAATACTTGGTGTCTTGTGACTCCCCCGCCGAATGCAACTATAGTAGGGAGCAAGTGGATTTTTGCCACTAAACGAAACACTAATAGTGAGGTTTTCATTATAAAGCTCGTCTGGTTGCCAAAGATTTTCATCAAACCGAAGGCATAGACTATGAGCAGATATATAGTCCTGTGATAAGACCTTCTTCTATTCGTGTTGTGCTTACTCTAGCCATCACACAAGGATGGGTTCTATGTCAGTTTGATTTTAATAATGCTTTCTTAAATGGAATTTTAATGGAACATGTTTTTATGACTCAACCACAAGGCTATGAGGACAGCAATACTAACCTGGTATGCAAGCTGAATAGGACCCTGTACGGCCTGAAACAGGCACCACGGACATGGTACTTAACTTTGAAAGAAACATTGACAAAGTTTGGGTTTGAAAGTACTCGATCTGATATTTTCCTGTTTATAAGAAAAAATCCTAAATCAGTCGTATACATGTTAGTATATATCGATGACATTGTTGTCACTGGAAATGATGCTAATGAAATTGATCTATTAATTAAGCAACTCAATACAAATTTCCCTCTTAAAGATCTTGGTAATTTAAATTTTTTTCTTGGCATAGAATTTTCTTATTTACAGGGAGGACGTGTACACCTATTTCAAAAGAAATATGCAATGAAAATTTTGAAAAAGGCCAACATGGAAACAGCAAATGCCTTACCTACTCCTATGGTTGGGAATTTGAAACTCTATACAAATGATTCTAAACCTTGCTCTGATCCGAAGCTTTATCGTTCTATAGTAGGGGCTCTCCAATATTTGACTATGACAAGGCCTGATCTTGTGTTTTATGTGAATAAAGTTTTCGCAATTTATGCACAACCCCACTCTTAATCACTGAAAAGCAGTGAAGAGGATCTTGCGGTATTTGAAAGGGACGGTAAGTGATGGATTATCTTTTCAAAGTGTACTAATTTTAGACTCTTGGATTTTGCTGATGCAGATTGGGCAAGTGATCTCGATGACCGGCGGTCTGTCACTGGCTACTGTGTATATCTAGGGACAAATCTAATTTCCTAGAAGTGCCATAAACAATCTAAAGTTAGTCATAGTAGCACAGAGACTGAGTATCGTGCGTTGGCTTCCGTGCAGTCTGAACTTGTGTCACTACAGCATCTTCTTAATGAACTGGGTGTGTCTCAAAAGATTGCTCCAACAATTTACTGTGACAACCAGAGTGCGTGTATGCTTGCAGCCAATCCAGTTCTCCATAGTCGTTGCAAACATTTGGAATTAGACTTGCATTCATTAAAAGAAATGGTGAATAAGAAAGAACTGTTTGTAGTTAACATTCCTGCACTTGACCAAATTGCAGATGTGTTAACAAAACCATTATCTTCTAGGTTGTTTGAATTTTTCAAAGGCAAACTTAGGATCAGTAGTTGACTCCCCCAAAGTTTGAGAGGGGGTGTTAGTGTTGTAAGTGAGAAAGGGTAGCTATTAGCTACACTTGATATAATAAGTGTGTGGTGTGACCCCTGTTACTATATATAGCAGAGAAAACTCTTGTAAACACACTTTCTAATATAATTCCAAAAGCATTTTTTCTTCTAATTTCATTTCTCTTACTAAAAATCTAATAGAAAGGTAATAAAAATTTTATTTTTTATTTTATTAATTATTTTTTTGGTGTCTACATATGAAAGGAGAAAAAAGAAAAAAACAAAAGAAAAAGAGAAAAAAAAAAGACAAATTAATTGGCTTAGTTTTATCTAAGGATACGAAATTATGCGAAAAAATTTGGTAACAAAAAGAATTAGGTAAAATTAGTCTGAATTTGTCTTATTTAAGATCCGTTTGGAAAGTTTTAAAAGTAATTTTTTTGAGTTTTTGACTTATGAAAAGTAGTAGTATAGTATTAATGTCTAATGTAATTTTCAAAACTAAATTGCAGCTTTTAGAAACTTATAGAGAAGTTAAAAAAAATGACTTCTCTTATAATACTACTATTTTTTATCACATTTCTATAAAATAAGCACTTTTAGAACTAAAAACCCAAATACAAAATAACTTATTTATAAGTTACTTTTAATATAATCATTTATTATTTAAGCTATTTTTCAAAAGGAACCTAATTAAGCTGCTTACCAAACTGAACCTTAATATTTATTAATTGTTGTAATAACTAATGAATGCTAAATAAAATAACTTTTGTCTAATTTTTTTTTATTTCCCTAATATTATTCATTTTAAAACTAAACTCAATCCACATAGTTTTCTGTCAAATAATGCTAGAAAGACAAAAAAAAAAAAAAAAAATTATCTTATTTAATATTTATTAATTATTATTAAAACTAATAAATACTAACTAAAACAAATTCTAACTATTTTTTGCTAATATTTTTTTGTTACCAAATACTTTTGTTTTCTGTATTTGAATTAATAGTTTAGTCATAAGATCAATTATATGATTAGTTGTTCTTTAAGTCAAAAGAATACAACTCTTTTAATTCCAACTCAGAGCCTCGTGAACCTTCCTTAACTGTTTCATCTTTGGAGAAGTTTGATATTGAAAGGATATATGGAACTTATTATATATAATTAATGATGAGATCTAACGTAGCTCTAAATGGATCTGTGAGCACAGAGGATCTATTGACGTGAGTTCTGCTAAGTTGGTAACTCTAACTTCCCATTCATTATCTCTATTTACCCTATTTCCAATTTGACTGAATAGTGGAAACATATAGATTTAAAAAAAAAAAAATCTTAAAACAAAGGTGAATTTAAATATTTAATGACTAATTTTACTAATTAATCTTAGAAACAATATACTAGTTGGAGGACTAAATTTGCACAGTGGTCCTAAAATTTACGATTTTTATTATTTTAGTCCCTCAAATTTAAAATTTATTATATTGATTTTCGAGATCCATCTCTAAGCACTATATTGATTCCTGAACCCTTTCTAGTATTGAGTCAATGAACGAAATGCTAAACTAGCTTTAATTTGTAACTTTAGACACATGATTAAACAGTATCTTTTGACTTTAACTCTTAAATAAGATAAAAACGAAATTGTTTTAAAGAATGAAAGAAGATATATTGATTTGCACATCATATAATTTTTTTTTATTTTTATCTTATTTAAGTGTCAAAAAAAAATAACGCTGTTTAACAATGTATCTAATATGACACGTCTTAACCAATTCAGCACTTAGTTTGCTTATTCAATACTAAAAGGAGTTCAGAAATTAATATAGTACTCACAACAGAATCTTAAGAATCAGTATAGATCATTTTAAATTTAAAAAATTAAAATAATAAAATTGTGAATTTAAAGGACCACTTTGAAGGTGAATTTAAAAGACCACTTTGAAGATTTAATCTGAAGGCTTAGAGGATCAAAGGAAGGTGAATAATAATAGTGTCTATGAACCCAAGCTGAATAATTGTGATACTGATATGTCATGTTGAGTTTTCTTTTTGTGAAAATCCAATGTCCATTTAGATCTTGTCCAATTTAGGCCATGACTTTTTGGAGTTTAGAACCCATTCATCATGTGTCGCTAAGCTATTAAAATAAGGCTTAGGCCCAAGGAAATTTGATATTACTATTTAGTAATCATTCTCAGCATCAACTTCAAGCAAGGGTTTTTCACTTTTTCTTCATCAATGAGAACCAAAAGACTGAATTTAATAAGTTAATAATCAAAGTCAGAAGACAAATTCCACTCTAATACTAATATAATGTGAAAGGTGTTGGGATAAACATGAAATGAATGCCCATTTATCAATTGGGCGGTTAATAATCTTTCCCATGCAAAGATTTATTTTCAAGGAAGAAATTTGAAGACCAACCTTTAATGAAGGTTGATTTTGTACTACTATAAATAAGGCATCATAGCCTTTACGTACAACACACAACAAGAAATAAAAATACTCTCTCTTTCTTTCTTACACAGAAGCAAGAAATCTATTCCCTCTTTATGCTACAATCAAATACTATTCTCCTTATATTTCTACTACAATTCTTTCTCCTATTTTATTTTATAAGTATTTTAAATTCTATTTTCTATTACTCTTTACATATAATATTAATAGCAATATTAACCATCTTTATTATATTGAAATTGCAACAATAAACAGATGCGATTCTCTCTCTCTTTATTTTTAATACTTCTTTCTATCTTTGTATATATATACACATTACAACATATAATATTATTATATATATATAAATTATTATTGGGCTAATTATTTTAATACTAGAGTCTTCTATTTGTACATCTCTATTATATATATCTTTTATTTCACAACACGTTATCAGCACGAGGCTCTGATCAAATCTTTAGGAAGACTCAGGTAACAAATTTTCATTATGTCGAAACTCTCTCATCTTGAATTCAATGCTCTCGATATATCTGGAAACAATTATTTATCATGGATACTAGATGCTGAAATCCATCTTGATTCAATGGATCTTGGAGATACCATTAAGGCTGAAAATAATGCATCCCAGAAGGATAAAGCTAAAGCCATGATTTTTCTCCGTCGTCATCTTGACGAAGGATTGAAAAATGAGTATCTTACATTAAAAGATCCTGCAGATCTTTGGAAAGACCTTGAAGAAAGGTATAATCATCAGAAAACGGTGATACTTCCTCAGGCCCGATATGAATGGACGCATTTGCGTTTACAAGATTTTAAATCTATAAATGAATATAATTCTGCAATGTTTCGAATCACCTCACGAATGAAATTGTGTGGGGAAAAAATAACTGATCATGATATGTTGGAGAAAACTTTCTCAACCTTCCATGCCTCGAATGTGCTCCTGCAGCAGCAGTATCGAGAGAAAGGGTTTAAGAAATATTCTGAGTTAATTTCTTGCCTTCTTGTTGCCGAACGCAACAATGAGTTGTTATTGAAAAATCATGAAGCGCGCCCAGCTGGCGCCGCCCCATTTCCTGAAGTAAATGCGGCAAATCATTACCCCAGAAGAGGTAAATGGCAAGCTTTTAATAACAAGAAAAATTATGGAAGGAAAAAGAATTATGTTCAAAAGAGAGGATCTCACCAGAAGTGGGACAAAGAAAAGAATATCGGGCAGAATAAATCAACTGAGGAGAAGTGTTTTCGCTGTGGTGGAAAGGGCCATTGGTCTCGTACCTGTCGTACCCCAAGGCACCTAGTCGATCTTTACCAGGCATCTTTGAAAAAGAACGACAAAGGGAAGGAAGCAAATTTTGTTTCAAATGATGCTGAGAACTCCACCACTCATTATGATGTATCTGATTTCTTTGAGGATCCTGAAGGAAATATTGGTCATTTGATCAATGATGGAATAGTTTAATCTATGGGATTGTGAAGTATATAGATAATGTAAAGAACTTATTGTTAAGTTTTATTTTCTATGTATTTAAGTTTCAAATGTGATGTACATAAATAATGAAATATTAATATTTATGAATTTTGAAATTATTAATTGTGTCAAATTTTAAAATAAAATTTCAGTATATGACATTATTTTATGTACAGTGTTTCTTAGAAAAATAATTCTGATCAAGTATTCAATTTAACTGTGCATACTACTCATTTAATTATTATTTGTTTTTGAAGAATGGCAAGGATATGTAATGAAGATGTATGCCTTGCGGATAGTGCAAGTTCACACACTATTCTCAAAAGTGATATATATTTTACCCATCTTGTGCCAAAAGAGGAATATGTTAACACTATTATTGGCTCAGGCAATGTGATAGAAGGCTCCGGAAGAGCTATAATTTTGTTTCCTGGAGGAACAAAATTTATAATAAATAATGCACTATTATCTACCAAGTCTCTGAGAAACTTGTTAAGTTTCAAAGATATTCGCCGAAATGGATATCATGTTGAGACGATGAATGAGGGAAATCATGAGTATTTATGTATAACAACTCATGATTCAAATAAGAAAGTTATATTAGAAAAATTACCCTCACTTTCATCTGGGTTGTATTATACCAAGATTAGTGCAATTGAATCACATGCCACTGTAAACCAGAAGTTTACTAACTCAAATGAGTTCATAACTTGGCACGACCGATTGGGTCATCCGGGAACAACCATGATGAGAAGAATTATTGAAAACTCTCATGGACATTCACTAAAGAACCAGAAGATTCTTAAATCTAGTGAATTTTGTTGTGCTGCATGTTCTCAAGGGAAATTAATTTTAAGGCCATCACCAGTAAAGATTGGATTTGAGTCCCCTGAATTCCTAGAAAGGATTCAAGGTGATATATGTGGACCTATTCATCCACCATGTGGATCCTTTAGATATTTTATGGTCCTGATAGACGCATCTTCGAGATGGTCACATGTGTGCTTATTATCTTCTCGCAACCTGGCGTTTGCGAGATTACTGGCTCAAATTATTCGATTAAAAGCACAATTTCCAGAAAATCCAATTAAAGCAATTCGTCTTGATAATGCTGGTGAATTTACTTCCCAAGCTTTTGATGCTTATTGTATGGCTAATGGAATAAGTGTTGAACATCCAGTAGCTTATGTTCACACACAAAATGGGTTAGCAGAATCACTTATTAAGCGCCTCCAATTAATTGCTAGACCCTTGCTTATGAGAACAAATCTCCCAACCTCGGTTTGGGGGCATGCTATTTTACATGCCGCAGCACTTATTCGTTTGAGGCCAACGAGTTATCATCAATTCTCTCCTATACAATTAGCTTTTGGCCAGCAGCCAAATGTTTCCCATTTAAGAATATTTGGGTGTGCGATATATGTTCCCATTGCACCACCTAATCGCACCAAAATGGGACCTCAAAGAAAATTGGGGATATATGTTGGATATGATTCTCCCTCTATAGTGAGGTATCTTGAGATACAAACTGGTGATGTGTTTAAAGCCCGGTTTGCGGATTGTCATTTTGATGAATCAAAATTTCCAACATTAGGGGGAGAGAATAAGCTTCCTGAAAAGGAACTTAATTGGAATGCATCATCATTGATGCATTTAGATCCTCGATCAGGGCAATGTGAACTGGAAGTTCAAAAGATTATACATTTGCAAAGAATAGCAAATGAATTGCCTGATGCATTTTCCGATACAAAGAGGATAACCAAGTCGTATATACCAGCGGAAAATGCCCCAATTCGAATTGATGTCCCAGTAGGACAAGTAGCCACTGAAGCAAATTCACGCCAGAAGCGTGGCAGGGCGGAAAATGCCCCAATTCGAATTGATGTCCCAGTTGGACAAACTGCCACTGAAGCAAATACACGCCAGAAGCGTGGCAGGCCTGTCGGTTCCAAAGACAAAAATCCTCGAAAGAGAAAAGAGGTAAATATGATTCCTGTTGAAAAAGACATAGTAGAGACACCCGCAGTTGTCCAAAATTCTGATATAACGCCAGAAGACGTTCAGGTACCTGAAAATTGTGAAAATGACGAGATCTCGATAAATTATGTCTTTACAGGAGAGAAATGGGACCGAAATAAGACAATTGTCAATGAAATATTTGCATATAATGTGGCATTAGATATCATGCATGAAAGTAAGGATCTTGAGCCAAGATCAGTTGAAGAATGTCGACAAAGAAATGATTGGCCAAAATGGGAAGCAGCCATGAAGGCTGAATTAGACTCACTTGCAAAACGTGAAGTCTTTGGACCTGTAGTCCGTACACCTGAAGATGTAAAACCTGTTGGATATAAGTGGGTATTTGTGAGAAAACGAAATGAGAAAAATGAAGTTGTGCGCTATAAAGCCCGACTTGTGGCACAAGGTTTTTCACAAAGGCCCGGTATAGATTATGAAGAAACGTATTCCCCTGTAGTGGATGCGATAACATTGCGTTATTTGGTCAGTTTATCTGCATATCATAAACTGCATATGCATTTAATGGATGTGGTAACAGCCTATTTATACGGCTCATTAGATCGTGATATCTATATGAAAGTCCCTGAAGGACTAAAGATATCTAAACCATCCAATGAATATTCGCAAGGGTTATACTCAGTCAAATTGCAAAGATCTTTATATGGTCTAAAGCAATCTGGACGAATGTGGTATAATCGTCTTACTGAGTATCTGGCCAAAAACGGATTCAAGAATGATGATATCTGCCCGTGTGTTTTCATAAAGAAATCTGCATCCGGATTCATTATAATTGCTGTGTACGTTGATGATTTAAATATCATTGGGACTCCTGAAGAGATTCCAACAATTATAAAAATTCTAAAAGAAGAGTTTGAGATGAAAGATCTTGGAAGAACTAAATTTTGTCTCGGCCTGCAGATCGAGCATATAAAAAGTGGGATCTTTATTCATCAAACAACATACACAGAAAAGATCTTGAAAAGATTTTATATGGATAAGTCACATCCATTAAGTACCCCAATGATTGTAAGATCTTTAGATGTGAAAAAGGATCAATTCCGTCCTAAAGAAGAAAATGAAGATATCCTTGGTCCTGAAGTACCATATCTTAGTGCCATTGGAGCACTAATGTATCTTGCTAATAATACGCGACCCGATATATCATTCGCGGTGAATTTACTAGCAAGGTATAGTTCCTCTCCAACCAGAAGACATTGGAGTGGAATCAAGCAAATTTTTCGATATCTTCATGGGACGGTTGATATGGGATTATTTTATCCCTATGGATCCAAGTCACAACTAGTTGGCTATGCAGATGCCGGATACCTGTCTGATCCACATAAAGGGAGGTCTCAAACAGGATACCTGTTCACATATGGTGGTACAGCTATCTCATGGAGGTCCACGAAACAAACGATTGCAGCAACCTCCTCTAATCATGCTGAAATACTGGCGATTCATGAAGCTAGTCGCGAGTGTTTTTGGCTGAGGAGTTTGATTCAATATATTATGTCATCATGTGGACTGATTGATCATAAGATAGCTCCAACTGTCCTGTTTGAAGATAATACAGCATGCATTGCTCAACTTAAGGGTGGATACATCAAAGGTGATAGAACAAAGCATATTTCTCCCAAATTCTTCTTCACTCATGACCTTCAAAATCAAGGGACAATTGATGTCCAACAGATCCGTTCAAGTGACAATCTGGCAGATTTATTCACAAAGTCACTCCCGAAATCCTCCTTTGAAAGATTGGTACATGAGATTGGAATGCGCCGATTTCGAGACATTAAATGATGTCGGCAAGAGGGGGAGACTGTACTCTTTTTCCCTTGGTCAGGTTTTTTCCCATTGGGTTTTTCTTGACAAGGTTTTTAATGAGGCAGTCCCCATCACTAAAGGATATTGTACTCTTTTTCCTTCACTAAGGTTTTTTCCCATTGGGTTTTCTTTAGTAAGGTTTTAACGAGGCATAATCCTTAATGGGCATTCAAGGGGGAGTGTTGGGATAAACATGAAATGAATGCCCATTTATCAATTGGGCGGTTAATAATCTTTCCCATGCAAAGATTTATTTTCAAGGAAGAAATTTGAAGACCAACCTTTAATGAAGGTTGATTTTGTACTACTATAAATAAGGCATCATAGCCTTTACGTACAACACACAACAAGAAATAAAAATACTCTCTCTTTTCTTTCTTACACAGAAGCAAGAAATCTATTCCCTCTTTATGCTACAATCAAATACTATTCTCCTTATATTTCTACTACAATTCTTTCTCCTATTTTATTTTATAAGTATTTTAAATTCTATTTTCTATTACTCTTTACATATAATATTAATAGCAATATTAACCATCTTTATTATATTGAAATTGCAACAATAAACAGATGCGATTCTCTCTCTCTTTATTTTTAATACTTCTTTCTGTCTTTGTATATATATACACATTACAACATATAATATTATTATATATATATAAATTATTATTGGACTAATTATTTTAATACTAGAGTCTTCTATTTGTACATCTCTATTATATATATCTTTTATTTCACAACAAAAGGGAAGCATTCAAATCCATAATACATAATACCAGCAATCATTTAATTTTTTTCCCTCTTCTACATTTTTATATATAATAATATTTGCCTAAGATCATATTCCCTAGTTTCATCAAATGTGATCTTGACACAAAACTTAGGTCAGACTTGGAGAGAACAATCATCAAAGTCAAAATAATTCTTACTTCAAAAGACTTACTGAATTATTAACACACATGAAACAATACCATTTATTTATTAAATTAAATCACTAATTTGTGTGGAAAAAAAAAATAGCATACATTCTCCATTCTCAGGATCAGTGCCAGTAGATTACAATTTTTAGGTTCTAAGAAGCTTTAAGAAAAAAACTATCAGCTATCAGTATCAGACATTTGGCTAACTGATTTAAACCGTTCAAGCTCATCAGAGGGATCCCAATTCAATGTAGATGATTGAATCTTAGACAAAGTCATGAAAACCTCAGAGATGTTTGGTCTTGAATTGATGTCACGGGCAACACACTTTTTGGCCAATTCAGCCATAGAATATGCCAAATCCAAAGGATAAACACCCTCCAAAGAAGGATCCATGAATTCTCTAAGATTCTCCCTAACATTATCTCCTTCAAGAACTTGCCCTATAGTTGATGACAACAACACTTGGCGATCCTCACCAAATCCAACAGCTTCTCTTCCTGAAAGAAGCTCCAAAATCACAACCCCAAATGCAAAAACATCCATCTTTGGTGTGATCACTCCATTCTCAATGTACTCAGCTGGCATATAACCTTGTGTCCCAACAACATGCCTTGTCAATTGGAACCCTCCATCCCCATCATCACCTTGATCCTCAACGGCTCTTGCAAGCCCAAAGTTTGAAACTTTAGCCCTAAAATTACCATCCAATAGAATATTACCACTCTTCAAATTCTTATGAACATGAGAAGGGTTTGTATAGTTGTGAAGATAGTTAAGTGCATCAGCAACATCATGAGCAACCTGAACCCTTTGCTTCCAACTCAAGCCCAAATCTTTCTTCTTGTTACCATGATTATGAAGCCAATCATCAAGATCACCATTCTCAGCAAACTCATAAACAAGATAAGTGTTACCTTTGTGGACACAAAAACCAGACAATCTTGTAACATTGGTGTGATTGATCATCTTGAGAATGTTGATCTCAGCAGAAACATCACCTTTGAGAACCTTAACAGCAGCATCATCACCTTTAAAAGAAGCTCTATAAACAGAAGATCCCTTGATTCTATTATCCTCACCGAAGAATCCGGTAGCTTTCTGCAACTCCTCAAATCTGTAAACCGTTAAAGACTCAATTGCATAGCGTACACCTGCAGAAGAAATAGACCATGATTGAGTAGTAGAGGTGCTAGTTGTAGTAGTAACAACATCCAAAGAACCCTTTTTGACTTCTTCAGTGCTGGTAGAGTCATAGAAAGGCTTCGCCTTTGCCGCCTCCTCCGCCGTTTCCGGCTGCCGTGTACGGCGGCGGAAGCATATGAAAAACAGAACAAAACCTAGAACAAGAAGCAGAACGACAACCCCAATTACAACACCAACAACCACCCATTTCTTTGAATTCCCGGAGCCACCGCTTGGCGGAGTAGTCTCCACCGGTGGCGGCGGTGACTCCGGCGGCTGAGCCACCCTCTGCAACTTCTTTGGCGGCTCTGTTTTGAGAGGAACAGAGATCGGAGTAAAGTAGTAGATAACCGAACTTTCAGAAAGCTCATTAGCATCCAAAACGCTCTGTACATCAACCCCGAAGATCTCAGCAATGGAAGAAATCGATTCCCCCATGGAAACCAAGTAAGTGAGCAAGTACTTGAAGCCAGCATCACGCTGTTTTTTGGTGGGACACGCGCACCTGAGAGGCACGTGGACACGCTCACCGGCTTGAAGGTTTCGTTCGGGGAAAGAAGGGTTCTGAGCAATGAGAGCTTGACACGTGGTGAGTGCCTCGAAGGTGTTGTTGGCGAGGCTGAAGTAGGTGTCGTCGGCGGAGATAGTGTAGGTGGTGTTGTGCTGGTAATAGGTTTTGTTGAAGCATGAGCACGTGACGGGGATGGTGATGAGGGTGTCGGTTGGGATGACTTCAGAGACGGTTGAGAGGTTGTTGGAGGTGGTTATGTTGGTGGGTGTGGAGTTGAGGAGGGTGGAGATTGTGGAGGCTGTGTTGTGTTTTGTGGCGGATATGAAAGTGAGGTAGGATTGGCAGGTTGCGATGGAGTTGCAGGTGTTGCCTAAGGTTGAGTTGGTTATGGTGTCGCATGTTAGTTGGTCGTTGTTCAGGTATATCTGTTGCCCTTCTGTTAAGGTACTACTGATAAGGAACAAGAACAAGAAGGAGAAGAGTATGGAGGTTGTGGCCATGGTGTGGTGGTGTTTTCTGTTGAACTGGTTTTTGATTTTATGTTTATGTATTTGTGGTGGCTGGGTGTGATATAATAATAACCAAAGAACGCGTCTTTGTTTGCAAGTTTCTGACTTTGACTCTCTATATTCATATCTGCTCTCAAACTTGGAAGGTTTGGAAGCAAGTCAAACACGTCTGGCATAGAGTTTATGGATAATTTACTTTAATCTACTAACCCTGCTTTTTCAGTTTCAGTTGTATTTTGGGGTAACTACCAAGGTTTCAAATGAGAAAAATGTTACCCTTTTGATTCAGAATTGACAGAGGTTCAGACTTTAGAGCACTTGTATTAAGTAAGTCAACCTCACTATTTGTTATTATATTTTATTATTCCAAAGTGCATCAACTTGACAACTTGCTTTTGTTTCCACCTGTGTGTGTGTGTCTGCTGCTATAAAGAATTGTTCAAGGTGGAAATGGAAGACTTTAATGGAAGACTCACCACCGCATTTGAAGGGACAAACAAAGCATAGCGTCTACATCACTCAACTTAATTTTCACTATGTTTTGTTGGAAAATGAGAGTAGAAACATATGAAAACTACATATACGCAATGTAACCTATCTTTATTTTTTGTCTTGTCTGCATAGACTTCAAATAACAAGACACAAGCTAAACGTTAAGAAACATTAATATAAACATAGTTTACATGTATTCTATATGAACTGAGTCAAAAAGCAATCAATGAATCAATGGATTTAATGTTTCTTATTACTTTCATTTTTAGTACCATGTAATTGCTTTATACTGAAAATAATAATAATAATAATGTATGAATTGTGTGTTAACCACATGAGTCTCCAAAAGTGAAAAAATACCATTAGAATAATGCTAATCGTAATATAAAATTCAGTGAAAGTAGCAGATAAAGAAGTCAAATAAACAAGGAAAATAACTAAAATTTCACTAACTTAAACTATAAGCTGTTTTCATTTAGGATTAATTCATTAATGGAAACAGCATAAGAATACTACCCTATACATCTTATTGATCTATAATCACTGATGTTAATTAATTATGCAGAGGTTAAGAAGTGTTACACATTCTCCCTTTTGTGGGCTGTGTATGCAACACTATGCGTGTCGATCAATCGGGCTTCCTTTTGCTGCAGATTCCTTGTCGGGCGATTTTGATAACAGCATAAAGAAGCAGTACCAATACAAGAAGCAATACTGCAACGAAAAAAAAAAGAAAAAGGAAAAACATCATGAACTCAAAATCTCCATGTTTGTAAAACCAGAAATGCATTATACAATGAATAAATGCAGATAATCCAAGTTGGATTTGCAGATAGTTAAAGCAAATAGAAGTTAAGACAACTCACAAGCTAAGGAGACAAAAACTAGAATAGCGAGGCGATATCTGACAATCCATGGAAGACTAGATTCAGGAGTGCAGTTACATCCAGCAGCTTTCTCTGTGGAACAAGTCTGTGAATTTGATGCCTGTAGTTCTCTTAATGAAGTGTTGACACCTGAAACAGGACGGCCATTCTTGTCCCTGATTTCCAACTTCAGAGTTACTGGTTGAGATTCCCAGTTTATTTCAATAGCTCCAAAGTTCGGCTGGCCTAACAGAAATCCACATTTGAAACTTTAAAACATGAAAATCTAGGCGAACAAGGTTATCGAACTCTCCAGTTATCCTATACGAGTTTTACTAGTCTAGGTCTTGAAATCAAGTTTCTGAGTTGATCTTTGTGGTTTAAGTTTACCAAAGATCCACTAGTTTAGGATAACTCTAGAGTTTTGTTTCCTTGCAAGTGAAAAATAAAAATAAAAAATTAGGAGGAGAAGTTTACCATATATACAAGATTTGTATCTGCAGTTTTTGTCCTTCACCCTCATTGTGGATGGGACCAACCATGACACAAATCTCACAACAAAATGGAAGAAATCCGGCAGAGTCCCCTCAACTGATTGAGTAATCCCACTTGAGGTTACTTCATATAGCGGATAATCCCCGGCGCAGTCATATCTTGAGATTTCCCCAAAGTGAACATCTCCACTTATGAAGAATACTCCACTCCTCTGCACACGAAGGACAACTAAGATTTTCGAGTAAATACCTTTTTCACAGCATGATGTAAATAATACCAATGTAAACCACCCCTAACAATAAATGTTAGATGTCAAATGTACAAGACAAAATGAATGCACTGAAGTTGTTACCTTACTATCTGCAATTAATTTGAAAAGGTGATCTCTTTCCTTCGGGTAACGAGTCCATGATTCCATATCAAAGAATGGCAGAGTGATTGCTGTATGATTTGGTATAACCTGGATATATAGAAAGTATATAATGAAATCAATACAACCAAGCAAGAGAAGGCCATTAAGAGAGAATTTCTCCTCATAAGCTTTCAAAGAATAAATCATGTAGTTTGGTTTATTCTAACAAAATGTCTCCATAGTGTTAGGAATTTAAGCATCACAAACTAAATTCACATAATGATGAATGTCAGAGATCACAAAGACTGATAGCTAAATATTGTACCTGAACAGAAGATGCAATGATGGTAATGGCTGTTGGAGGACCCTTTAGTTCTTTCTCAAACCATGACCATTGTGAATCACCCAACATGGTTCCATAACTTCCTACAGGGTCCCTATGGTATCTGGCATCCAAGAGGACAATCTGAAGCGTTTTGCACGGTAAACAACAATAGCATGTCTTAGCACAAGATGCATGCTTAAAACAACATCTAACATGTCTATTGGTAATAACATGTTAACATATTGAGTGCTTTATTTAAGTTGCAAGACATTTAAGGAGACCTTGTCGTGGCTACTGACACAGTGACCACGAGAAGATTTTATCATTGCAAGAAAAAGTTAAATTAGACATTCTAAATAAATAAATAAAACAGCAATGTTTCAGTTAATACCTTGACATCTCTACCTGCAGAACCATATGTATATGAGGTGTATACACCAGCCTGTTTCCGCCTGAAATACAAAACTGCAGTAAGTATCGAATTCTCTGATGCCTTTCAAAACATCTGAATCAGCGAATTCATATATATATACATTCAAATATTCAATTTCAATATGTATCAATAGTTCTCTTGGACAGAACATATATGAAATTCTAGCATGTAAATAGGTAGAACATGATAATTCAATGAAGGAGATTGTTGACCCACCTCGGGCTATCTTGAGGTTCATCTAAGAAATCAAGAAGTAACTTTTGGTTGGTTACTTTCCGATCAAACTCTTTTCCTGCATTATTTAATCCATAATCATGATCGTCCCATGTTCCAATAACCTATGACATTCCAAATATAAAAAAGTTAGGCTAAAGAAGTTGAGTAAACACATTCACCATTTCACTAAATGCACCCACATAAACATACTTTTTGACAAATATCTTTCCATGAGAATCTCAACCAGCAAAGAGGCATAGAAGCTTAGATTGAAGCACCTTAGCATTCTGACGAAGTCGAGTGTAGCCAGGGTGAGACTTAGCCTTCTTGTATTTAGCCTCCATCTCCTGCTCAGAGGAAGGAACAAATCGCGGAACATTCTTCCACGGTCCAATAGTCCTTTCCCGTCCAAATAGTTTAAACGGGTGTTTGATGTCTCCATAAATATTATCACCAAGCCATATAAAAACCTGGGGATGGAAGTCCACCACAGCATCCCAAATGGGCTGGCAGAACAACCAAAAAATTGGGATATGCATACATTAACATCCGAAATACAATTTGAAAGTTAAATCTAATATTCAGCTTGAGCCACATAGAAGACTGTTAAGTGTAAAGCATTGTTGAAAACTAAATTATCACTGAATCTGTAGCTCTAGCTCTGTGATTTCCAAAAATTTATATGTAGATGTAACATAATATAGATAGCTTGAATATGAAAAACTATAGAAGAGCATAAAAATATGTCATCAGGGTCCTACATATATATCATGTAGTAATATGCCACTACTACCTATACCTTCTAACCTAAAGGTGTGACTTCACTTTAGCCTGAACAATTTTTAAATGGTAAAAGTGCAAAACACACCTCCATAATAGAGTTATATCATGTCATGGATCATTATTCCAACCTATTCTTCACAGTTCACAGAACAGGGAACAGATTCTAGATATTAAGCTATAGCCAAATAGTATGTGTACTTAATCACTAATTGAATTGTTGAATAAAAATAGCAATATATACAAATGGATACTTTTTGGAAAAGAAATTCAAAGTCAAGCACAGAACCAAAGTTTGCTTAAGTTGACGTGACATGGAGATTGGAAATAGCATGTTGGTACGAGAATTGGGACATCATGAGTGAATCATTGAAATAACATACGACACTGCATCACATGGGTGAAACAGAAGAAAAAAAGAGAAGACAAAGAAGAAAGTACAAAAACAGAAAAAAGAAAACACTTCCAAAAGGAAAATAAATAAAAGACAGAAAATTTGGAACCTGAGGTGCACTTTGGTTGGAACATGATCCGAAGGCAATTCGAGACACCGTTTGTTGTTGTTGTTCGGAAGAAGTTAAGGTCACGGCCAACATTCCGACGAAGACGGCGCACCACCACCGCCACCGGCGAAGCTCGGAACCCATTCTGGCCAAAGTTCGAAACTTTGAAACAAATTTTTTGTGGGGTGATCAGAGAAAAGAGGACTTTCGGAAAAACAGAAGAACCTTTTTCTTCCTGTGTTTACGACATAAAACTTTTTTTTCTCCGTTTTTCTCTCTTGTTTTTGTTTTTGTTTTGCAATTGAAAAATTGAGAGAATTAAATAGCCTTTGCACCCTGTCACATTGAATGTTATTCTTTTGATGGAAAACAGTAATGTATAAGAAATAAAATAGAATGATTTTATGAGTATATTGTAACATTTATTTTCCTGTTTTAATGAACTCACATGCTCGGTTCTGTTATTGCATGATTCTTAAGATATGTCCAATAACATAAAATAAAAATCTTAAGAAAAAGGAAAGTCTGCAATTTAAGCTTTTTGATATTTTTAAAAGATTCATTTTTTTTATATATTATATTACTTAAAAAAATTTAACAAATGTCCAAATTTTTAACTATTCCTAAAATCAAATGTATAATTGTATAAAGCGCTTGACTGAGTCATTGTGTCGGAAATAATTGTAAGAAAAGGCAAAGTCTGTACAGGGAAAAAAAATGCAAAAGTCTGAATATATTTTAAGGGAAAAAAAAAAGAGTGAACAACTGAACTTAAATCCATGATATGAAGAAAGGACTTGGACTCTTGTGGCAATTCATTGAATCAGGTTATGAGCTGTGAACTGTTTGATGATCAAGGAATTTATGTTGACTGACTGTAGTTGACCAGTGACCAAACATGGAATCGATTTCTTCAAGAATAACATGACTGTAGTGTTTGTGAGTATCATTCTCATGCTTTCTTTTTTATCTTTTTAATTAGAAAAAAAATTGGAAATAAAAGCATGCCCTGAAAGCCAAAAATTCTGGACATCATTGCAACAAATCTACAATAATACCACCACCTTCAAAGCTTCAGCTTTCTAGACAGATTTACACTTTAATAGAAACAGCAACAGTTTCAACTTGTGATTTGTTAGTGGAGTTTTGGCTACATAAAGGTTTAATATGAATACATGATATATGCTTCAACTTGGCTACTCCTCCTAATTTGATGCAGACATAAATGTTTTAAAACTACTGCTTTTATTGACAAACTAACAAGCAAACATTAACCTTTCCAACAATGTTTTCGTGGAGATAAGTATGTACAATCATGCTACTTGTACACCAAAAATCAACTACCAAATCAGTTATCTGTAATTCTGTATAGAATCCATATTGGAATATAAAATACACATTGAAAGAAGCATTAGTTATCTTATGCGAGTCGTTGCATAAGCAGTGGCTACATACATTCCTTCAGGTGTAACTTTGGGAATTTTGGTAGGTGGGAATCCTTCCTCCCTGTATGGATTTGGTGTCTTCTGCACATAACCAGCACCCATCTTAGATACCAAACGTGCACCACACTTCTTTATTTTGGAACATCTTTTACTATTACTCCCCTCAATCATCATCTTATTCCCTGTGCCATTGTTGTTTATAGCATAAAACATTAGTTTAACTTTGTTTTCATCATGTTGCCAAAAGTTAACAGGATAATAATACATCAAAATGTGAGGGCATTTATAGTTTGGTATCCACTTAATCCATTCAGCATCTTCAATGTTGATTTCCTGTTTTTCCTCAGAATTAGCACTATGAACTTGACTAAAGCAATATAGGCCATCATAGTACTGCAATGGTGCAGATTCTGGATTGCCTTCTATCACAAGGCATACAGCAATTCCCCAAAATTCACTCTGACTACAAGATTCTGGTATTTCCAGGATTATTGATACGGCTGACTCGAATTGAATTCCAAAATGTTCTAGAAATTGTTTGTCTGGCACAAAATAATCTTCATTCTGAAAGCATGCAGGAAGTTCTGTTCCAGGAATCTCCAGTATAGGCCGAAACCGAGAGAATTTCATTGAAGAATCAGGATCCTCCACCTCCTGTTATAAAGAAACTCTCATGTTAAACACTAATTACTTAACAAGATAACTATCAGAAAGAAAAGCATGTATAATTAGACCTCTAAGTCAATTGCTTCCAATAGACTCCATATTTGTTCTGGATCTGATAAAGGTTTCAGTGAAACACTCTGGCATGCATCTACTCGCTGCACCGTTGGTGGAAGCTTAGGCAATGACTCGAGGCGAGGACAATTGTACAAGTAAACATGTGCTGCATTTGGTGGAAGATCAGGCAATGACACAAGGCTTTGGCAATCAATTCCTTCAACATTCTCATACCTGATATAGAAGGAGGCAACACCAAGCTCATTGAAATCGGTGGATGATAACTCTTGAAGCCGAATATCTGTGCTATTGGTTGAATGATGTTCCATGAGTTGGAAGTTTCCTGAACTTTACATCCAGCTATAATGAGCCACATAAGATTCTTCAAATGAACAATAGAAGAAGGTATTTCTCTTAATGCAGTTAAACTTGCATTAAGATATTCTAATGCTTCATTTTCATTTAAATTCTCCGGCAGCTTAGAGAAGTTTGAGCAACAGCAGATATTGAGCTTTGTAAGAGATTTCAAATTGCCAAAAGTTTTTGGCAAGCAAATGAGATTTTGACAACTCTCTAAATTCAAAGTGCGAAGAGCAGTTACATGACCAAGAGAAGGAGGCAATTCTGCTATGGCGATGTTGCGCAAATCGAGCTCCTCTAGATGTATCATATTTTCCCCAAACTCAGGAAGCTTTCTGACATTTGTGCAGCCATGGAGGTCTAAGCACTTCAGAGATTCCATTTCCAATTTTCTTGGAAGTTTCTTGAGATTTCTGCAGTCAGCTAATGACACTTTGACAAGCTTTCTGTGCTTTCCAAGAGATGGATGAACCTCAAACAGGTTTATGCATTCATCAAGATACAGTATTTCCAGATTGGGGATTCCGGTAAAATCTGGAGTGCTAGTCAGGCTTAGAGAATGACTTAAATAGATGGATTTCATCTTAGCAAAGTACTGATCATCAAAACATAGAAAGTTATTAAAAAAAGAAGAAAAGGATAGCAAAACAAGAAGACTAGCTTCTTGAAGCTTCATTAAGCATTATGCTAGCACATCTTGAGTTACCTGCATTCCATTCCAAAGTTGTTTTAGATTGCTGTGAGGCATTTTGAGGCGAACGAGTTCATCCAGAGGGACTCCAAGTGGTAAAGCGTTTAAGGGACATTCCCTCCATACAAGGACTTTTAATCCACTAGATAGACATTTTAGGCCAAGTGGAAGGTGCAAGTTACTTGACAAGATAAGTAGTCTAAGGATCTCCATATTTGAGAACCCTTCAGGGTGCCAGCGAGCTTCATGATGCAAATGCCATAATTCGAGTACTATGCCTTGTGTTGATTCATTTACCTGGTAAAGATTATTGATGAAAATTAGCAGTGACTTGGAGAACTTATAAACAAAGTTCATAAAGAGTTTTTATCACCTTATTTTTTCTTAGCACATGATCAATGTCATCCAAAGACCACAACCTGCTACGTTTACCAGCAATTTCAGGAGATTCTTCAAAGACAATACTCCTTCCCATGTCTTGAAGTGAATCATGCATCCCCAGAACCCCTGAATCATAAGTTACCAGTGATTTTTCAATAAGAATTTCGATTCCAATTGGAGGATAACGGCCGCAATCATTCAGTATTTGTTTCACTTGATCTTTAGTCCACCCTTTGAAGAAACAAGCAATGTCTAGAAATAGTCCTTTATATCGCCTCGGTAGTCCATCATAGCTTATTCCAAGTGTCCTATGAAGACTATCACTCTCAGGAACTTCTTTTATCTGTTCCAAAACCTCCTTCCATTGTGACACACTTCGTTCGCAAAGAAGTGAGCCGAGAAGCTTGAGTGTCAAAGGAAGGCCTCCAGCATATTTGATCACGGCTTTCGACAGCTTCAGAAAATGCTCTGGAGGTTCATCTCTCTTAAAGGCTTTCCTTGAAAAGAGTTGAAGGGATTCTTCATGGTTCAAGAAATCAATCTCATACTTTTCTGATATTCCATGAGACGTCAACAGTTGCATGTCTCTTGTAGTCACTATTACTCTACTCCCTGGACCAAACCATTCCTTTTCTGCTAAATTCTCTAATTGGCTCATATCACTTACATCATCAAGAACAAGTAGAACCTTTTTATTGAAGAGAAAGTTTCTAATAGTGTCTATTCCTTGATACTCATCTTCTATCTTTGTGTCCATAATTTTCAGCTTACTAAGAAGTTCTCTTTGCAAGTTTAGCAGGCCATGTCTTTGACCGGAAGCTTCTCTAACATTGTCAAGGGTGCAACTAATTTCGAATTTTCTTCGAATTTTCATATACAAGACTTTAGCAAGAGTTGTCTTTCCTATGCCTCCCATGCCCCATATGCCTATAAAGCGAACATCCTTTACATCTGGTCTTAAAAGTGAGTTCATGTCTTCTAGCTTCTTATCAATTCCAACCAATCCATCCCTAAATGTTGGCAATTTAGGTTGCAGCCTTGTCCAAACAGTTGTGACAATTTCTTCAATTAGTTCTGCTTCCAACCTGCATAAGAGAAAAATAATCTAACATGGACCAAGCATGAATAGTAATAAATAATAGAACAAAAAGAATATGTATGTTCCAAGAATGAAATGATTATATCTTAATTTCCAACAATAATGTAGCATTCACATGATGAGTGAACTCTTAAAAGCACATATTGCTGATTTTCTTCTAGCTGTAGTTTCCATTGCATTGCACACAACTTTGACAAAACAATACAAGATTTTCTGCATTAGGATAAATTCTTGAGGTTCAATACCATATTCAAAAGGTTCCAACTTAACATGAAATTTTCTAATAGGCTACCTAAAGTGAGATTCAATAAAAAAATTAACAAGTAAGCATGCAGCAACATGATTATGCAGAGAGCCACTCAGAATTCTAAGACCTAATTTTTAAAATGCCATCAAAACTTTTCCTATTCTAATAACAAATAAATTGATAAATTTTTTTGTCGAAACTATAGGTTATATCCTCCTGTTAGAGAGCCAAAATTGTTGAGAACAGCAACAAAATTCTGAATATGTGTGTATGTATGTGATGCTCACCTTTTTTTGGAGCCCCAACCACTTAAACCAGCAACTTGTGTTAAGGCATCTCTCCATTTTTGAACCTTATCTCCATCATACCTCTTCTCATGTTTCTCAAAGGCCTCAGCAAAACTTCCCTTTTGGTATCTAACATCTGATGCTTCCACATCATAGAAGATTGGGAAAACTTCAAGTTTGGACTCAAGAATGCAGTGAAGCTCCTCCAAGCACCAAGTGGAAGTAGCATATTTTGGTGAGAGGATAACAATGGCAGAGAGTGAGTCCTTGATTGCTCTTGGAAGTTCTTCTGATATGACATCTCCAACTTCAAGAATCTTGTCATCTCTGAAAACTATGATCCCAGCATCCTTTAAAGCAGAATACAAGTGGTTTGTGAAGCCTTTTCTTGTGTCTGCTCCCCTAAAACTCAAAAAACATGGTAACTCCATCTTCTGTTGTTGTTAGAGGTTGATGATGGTGCTGGTGATGAAACTCCTTCCTCATTTACCATGTTTTATCATTGGAATGTTGCAGAACTCAACTGATTAAAGTTAGTGTTGCAGTTTACAATTGCAACTTCATTCTATATTAGACTAGGGTCAATGTAGAAATAGTATTATACAGAAAATGTAATGTAATAAGTGCATAACATGTTAGAGATTTGTGCTTGGGATTTTTATATTAATGTTAAGATATTATATTGTCACATGTCAGGGCCTATTATTGGTCATGGTTAGTTCCTAGAAATTACTGATATACTGCAGTCCCTGTCACTTTTTCAATATCTTACAGCCTGAATTTCAATGTTGGGTACATAACACGTGGCAATAAACTACAGTGAGTGCTCAGAATTGTATATACTAGCAAAACATGTTTTGTCAATGCCACAAGTAGCAAAATAAAAAGAAAGTAGTATCTTAATTCTTAAATGAACCATTCACAGACCAATTCATTTAATCCATTAAATTTTTGCTTTGTTGACCTTCTCTTATGTTCCAACTAATTCAGCAATATGCTAATGATGATTCCTTGAAGGATGCAACTTTTGACCAAAGAAAAAATCAGAGTAGAATTATGTATTAATGGCATGGACAGAGTGTTAATCTGTTGACTGTAGTATCAACAAATTTAAAACTTTGTTTACAATGAAATTACATTTGCAGCCACAAAAACTTAGCTAAAACATAAAAAATCACTCATCTATATGAAAAATTTGAAGACAAAAGAAAAGAAAAGAAAAGAAAAAAATTTTAATTGGCTTATGAGTAACATATGCTGTATTAATGTACTCTATATATTTCTTTATTTAAAAGGATGCAACCAAGAGTGAGCTACAATCCTGAACCAGTTTCTGGTTCTCTATATGCAATAACTTTGCAAAAACACCAACTAAGGGGGCAGTGTTATATGTGCAAGCCTCAGTTTGCATGAAATTGTTCCTCTGATCTTCAAAATTGTCTTGCCAATCAGGCCCTCCAACCAATGCACCAACAAGAACATTAGGGTTAGGTTCTTGGCTATTGTACCAATTATCATAACCTTGTGTACACCCTATGAACCCTTTATTCTCCTTGTATGACACAATGGAAGCACCTCTATGGTGCACCCTTTTAGGGTACCTTGGCCCATAGCCCACCAAATAGCTCATGTTCATTGGGTTTGAGCCCAAAATGTAATCAATTTGTGACTTAGCAAAGCTTAGAATCTCTTCATGATCCACTGTGCCACCATGACAATTTAGATTTTGGTTTGTGCTTTTGAGGAAATCAGAATACACAGAGAGCAAGAATGAAGCTGTTGAAACATATTGCATGTTGTTCCATTGTCTTACATAGAGCAATCCACCTGGGGTTCTTTGGACATTGCTATCATTGTTGTTCTTGTTTAGACATGAACATATATAGTACTCAGCTTTTGATCTATATTGCTCAAGTATATCACTATGCTTCTTGTGTTTTTCTTGGTTTAGGAACTGCAACAAATACAACGAAACTATTGTAAGATTAAAAATAATTGCAACTCTTATGATCCATATGTAGTACTGAATTAAAATTTGGTGTTTCATGCACCAAGATAATACAATAGTATAAATTTAATAGAAGTTATCGGTGCAAAACTATATTAAAATTTATACTATTGGATTTTCTTAGTGTATGATGCACTAACTTTATCTCGGTACTTAATAATATTCTCTATAATTGGACTAATAAGCCTAAAACTCTTCAAATTAACCACTAATTTTTATTTTTATTTTTTCAAATTAGAAAATTGAAATATCTAACTTCATTTTTCTCATTGAATGTGTTCAAAGGTAGGTCAACAAGACCCAAGAAACAGGGTGGGTCAAGAGCAGCACATGTGAAGTTCTGAGCCATGTGTATGTAGCATGGTTCAATCAATAGTTTGATAGTTAACATTTTTTTTTTCTTTCTTTTTGTTTCTTGTGCTGTGAATTATCTAGAAATATTGTTCAATATTAGCAAATCTTATGTATGAAAGCTATTCTCCAACAATTTAGGAGTGATGAAACTCATTCCATCTGATTATAAAAACAAAACAAAACAAAAATGTGATGTGTGAATCTTAAGTTAGCATTGAAGGTGGGCCACACAACTGCAGTTTCTGACCTCACACTTTGATGGTATTAGCATATCAGTTAGATATGCCATTATTAATTCATAAGGTACATACACATAAAATGAAATTTATAAAAAAAAATAGTCTTTTTTATAATGCAGTAATGTGGTAAATACTAAATTACTCAGGTGAAAGCTTTCTCTTGTTATGTGTATGAAATTTTCTGTTTATTTTTTAACTAAGTTGTATTATTATTATTGTGGAGGCTAAGTAGAAAATTTTTATGTTGAAGGGTAAAGTGAGTCATTGAGCTACAAATCTAGGCTCAACCACAAGCCAGATCACTTTGATTGTAGTGTGATTCAAAGCAAAAGCTTTCAAACTCTGCACATGACATTGTTCATGTGTACACACTTTTTAGGTATTAGCAACCATATATAGATAATGTACCTTAACTAGTGTATACTCCACAGGTGACTTTTTTAAAATAAAGTGCTACAAGATTTAACCCCTATATTTTTAGATTAGAAAAGTAAAGATGTTAGACTAAGCTAGAGAGAAATAGGTCACTATTAACAGAAACACACATACAAATAAAAAGTTTAAAAATTGAAGAAAAGTAGGATTGAAAAACAAGTAAAATACAAACACAGTTATACAACATTTGACTTAATTTCAATGCCTTGAAGGAAGAGACATCAGGCATTATCATAGAGTGATTGAAGGGAAAAGTAAAACACTTTTTCTTTTGTTAGCAGTACTATTTAAGCATTATCGTATTCTAAGTCGACAGATCAGATCATCGATCCACCCTTGTTTTACTGTGGACGAGTGATATGTCGGCTCAGAATACGATAATGAGTACCCGAAAGAATTTACCTTTGAGGCAAGGAGTTGAAGACCAGCATACTTAACATCCCAGCTGAACTCAGAAATGGACCAACCAGTGCCACCAAAAGAGTGAGCCTTTGAAATAAAGTACTGAAAATACATTTCACTGTCGGTGGCCTTGTACAGCCACATGGCTGCCCACAATAACTCATCCTTGTAACCACTCACCGACGCATAGTAGCTCTTCACCACTCCAACACTCTCATCATACTTCCCTCTATGCTTGTCCCCAAATTCAAACAACTGCACCACAACACATTCAATTCAATAGTCCCTTCAATTATTACCCTACTGTGTATGTATCCAGATACATAACATTAATTTTAATTTAATTACGTACTAAAAATGATAATGACATATTATGGTACCTAGACCATACTAATTAATGCAGAAAACTAAAGCACATATATATATAGCTGATTAATTAATCACTAGAGATTAGTCAACTAAATTAATTCTAGAGAAGCAGGATCAGAACCAAAAGTAGCTACCTGCTGAGCATGGTGTAGGAGTAGGTGAGAATAATGTGGGTTTGTGTTCTTGAACACAATTGAGGCTGCAGCCATGGCAGCTGCTGTTTCTGCAGCCAGATCTGAACCAGGTTTTTCCTCATCTATCTTGAATGCTTGCCTTGAGGTAGTCATGTCCTCTGGCCTTTGCCAACAATAATGGTCTGTGTCACCATCACCAACCTTCAAAACCCAACAACAACAATCTTGAATCTCTTGAACCAAACTAGTCCGAAACTGTCTCGAGACAGAAATACAAAGACACAGATAGATTTTCTGTATCTACATTATTTATACTGCCTCAACGTCTGTATTTTCTGTCCTGAAACAGTTATCGAACCGGAGGAATTTGAAGAGTATATATGTGTGTATGTATGTATATATGTATTAAGATACCTCTGCCCAAAGGACATTGGGGCTGGTGTGAGCTTTGATGAAGTAATCAGTGCCCCATTTGATAGCCTCCAAAGTGTGTTGAAGCTCACCAGCATCTGAAATGTGTTGCAAATATTCAATGGCACCCCATGAAAGCATTGTCACTGTGAAAGCCATTGGCAATCCAAACTTCACATGATCACCTGCATCATAGTACCCTCCAACCAAGTCCACCTTCAAAAGCAAGAACATATATACTTCAATTTTCAACTTGGGAATTATCACAAACACCTAGAAATCTAGAACTAGAAATTGGCGTAACTAACTAACCCCTTGTTCTAGACCATCAGTGAGGCCGGAATGGTGACGCCAAGAGACGCGCTGGTTGTAAGGAATTCTTCCTGAACGCTGTGCCTCAAAGTAAAGGAGGCTCTTTGAGAGTGCATCACCATAATCAAAGGCTTGTTGAGCATTGGTAGTAGTGATGAAAATGGTTGTTATGGTGATGAAGAAGAACAAGAACCAAAGAGAAGAAGAACAACAATGCTGTACAAGTACCAAGGGGGGAACAATCTTGGAATCTCCAAAACTACTAGTTTGTTTCCTATGATATTGATGATGTTGTGTTTGTTCCTCCATTGTTGTTCCCCCTCTCCCTTCTTTCCCTCCTAAACAAGTTTAATTCTTTTTAGGAGTGAAGAAGGAAGGAATGGGAAACAAAAATGAGAAAATAAAAAAAATAGTGTGACTTAGGATTATTCAATAACATACACTATACACCATACTCCTATGGTGTGAGATTTGAAGGGTGTTTGGAAGATTGTGATATATGTAACATGTGTATGTGTGCCTATAATGTAGGAGGGGTCTCTCTTCTTTAGCCCCACATTGATCTCAATGTGAAACTTTGGTATTTGTCTGTACAAATAAATATGAAATTTCTAAGACTTTGATACCTGGATGTCTTTGTTAGTGCCTAAAACAGAAAATAAACCCCCCTTCTCTCTTGGAAAAATATTATTTTCCCAAACAGATTTATTTTCATTGCTTGCTAGTAAATGTTACATCCATTATCTACTAAAAAAAAAATTTAAGACTTTTGTTTGTTTATTTAATTTTTTTTTTATTAAAGATAGGACGAATTGAACTGTGATATCTAGATGAGTATAGAGAGATTATATGAGTATAGAGAGATTTGTTGACAAATTTAAGATGAATACGGAGAGATTATACTGTTTGTTGATAAATTTAAGACTTCTGTTATATGACTAAAATTTAAAAAATTCATGTTTATTTTTTTATTATTGTTTAATATTTTGTTGTTATAAATTTATTAATGTTACTTTTTTATGGAAATATTATACATAATTTATGTTTTTTATGTTTCGTTTGAGTTTTACAGAATAACGTCAAATGTTTGTTTTTTTAATATAAATCATGTTAGGTTAGTGAGTTTTATGTATAATTCTAAAAATTCATTAGCCTAATATGATTTATGTCTATTTATCTTCGTTAGTAAATCATCACTTATAAATTAAGAAAGACGTCAAATATATAACCATTTTCAGTTTAGGGTTATATAATAAATATCAATTTTTATTTTATTTAGATAAAATGGCTGAAATTTTAATATTATTATGGAATACATAGTATTGATAATATAGATGTTAAAAAATATATTTAATGACCAATAAATTATAACTTAAATGGCATAATTTTATCATATTCATTTAGAAGTTTTTTTAGGGCTAATTATTTTTATGAGAAGTGCTAGGGAGCCAGCAACTTTTGGTATTTGTAGCCATCAAATAGCTATCAATGATGGATTTAATGGTGTGAGATTGGTGTGAGATTTCATCCAATGGCTCACTTTTCCTTGCTGGTTACATGCTGGCCAGAATTTGAAAAAGTTGCTGGCCCCTAGACTTTTCCTATTTTTAATATGAGGTTGACATGTGAGTTATGCTGAATTATGGAGTATTAGGGAGATATACACGGTTGTGGCGACGTTCAATTTTTTGTTTTAGTGGGAAGAAATCGGACCGCTCGATTTCATTGCAGAGAGAGAGGGGCACAAATCGGAACCAAGATTTTCTGAAATCGGACCAGGATTTTTATTGCAGAATTTTATGGATACTGAAATCGGATCCAGAGTTTTCTGTCAGTACACAAATCGGATCCAGAGTTTTCAGTACATCCAATCGGACGGTCTGATTTCTCTTGAACAGCCATCATATGCCAGTGAATCACCATACACCCCTATAGTTTAGATATACACCAATCCTTTCTTCATATTAAAAATAAAAAGTTCGTTTTTTTAGTGACTTATTCATTTAGAGGTTAAGGATTAAATTTGGTTTCTAATTTTGGGAAAAAAAGATAAAAGTATATTTAATGTATAGTATGGAGCATCCTTTGCACGTGTAGTTTTTTTTTTGTTTAATGATTTGCTTGTGTATCACACTATCACTGTAGCTTCGAGAGTTGGACCTGAGGACCTTTGTTTTTAGTGACTAAGTCAAACAAAGTATTACTAGATTTATTCATTAATAATACTGTTACTTAAAAAAAAATATTAAAAACTGACAGATTGATATCATGCAAAATAATTGGCAAAATCTCTAGTAATAATGTAGCTAGTTTGTCAGAAATATTTGATAATCAAGATGAATTAATAAAAAATAGTTAAAATTTATTTTATTTAATTTTTATTAATGATTATAACAATTAATAATATTAAATAAAATACATTTTAACTTTTTTTTTGTCTATTTAGCATGATCACTAATTTGTCCATTCATGTGTTTTCATCAAAAAACACCAAATTAAGTTAAACAAACAACATAAAAATTTATGCATTCTAAAATCAAACCATTTTAAATATATAAGATTTTTTTTATGTGTTATCAATCACACCTTTATAATAGTATTTGTCTAAATTTTATATCAACAAAATCAATTTTTTAGTGATTTTTTTTTTTTTTTGCTTGCCCGTCGACCCGCCAATCCGATATAAAGCGGAACAAGCTAGCATTTTAAACTTATTTTAGTTGGCGGAGCAAGCGATCCGCCCCGTTTATAGGACGGATGATTTAGGCGGGGCGGGCCGAGTTGGGATGGGCCGACCCGCTTTGCCACCCCTAATTCTTTGGTCACACTTGTGTATGATTAATAATCCCTTTAATTATTTACTAATATCTGCAAGATATCATTGAAGCCATAAGTTTTACCGTGAATGAAGGAACTTGACCAAAAAAAAAAACTTCCACTATCCAGAATTTATTTTTCAATGATATTTATCCAACTATTTGCGGTTAAAATTTTGTGATTGTCTCGCGTGGCTAATCTAATTCAAACTCACGTTGATCTGTTTGAATTAAAATTTTGTGTAATCACAAACAAGTTTTATGTCTAGTAGATTATTAGCATTCTTTAAGTTGTTAAATGGTTAATCCAGAGCAAGAAATGAAGTCAATAATTTTATTATAAATAGCTATGTAGTTATCTAAACTCTAGTTAAAAAGATGGTTAATATTAAGTATGATAATAATCAAATTTCTCTAATAATCATAAAATATATCATAGAGGGTAACATACCCCTTGTTTGAGAGAGGGTTGGCTAGAATTTATTTTAAAATTTTAATTTTAAATCTATATAAATAAAATTAAAAGTTATAGTATAATTTTTCATGTTATAGGAATTGATAGATCGGAACTCCATTTTCTCATTCCTAATTATCAATTTATCATCGTGCGAATCGCGGAATATAATAAATCACATGCAAAAAAGGGTTGTTAAAAATTTCTAGAAGATCTCTAAAGAGATCTCAACACAGTTTATATTTTCACACCTTTAACTTTATGGTATACGAAATTCGATATTTACAACCAATATATTCGTCCGCACGATACGTATTATAATGTAAACTTTTATACGCACTTTATTTTTCTTATAATAAAGGGAAAAAAAAAATGTTCACGTACACCACGTATTGTAAAATGGTTATGTATGTAGACGCATGCATAGTTGTATATATAGTTTAGAACTTAAGGAATGAATTGGAAACTTGGTAAACTAATTGGAGTCATTGGAAGAAGGGTTTGCTACTTGAGTTTGGCTACTCCATTAATGCTTCTTTGTAAATATATAGTTTTTATTTCATTATTATTATTCCATGTGTATCCAATATGCACCAATTTTAATCTGAACAAAATATGGCACTTTTATGGCCAAAAGTTGGTCAATTTCTTGCATCAAAAGCGATGTGCATGCTGCTTTCAAACACTAGCTTGATCCAAGAAAATAATTAAATAAATAAAATTGATAAATATCACTACTTATCTAGTGATAAAACGATACGAAACAAAAATAACAATAATACTCCTAGCAAACAGTGGGACGGAGTTTGAAGAAAATTTTTTTAGTTTGTTCCTAATATGATAATAAAAAAATAACTATACAAATAAAGATTGTAAAAAAACTTTAGAATGATGCTTTTTGAATCGTAAATAATTTAAGGGTAAAGTACTAAATTGGTCTCCTAGGTTTGAGCGTAATTCTGTTTTGGTCCTTAAGGTTTAAAGTGTTCTATTTGAATCCAAAAAAGTTTCATTTAGCATCAATTTAGTCCCACAGTGAGGTCAAAATTAAATAATTAACAAAATGTCCTACATAACAACAGTACAAGAACAAAATCGAATCTCATCTTGTGCATGCAGCAACCTATTGGCCAATGGCAAACCTTTAAATGAAACTCAGTACCGCGACAAATTAATCCTTGACCTGTCAGATTGAGGGAGACAGTAGAAACAAAAAAAAAATTTGTTATGTTATATCTCCTTATTAACTATGTTCTTTAAATTTCATAATTTCCTTGTAGCTAAGATTTAGAAGCACCCATTTAGGATTCTATATTTATATATAGGCCTAATGTTAATTTTATTTATTTTTAAAGTATGAAAATTTTTATTTCTTGTTTAAAAAAACTAAATAAATTTAATATTATTCTTTTATTAAATCAAGAAAAAAATATTTAATAATTATAGAAATTTATTTATTCAAAACATAAATTTTAATACTTAAAAATTAATATTATTAATTTTTCTTATTTATTAGTAACATTTATTAAATATATACTAACGATATTAAGTATTTTATTTATATTTAATAATAGAATAATATTAAATTTATTGACAAAACATAATACTTTAAATATTAAAAGCAAAAATAAAAAAGGCACATATATAATTACTCAAAGGAAAATGTTTGCTATAAAAGTTCATTCTCTATATCACACATATATACACATATTTTTACTGCTAAGAATAACAAAAATATGAAAAAAAAAATTTGTTTCTTTTTTGCTGACAGGATATGCAAAAATAAATAAATAAAAATCTCGTTTTCGTTGGTTATGAATATATGTATCTTTTAAATTTATTTTTGTATTTATTGATTATAAACATGACATTAAATACATAAATTGATAAATAAAAGTTTTTATTTAAATAAAAAATTCCCGTCCTGACCTCCATTGTCAAAATTAAACTCCGGCTCTGCCAGCAAATAATTCATCTAAAAAACTAGAGGTTGAAAATCATTTGGTGAAGCATATACCTAGCTCTTCCTTCTCTCAATGTCTTTCTTTATTTGCTCAGGGTTTTGAAACAAAAAAGAACTAATAATTATGTGAGGATGATAATAACCCCCCTTTTTTTGTTATGTTTGCATGATATTAAATGTCCCTAATATTTAAGAGATAATAAAAAATCAGTTTAAATAATTAAAAATTATTTTATTAATTATTATTATTAAAATAAATATATAATTATAAATATTTGTATATAAAATTATAAATATTATATTATATAAAATAATTTTAAATAATATTTTTTAATAGCACTGATGCATTGCATGTACCTTTATTTCGTCGGCAACATATTATAATTCAATTTTCATACCAAAAGTTTGACTCATATTATTAGAACGGAAATAAATTTATCTTCTCATATTATTTCGTAAGGGGAATGCTAGAGGGACAATAAATTTGGTGAATAATATGAACAATGGGTCCGAAATTAGCCCAATTAGTTTATTAACATAGGTATTCTCGTAAACACCCACCTTCCCTAAATCCTAATTTTAATTATCTTAATTACTTCCATCGTAATCACCCCATCCACTCCCCCCTTCTTTGACCCAACAGGAAAAACCTTTCCCCTTCTTTACGTTTTGAACACCATTCAGGAAAGGAAACATTAGCCTTCCCTCACAGCCATTTGAAATGGCATTGACGAAGGGACCACGTTAGCCGCTTCTTTTTCGTTGCAATCCGTCGTCCACCCTGCCACCCGCCGAACTGACCATCTATCGGCGCCTCCGTTGTGAAGACGTGAAGCAGCAGGCGAGCATCCGTGGCCCCGTCGCCTCCGTAGGTTATAGTCCTTACATGTTCGTGTCGCTTGGAGTCATCCTCGAATACAACAAAGAGTAGGTAATTATTCGCTTGTGTTCTTCTAATGTTACAAAACCTGCCTATATATAAGGTTTTTGAACTAGTTTGGGGTTATTTGATACCCTTTTAATAACAGTTAATAGTGTAATATACATTTTACATGATTACTATCTTATTTTGTTATTTGGTTGACCATGGATGTTCTATTTTAAATAAGATATATAAGATCACATGATCATTCTAGATACAAAATAAATTAACATTAATTCATGATAAATTAAATGTTAGTTATTTAATTTTTTGTGTTCGGAATATATTTTAAGAAAATGACAAAGGGTCATTTTTTATTTTATTTTTGGTATGAAATCAGTTTGAGTTGATTAACAATATTTCAACCGTCTTAATTTGTATGTATTTATATTTCGTTTGAGTTAATTTGAAATGATATCTGTTAGGGATGTTTGGTTTTGTAAGACACCTTGATGCAATTTTGAGGCAAACTTTTGTGTTGAAGTAACTCGTGATATATTATTTCGGTTCTGAATTTTATGGAAGACTAATTATAACGGTAGAAAAAATTGTGTATATAGTTCTAAAATTCGGTTGGTCTTATTCGTTTTTGTTTTTTCATCACTCTCACAATGAAAATACCATACAGATATGCTTCGGGCAATGAGAGTGGAGATTATGGAAGATATTGTCATGGGAGCACACAATGGATCAATTGAACAGGTGCGAACTTTGTTGGACCAAAATGAAGAATGTCGAGGTTAAATCACCCTTCACAGCACCAAGCACTATGACATTGATGAACTTGTGAGGAAGAATCGGAATCGAAGAAAGCAATAGATGTACTTAGAGCCCGTTTGGGAAGTAGCAGAAACTACTTTTTATTTTATTTATTTTTTTTACTTTTGAATTATGAAAAGTCACAATAAAAAAATAAAAAACAGCAACAAAATATACATTGACACACATTTCATATTTATTTTTTATTTTTACCTATCATATCATGTAAAATAAAACAACAAATACTAACTACACAATAATTTTTTTGGCATTGCCATCAAGATTATTGTGAATTAGAATTTTAATATCCATCCTCTTGTGTAAAAAAATTGTATTTTTTGAGTTATTTATCCAAACACTACAACTTTAAAATAAGTACTTTTATAACTAAAAATCAACACAAATTAACTTATTTATAAGTTGCTATTAATAAAAGTCCTTCTATTTTAAGCTCTTTTTTCAAAAGAGCTTATTTAAATTGTTAACCCAAATTGGGCCTTAGTCTTAAGACCACAAATACCTTTTTCACATTGTTTACGTGTTTTCGCGGTGGAGTTTTGTTACAACAGAAAGGATAGATTTCCATAGTGAATAACATTTTTAGTTCTCTAACTTCTTTTATTCTGTTTCAAGATGTTAAAAGCTACTAGTTAAGAATAACCATTTGGATACCAATAAAATAACCATCCGCTATCATATGGAATCGAACATCTAGCCTCTACTATTTGTTACTATTTACACACACTACACCAAGACTATTACAAATAACAATTTGGGTGACAATAGAGATAACCATCTATTAGTCTATAGAATCGAACATCCAACCTTTACTACTTGTAACTGATCACATACTCTACACCAAGACTATTACGAATAACCATCTGGGTACCAGTAAAAATAACCATCCGCTATCCTCTTGAATCGAACATCCATATTAAAATACTTGTAACTGATCACACACTACACCCATATTATTCCGAATAACCATTTGGGTACCAATAGAAATAAACATCCGCTAGCCTATTGATTCGAACATCTAGATTAAACAGCTTGTAACAATTTATAAACACCACACCAAGGCCGTTACATTATAACCCTCCTGATTACAATGAATAGATTGACTAATCAGTTCCTTTGTCCTCCTGTCATAATTTGTGTTCCGTATCTTACTTACGAAATCGACTTTCTTTGCGTATATCGCATAAAAATCTTGGGCCAACTTCAAATGCTTAGACCGCATTCCAACTCTTGGTATTTCGTCTTCGCTAAGGCAACTGTGATCCGGTAACTACGAATCAGTTCAAAACAAATATCATTCGATGAACATGAGGATTAATGGTCGATTCAAACATGAGGTTCACAAAAAAAATAGCAATATACTAGAGTTCAGATGTCATCAACAAGATCCGTGTTATCACTTCCAAACTCATTAATGTCCATATATTCTATTGCCTACAATCAAACATATACAAACAAACTTATTAAATACGGTACTATTAAACAAGTGTCATGTAAAAATATTTTATTCATACTTTTTCTAAGAATATCATTAAAAATTTATTACTGTAAACGCCTTTTAACAGAAATCATAACAATGAGTAGTGTATTCAGAAAAATTCTCACCTAACTAATTAGGCTTGTATTAATTAATTATTTATATATAGTATGCATGGCCGCCACATATGAAACACACCTACACAACATAAAACCAAGTTTTTTTCTATGCTTTGAAAAGTAAAAAGCTCATTATTAGTTGCTGTACTTTTTTTTCCTTACATATGTAGTCATATTTGGTTCTGCATGCATGACATGGGAGTATAGTGATAGGGATTCAAAACAACCTAATGGCAACCATGAGCAATGTTTTCTCCGTTAACACTAAACCTATAATGAACCAATTTCAGTAAAACTTATTAAAAAGGTAACAATAGTTTATCGAATCAAAAAAATAAATGGTTCATCTTCTTCAATAGAAATTAATCTATGATTTATTATGCTTTAACTAATTACTATATTGATGAACCAGAACACCATAAAAAAATTTTTGAATTGAATACAATCAACGTTTAAGAATGTTGGACTTAGAATAACCATCTCATTTATATGAAAATAAAGTACCAATTCACTAACATACATTGCTTACCTTGTTAGACTTTTCACCTTCCACGTCGAAAGAATTGAGAAGATTGTCATTTGAAAGCGTGATATTGCCGTCGATGAAGAAAGTTGGGGCATGAGAAACCGGTTCAACAAAATTGGAGTCCATTGAAGGGATTTTGAGAGGTCACGTACCTATGAAGCGGCAACCGCAACTCTCCCCTATATTAGGCCGGATCAGTCCGAGACGAAGATGCGGTGAGGATGGACGCGTTGGGGGCTGCAGGGTGCGTGGGCGCGGTGGCCTGCGGGGGCCTGCGCGTGTTGTGGGCTGTGGGGAAAAAAATTTCCATCGATTAGGGGGCTGGTCGGACGTTGACGCAATGGGAGGTGGCGTCGGCTCTGGGTACGCGGCTATGGCTGGCGTCCAGGGCGGTGAAAGTCCACTGAGAGTGAGAGAGGAGATACGGCTAGAGGAGATGAAAGATTTGTAATTGTTTAATATGCAAACCCTTATTTTTTAAAATTTAAAATATGGTTATTATTATAATTTAATTAATCAAATCATTAATTACATTTAGGATTAATTTACTTTTTTAACTCCATTGTTCATATTGTTCACCAATGTTATTGTTCACCTATATTTTTCCTATTCGTAATAAGGATCGGAGGAGGAGAAAGAAATACAAGAGACAAACCCCTGGAAAATTTTCCCAAAAAAAGACGAAACTCATGATGATTCTTAGTTACACCAATCAACAAAAGATTAGGGGTAACATTCAATTAAGGAAACATAATAATTAGTCTCGGATCAATAAAAAGGAAAACATAATAATGATGGCACCTCATTATCAAATCCTCAATAAACTAGTCCACCAAAACAAACTCACTCTTGTCATTTTATGAGTAAACTTAATTGTCACATCATTGCATCTGTTGACTTAGTAATTAAAGCCATAAAAAGTGATAATTAATTAAGATTAAAGGTTAATTAATTAGATCTAAAAACTAAAAAGTGGACGGATCATATATTATTTCTTATTAAAAGTAGCGGTCCCCAATGAAACATCATCCTTGTAAATAATATTGCATTTTCTGTTTTATATGTAATAGAGATGGTTGTTTTGATTATTTCTTTTGTGTCCATAAATTAATATATATAATAGATAAATTTTGATAAACTACTTTAATTTTAATCTCTATAATATATATTCACCTATAATTCGCTCCAATTCCTCTATAAAAACTTTAATTTAGTTTCATCTTAACTAATTATTAAGACAACGTTGAATCATCTATAGATAGAGGAAATTACATAGATATATAAAAATTATTATTATTATTATTATTTACACAATATATATAGTACTTAATTATTTTTAATTTTTAATTTTTTATTTGGTTCTTGATTTAACACCGACATAGTACCTATAGCTATATATGCAATACACGTGTTCCAAATTTGAAGCTCACGTTGTTTTCTTTGTTCTTCTTAATGCCTGGTTTACATCAATCCATTTAAACATCGCTCTCATGTATCAGATACAAAAATATTATTTATATCTATGTGGAGCTAATAACTCTTTTAAATACAAAATTTGATATTTCTTCTCTCTAGCTACTTAATTAGTTCTTATTATTTTTCTTTTTCCTTTCCCTTGGTGATGTTACAGCTTACATTTAGCATTGTTGTATCAAATTTGCTTATTAAATTATTAATCTCTTGCCTGTAAATTTTGTTACTTTTATTTTATACGATGAATTTTATTAGAACAAAAGTTGGCTAAATCCAAATACGAATTATGCTAGAGTTAATTATATATAGATAAATTAATTACAATCCTAATTTAAAGTGATTATAATAGTAATTGATTGAATAATAAAATGATAAAACTTAAATCTAATTTTAGCTAAACAAAATAACTTAAAATTTAAGATAAAACTTTAATTATTATGTATCTTTAAGAGCTTAAAATTTAAGATAAAAGTTTATTAGTTTATGAATTGTTTAATAGATAATCAATTTTAAATTTTATCATTTAAAAATTATTTAAATGCATGAATCTACACGGATCATTGTGTAAAGCTTTTCTTACAAATGACAAAGATTCAATGTATTTACTATGGCACAAATTTTTTGGTGACTGAAAATATCAAAAAATAAAGAAATAAAATACAAGTCAAATCAAACTAGCTAGAATCAGTTGCCTTTTTTACTATGATTTGTTCCAAATATGTACCAGGTTTATCCAAGAAATATGAGCTGAATCACTTTTTGTTCTAGATTTAGCTAACCAATCAGCGACACTATTAGCTTCCCTTCAAATTAGATAGAACTAGATCTTTCAGTCTTTGGACAAAAAATCTTGGAGTTTTAACACAATATTCTTCACCTCATGTGTTGTGTGGCAAGTGATGTTACTCAACACAAGATAAGCATCTAGCGAGTCCGTTTCACAAATAACCCTCTGGCAACCAGCTTCCCAGGCTAACATCAGCCCCTGCCAAAAAGCCAGCAGCTCACAACGATAAACAGACCAAAAAGGAAGAGCACCTGAACGGCCCAACACCTATCTCCCTCTATCATCCCTCAGAACACAACCAAAATCAGCTCGCTGGACTCCCTGAAGAACACTCGCATCACAGTTGACCTTGAAAGTGCCATTGGGTAGAGGCACCCACTTAAATTTTCTTTCAATATCTGAATAGATAATCTAGTTGTAATGAAGGTTTCTAAGATCAAAGCTCATATTTCTAGTTAGGATCGCCACTTTCTTATCGGACCAAACTTCATCCGAGTTGAAAACCTCATGACATTGATACCTCCATATCCACCAAATTCCGGATGCGAAGAGGCAGCCCATACTAGATATGCCCTGTTTGACCCAAGGAGCTAAATCAGACGATCCTCTAGTCTCGATGAACGAAGGGTCGATGATATTCCAAACAGTTTTGGCCCTATCGCAATCTCTAAAACAATGCAGAATTGATTCCGAATGGGCACCACACCTCTTACAAATATCACTAGGTGTTAACTTGCGCTTGAACTGGAGGGCGTCAGTAGGGGCAACATTGTGAAGAGAAAGCCAGAGCAAGAATTTGATCTTCTCCGGGATGAAAGGCTTCCATATCTAATTCCAGTCTTCGCTTTCATCCCATTGGAATTTTCTTTTCGCCAACCAAAGATATCCACTTCTAGAAGAATACTCTTTTGTTGCGGCAGCAGCCCAAACCCACCCTGGGCCATAGTGGTTGTTACCAGGAACAAGAAACTCAATTAGGGGCGAACGGATATGATGAGGAAGAGGAGAATAGAGGTTGCTAAGATCCCATCGACCATTGCAAATAACGTCATCTAGAGAAAGGTGGAGGTCAGTTATATGAACGTATGGAATTAAGTCTGCAAGTTTACCCAAAGGAGACCATTGATCAAACCACAAGGATTGATCCAAAGTACCACACCACCACGCAAAGCCCTCTTTCAAACTATTGAACGATTTAATCACACTTTTTCAAACATAAGAAGCCCCAATAACCTCCACAAAAATTTTCTCAGTAGCCAGATACTTCTTGGTTAGGAGTTGTACCCATAGTTTCTCTTTGCAATGAAGAAGTTGCCAAACAAGCTTTTCCAGAAGGGCAATGTTCGCACACCTAGAGTCCCTCAGCCCTAGGCCTCCGTGTTTTCTCAGAGCGACAACCTTAATCCAATTCACAAGGGGTAGTCCCCTCCCATCAGTCTGACCCTTCCAAAGAAATTGTCTCATCATCGAATCAATTTTTTCACAAGCATAAGAGGGGAAAAAAGGCTACTTGCATATTATACACTGGAATGGAAGTCAACACAGACTTAACCAAACATAACCTTCCTGCCTTGTTAAGTAGCCTACCTTTTCAGCTAGCTAGCCTCCTTTGGACCTTGTCAATAACCTCTTGCACCGTCTTTTTTGCCGCTCTATCATTGCCAATGTTTACCCCCAAATATCTGCCTATGTTCCGAGTTAAGTGAATCTGAGAAACCCTTGACAAGACCTCCTTCCTCCGCTGAGTGATGTTCTTAGAGCATTGAGCCTTAGATTTGGCCAGATTAACTTTCAATCCAGATGCCTTTGTAAAGAGTTCAAGAACCTGCATAACCATTTCAACCAGCGACCTTGTTACTTTGCAGAAAAGGAGAAGGTCATCAGCAAACATAAGATGTGAAATCCTAGATCCCTATTTGGAGATGGCAACAGGGACCCAAGATCCATTAGACACATAATGAGAGATAAGGCACGCCAATCGTTCCATACACATAACAAAGAGATACGAAGATAGAGGGTCACCTTGTCTTAGCCCTCTTTGAGGATTAAAATTCTATAATCTCTCACCATTCCATAGGATTGAAAGAGAAGAAGAGCAAACACACCTCATGATTAGGCTAGTTATGTTCTGTGGGAAGCCAAAACTAGTAAGAATATGTTGAAGAAATCTCCAATCTACCCTATCATATGCCTTCTCTAAATCAATTTTGAAAGCTATAGTACCTTTCTTGGACTTGGTCTTGCGCATAAAATTAAGGATCTCTTGCGCAATAATGATATTCTCGCTCATTCCTCTCCCCGGGATAAATCCCCCTTGAAAGGGACCAATGACCTCCGTAAGGAAAGGACGGAAGCGATTAACAAGGACCTTAGTTAAAATTTTGTATATGACATTACATAGGCTTATAGGCCTAAATTCTTTCATGACCGTCGGCTTAATTAAAAGGATCATTAATTTTTTATGATTAACTCATTATTTAATTTATGTTTTCATAAAAAAGAGGTAATCCATATGAATACAAACTTTATATGGTTATTTTGCTAATAGAAAACAATTGATATATGGTAAATTTTATCTAACTCTCTCAAAAATAATATATAATTCATTTTTTTTATGACGTGTCAACTTTTGATTGGTTGATATTTTAATTAATTTGATTATTGATTATATTAATAACTTAAAATTTACTCCCTCTAATAAATTTCACTCTATTTTAATGTTTTTGGTCATGAATATTTAATTGTTGCAAAATTAGATAATACTAAAAGTTAAAATTAGAGTCTATATTTGTTATTGTAAGGTCATCAAATTAGAAATTAAAGAAATATACTTTCAAACATGATATTGCATCGAATGTTATATAATAACAATTTTTTTTATATATTTGAATGATAAATGATTTCTTTTGCTTAAGAATGATATTTCTTTCTCGTGGCCATTGTTTTCTAATTAAATCAAAACCTCTAAAAACTTTTCAAACTGTATCTAAATGTTCTTTATGCTAAGACGAGTTTCCATTGCTTTGTTCTAGCTATAGGGTCTAATTCATAGTTATCAGACCCGACTCGACCCGGTCGGTTCGACCGGAAATTCGGTCACCTGGCCGGGCCGAGCCACACGTTGAACTGGACATGCATTGGACCCGGTGGAACCCGGTTCAACCCGGCGGGTTTTGACTAAAACCGGTGACCTGGACGGGTTATTTGACCCGGTCCGGGTGGTGCCTTTTTTTTAATATCCTAAACCTAAACGGCGTCGTTCTACTATCCCCCCCCCCTTTTCGTTGAAACTGAAACCCTAGGCTATCCCCATTTCCCCCATTGCGTCACCCTCACATCTCTGATCTCCCTATGGCATCTGAGAGACTGAGACAGATCTCTTGAGAGTTGAGTGAGTGTCTGAGACTGAGTTCATCAATCGGCCTCATCAGTCACCGCCGAAGTCACCAGTCACCGCCGATACCCCCCTCAGCGAACCTCGTCTCTCCGTCTCTCCGTCACCCTCGTCGTCACTATCCGCGGCGTCGTTACTTCTCCCGGCCGTCACTGCTTCTCCCTTCACCTCGCCGTGTTCGTTGTTATATTGGTCGTTTGTGGGTTGTGCTTCTTCTGGTTCTACTTCGTTGCTTTTGCTTCTGTCCTTTGTCGGTACCTCACCTGGTCGTCAGAAAGCTCAGAGCCTCTGCTCCCTCAGGTCAGTGCCTCTGCTATTGACCTATTGACTATTGTTATGGAATTGGAATCTGTTGATATATTAGTTAAAATTGTTCTTGAATTGTATTATTGCTGGTTGCTGATTGGTATATTAGTTAAAATCTATTCTTGAATTGGTATATTAGTTAAAACCTGGTTGATATATTAGTTAAATTTGTTCTTGAATTTTAGTTAAAATTGCTGTATTTTCCCTGTTGCTGTTGCTGGTTGCTGTGTTGGTAATTTGGTATATAGTTTTTTAGTTGCTGGTTGCTGCTAATTGCTATTGTATTTTACTGTAGTTTTTTTAGAGCTGTTGTTGTTTATTGCTGGTTTGTTTAGAGTTGCTAAATCAGGGAACTTTGGTGAAATGGTGGTGATTGATGTGTTGCTTAAAAACTGATTTAAGCAAATCCTTTGTTGCTGAAAATATTTTTGGTTTCTTTGCTAGAATTTTAAAAATGGCTTCATCTCAAACACCATCAGAAACGCCACCATCTCAAGAACAAGCATCATCAGCAACTCCTACCCCTGATCTTACCACTAAAAGAGTTTATAATAATAGAGGAAAGACTGATCCAGCTTGGGGTCATTGTAAACAAATTGTGGAAAAAATAGGGAAAATTACTACGATGTCCATATATTGTGACAAACCTGTTAGAGGAGGTGGGATTAATCGATTTAAGTATCACTTGGCTGGAAAAGGAGGAGATGTTGAGAAGTGCAAAAAGGTTCTACCTGTTGTTGCTTATCAATTTGGGCAAAATATTGAAGAATTTATGAATAAGAAAAGGAAAACTCAAGAAAATTATGCAGAAAGTTATAGAGCATGTGATGATGTTGAAAGAGAATTTGATAGAATGGAAGAGCTTGAAGCACGGCAGCAACAACTCCAACATTCAAGGACAAGGTTGCCACCACCTGCAGCTAGGAAAGGGAAAAAAAACTACTGGAATAGAGACTTTTTTCCATCTTCAACAACACCTGGAGCCCAACCAACGATAAAAAGTGTATTGCAAAGTAAAGAAATTGTGGAAAAATGTGACATTGCCATTGCAAAGTGGATGGTTGATGCTTCTGTGCCATTTAATGCAGTTAATTCAGCATATTACCAACCAATGATTGATGCTATTGCAAACATGGGTGCAGGATATAAAGGTCCAAACTTTGGTAGAGTTCGTGGGTATTTGTTGAGTAAGTTGGTGGAGGATGTGAAAAAGATGATTGAACAGTATCATGAAATTTGAAAGCGAACTGGATGTACTATCATGGCTGATGGATGGACTGATCGTTGTAGGCGCACTTTAATTAACTTCTTGGTTTATTGTCCTAAAGGAACTATCTTCCTAAAGTCTGTTGATGCTTCTCATGCCTCCAAAACTGCTGAATTATTATTTAAGCTTTTTAAGGATGTTGTCAACTTTGTCGGTCCTGAAAATGTTGTTCACATAGTGACAGACAATGCTGCAAATTATGTTGCTGCTGGACGGTTGTTGGAAGCTAAATTTCCTAAGTTGTATTGGTCTCCTTGTGATGCGCATTGTATTAATTTGATGTTGCAAGATATTGAAAAGTTGAATAAAGTCAGTGAGACAGTTTCACATGCTTCAAAGATTACTAAATACATATATAATCATTGTCATCCACTGTATCTTATGAGGAAGTTTACCGGTGGACGAGAAATACTTCGTCCAGCTCCAACTCGCTTTGCTACCAATTTCATAGTTTTACAAAGTATTTTGGCTCAAAAAGATGCATTAAGAGCTATGGTAACTTCTAAAGAATGGACAATCTCAGCCTACTCCAAAGAAGCTAAAGCTAAAACATTTGTGGATCAAATTTTAGACTCTAAGTTTTGGAATCAATGTACAGATGTTGTCAAGCTTACTGAGCCACTTGTTCGTGTGCTTCGTATTGTGGATAGTGAAGATAAAGCTGCAATGGGTTTTCTTTATCAAGCTTTTAATATGGCTAGAGAAGAGATGGTGAAGAGGTTTCGACGAAGAAAGAAGATTGTGGAGCCTTACTTGAAGATTTTGGATACTCGTTGGGATTCACAACTTAAAAAAAATCTTCATGCTGCTGGCTATTGGTTAAACCCTGCTTTTCGATTCAACGCTGCTAAATTTAAAAAACATAAGCAAATCACTTCTGGCCTACTAGATGTAATTGAGAAATATTCATATGATGATCCAGAATTGAATACTAAGTTGACAAGTGAGAAGAGAATATATTCTAATGCTGAAGATGATTTTGGAAGACAATCTGCACTGCGTGAATGAAGCACAGTGATGCCAGGTAAATATATTTATTTAGTTTTATCTTTTTTTATTCATTTATTTATTTAAAAAGGCTAATTATAATGCATTGCCTCTTTTGATTTTAAGACCAATGGTGGGAGTCTTATGGAACTGGAGCACCAAATTTACAAAAGTTAGCCATTCGTGTTTTAAGTCAAACTTGTAGTTTTTCTGATTGTGAGCGAAATTGGAGTATTTTTTAACACATCCACACAAAGAAGAGGAATCGGTTAGAACATCAAAAGCTTAATGATCTTGTTTTCGTTCATTATAACTTGAGGCTACAACAAAGGTATCTTCTATAATTATTTATCTAATTTTAAAAAGTATTGTTCATTAAAATTTAATCTTTAGTTTAGTAATTACATAACTTGATAACATAGGAATCTAATGAGAAAGCAAAGCTATGATCCAATTTGTCTTGATACATTTGATGACCATTCGGATTGGATATTGGAAGATTCACCGCCCTTTTTAACTCCTGAAGAGGTTGATGCTCTACGAAATGATTTGGCAAATATGTCCATTCAACCAACTTTGGATGATCTTGGTAAATTCTTCAATTGCTTGAATATTTTAATTGTCAGTTGCTATTACGAATTATTCTTGATATTGATTTGTCAAAAATACACAAATGTAGATCAATTAAATTTGGACAATGACCAAGATAATGATGGACCAAGTAACAATGCTATGGAAGATATGGATACAAATTAAAATGAGGGAAATGTTAATCAAGCTCCTAATTTGCCCTATGAAGATGTTGATGCCGACTTTGAGCTCACCCTTTGGACATGATTTAATAATTGTGTTATCTTTAACTTGCTCTTGTTGATTTAAATTGAGAACATATTTTATACTAGAAACTAGTTTATTAACTCTTCTTTTAGATTATTAGTTATGTTTAAGACTTGATATTTGATTATTAATGTTTGTAAGACTCGCATTTTAAGTTTTAAGACATTATTTCAATTTTATTAATATAATTTTATATTTTTTTAGTTATGACCGGGTTAACCGGGTGAATTAGTGATCCACCAATTGAACCAGTAACCCGGTGACCCGGTCATATGACCGGATTGATTATTGGGTCGGTTCTGATAACTATGGTCTAATTATTTGTTAATTAGAACCAATATTATTAAGTTAGTAAATTTGTTATATATGGTTCTTCAATAACTTCTTCCATTATATTATTGCAACAATTTTTTCTTCTTTGACGAAGAAGATGATCTATTTTAAATAACAAGCTAATTATAAATGGTCTCTATTATAATTAAAATATTAATTTTAGTTAAATTTAAGCAATTTAAATTATTAGTGTAATTAGTAATGAAATTAAAATATTAATTAATAAAAAATTAATAAAACAAAAATAAATTATATGTTATTTTAGAAATAATTTAATAGAATTCTCCACCTTAATATATGCATAAAAGCGAGAAATTTAAAATTATATGAGATAAATGATTAAGTAGAGATTTGATCGAGATTGAAAGGATGCTAATAAGCTAAGCTTATTTTTTAAAACTATTCTGATATATTTGATCCATATAATATAAATATATAATTTTGTGTAGTGGGACCGACGAGGTGTAAAAAATAAAAAAAAAATTATTTTTTATATAAATTTATTTTTCATCAAAAAATTACTTTTATTTTTATGATATAAAAGATAAATTTATAATCTTTTTTCACATATTAGTCATTTAAAACATAAAAAATTTATAAAATATATTTTATTTAATAAAAAAATGACAGAAAAATAATCTCTTAACAAATCTATTAAAATAGATCTTGAACGTTATTGAATTAGAATATCTGCAAAAATACTTTAACTTTTAAATTAAAAAAAAAAAGTCAAAGAGATGTGTAATTAGAGTTTGTGTCATATCTAAAAACATGTGCTATTTCTTTTTATATATATAATATACTTTAGGACAAATCAAGTAGTGATAAAATCGAATATTTTTCAATTTGAAAGATTTCATATAAAATTATCCTTATAAAATGAAATAAAAAATAAAAAGAAATTTTTTTTATTTTTATTTGTTTAATAAACTGAAATATATATATATATATATATATATATATATATATATATATATATATATATATATATATAACAAATAACATATTATATAAGTGAATATATTTATTAGGTATAGTTGTAGATCTAAAATGTCTAATAATGATATTGCAAAAAGAGAATTTGTGAAGGACAAATTTTCAACAAATTTGTGAAGGACAAATTTGCAATAAATTTGCCACTTTTCTCTATGTATACTTTTGTCCGATGATAATATGTCAAATTAAAATTAAACTCCAATGATACGCAATGTTCTTTATCTAGTTGGCATTACCTGTACTTGTATTTTTAGAGTACTCCTGATATTAAAGCGATAAATATGTTAGCTGAAATAATATTTGTGAGAAAATGTATCATAACTAAAATTGCGTAACACGGATTAGAACCATATGACAGAATTTTTTAATATATAAGTTTTCTAATCCACATGTATTAATAGATAGTTCTTTAAGATTAATCATTTTTTTATTATCTGTTGTTAAAATAGTTTGTGCCGATTTACTTGTCTGAGATGACTCTGGCTAAAATTAAAGGAGTACTCAACATTGGGTTTCAAATGATAATCACAGTCAGAATCCTAAATGCAAATCTCATCAACTATGCAACTTTAAAATATAAAAATGAATGGAGAGTATCTTTGGGAGTTGGAGCTGTGTCAGCATTTTTGCTGTGTGTAGGGTCTCTTTGCTTAGAGAAAACACCAAACTCTTTGATTGAAAGAGCAACACGTAAAAGTCAAGACAATGTTGTAGAAAATTTGTGGCACTAACAATGTTGATGAGAAATATCAAGATCTTGTTTATGCAAGTGAGGCAGCTAGTAAGGTGGAAAATTCGTGGAAGAACATTATAGGCCACAACTCACTTTCTGCTCTTTTATTCTGGTCTCCCAACAACTCATCGGAATTGATGTCATCATGTTTTATGCTCCAGTACTTTTTACCATTTTGGGCTTTGGCAGTGATGCCTCCCTCATGTCTGCAGTTATTGTTGGGCCACCGTGAAGAGCTCTCGACCAGTAGGGAGACTTCGGAGAGAAATCAAGTGGTATCAGAGCCGATGTTAGCCCGACAAGGGGTATCAGAGCTGATGGTTAATCGGTCATGGTGGCCCAATAAGTAGTATCAGAGTTAATGGTGGCATAACAAGTGGTATCAGAGCCGATAGTTAATCGGTCCAGTTTAAGGAGTATTCAAGGTAAAGCATTGAAAGTCTTTCCGACAAAGATAGTTCATTAGGCGTGTTCCGCGGTGTGGTGCGACAATGTGATGGACGAATAATCAAATGTGGTGGAGGAGTTAGAGGAGAGTTGATACTTGATGTGGAGATGATTCACACTTGAGGGGGAGATTGATGTTGCAAGTGTGAGGAGTAGTATATGAAATTAGTTGTACATTGAAAAAAGCAATAAAGAGTGAGGAGTTTATAAGATGAGAGACCCATTAACTTACTACCTTAAGGATTTGAGTTGGATGTGGTGTCTTCTCATCTTATGTTCTCTCATTTGATTCCTTTCCAAAATCTTCCTGGTGGTCGAGAGCTCCCCACAATTGCTTAACAAGTGGTATCAGAGCCAATGGTGGCCCAACAAGAGGTATCAGAGCCGATGGTGGCCTAACAGTTATCATAAGAGGTGTTAGTGTTAATGTTCTTGTTACACTTGTTTCTATTTTTTTGTGTAGGCAAATTTAAAAAAAGGATATTATTTCTCGAAAGTGGCAGACAAACTTGGAAGAAGGATATTATTTCTCGAAGGTGGCATTCAGATGTTTGTTTGTCAGGTAAAAAACAAATTTATGGAGCAAATTAATTATCTGGTAAAATATCTCCGTATAAAAGTAATAACTAAAAGGTTAATATATATTATATTAAACGGTTTAATTAGTTATTATCTTCACAAGACATCTTGTATAGGTAGTCATATTAATATTTTCTATTCAGTAATTTTGTGTAACTAAAGAACGAAAGAATAATGTTGATGTATTTGCAAGGGAGCGCTCTAGTAGTTAATGAATTAGTTAAGGAAGGTACAATGCTTTCTGATCTCGCCATCTGAGTCGGTAAAGCAGTAAAAATATTTTTGAGAAGGACGCAAGGCTTAATTACCCTATTGACCTGGGTTAAAATAAATTGCTTTCTTGAATCTTGCTCGACCACATGTTTTGATTAAGTGTTAACATTAATTAAAAAAGATCATTAACTTTTTTATGGTTAACTCATTATTTAATTTATGTTTTCATAAAAAAGAGGTGATCCATATGAATACAAACTTTACATGGTTATTTTGCTAATAAAAAACAATTGATATATGATCAATTTTATTTAACTCTCTCAAAAATAACATATAATTTATTTTTTATGACGTGTCAACTTTTGATTGGTTGATATTTTAATTAATTTGATTATTGACTATATTAATAACTTAAAATTTACTCCCTCTCTAATAAATTTCACTCCATTTTAATATTTTTGGTCATGAATCATTAATTGTTGTCAAAATTAGATAATACTAAAAGTTAAAATTAGAGTTTATATTTGTTATTATAAGGTCATCAAATTAGAAAAAAATGTTTTCAAACATGATATTGCACCGAATATTATAATAACAATTTTTTTATATATTTAAATGATAAATTATTTCTTTTGCTTAAGAATGATATTTTTTCTCATGGACATTGTTTTCTGATTAAATCAAAACCTCTAAAAATTTCCCAAATTGTATCTAAATGTTCTTCATGCTAGGACGAGTTTTCATTGCTTTGTTCTAGCTATAGGGTCTAATTATTTGTTAATTAGAACCAATATTGTTTAAGTTAGTAAATTTAATTTGTTATATATGGTTTTTCAATAACTTCTTCCATTATATTATTCCAACCGTTTCTTTTTCTTTGGCGAAGAAGATGATCTATTTTAAATAACAAACTAATTATAAATGATCTCTATTATAATTAAAATATTAATTTTAGTTAAATTTAAACAATTTAAATTATTAGTATAATTAGTAATTAAATTAAAATATTAATTAATAAAAAATTAACAAATCATAAAAAATAAATTATATATTATTTTAAAAATAATTTAATAGAATTCACCACCTTAATATATGCATAAAAGTGAAAAATTTTAAATTATATGAGATAAATGATTATGACACAAATTAAAGAAAAATTGAACAAGAAGTTTAATAGAAAAGGTCTTGGACACAAAAGAAAAAAGGACTTAAATTAAAGAGAGGTTTTGGTTAGAAGTCAGTGCTTAATATCATTTCCAAAAATGTTGATATAATTATTACTTCTACATATATATATTTCTCGAAGTATTTAATTATGCATGCTAATTAAGTACTAATCATCATATCACATAAAAACGTATGGTAATAATTATATTATTGTTATTAGTATCTAGCTTTCACACCGTGTTATCTAATTATCTATATAATCTATTAATCAAAGTGACGCTGTTTCCGATAAGAATCGATGTTTTATTGTTAAGATTATGCTTTATACATACTTAATTACAATCTCTAATATAATTAAAACCCAGCTCTCTATTATTCCTATTTAAACTATGCTTTGCACTTAGGTATCTTAATCGAAAGTAAGATTAAATGTAGTCCTTTCTAACAATTAACTTCTTTAACACTTAATTGATTATTTTTCTTAAAGTATAATTCCCTTGTTACCGCAATAAACCTTTATTAGTGATTGAAAAGTTGTTACATATTTACACATATACACAAATAGACAAATATTGTTTTTCTTTTAAAAGATTTTATTTTTTATATTTACTTTATTCGTAAATATAGAGAATTAATTTTTAATTAGTCAATATTAATCCATTTTTTAAAATTATCTTTTTAACCTGCACATTTTGGAAGAATTAGGATTTACCATCAAAATTTAAAATTTAAAATTTATATTTTAAGAAATATACTTTCAAACATGATATTGCACCGAATGTTATAATAATAATTTTTTTATATATTTGAATGATAAATGATTTCTTTTGCTTAAGAATGATATTTTTTTTCGTGGCTATTGTTTTCTGATTAAATCAAAATCTTTAAAAGCTTTTCAAACTGTATCTAAATGTTCTTTATGCTAAGACGAGTTTTTATTGCTTTGTTCTAGCTATAGGGTCTAATTATTTGTTAATTAGAACCAATATTGTTTAAGTTAGTAAATTTATTATATATGCTTCTTCAATAACTTCTTCTATTATATTATTCCAACAGCTTTTTCTTCTTTGGCAAAGAAGATGATCTATTTTAAATAACAAGCTAATTATAAATGGTCTCTATTATAATTAAAATATTAATTAATAAAAAATTAATAAAACAAAAAATAAATTATATATTATTTTAGAAATAATTTAATAGAATTCTCCACCTTAATATATGCATAAAAGCAAGAAATTTAAAATTATATGAGATAAATGATTAAGTAGAGATTTGATCCGGATTAAAAAGATGCTAATAAGCTAAGCTTATTTTTGAAAACAATTCTGATATATCTGATCCATATAATATAAATATATAATTTTGTGTGGTGGAGCCAACGAGGTGTAAAAAATAAAAAAATTCTATTTTTTATATAAATTTATTTTTCATAAAAAAATTCACTTTTATTTTTATGGTATAAAAGATAAGTTTATAATCTTTTTTCACATATTAATCATTTAAAACATAAAAAATTTATAAAATGTACTTTATTTAATAAAAAAATGACAGAAAAATAATCTCTTGACAAATCTATTAAAATAGATCTTGAACGTTATTGAATTAGAATATTCGAAAAAATACTTTAACTCTTAAATTTCAAAAAAAAAGTCAAAGAGATGTGTAGTCAGAGTTTGTGTCATATCTAAAAATACGTGCTATTTCTTTTTATATATATATAATATACTCTAGGACGAATCAAATAGTGATAAAATCGAATATTTTTTAATTTGAAAGATTCCATATAAAATTACGCTTATAAAATGAAATAAAAAATAAAAAGAAATTTTTTTATTTTTATTTGTTTAATATATATATATATATATATATATATATATATATATATATATATATATATATATATTGTAGATCTAAAATGTCTAATAATGATATTGCAAAAAGAGAATTTGTGACGGACAAATTTTCAACAAATTTATGAAGGACAAATTTTCAACAAATTTGCCACTTCGCTCTATGTATACTTTTGTCCAATGATAATATGTCAAATTAAAATTAAACTCCAATGATACGCAATGTTCTTTATGTAGTTGGCATTACCTGTACTTGTATTTTTAGAGTACTCCCGACATTAAAGCGACAAATATGTTAGTTGAAACAATATTTGTGGGGAAATGTATCATAATTGAAATTGCGTAACACGGATTAGAACCACATGACAGAATTTTTTAATATATAAGTTTTCTAATCCACATGCATTAATAGTTAGTTCTTTAAGACTAATCATTTTTTTTATTATCTGTTGTTAAAATAGTTTGTACCGATTTACTTGTCTGAGATGACTTTGGCTAAAATTAGAGGAGTACTCAACATTGGGTTTCAAATGATGATCACAGTCAAAATCCTAAGCACAAATCTCATCAACTATGCAACTTCAAAGCATAAAAATGGATGGAGAGTGTCTTTGGGAATTGGAGCTGTGTGAGCATTTTTGTTGTGTGTAGGATCTCTTTGCTTAGAGAAAACATCAAACTCTTTGATTGAAAGAACAACACGTAAAAGTCAAGACAATGTTGCAGAAAATTTGTGGCAGTAAAAATATTGATGAGAACTATCAAGATTTTGTTTATGCAAGTGAGGTAGCTAGTAAGGTGGAAAATTCGTGGAAGAACATTATACAATATAGATATAGGCCACAACTCACTTTCTGCTCTTTTATTCTGGTCTCCTAACAACTCACTGGAATTAATATCATCATGTTTTATGCTCCAGTACTTTTTACCATTTTGGGCTTTGGTAGTGATGCCTCCCTCATGTCTGCGGTTATTGTTGGGCCGCCGTGGAGAGCTCTCGACCAGCAGGGAGACTTTGGAGAGAAATCAAGTGGTATCAGAGCCGATGTTGGCCCGACAAGGGGTATCAGAGCTGATGGTTAATCGGTTATGGTGACCCAACAAGTAGTATCAGAGTTAATGGTGGCATAACAAGTGGTATCAGAGCCGATAGTTAATCGGTCCAGTTTAAGGAGTATTCAAGGTGAAGCATTGAAAGTCTTTCCGACAAAGATAGTTCAGTAGGCGTGTTCCGCAGTGTGGTGCGACAATGTGATGGACGAATAATCAAATGTGGTGGAGGAGTTAGAGGAGAGTTGATGCTTGATGTGGAGATGATTCACACTTAAGGGGGAGATTGATGTTACAAGTGTGAGGAGTAGTGTATGAAATTAGTTTTACATTGAAAAAAGCAATAAAGAGTGAGGAGTTTATAAGATGAGAGACCCATTAACTTACTACCTTAAGGATTTGAGTTGGATGTGGTGTCTTCTCATCTTATGTTCTCTCATTTGATTCCTTCCCGAAATCTTCCTGGTGGTCGAAAGCTCCCCACAGTTGCCTAACAAGTGGTATCAGAGCCAATGGTGGCCTAACAAGAGGTATCAGAGCTGATGGTGGCCTAACAGTTATCATAAGAGGTGTTTGTGTTAATGTTCTTGTTACACTTGTTTCTATTTTTTGTGTAAACAAATTTAGAAGAAGGCTATTGTTTCTCGAAGGTGGTAGACAAATTTGAAAGAAGGATATTGTTTCTCGAAGGTGGCATTCAGATGCTTGTTTGTCAGGTAAAAAACAAATTTATGGAACAAATTAATTATCCGGTAAAATATTTCCGTTTAAAAGTAATAACTAAAAAAGTTAATATATATTATATTAAACGGTTTAATTAGTTATTATCTTTACAAGACATCTTGTATAGGTAGTCATATTAATATTTTCTATTCAATAATTTTGTGTAACTAAAGAACGAAAGAATAATGTTGATGTGTTTGCAAGGGAGTGCTCTAGTAGTTAATGAATTAGTTGAGGAAGGTACAATGCTTTCTAATCTCGCCATCTGAGTCGGTGAAGCAGTAAAGACGCTTTCGAGAAGGATGCATGGCTTAATTACCCTATTGATCCGGGTTGAAAGAAATTGCTTTCTTGAATCCTGCTCGACCAAATGTTTTGATTAAGTGTTGACATTAATTAAAAAGGATCATTAATTTTTTTATGGTTAACTCATTATTTAATTTATGTTTTCATAAAAAAGAGGTGATCCATATGAATACAAACTTTACATGGTTATTTTGCTAATAAAAAATAATTGATATATGATAAATTTTATCTTTTTTTTTATGAGGAAGGGGGTCAAAGACCCAAACAAAAAGAAACAAAAACAGCAAAACAAAACTAGGAGCCCCTAGGACGCATACAGCCAAAGCAATCTAAATCTAATGCCAAAGATATATCAGGAGGGGGCACATCATAAATATGGAGGCCAAGGGGAAGTGTCTGTCCTTTTTTTGCAAGGATGTCTGCGACATAATTTGCTTCTCGCAAAATGTGGGTCCATTCAGAGATAGTCAGACGTTGAGATTGAATGTTGATATCTGCGAGGAGTGATGCACATGGGTGTCTTGTAGCGCAACCGCTCTTTACGAACTCCAAAACTGATGTAGAATCTGTTTCAACAATGATTTGGTGGAAGTTCTTTGCCACTGCAATTTGGAGGCCACGCACAACCCCCCAAATTTCAGCTTGCATTATAGAGCAACTACCCAAATTACAAGAGAAACCAGCAATAAATCTCCCCAAGTGATCTCTAAAAACTCCCCCACATGCTGCATTATTCTGATTTTCATAAAAGGAGCCATCAACATTAAGTTTAATAACATCTTCTGCAGGAGGGAACCAGCGTATGAGGTTGTTGTGGGCTGGAACGGTGTGCTTCATTTTCCACCGGCTCTCCATAACTCTTAGGTATTCCTCATGTCTCGCTTTAATATTGAAAACAGCCAAGGTAGAGGGAATCAACTTATTCTCAAACACCAAACTGTTTCGGCAGAACCACAGGTGGGAAGTCGCATAACCAAACAAATTTGACCAGTTTGTTTCTTTTGATATATTGCTTAAAAGCCAGTTCGAAAGATCAGAGCCGAAGAATGAAGGCAGTTGACCTGAAGGAAGGAGATTGCACCAGATGCTCTTGGCGAAGAAGCAGTCACGAATGACATGTAAAGTGGATTCTTCATTGCTGCTACACCTGGGGCAGCGATCATCACTTGTCATGTGTCGTCTCTTCCTTGCTGCATTAGTAAGGATAGCGTCATGAGCCACTAACCATAGGAACATGCGGATGCGTTCTGGACCTTTCCACTTCCAAACAAGGCTGAAGATGTTGTTGGGTTGACCGGTGGTATCATGAATATCTTGATAAGCCGATTTAAGTTTAAAAGACCCATCTGAGGTGAGCGCCCAAGCGATTTGGTCTTTCTCCTTCCAAGGGGATGGTGGGGCCAATGCATTGATCTTTTTGACAATATCGTTCGGGAGCCATTCCTTAATCCTCTTGATGTCCCAATCCCCTGAAATAGACAGAAAATCTGTGAGGGAGCTATTATAGTCAATAGTATCAATACTTACCTGGTGAACATGCTTATCCAGGCTCCCTAAATTAGGCACCCAATTATGTTTCCAGAAATTGATTTTCGAGCCATCTCCAATCCGCCAAATGGTGTGTTTTTTGACATTGTCCCAGTGTTCGCAAACTCCTTTCCACAGATTTGAGTTGCTCTGTTTTCGCTCTACTCTCGGGATAATGTCTTCACCTCCTCCATATTTGGATCGCAGAACTCTAGCCCAAAGAGCATCCTTCTTCTCAATGAGGCCCCAACCCACTTTCATCATGAAGGCTCGATTGAGGATACGAGCATGACGAATGCCCAATCCACTATTATTTTTATGCTCGCCAACTTTTCTCCAACTCAAGCGATGAATCTTTTTTGATTGAGTGGTTTCTCCCCAGAGAAAATTCCTGCATTTACGATCAATAGCATTACAAGTAGTAGAGGGAAGTAAGGCGGTTTGCATAGTGTATGATGGAATAGAAGAAAGGACAGATTTCACCAGGGTGTTTCTTCCTACCAAGGAGAGGGATGAAGCCTTCCAAGAGTTGAGTCTCGTGTTGAGTTTGCTAATGATATCATCGAAAGTACTACCAGACACCTTATTGTGATGGAGAGGAACTCCAAGATATTTTCCCAAGTTGTCTGTTCTGGCAAAGCCTAAGGCATCACTGATCTCTTCTCTGATGGGTCCCCCAACATTGCTAGAAAAGAAGATACGAGTTTTTTCCTGGCTAACTGTTTTCCCAGAGCTCTCACAGAAGGCATTCAGACATCTTCTTATAACACTAGCCTGGTCCATATTAGCCTCAGCAAAAAGAATCAAGTCGTCTGCAAAGCATAGGTGAGATAGTGCCGGACCCCGCCTCTTGATGCGAATCGGCTTCCAAAAATCGTGATTGACCGCACAGTTAATAAGCTGAGATAGGCGTTCAATGCACAAGACAAAAATATAAGGAGATATTGGGTCCCCTTGTCGAATACCCCTTGTTGGTTTAAACTCCTCCAATTCTTCACCATTCCAAAGAACTCGCATTCTTGCGGAGGAGATATAGGAGAGAATAAGTTCAATAGTATTGGAAGGAAGCCCAATGTCCTTTAAAGTATCTTCCACAAAAGACCATTTGAGCTTATCATACGCCTTTTCGAGATCGATCTTGATCGCCATCCATCCCTGCCTCCCTTTTTTATTTCCATGGAGTGGATTACTTCCTGTGCAATGATAATGTTATCTGAACTTTGTCTTCCTGGCACAAAGCTGCATTGAGTCGGACTAACCAGCTTCTCCATGATTCTCCTCATACGACTAGCCAGAATTTTAGTAACAATCTTGTACGAAACATTACATAGGCTTATTGGCCTCATTTGTTTGAGGTTAGACACAGAATCTACCTTTGGTATAAGGGTGATGAGGGTCTCATTCAGCTCACTGACGTGCTTGGGATTGTGGAAGACAGTTTGGATCAACCTACAGAGGTCAGGTCCGACTTTATCCCAATACTGTTGGTAAAAAACAGCTTGTATGCCATCCCTGCCCGGCGCTTTTAGGCTCCCAATACCAAATAAAGTATCCTTAATCTTCTGGTGCATCACTTCACCACCCAAGATATTAAGCTTAGTAGTGTTAAGAGTCGGAAATTTATTTTTTAGCACATAGGGAGGGTTATCGCTGGTATCTTGGTAAAGATTTGAGAAAAAAGAGAAAGCAAGCTGCTCCAAATCGTTTTTCTTAGTGACCCAAGTACCATCATCATTTTGTAAGGCAAGAACTTTGTTTCTTCTTCTTCGAATCATCGTATATCCATGGAAGAACTTGGTATTACGATCGCCAAATTCGATCCAATTACTCCGAGATTTTTGGAACCACAAAATTCCTCCTGAGCAAGCACTTCTTCATATTCTTTGCATAGCCGAAATTGCAAATCCTCTAAGTAGTGGTTGACTCCATTAGAGAGGGAATTTGCAATGCCTTGAAGTCGAAAGAGAATTCTTTTTTTCCTTTTGAAAATATTTCCAAAAACTGAATTGTTCCAATCCTTGAGAGCTCTCTGAAAATTGTGAACACTGTTTGACCAAGAACTTTCAAACTTCCAACAGTTTCTAACCATGCCATCAAATTCTGGGTGGTGCAGCCAAGCAGCAAGGAAGTGAAACGGTCTTTTCCTTCCATTACCCATACTATTATGAGATAATTGAAGGCAGAGGGGGGCATGATCTGATTTGAGCATAGGCAAATGTTTAATGCAAGCATCAGGGAATTGGATTTGCCAATCTAAATTCCCCAAAGCACGATCCAGCTAAATTACCTCTTTTTCAGGTAAACGGCCAGCCCACAAACCCCAAATCAATCAAACCACAATCAGAAACACAATTCTGAAAGTCAAAGCAAGCGCCAGAGTCATTTCTAAATGCACCTCTGCGTCTTTCATGGTCATGTAAAGTAGCATTGAAATCACCAATTAAGCACCATGAAGCATTAATGTTCTCAGCCAGATTCCTCAAATTGTTCCACAAAAACTTTCTGTTTATTTTTTGGGGGCTACCATAAATGGCTGTGAGTAACCAAGTGGTAGAATTATTACAAGAGACCAAAAGATGAATAAATTATCTATTATGGCCAAGGATATCAACCTTCCAAATACTTGAATCCCAAAGAGCCCATATACCGCCGGAGTGGCCATTTGCTTCCTCCACAAAGCAACCATCAAAGCCTAATTTATTTCTAACTTCTTTCCCCCGATCCCCACTTAAATGAGTTTCAAATAAGAGAAGAAAATTAGCATCAAATTCACGCCTTAAATCTCTAATAAGATAAGGAAAGGATTTAGCACCAGCACCTCTACAATTCCAGCTAATAATATTCATAAGGAATATATAACAAAATAAGGTTATGAAAAACCTGGAAAACATCTCTGGGAATTCGCCTTTTGCTTCAGGCCAATCCGGTTCCGGGATAAGCTCCCCTCTTTATTTTTGACTGTTGGTAAAATAATCACCTGCCCATCAGGTGGTTTGCTCGGCTGGCTAATCGTGGTTTGCTCCATCATGACGCCACTAGGTGTGGAACTTTCGGTCATTCTGCACTTGGGGAGATCAGTTCTTACAAGGTTCCGATCAATGGACTTACCGGGCTCCTTCATTGCTAGATATGCCTCCGTTTGCTCTTGCTGAAGGCAACGCATGCTCTCAAGCATTACTAATTCCATAGCTTCTACTTCTGGGTCCCTGCACTTTGATCCCTGGGGAGAGGGGGCTTCGATGGCTTCATCGTGAATGGCTACTTGTTTTCCCTGATTCTGGACTTTAGGAAGAATAGATTTCTCATTCCTTGTAACTCCTATTTTGGCATTTGGGCCATTCTTGTGACTAGCTTGGTTTTTTGAATTATTAACCTTAAGGGATCTTTTTCTCAATGCTTGTTCTTTGTCTAACCCACCTTGGGCCTTAACAAATAAAGGTCCATTCTCCTTAAGTCCATTTTCCTTTTTTCCATTTGGGTTTTCATGAGATAAATTTCCTTCCTCATAAAGGGCATTGAAGCGTGACCCCGCTTCCAAATAAATGGCTTCCTGATTAGTTTCCCTTTCTATATTAGAATTGGAATCATAATCATAATGAGCTCCTTTCTTTTTAGGAAAGGAAATATCTTTTTTCCTTCTAATTGGCTTTTTAACTAGCATCCATGGGCCAAAATCCAGAGAGTCTTTAACACTGGGCTCCTGTGCATTAATTCCTGGATTATTGTTTCCATTTTGGTCTTCCTCACCGTCAACAGTAGCTCCTCTCCCGGTCGTCTCACCGCCACCTGGGTTTGCCGGTTGTGACGGCATTTGTCCTCCAAGATTTTCGTAGCAAGAGTCAAGTCGATGTCCATATTTTCCACAAGCGAAGCAGATTTGATGTAACCCTTCATACTCAATATTTAGTTCACTACCCAACACAGAGATTCGAGGCACCAATTTTTTAGCCAGATCAATTTCCACACATATTCTAGCGATTTTTTCTCTTGAATGTATAGAAGTCGTACGATCGATTTTGAGCATATGACCAATGGCTGATCCCACCCTCCACAGGAAGCGTTGATTATAAAGCTCAATGGGCAAGTTAGGTATGCGAATCCAAACAGCAATCCTTCGAACAATATCTTCTGATGTGAGGAAAAAAGGTCTCCATCTTTAGACGATGAGATAGTGACCCGCAATCATCCATGGTCCTTCCATAAGCGCATGAGAGTAGTCCTCGTCATCTGAAAAGTGAACAAGAAAGTAGTCACGGTCCATATCAATAACATTGATAGTACCATTTCTTACCCAGTCCCTCTTCAGACGTTGTTCCATGAAGGCTAAACCAACCCTTTTGCCCAGCAATTTCACAATAAGAGCATTTTTCCACGGCTTGCACCAATCTTCAAATTCTTCCTTTGATACCGGAATAACTGAGCATGGGTCAAATTCCTTGACATTTTCCTGTTGATCATTATTTTCTTGATACCATCGATCCTCTGGGTTAGAATCGTCTTCCGTTATATCATCATCTAGATCAATGTCTGGGATACCTTCAAGTCTCGGCCCGGATATAGTCAACAACGAATCCTTATACGTAACTTTTTCACTATACGTTCAGTAGCTGCCACCCCGTCCGAAATGTCCATCGACTCTCCCGGTTGGTTTAGATCCACTTCATCGCGAGTTTTGACTTTTTTCGTACTTCGTTCAACCAAATCTTCCTCCTGAGAAGAAACCCCAGCAGAGCAATCCATCTATATGAATTGATCTAATTTAATCTAAAGTGTTAACCATCAAAAACGATAACTTTTATCTAACTCTCTCAAAAATAACATATAATTTATTTTTTATGACGTGTCAACTTTTGATTGGTTGATATTTTAATTAATTTGATTATTGACTATATTAATAACTTAAAATTTACTCCCTCTCTAATAAATTTCACTCCATTTTAATAATTTTGGTCATGAATCTTTAATTGTTGTCAAAATTAGATAATACTAAAAGTTAAAATTAGAGCCTATATTTGTTATTGTAAGGTCATCAAATTAAAAAAAAATGTACTTTCAAACATGATATTGCACCGAATATTATAATAACAATTTTTTTTACATATTTGAATGATAAATTATTTCTTTTGCTTAAGAATAATATTTTTTCTCGTGGCCATTGTTATCTAATTAAATCAAAACCTCTAAAAACTTCCCAAACTGTATCTAAATGTTCTTCATGCTAGGACGAATTTCCATTACTTTATTCTAGCTATAGGGTCTAATTATTTGTTAATTATAACCAATATTGTTTAAGTTAGTAAATTTGTTATATATGATTTTTCAATAACTTCTTCCATTATATTATTCCAACAGTTTCTTTTTCTTTAGCGAAAAAGATGATCTATTTTAAATAACAAACTAATTATAAATGGTCTCTATTATAATTAAAATATTAATTTTAGTTAAATTTAAATAATTTAAATTATTAATATAATTAGTAATTAAATTAAAATATTAATTAATAAAAAATTAACAAATCATAAAACATAAATTATATGTTATTTTAAAAATAATTTAATAGAATTCACCACCTTAATATATGCATAAAAGTGAGAAATTTAAAATTATATGAGATAAATGATTATGGCACAAATTAAAGAAAAATTGAACAAGAAGTTTAATAGAAAAGGTTTTGTCCACAACAGAAAAAAGGACTTAAATTAAAGAGAGGTTTTGGTTAGAAATCAGTGCTTAATATCATTTTCAAAAATGTTAATATAATTATTAATTATATATATATATTTCTCGAAGTATTTAATTATGCATGCTAATTAAGTACTAATCATCATATCACATAAAAACGTATGGTAATAATTATATTATTGTTAGTATCTAGCTTTCACACCGTGTTATCTAATTATCTATATGATCTATTAATCAAAGTGACGCTGTTTCCGATGAGAATCGACGTTTTATTGTTTTTTTTTTTTTTTTTTACCAAAGATAGGAGACTCGAACCCGCAACCTATTGAGTATGAGGAGACTATGCCATTTGAGCTATTATTCATTGGGTAAAATTTGAAAAGATAGGAGACTCGAACCCGCAACCTCTTAATTGAGTATGGGAAATCTATACCATTTGAGCTATTACTCATTGACAATCGACGTTTTATTGTTAAGATTATGCTTTATACATACTTAATTACAATAATTTGATTTCTAATATAATTAAAACTCTGCTCTCTATTATTCCTATTTAAACTATGCTTTGCACTTAGGTATCTTAATCGAGAGACTTGCTTTCACTGACCAAATAATAATTGGCTTATCTGTTCCGATCCTAACATCAAAATCAAGTTCCTACTGACCTTTTCAATTCTGGGGAACTTTTAGCATCATTACATACATTAGAGTAAGATTAAATGTAGTCCTTTCTAACAATTAACTTCTTTAACACTTAATTGATTATTTTTCTTAAAGTATAATTCCCTTGTTACCGCAATAAACATTTATTAGTGATTGATAAGTTATTACATATTTACATATATACACAAATAGACAAATATTGTTTTTCTTCTAAAAGATTTTATTTTTCATATTTACTTTATTCATAAATATAAAAGATTAATTTTTAATTAGTCAATATTAATCAATTTTTTTAATCTGCACATTTTGGAGGAATTAAGATTTAGGATTAGAATTTATAAATTAAAAAAAAAAAGCTGCAAAATAGTTAGTTCCCTAATTTAATTAACTCGTGATTAATATTTTTTACCCTTGAGTAGTTGACTTTAAATTCAAATCAAATAAAATCTGTATAAAACATGAATATGAATTTCAAACGTTAGGTTTTCTAATTTTATTCTCAACAAAATTTCTACTAATGAAAATGTTTATTATTCGCAATTTATTTTAACAATCCTTTCCTTATTACTGCTTTATAATAAAAAAAAAAAAACATAGTTGACATAATAGTTGACACAATTTTTTTAACCGAGTAATTATTTGAAGAACTCGAGATATTTAGAGTATAAAGTTGAGTGGTATATGGCCAAAGCCCAAAGGTGCACCCAATTCATGAGGCACCGACGAATAATGCTAAATATTTCATGAAATTGTGTCCATATCTCAATTACTTTTATTAAGACATTATATATATACACCAACCCATTTAGAATTAATTAAATACAGTGTCTTACGTGTGGACCAATCCGGAATAATTAATAAAGTTCCACTTCCACAACCACAAAGTCACATTATGCATAATACTAATAATAATGAACAAAAAGTCTCGAATAATCCTAGTACTAATCAAAATCAATTGATGTTTATTAGCTACGAATAATCCAAAAATATAATATACTTAGCTATCAATATGATTTAGTTAATTTATCAAATTAATTAGGGTTCATTTTGTTCTCTGTGTTTATATAAGGTGATGACGAGGATCGGAACATTCGAAATTGGTCCACCACGTATATTAAGGTACGGATTTTAAATGTTGGCTGCATTATTATTGTTATTTCTCAAAAATAATTATGCGGGACACGAAACTTTATGAATAATTTTGGGAGAAAATATATATAGTAGTCGGTGATATAGTTTCTTGCTCAAAATATTTATGTAGGCCAATGCAAATCTCATCAGTATTATCGCGTCTAACTTGTGGCCCAACTTTATGAATTCACGTTTGACTGATTAACATGAATCTTGTAAAGCGAATAAATTGATAAAGTAATAAAGTGAAGTATTAATTATTTTTAAATTAAGATAGTAAAATATATATTTTATAAGAGTTATAAATTTAATGATAAATAATTATTTATTTTATTATTTTATCAACTTTTTTAATTTAAAGGATTTAAAATCGATTAATATATAGATGATGTTTAATATGAGGTTTAATTATTCTATTAGTCTCTATAATTTTACTAAGTTTTTAATAAGATTTTATATTTTATTTTTTAATTAGATTTTTATATTATTTTTAATTTTGTAATTAGGTATTTTGGAATTAACTGAATATTTCTTCACAAATTAAAGATATTTATAATTCAAAATTTAATTAAATTTTTAACCACATGTATTTTGGGAGAAATATTCTCTTAATTTTAATGTTTTTGATATAAAAAAATTTAACTATAAAATTAAAAATAGTGTAAAGATTCATTTAAAAATAAAAATATAAAAATTTAATTAAAATTTTAATAAAACTATAAAAACTTACATCTTAATGATTTAACCTTAATATAATTATAATTATTATATGTATAAGATGCAATGCCACATGCCAAATTGAAGTAATTTTATTTTATATATAACTTTTAGAAAATGTGAATGGGTGCATGATGAGGGCATAATGCAGCACTTGTGACAAAAAGGTGTCATTATATGGATGAGGACACTCTCAGGAATCATAACATGAAACCAAAAACATATACTCTCTCAAAGGAAACAAGAAAATAGATTTGTTCCTAGCTACAATCCTATCCTCTCTGCTCCACAACAACTCAAAATATTTCTTTTATGATATTTTTTTTAGTTTAGTAGAACAAAGATTAATTTATTATAGACCAAAATTTTGTTTACAAATTTATTGTTACTCAGTAAATTATTACTATTACAAAAGAAAATTCAAACTCTTAACAATTGGTTAAGGGGACAAGTCAATCTAAATTGATAAACTCAAACTCTAATTTTGATTAATGTTTTTATGACCAGTGGTCACTTTAATTGTTTTTTTAATGGGCTAGTGTGTTACAACAGGTATGGGCCGGCCAAAAAATCCAATACACCCCTCCAAAAAAATTCACTCCACCGCGTTTTTTTTAATTGATTATGAATATGAATTCAACAAAACAAATGCATAATCAAATATCATGTGTTCTTAATTACAAAAAAATAAAAATAAAAATATCATGTGTTCTTTTAATAGAAAGACCCCCCAAAAAATTTATAGAAATTATAGTGTATGTGATATATAAATGGAATAAATATATAATAATAAGATCATACTTATATATATACTTCTGGAGAAAATGATCTTCAAATAATGTTGCTATATATGGATTTATAACTGTCTCTTTTTGTAGCACTTAAATTAGGAAGGGATCCTGATGAGTGTTTTTTTTTTATATATATATATATATGGGAAATAAAAATGTGAGTGGAGGCGTCATCAGTATGATAAAGTGTGCTAATTGGAATATATTCCTATAAAAAGGGCAGAATATAGTGCCAAATAAAGCAATCTTACCCCCAAAATAGTTGTATTCAAAGTTGAAAACATTAAAAGAGATCTTACATCCATACACTAGATAATTCTACTCAAAACTTAATATTTTTTTATAGAATAATATTACAGAATTAATTTTTTTTCAGTCAACTTCAATAATTTATCTAAAATTAATTTATTTATCTTAAATTCTATACCAAAACCATAAATCCTTAATAATAAACCTTGCATTATAAATTAATTAATGTTAGCTAACTAAAAATTAGTTTCTTATATGTTTTTAATATGATTTAATGACATCAATTAATAATGTAAAGTACCTCTTTAGTTAGAGCTATTAGCAAGGTAGTAACAAATAACAAATAATCACTTTTTGATGATACACATTCAGCCAAATGCTATTTTCAATTCATAAAAAATCTGTCCTTCGTTATTTAAAAAGAAACTAATAATATTTTTATTTTTTACAAAATATTTACATTAGCAAAAGAACTAATAATATTTTTGTTTTTTAAATGTTAAGAATTGAATTTATCTGATAAAAAATAAATTAAAAAAAATCAATTTATCTAAATTTAAAGGCGATAACTTTTTTTATTATATTTAGATCAACAATATATTTTTATTATTTTTAGTTTAAAAAGAGATTTAAGTTTACTCACATGCATACATAGAATAAATGACCATTTATACCCATGAAAGATGAAAACGCTGACATATGTACCCACACTAGATGAAAATTAAACTTGTATCCACGCAAGATGTCTTCTATGTAACAAAAGTACCCTACGTGGCACTTCAATCCTCCAAAGATAGGATACTTTTGTCACGTGAAGGGCATCTTGCATGAATACAAATTTAGTTTCGATTTAATGTGAATACATATGTCAATAATTTCATTTTTTATGGATACAAATGGTCATTTATTTCTGCATACATATTTGGCTAAGTACTACTTGTCTCTTCTCCAATTATATATAGGTGTGGATGCCTTATTCTATTTGTACTCTTCCCTTTCTTGAGTGGCTTTATTTTCTTTTATGGCCCTAAAAGATAGATAGGTACAACAAAATGCTCTTTACTCTTTAGTACTATATCTCTTTTTTCTGGCCTTGCATGCATTGCATTGGTGTCATCATGAAGTAGTGCAACACTTTGAAAGTCTCTAACATCATCTTCTTGGAGGTATCCTTCTCAATATGCTTGTTTTCTTTTCTTTTTTAGGGCAAAATATTAAAATTTTGATTTTCTTTTCAGTTTCTAAATAAGTTTTCATATTATTGAGAAACACCAAAGTTAGTTTAATTTGCAACTTAGTCATATAGATACCTTATATATATAGTTAGTTGTTGTCTTTGTTTGTTTGGTTTGGATCAAGAATCTTGACTGTTAGCGATACTGTTAGAGACTAATATATTTTTCAGAAACATACATTTAATTTCTCCTATTTAGTTATCTTACAACATATATTCTTATAGCATACTCTTTTTATGTGTGTTTTTGTTTGTCTTTATCATGAGATTATCCCATTCTTTTAGTAACTTGCATGCATCTATGGATACATGTTTAACTTTAATATTTTGTTGAAGTATATATCATCTTATTTTTATTCTCGATAATTTTAGGGAGACAAAAACAATTGGTAAATTTAAACTCTTTGAGTTGGGTTTTTAGGGTAAAATTTTTTTTCGGTCCCTATTTTTTTTTTAATTTAGATCACTCGTACTTTAACGATTGAAAAATGACAATCCGCCTCTTATTCTTTCTTTTTATTAGATGCATGAGCCTTTATCTTTCCATTTTATTAGACGCATGAGCTCTTCTGTAAGAATTTTCAATAAAAAATGACAAAAAAAATGCTTACGTGTGATATAACTTTGATGAGTTTGAAAAACTCTAAATTAATTTGATGATAATCAAATATTATTAAAATAATTAATCTCAAAATTGTTAATTTGAATTCTAATTCACATTTGATTAATTAATAATTTTGTTGCCGGCAGATTTTGACATTGGGCATAAAGAAAACTCAAAGCCCAAAATGGTTAGCAAAAATAATTAGCCTGTGCAAAAAATGTTTTAAAATATGTGGCTGAATCATTAATGTGAAAGTTGAGCCAGATTTTGTTGAACAAGCCCAAATTAATCTTTGCTACAAAACCATCATGGTTTGGTCCGAAAAATTGAAAAAAGGAAGAAAGCTAGGTTGCATGCTTTCCACGGTTACTCACTCTCATCTTTGAATGGATTTCAAATTCAATTAACTTGCTTTAATAACATTGGAAATATGAAAGAGAAAGTGAGAATTGATTTGATTGCTATCAATGAGTTACACGTTACTAGGCATGGGTAATGTAAATATAACTCATTTTTATTTTCTTCCTTAATTCCATTACAAGCTTTTTCTTTGTTCTCTCTCCTCTCTCTTTCGGTCATGTCAAGCAGGAAAAAAGGGATGAAGCAAGCTATCAGTAAAATTTACAGAGAAGCTAGAAGCAAAAAAAGGGTTAAGGTGATGATATCCTTAGCAAAAAGAAAATCCATAGTAGGGTATGACTGAGATCTTTGTCACTAATGGTAAGATGTGGTGAAAAAGTCCCAAGTTCTCCATACCCGAAAATGGAAGAGATCCAACTCGGTCAGAGAAGAAGATCTCTGGAGTATGGCTCGTCTCTACTTTTGTTCATCCATCACAGGAGGTAGCTAGTGTAGCTACGTGGGGAAGAAG